>NC_091987.1:106069203-106819132 GCF_044704955.1 Pristiophorus japonicus
GGGGTAATGATGCACTCCAGTCCTTCCGGCGCCCACCTCGACAACAGCTCTACAACTATTTTGTTGTAAGACAATTAAATCATTAAATCAAGTGCCCCCTGAAGGGGAGGGGACACTCCAAACAAGTGTCCCCTTGTTTTTGGTTTTTTTTCTTGGTTTTTTTGAGAGAACTAAAACCACAAATTATACAAGTGCCCCTTGGCTAAAAGGTGGGGGGGGGCATTAAAACCAGCATAAACAACAAATTAAACTTTAGACTAAAAACATCAAATTAAAATTTGATGTAACCGCGGAAGAGAGGCAGGCAGTCGGGCTGAACGACCCCCTCGACCTTCTGCTGCCTGGACAGGGTGATGGCCCCCTTGGACATGCCCGGGAGCAGTCCTACGAGGAGACCTTCCGACCTGCCCGCTCCCCTCCGCACAGGGTGCCCAAAGATCAGGAGCATGGGACTGAAGTGCAACCAGAATTTGAGGAGCAGCCCCTTCAAATATTGGAAGAGGGGCTGCAACCTCACACATTCCATAAAAACATGGAACGGACCGCAGAAATAACTGGCAGCCTGGGAGCCCGTGAACCGACTTAAAAACTTATTGCATGGGACTGCTCCATGCAATACCCTCCAGGCCAAGTACCCAATAAATAAGGGGAGGACTTCCGCTTGGAGAGCACTCCATTGGGGACACCCGCCTCCTCCGGACGGCAAGAAGGTGCGCCATGGCGTGTCCGGACAGCAGACAAGGAGGGCAACGTGGAGAGTGTGCAAGAGCAGCCCGTACAGGAATCCCCTCAACAGCTCTACAACTATTTTTTTGTAATAGTTTAATGAAGTGCTCCCTGGTTAAAGTCGGGGGGGGGCACACTCCAAAAACTTTTCAGATGCCCCCTTGGTTTTTTTGGGTTTTTTTGGTGGGGGTGGGGTTTGAGGGCACCAAATCAGCAGCTCTACAACTATTTTAGTTGTAATCAATTAAACAATTAAATCAAGCGCTGCCTGATTAAAGGGAGGGACACACCAAACATTTTCAAACCAAGTGCCTCCTTGTTTTGTTTTTGTTTTTCTGGGAGGTTTTTTTGAGGGCACAGAAACACGAATTATACAAGTGCCCCCTGGCTAAAAGCAGGGGGGGGGGGGCACGAAAACCAGCAAATTAAACAAATTAAACATTAGACATTTAAAAGCAAATTAAAATTTGGTTGCCGGGGGTGATGATGCACTCCAGTCCCTCCGGCGCCCACCTCTCGCGGAAGGCTGCGAGCATACCGGTGGACACTGCATGTCATTGAAAGTTGGCATACAGGTACAGCAGGCGGTGAAGAAGGCAAATGGTATGTTGGCCTTCATAGCTAGGGGATTTGAGTATAGGAACAGGGAGGTCTTACTGCAGTTGTACAGGGCCTTGGTGAAGCCTCACCTGGAATATTGTGTTCAGTTTTGGTCTCCTAATCTGAGGAAGGACGTTCTTGCTATTGAGGGAGTGCAGCGAAGGTTCACCAGACTGATTCCCAGGATGGCAGGACTGAAATATGAGGAGGAGAGCCTGGATCGACTCGGGCTTTGTACATTGGAGTTTAGAAGGATGAGAGGGGATCTCATAGAAACATATAAAATTCTGATGGGATTGGACAGGTTAGATCAGGAAGAATGTTCCCGATGTTGGGGGTCCAGAATCAGGGGACACAGTATTAGGATAAGGGGTAGGCCATTTAGGACTGAGATGAGGAGAAACTTCTTCACTCAGAGAGTTGTTAACCTGTGGAATTCTCCACCGCAGAGAGTTGTTGATGCCAGTTCGTTGGATATATTCAAGAGGGAGTTAGATATGGCCCTTACGGGGACACTAAAACCCGGCAATTAAAACAAATTAACTTTAAAACATATAAAATCAAATTAAAATTTGGTTGTCGGGGGTGATGATGCACTCCAGTCCTTCTGGCGCCCACCTCTCATGGAAGGCCACGAGCGTACCAGTGGACACCGCGTGCTCCATCTCCAGGGACACCCTGGCTCGGATATAAGCACGGAAGAGAGGCAGGCAGTCAGGGTGGACGACCTCCTCGACCGCCCGATGCCTGGACTGGCCATGCCCAGGAGCAGTCCTACGAGGAGCCCTCCGCACAGGGTGCCCAAAGATCAGGAGTGTGGGACTGAAGTGCAACCAGAATTTCAGGAGCAGCCCCTTTAAATAATGGAACAGAGGCTGCAACCTCGTACATTCCGTAAAAACATGGAACACGGACTCCTCTAGACCGCAGAAATTGCAGGCGGCCTGGGAGCCCGTGAACCGGCTTAAAAATTTATTGCACGGGACTGCTCTGTGCACCACCCTCCAGGCCAAGTCCCTGATAAATAGTGGGAGGTCTCCCGCGTAGAGTGCACTCCATCGGGGACCCCCGCCTCCTCCGGACAGCAAGATGGTGCGCCATGGCGTGTCCCGATGGCAGACGAGGATGGCAACATGGAGAGTGTGCAAGAGCAGCCCATACAGGAATCGCCTCAACAGCTCTACAACTATTTTCTTGTAATAGTTTAATCAAGTGCTCCCTGATTAAAGGGGGCACACTCAAAAAATTTTCAGATGCCTCCTTGGGTTTTCTGTTTTTTGGGGGGGGGGTTTTGAGGACACTAAATCAGCAGCTCTACAAACCTGTGAGCATATTCCCAGCTGCATACATTACACCTTTAAATGTGAAAGACTGCATTGCAAAGGAGCACCAATCAGCTTCCCACGTCTCCAATATTACCTTTCTCATACAACAAAGGAATAGGTTTAATAACTTCTGATTGGCACGTCCATGAATTTTGATTAATTTTCATGCTCAGCAACATACTGACGACTGGTCCACATATTGCACAAATACTATTACTATCTGATCATTAAAAAATACAGTGGATATTGCAATCAGGATTAAACTAAGCCTGTTCCACCACCTGTCTCCAGGCTTCAGGTGGAGATGAGCCACAGATATGATTGTCTCATTTTAAATTTCATTATTTCCTCAATAATTTTTATTTAGGTGATCTGGCCAAAATTTCCTTCTTGATTTGATTTAGGAACACACAAACAGGAGCCCCATTCTGCCCTTCGAGCCAGTTCCACCATTCAATTAGATCATTGCTGATCTGTATCTCAACGCCAGCTACCCACCTTGGTTCCCTAACCCTTAATATCCATGCATTTGTTACCTCTATACATAACTATTCCAACGCACTTCTGTCTGAGGCTGAACCAGATTGTTTGCAACCTTGGTGTCATATCTGACCCTGAAATGAGCTTTCGACCACATATCCGCAGCATAACTAAGACCGCCTATTTCCACCTCCGTAATGTTGCCTGTCTCTGCCCTTGCCTCAGCTCATCTGCTGGTGAAGTCCTCATCTATGCCTTTATTATCTGTAGACTTGACTGTTCCAACGCACTCCTGGCTGGCCTCCCACATTCTACCCTATGTAAACTAGAGGTGATCCAAAACTGGGCTGCCCATGGCTTAACTCGCACCAAGTCCTGTTCACCCATCATCCCTGTGCTTGCTGACCTACATTGGCTTCCGGTTAAGCAACGTCTCGATTGCACAATTCTAATCCTTATTTTAAAATCCCTCCATGGCCTCTCCCCTCCCTATCTCTGTAATCTTCTTCAGCCACACAACCCCCCGAGATGTCAGCGCTCCTCTAATTCTGCCCTCTTGAGCATCCCTGATTATAATCACTCAACCATTGGTGGCTGTGCCTTCTGTGGCCTATACCCAACCTCTGGAAGTCCCTGCCTAAACCTTTCCGTCTCTCTACCTCTCTTTCGTCCTTCAAGACGCTCCTTAAAACATACCTCTTTGACCAAGCTTTTGGTCACCTGCGCTAATTTCTACTTATGCGGATCGGTATCAAATTTTTTATCTCATAATACTCCTGTGAAGAGCATTGGGAAATCAGGGATAGCATTAAAGCCAAGGAAGTGGCATACAAATTGGCCAGAAATAGCAGAGAACCTGGGGACTGGGAGAAATTTAGAACTCAGCAGAGGAGGACAAAGGGTTTGATTAGGGCAGGGAAAATGGAGTACGAGAAGAAGCTTGCAGGGAACATTAAGACGGATTGCAAAAGTTTCTATAGATATGTAAAGAGAAAAAGGTTAGTAAAGACAAACGTAGGTCCCCTGCAGTCAGAATCAGGGGAAGTCATAACGGGGAACAAAGAAATGGCGGACCAATTGAACAAGTACTTTGGTTCGGTATTCACTGAGGAGGACACAAACAACCTTCCGGATATAAAAGGGGTCGGAGGGTCTAGTAAGGAGGAGGAACTGAGGGAAATCCTTATTAGTCGGGAAATTGTGTTGGGGAAATTGATGGGATTGAAGGCCGATAAATCCCCAGGGCCTGATGGACTGCATCCCAGAGTACTTAAGGAGGTGGCCTTGGAAATAGTGGATGCATTGACAGTCATTTTCCAACATTCCATTGACTCTGGATCAGTTCCTATGGAGTGGAGGGTAGCCAATGTAACCCCACTTTTTAAAAAAGGAGGGAGAGAGAAAACAGGGAATTGCAGACCGGTCAGCCTGACATCGGTAGTGGATAAAATGATGGAATCAATTATTAAGGATGTCATCGCAGTGCATTTGGAAAGAGGTAATATGATAGGTCCAAGTCAGCATGGATTTGTGAAAGGGAAATCATGCTTGACAAATCTTCTGGAATTTTTTGAGGATGTTTCCAGTAGAGTGGACAAGGGAGAACCAGTTGATGTGGTATATTTGGACTTTCAGAAGGCTTTCGACAAGGTCCCACACAAGAGATTAATGTGCAAAGTTAAAGCACATGGGATTGGGGGTAGTGTGCTGACATGGATTGAGAACTGGTTGTCAGACAGGAAGCAAAGAGTAGGAGTAAATGGGGACTTTTCAGAATGGCAGGCAGTGACTAGTGGGGTACCGCAAGGTTCTGTGCTGGGGCCCCAGCTGTTTACACTGTACATTAATGATTTAGACGAGGGGATTAAATGTAGTATCTCCAAATTTGCGGATGACACTAAGTTGGGTGGCAGTGTGAGCTGCAAGGAGGATTCTATGAGGCTGCAGAGCGACTTGGATAGGTTAGGTGAGTGGGCAAATGCATGGCAGATGAAGTATAATGTGGATAAATGTGAGGTTATCCACTTTGGTGGTAAAAACAGAGAGACAGACTATTATCTGAATGGTGACAGATTAGGAAAAGGGCAGGTGCAAAGAGACCTGGGTGTCATGGTACATCAGTCATTGAAGGTTGGCATGCAGATACAGCAGGCGGTTAAGAAAGCAAATGGCATGTTGGCCTTCATAGCGAGGGGATTTGAGTACAAGGGCAGGGAGGTGTTGCTACAATTGTACAGGGCCTTGGTGAGGCCACACCTGGAGTATTGTGTACAGTTTTGGTCTCCTAACCTGAGGAAGGACATTCTTGCTATTGAGGGAGTGCAGCGAAGGTTCACCAGACTGATTCCCGGGATGGCGGGACTGACCTATCAAGAAAGACTGGATCAACTGGGCTTGTATTCACTGGAGTTCAGAAGAATGAGAGGGGACCTCATAGAAACGTTTAAAATTCTGACGGGGTTAGACAGGTTAGATGCAGGAAGAATGTTCCCAATGTTGGGGAAGTCCAGAACCAGGGGACACAGTCTAAGGATAAGGGGGAAGCCATTTAGGACCGAGATGAGGAGGAATTTCTTCACCCAGAGAGTGGTGAACCTGTGGAATTCTCTACCACAGAAAGTTGTTGAGGCCAATTCACTAAATATATTCAAAAAGGAGTTAGATGAAGTCCTTACTACTAGGGGAATCAAGGGGTATGGTGAGAAAGCAGGAATGGGGTACTGAAGTTGCATGTTCAGCCATGAACTCATTGAATGGCGGTGCAGGCTAGAAGGGCCGAATGGCCTACTCCTGCACCTATTTTCTATGTTTCTATGTTTCTATGTTTTGAATATATTTAGTGAATTGGCCTCAACAACTTTCTGTGGTAGAGAATTCCACAGGTTCACCACTCTCTGGGTGAAGAAGTTCCTCCGCATCTCGGTCCTAAATGGCTTACCCCTTATCCTTAGACTGTGACCTCTGGTTCTGGACTTCCCCAACATTGGGAACATTCTTCCTGCATCTAACCTGTCTAACCCCGTCAGAATTTTAAATGTTTCTATGAGGTCCCCTCTCATTCTTCTGAACTCCAGTGAAACTCAGCAGAGATTCCGCTGGTACTTTACTTTGCTGCATGCAAATATTGCATTGATGCACGCATGATTCCAGATCAGAATCAATTCCAGACCACCATACATGAGACCTAGCAATGGACTTCATCATGACAATACTGGGATGAGTGCTATGAAGTTCACGTACAAATTTTTCTCGACCTATCTTGGGCATGATTACACGATAACATCACAGTAAACAGTCTGACTGAATGGACAGCTCATCCTTGTGACGGTTGTAAGGTTTGGTAGTCTCATACATCTCCATAAGTATGGCAGACCAATCACTACTAGTATACACCGTTTCACAACTGATAAAATATGGTCATGGCTGGTCCAGATCCTAACTTGTTGAGCAGTGACAAGGGTTCCTTCACTCTCAAAAGCATCCATTACTAACAGTAGATCTGCAAGTTGAGGCATCTCCATCTCAGTTGTGGTTAAGGGCAGACAACTCAGTGCATCGGCACAATTCCCAGTACCATGTCTATGACGGATGACGTAATCATAGGCAGAAAATGTTAGCGCCCACCTTTGAATGCGGGACAATGCATTGGTACTAATACCTTTGTTTTCCACAAACAATGAAATGAGTGGCTTGTGATCCGTTTCTAATTCAAAACGAAGACCAGACAGGTACTGGTGCATTTTTTTACCCCATACACAAGCCAAAACTTCTTTCTCTGCTATTCTGTAAGCTCTTTCTGCTTTAGACGGACTTCTCGAAGCATACGCAACAGGTTGTAGCTTGCCCAATTCATTTGCTTGTTGGAGTAGGCAGCCAACCTCATATGATGAAGCATCACAGGCCAATACAAGATGCTTACATGGATTATAATGAACAAGCAACTTGTTTGAACATAGTAGATTCTTGGCTTTCTCAAAGGCTCTATCTTGAGACACACCCCAGACCCAGTTGTCGCCTTTTCTTAGTAACACATGCAGTGGCTCTAATAAAGTGCTTAATCTGGGTAAGAAATTACCAAAGTAGTTGAGTAGCCCAAGGAATGAACGCAGCTCCATCAAATTCTGAGGCCTGGATGCATTTATGATGGCCTCGGTTTTCGAATCAGTGGGCTTGATGCCATCAGCAGCAATCTTCCTCCCGAGGAATTCGACTTCCGGTGCCATGAATACACACTTCGAGTGTTTCAGCCTGAGTTTCACTTTGTCCAGACGCTGTAGGACTTCTTCAAGATTGTTCAGATGTTCAGCAGTGTCGTGACCTGTGACCAGAATATAATCTTGAAACACGACAGTTCTAGGAGCAGACTTCAGTAGAATCTCCATATTCCTCTGAAATATGACTGCAGCCAAACGAATCCCAAAAGGACATCTGTTGTAGACGAACAGTCCATTATGGGTTTTGGTGCAGGTGAGTTTCTTCGAAGTGTCGACAAGCTCCTGGGTCATATAGGCTGTCAGATCCAGTTTTGTGAATGACTTTCCACCAGCTAGTATGGCGAACAAGTCATCAGCCCTCGGTAACGGATACTGATCCTGTTTCGAAAATTGGTTAATCGTAACCTTGTAGTCTCCACAAATCCTGACAGTGCCATCACTCTTCAACACAGGAACAATGGGACTAGACCACTCGTTAAACTCGACCGGTGATGTGATCTCTTCACGCTGGAGTCTGTCAAGCTGAATTTCAACCTTCTCCCTCATGTACGGAACAAACCGAGCTTTGTGATCGAGAGGCCTTGCATTGAAGTCCAGGTGAATCTGCACCTTGGCTCCCATAAAATTACCAATGCCCGGTTCAAACAAAGAGGGAAACTTTTTCAATACTTGAGACACGAAGTATCATCCACCGCAGACAACATCTTGACATCATTCCAGTTCAGCTTGATTTTCTCGAGCAAATTCCTGCCAAACAGCATTGGACCATTACCTGAGATGATCCATAATGGTAGCTCGTGAACCACACCGTTATATGACACCTCGATTGCTGCACAGCCGAGCACCGGTATGAGTTCCTTAGTATAAGCAGGCAACCTGGCATTGACTGGACTCAGCTTTGGTTTCGCCGCCTTAGTGTCCCACAGCTTATCAAATGTCCTTTGGCTCATTATCGACTAGCTCGCACCCGTGTCCAGCTCCATTGACAAAGGCATGCCATTCAGCTTCACATTAATGACTATTGGCTGGTTCTTGCTCAGGAACAAATACAGTCCATTCACTTCCTTCTCTGGTTGCGTATCCGGGCCATCACTGAACTGGTCCTCATCAACCACGTGGTGAGCCGCACCACGCTTGCTCCATTGTGGACACATCCTGTGAAGAGGCCCCACTTTCGAACATCCGTTGCATGAGTATTGTCTAAACTGACACTGATGAGACCGATAATTGCCCCCTCAACACCAACAGGGTGAAATCTGGATCGAACCAGTTGGCTGGCTCTGAGCAGCGGCAGGTTTCGCATAAGCAGCTCTGCGTGAAGATGATGGCACCTTGTTTACAGTACTTGCCGTGGAACTCTGACTCATCGATGATATCTGCTTCAAATAATCATCTGTCGTCATGCATGCCTGGGCAGTCGCGATGACCTTTTTCAAATCCAGCGTCTCTGCAGCCAACAGCTTCCTGAGGATCGCATCATGGCTGAATCCTATCGTGAAGATATCACGCAGCATGTCTTCCAGCATGTTCCCGAACTTACACAGCTCAACAAGACGTCGCTGGTCGGCGACAAATCCCAACACGACCTGGCCCTCAGCACGAACATGTGTGTAGAAACGGTAGCGTAAAATGATGATCCCCTCTTGTGGCTTCAGATGGTTACCTACCAAAGTACACAATTCCTCGTACGTTTTTGCGGCAGAAGTACAGGCAAGAGAAGATTCTTCATGAGGTCGTAAATTTTCGGACCACAAACGGTGAGGAGAACTGCCCTGCGCTTAACTGCATAGACCTCTGCCACCATGCTGTTGGCCACAAAATACTGATCCAGGCGGTCGACAAAATCTGCCCAATCCTCGCCCTCCACGAATCTCTCCAGGATTCCAACTGTGCCCATTGTGCATGCGGAGGTTCTTAAATTACCTCGTCGTCAATTGTAGTGACTCAAGAGTCTGGTTACTGTAAACTCAGGTGATCCATCTTTATTTCGGCCCGAGAGTCCCTGTGTGACAGACACCCAGCTCATATACAGGTGACCAAGCACACATACCACATGCGTACAGCCCAATGACCTCCGACCGTGGCGCCCTCTGGTGATTGGTGACCCCCAAGCATTAATACATAACAGCGGCAGCGTACAAAAGTCGGATCCGGGCGACGAAATGCAACAGCTCTATAACTATTTTGTTGCAAACAATAATTAAGTGCCCCCTGGTTAAATGGGGGGTCACACTCCAAAACTTTCAATCAAGTGCCCCCTTGTTTTTTGCTCTTTTTTTTTGAGGGCACTAAAACACAATTATACAAGTGCCCCCTGGTAAAAGGGGGGGGGCACTAAAACCGACAAACTTAAATAAATTAAACTTTAGACAAGTGTTTCAAATTAAAATTTGTTTGCCGGGGGTAATGATGCACTCCAGTCCTTCCGGCGCCCACCTCGACAACAGCTCTACAACTATTTTGTTGTAAGACAATTAAATCATTAAATCAAGTGCCCCCTGAAGGGGAGGGGACACTCCAAACAAGTGTCCCCTTGTTTTTGGTTTTTTTTCTTGGTTTTTTTGAGAGAACTAAAACCACAAATTATACAAGTGCCCCTTGGCTAAAAGGTGGGGGGGGGCATTAAAACCAGCATAAACAACAAATTAAACTTTAGACTAAAAACATCAAATTAAAATTTGATGTAACCGCGGAAGAGAGGCAGGCAGTCGGGCTGAACGACCCCCTCGACCTTCTGCTGCCTGGACAGGGTGATGGCCCCCTTGGACATGCCCGGGAGCAGTCCTACGAGGAGACCTTCCGACCTGCCCGCTCCCCTCCGCACAGGGTGCCCAAAGATCAGGAGCATGGGACTGAAGTGCAACCAGAATTTGAGGAGCAGCCCCTTCAAATATTGGAAGAGGGGCTGCAACCTCACACATTCCATAAAAACATGGAACGGACCGCAGAAATAACTGGCAGCCTGGGAGCCCGTGAACCGACTTAAAAACTTATTGCATGGGACTGCTCCATGCAATACCCTCCAGGCCAAGTACCCAATAAATAAGGGGAGGACTTCCGCTTGGAGAGCACTCCATTGGGGACACCCGCCTCCTCCGGACGGCAAGAAGGTGCGCCATGGCGTGTCCGGACAGCAGACAAGGAGGGCAACGTGGAGAGTGTGCAAGAGCAGCCCGTACAGGAATCCCCTCAACAGCTCTACAACTATTTTTTTGTAATAGTTTAATGAAGTGCTCCCTGGTTAAAGTCGGGGGGGGGCACACTCCAAAAACTTTTCAGATGCCCCCTTGGTTTTTTTGGGTTTTTTTGGTGGGGGTGGGGTTTGAGGGCACCAAATCAGCAGCTCTACAACTATTTTAGTTGTAATCAATTAAACAATTAAATCAAGCGCTGCCTGATTAAAGGGAGGGACACACCAAACATTTTCAAACCAAGTGCCTCCTTGTTTTGTTTTTGTTTTTCTGGGAGGTTTTTTTGAGGGCACAGAAACACGAATTATACAAGTGCCCCCTGGCTAAAAGCAGGGGGGGGGGGGCACGAAAACCAGCAAATTAAACAAATTAAACATTAGACATTTAAAAGCAAATTAAAATTTGGTTGCCGGGGGTGATGATGCACTCCAGTCCCTCCGGCGCCCACCTCTCGCGGAAGGCTGCGAGCATACCGGTGGACACTGCATGTCATTGAAAGTTGGCATACAGGTACAGCAGGCGGTGAAGAAGGCAAATGGTATGTTGGCCTTCATAGCTAGGGGATTTGAGTATAGGAACAGGGAGGTCTTACTGCAGTTGTACAGGGCCTTGGTGAAGCCTCACCTGGAATATTGTGTTCAGTTTTGGTCTCCTAATCTGAGGAAGGACGTTCTTGCTATTGAGGGAGTGCAGCGAAGGTTCACCAGACTGATTCCCAGGATGGCAGGACTGAAATATGAGGAGGAGAGCCTGGATCGACTCGGGCTTTGTACATTGGAGTTTAGAAGGATGAGAGGGGATCTCATAGAAACATATAAAATTCTGATGGGATTGGACAGGTTAGATCAGGAAGAATGTTCCCGATGTTGGGGGTCCAGAATCAGGGGACACAGTATTAGGATAAGGGGTAGGCCATTTAGGACTGAGATGAGGAGAAACTTCTTCACTCAGAGAGTTGTTAACCTGTGGAATTCTCCACCGCAGAGAGTTGTTGATGCCAGTTCGTTGGATATATTCAAGAGGGAGTTAGATATGGCCCTTACGGGGACACTAAAACCCGGCAATTAAAACAAATTAACTTTAAAACATATAAAATCAAATTAAAATTTGGTTGTCGGGGGTGATGATGCACTCCAGTCCTTCTGGCGCCCACCTCTCATGGAAGGCCACGAGCGTACCAGTGGACACCGCGTGCTCCATCTCCAGGGACACCCTGGCTCGGATATAAGCACGGAAGAGAGGCAGGCAGTCAGGGTGGACGACCTCCTCGACCGCCCGATGCCTGGACTGGCCATGCCCAGGAGCAGTCCTACGAGGAGCCCTCCGCACAGGGTGCCCAAAGATCAGGAGTGTGGGACTGAAGTGCAACCAGAATTTCAGGAGCAGCCCCTTTAAATAATGGAACAGAGGCTGCAACCTCGTACATTCCGTAAAAACATGGAACACGGACTCCTCTAGACCGCAGAAATTGCAGGCGGCCTGGGAGCCCGTGAACCGGCTTAAAAATTTATTGCACGGGACTGCTCTGTGCACCACCCTCCAGGCCAAGTCCCTGATAAATAGTGGGAGGTCTCCCGCGTAGAGTGCACTCCATCGGGGACCCCCGCCTCCTCCGGACAGCAAGATGGTGCGCCATGGCGTGTCCCGATGGCAGACGAGGATGGCAACATGGAGAGTGTGCAAGAGCAGCCCATACAGGAATCGCCTCAACAGCTCTACAACTATTTTCTTGTAATAGTTTAATCAAGTGCTCCCTGATTAAAGGGGGCACACTCAAAAAATTTTCAGATGCCTCCTTGGGTTTTCTGTTTTTTGGGGGGGGGTTTTTGAGGACACTAAATCAGCAGCTCTACAAACCTGTGAGCATATTCCCAGCTGCATACATTACACCTTTAAATGTGAAAGACTGCATTGCAAAGGAGCACCAATCAGCTTCCCACGTCTCCAATATTACCTTTCTCATACAACAAAGGAATAGGTTTAATAACTTCTGATTGGCACGTCCATGAATTTTGATTAATTTTCATGCTCAGCAACATACTGACGACTGGTCCACATATTGCACAAATACTATTACTATCTGATCATTAAAAAATACAGTGGATATTGCAATCAGGATTAAACTAAGCCTGTTCCACCACCTGTCTCCAGGCTTCAGGTGGAGATGAGCCACAGATATGATTGTCTCATTTTAAATTTCATTATTTCCTCAATAATTTTTATTTAGGTGATCTGGCCAAAATTTCCTTCTTGATTTGATTTAGGAACACACAAACAGGAGCCCCATTCTGCCCTTCGAGCCAGTTCCACCATTCAATTAGATCATTGCTGATCTGTATCTCAACGCCAGCTACCCACCTTGGTTCCCTAACCCTTAATATCCATGCATTTGTTACCTCTATACATAACTATTCCAACGCACTTCTGTCTGAGGCTGAACCAGATTGTTTGCAACCTTGGTGTCATATCTGACCCTGAAATGAGCTTTCGACCACATATCCGCAGCATAACTAAGACCGCCTATTTCCACCTCCGTAATGTTGCCTGTCTCTGCCCTTGCCTCAGCTCATCTGCTGGTGAAGTCCTCATCTATGCCTTTATTATCTGTAGACTTGACTGTTCCAACGCACTCCTGGCTGGCCTCCCACATTCTACCCTATGTAAACTAGAGGTGATCCAAAACTGGGCTGCCCATGGCTTAACTCGCACCAAGTCCTGTTCACCCATCATCCCTGTGCTTGCTGACCTACATTGGCTTCCGGTTAAGCAACGTCTCGATTGCACAATTCTAATCCTTATTTTAAAATCCCTCCATGGCCTCTCCCCTCCCTATCTCTGTAATCTTCTTCAGCCACACAACCCCCCGAGATGTCAGCGCTCCTCTAATTCTGCCCTCTTGAGCATCCCTGATTATAATCACTCAACCATTGGTGGCTGTGCCTTCTGTGGCCTATACCCAACCTCTGGAAGTCCCTGCCTAAACCTTTCCGTCTCTCTACCTCTCTTTCGTCCTTCAAGACGCTCCTTAAAACATACCTCTTTGACCAAGCTTTTGGTCACCTGCGCTAATTTCTACTTATGCGGATCGGTATCAAATTTTTTATCTCATAATACTCCTGTGAAGAGCATTGGGACATTTGACTACATTAAAGGTGCTATATAAATACAAGTTGGTGTTGTTGTTGCCTAAAAAAAATCTAACAATCTCAGTTTTAAAATTTTCAATTGACTCTCTCCCCCTCCCCCAGCCTCAACAGTTTTTTGGGGAGAGAATTCCAGATTTCCACTACCCTTTGTGTGAAGAAGTGCTTCCTGACTTCACCCCTGAAAAGCCTAGCTCTAATTTTGAGTTTATGGCCCCTTATTCTGGATGTCACCACCAGAGGAAATAGTTTCTCTCTACGTCTATTATCATTTTAAAAACCTCAATTAGATCACCCCATATTCGTTTATACTCTAGAGAATACAAGCCTAGTCCAAGCAACTACTTCTCACATTCCATTCTATTTATGTTAGAATATTCTGCTCTGATTGTCATATATAGCAGGCCAGCTAATCTATCAAGAACCAAAAAAAGGAATTCGCTCAGATTTTTCCGCAACGGTGAGATTAGCGACACACACCATAAATCTCGCTGTCTAACGTGCTGATCCCACAGCAGCTAACCTGCTCCAAATGTTTCTGTTTTTTTAATTTAGAATATACACTAGTTAGACCACAGCTAGAGTATTGTGTACAGTTCTCGTCACCACATTACAGGAAAGAAGCGATTGCACTAGAGAGGGTACAGAGGTGACTTCTGAGGATGCTGCCAGGACTGGAGAATTGTAGCTATGAGGAAAGATTGGAGATCTGGGGTTGTTTTCCTTGGAACAGAGGAGGTTGAGGGGAGACTTGATTGAGGTGTATAACATTATTCGGGGCCTAGATAGAGTGGATCGGTAAGTCCTATTTCTCTTAGCAGAGAGATCAATAACCAGGGGACATATATTTAAAGTAGTTGGTAGAAGGATTAGAGGGGAGTTTGAGGAGAACTTTTTTCTCCCAGAGGATGGTGGTGGTCTGGAATGCACTGCTTGAAAGGGTGGTAGAGGCAGAAGCCCTCACCACATTTAAAAAGTACTTGGATACGCTCTTGAAGTGCTATAACTTACAAGGCCATGGACCAACAGCTGGAAAATGGGATTAGACTGGATAGCTCTTTTTTGGTCGGCACAGATAAGATGGGCTGAGTGGCCTCCTTCTGTGCCGTAAATTTCTATGAAAGATTCTGTAATAGGTGATCATAGTGATGAATCAGGCACTTGGCGCCAATCTAAGAGCTGAAGTGACGGCATATCCACCACGTTTTGGTGCATTTCACTACTTTAAAGGAGCTATATAAATATGAGTTGTTGTTGTTGTTGGTGTTGTTGATGGGATTAGTGAGGTTTTGTGGGAAAACAGGGAAAGGGTTATTTAAATTCTGGACGCAATCTCATAAATCGAATAGATTCCGGACATATAGCATGACAATATTAAAACTGAACATCCCAGATACAGGTACTGGATGCTCAAAAATTCTGGTTGTTTAATCTTTGCAATAGAGAAACATTTTTAACAACTGGATGTTTAAACGTGATCTTGAAGCAAAAGGTCATCAGTGACATTATTTATATGTCTACGTGGCTGTGGCGTGAAAACTGGTTTAAATGCAGGAAAATCAAAATGGCCATTGATTTGAATGGTGCGGAGCTACGATAATTACCATCTGTTTTCAGCAAGGGTAACAGTGGAGTAGCACAAAAATCCCAGATGAAGTTATCTACAATTAAGCACAGAGTGACAGCACTTAGAAAAATCTGAGCTGATTAGAGAGAGCTATGGATTTGTAAAGGGTAGATCATGTCTAACAAACTGCACTGAATTTTTTGAGGAACTAAGTAAAGTAATAGAGAGGGAAAAGTCTATGGATGGAGTTTATATGGACTTCCAGAAGGCATTTGATAAGGTTTCATATAAGAGACTGTTAGCTAAAATTAATTGAAAGCAAATTATTGCCCTGGTTAGGAGATTGGCTAGGCGGTAGGAAACAGAGAGTAGGGATAATGGGCATGTACTCTAATTAGAAGGAAGTGACTAGGTGTGTCCAACAAGGATCTGTACTGGGGCCTCAGCTATTCAGTGGCCGAGAAATTCATCTCGGGCAGTGCCGCAAAACAGACGATCAATGAATCTCAGGCGCTGCATATAGCGGGCAGCAGATCTGATAATGCCCGATTTCCACCAGTGCCCGAGATGAATTTCTAGGCCACTATATTAATGACTTAGATAACACATTGGAGAGCCACATATCGGCATTTGCCGATGACATTGTTGGCATAGTAAGTAATGTGAGGTGACCACACGTGACCAGTTCCTATGGGCGGGCCACATTTTTCTCAAGACACCCAAAGCAAGAGCTCGACTCAGAACTCCTGCATGGCAAGCGAGCCCCAGGTGGGCAGAGGAAACATTTCAAGGACACCCTCAAAGCCTCCTTGATAAAATGCAACATCCCCACCAACACCTAGGAGTCCCTGGCCAAAGACCGTCCTAAGGGGAGGAAGAGCTTCCGGGAGGGCGCTGAGCACCTCGAGTCTCGTTGCCAAGAGCATACAGAAAATAAGCGCAGGCAGCGGTAGGAGCGTACAGCAAACCAGACTCCCCACCCACCCTTTCCTTCAACAACTGTCTGTCCCACCTGTGACAGGGACTGTAATTCCCATATTGGACTGTTCAGTCACCTAAAAACTCACTTTTAGAGTCTTCCTTGATTTCTAGGGACTGCTTATGATGATGAGTAAGTAATGTAGACGGGAGCATAAAATGACAAAGAGATATTGGTAGATTAAGTTAGTGGGCAAAACTGGCGCAGATGGATTTCAACTCAGATAAGTGTGAGGTCATTCATTTTCAACCAGAAAAGGATCGATTTGGCTCCTAGTATTATTTAAATGATGAGAAGCTAGCAACAGTCCAAAGAGATTTAGGGCTCCAAGTATAAAAGTCACTAAAATGTAATAGTCAGCTGCAAAAAATAATTAAAAATTCTAATGGAATGTTAGTCTTTAGAACTTGAGGACTAGAACATGAAGCCATAAATATAAGATAGTCGTTAATAAATCCAATAGGGAATTCAGGAGAAATTACTTTACCCAGAGAATGGTTTAAATGTGGAACTCACTACCACAGGGAGGCGACTGGCATAGGTGCATTGAAGGGGAAGTGAGATAAACACATGCAGGAGAAAGGAATAGAAGGATATGTTCAAGGAGTTAGATGAAGAAGGGTGGGAGGAGGCTCATATGGAGTATAAACACCGGCATAGACCTGTTGGGCCGAATGACCTGTTTCTGTGCTGTAAGTACTATGTGATATTATGTAATATAAAGAGGAGAAAGTTTTACTATAGCTATGGTTAGACCACATCTGGAGCACGGTGTGCATTACTGGTCACCACAACTTAGAAATTATATATATTGTCCTTGCAAGGAGTGCAGCACAGATTGACCAGAATGTTACCAAGGCTCCAAGGATTACATTATAAGGAGAGATTACATTGTATTCTCTGGATTATAGAAAGTTAATGGGTGATTTGATTGAGGTTTTTAGGATTTTGAAAGGAATTGGTAAGTTAGAGAAAAGCTTTTTCTGCTGGTGGGGGAGTTCAGGACAAGGGGATATAACCTTAAAATCAGAGCCAGGCCATGCAGGAGTGGTGAGGAATCTCTTCTTCACACAAAAGGTGGTAGAAGTGTGGAACTTTCCCACAACAAGCAGTAGATGCTAGCTCAGTTAATAATCTTAAATCCGAGTATTATGTCTTGAATAAAGAGACAGACTAGATACTGCAAGCTCAAAGTAAGATGTGACCGTAGTCCTTTATTACAGATCTCAGAGTGCCTCTCCAGCCTGTGAGGCCTCCTTGTATACAGGTGCTCCCAAGGGATTGTGGGATCCCTTGGGACTCCAGGGGATAAGCCCTCTGCTGGTTAGACACGGTATTTACAGGTTTACATACATAACACCGAGAGTGACAGAATTTTTGTTAGCCAAGGATATAAAGGAACATGGAGCAAGGCAGGTGGATGGAGTTAGGATACAGATCAGCCATGATCTCATTGAATGGCAGAACAGGCTCGAGGGGTTGAATAACCTGCTCCCATTCCTATGTTCCTATATGTGGCACAATTAATGTCACTTATTCCGAAATTTCCTCTTTCATTTGCACCGTTCAAGACTCTCAATGATGTAGGTGCAAGGCCCGAGGAAAGACTGAGGCAACATTTACTGACAAAGAGCGACAGGGAAGATTTTCTTCTCTCCTGCTCCAGTTTCCACAAATCCCTCTACCACGGTAACTCCCAATCCCCAACCATCTTAACAGTCCTTGATTTTCTTCGCCTCTCTTCACCCCCTCCCACACACAGCATCATTACCTGGGTGTGTGGAGGTAATCTACTGCTAGGCCTCTGAAAAATATGCTTGAATTAGGCAAATGCTACCTATGATGAGCCATCTTTGTGTTTTCCAAACCATTAAGAAGTAACCTGGCATCTGCTTAGTACTTTACCCTGACAGGATGGTTGATATTGGTGTCAACCATGGATCAATGGGTAGCACACTCGCCTCTGAGTCAGAAGGTTGTGGGTTCAAGTCCCACTCCAGAGACTTGAGCAAAAATCTAGGCTGACACTCCAGTGCTGTACTGAGGGAGTGCAACACTATCGGAGGTGCTGGGGCCAAATTTCTGTACCGCTGGAAAGCTGGTGCTTCCCCCCACCTTTTTGTGGCCATTAGCGCCAACATTTTTTCATGGCTGGCCACCCCATATTCAGCTTCAAAGGTGAACAAATGGGTTCCAGCGCTAATGAACCTTTCCAAAGTGGATTTTTCAGCGCTGTGGCTGTCTTAATTTGAGCGTTATCACCACTGAGAAATTCAGCATTCTAACCAGCCAGCTGCTCCCTGGTCTTTTTGAAGGCCAGGGTTTGCAGCAAGGCCCTGAGGGTGAAGGAGGTTGGAAGGATGGCTGGTGTAAGAGGTGCAAGGAGAGCCAACTGATATGGAGCTGGAGACACTGATCGACGGTGTGGAGGACAGAAGAAGAATACTATTTCCCTACATGGGAGACCTGGCAAACCGCCAGTACATAATTCATGGAGGGAGATTGCAGGGGAGGTGTCAGGAACCTCCATATATGTGAAGACACACCCCCCCAGGAGGGTGCTGGCCAGTCTGCACCCGGCCCTTCCAGGGTGGCGATGGGTCGACACCTCCTAGCTCTGGGGCGACAGGGATCCTCCTCCTTCTCCTCCTCCTCCTGTGCCTCCTCCTCCTCAGCTGGTACTGCTGCCTCAACCTCCAGTGGCTATCCCCTCATGATGGCCAGACTGTGCAACATGTAGCAGACCACGGCAATTATGGAGACCTGTTGAGGAGAGTACTGCAAGGTCCCACCAGAGCGGTCCAGGCACCGGAACCTCTGCTTAAGGATGCCTTTGCACTGCTCGATGATGCACCTGGTGGTACAATGAGTGTCATTGTATGCATGCTCTGGTGCTGTCCTGGGGTTCCACAGTGGAGGGAGCAGCCAAGTGGACGGGGGATATCCCTTGTCCCCAAGCAGCCAACCACAATCCTGATTCGGGCCAGTGAAGACGGCGGGCACACTGGTCTGGCGCAGAATGAACGAATCATGGCTGCTGTCTCCCTTGCCCGCTGCCTGTTTGCACGGTGCTGATGGTGACACCTTCTCCTGCGTGCCACCCTGCTTCTGACCAGGTGTACCAGGTGTCCCCCTCCCAGCACTCCTCCCATCCTCAGGGTGAACCCTGCCAAGCAGGTCTCTACAGCCCACAGACCTCCACTAAAGAGTCAGACCTGAAAGTTGTACAAAAGTCTGTGAAAATCTCTGAGCAGCACTCAGCAGGTTTAATGGAGCCAAAACAATTAATAAAATTATATCAAGAGATAAATACTGTGGACCATGGAAAATGAAATAAAAACAATAGTAACTAATAAAACTATATCAAAAGATAAAAACTGTGGAATGCATGCTGAAAAATGAAATAAAAGCAATAATAAGTCATAAAACGATATCAAAAAATAAATACTGCGGATGCATGCTGAAAAATGAAATAAAAACAATAATAAGTAATGAAACTATTTACCTACCAAAGGGCCCCAGCGGTGTCGAGTTTGAGAACCGCATCGAAAACCTCGCGGGGGCACTGCCGGGAAAAGTCCTGCCTTTCCCTTGGTGAATTTCACTGCGGTAATCCCTTTCCAGCGGCCCACACGCTGCAGAGCTCACTGCTGGAAACTTTCTTTTACAGCGGCTTCACCGCGCCGTTTCCAGTGGAAGTGAACACCGCTGAAATCCTCCCCGAGCTGAATACGGCTCGGGGCGGGAAAAGTACCCGACCGCGGCAGCCCATCGATTTTTTTCGGTCGACCGCCCAAACTCTGCGGTAGCCGTCTCTTCGGAGACGCTGAATTTCGGCCCCGGCACCTCCGACAGTGTAGCGCTCTCTCAGTACTGCACTGGAGCATCAGCCCAGCTTACTGTGCTCAAGTCTCTGGAGTGGGACTTGAACCTTCTAACTCAGAGGCAAGGATGCTACTAACTGAGCCATAGCTGACACATATGGATTGGAATGGTGGCGTAGCGGGGCGGGGGGGGCGGGGTGGGTGCAGAATTCTCTTCAGCGAATACTCTCCATCACATTATGCATGAGAGAGAAAGAGAGAATCGATTATTTTGCCCGTTGAACGCCTGAAGACTAAACAATTGCTTCTGTTTCAGACCGTTTTGCTTTTCCCCTGTCTCTACAGCGGAACAATTTCCTGAAGAATTCATTACCTTCCTTAAGTTGCCAACTTCTTTCTCGATATGAATGTGCACCCAGAAGTTGAGTGACAGTATACAAAAGCCGGTTGTGCCAAGAGAAAAACTGCACTCATCTGCTCAGGCAATGTTATTACAAAAGTATTCAGCCATGAAATATTTGTTCTTGAATTCAGTTCAAAATACTGGACATAGCAATAACTCAGATAAACAAGTTCAATTATTGAATAGAGACAACTCATTACTTATTAATCTGGCAAAGATACACTGATAAAAAATGGTTAAGGTACTTTGTTGTACAAAACCCAGTGCAGCAGCAAGTGTTTGCTCAATAATTCCTTTGGTATACAGAATTCATCCCTGTAATGTTAGAATACTGCTTGTTCCTTTTTTACAAACAGCATTCTGGCACAGGCACGACGGGCCGAATGGCCTCCTTCTGTGCTGTGAGATTCACTGTGACTCACATCAATCTGTTTCTAATCAGTTCAGCAGATGGGCTGAGAGAGAGCAGATGGATTTAAACCTAAATAACGTGTGGATTGGAATAACAATTAGTAAGCATATGTACACACTGAAGGGGTGTTCAGTAGCAAAGGTAGAACAGGAGAAGGATCAAGACTTGATTATTACTCACTCACTGTAAACCTGTTAGGGTAAATGTTGTGACAGGATATGTATGGAGAAGGGGGAGTACATCTTGCATCTACCTTGTGCTGGTGTCGTGCAGCCAGATTTTACAATTGGGCTGTTCTAAGATTTCTGGAGATTCTCACTGATACCAAGCAGAAGAAATGGTTTTGGGATGCTGGAAGCTTAAAAAGTGTGTCCACATTAATAGACTGTGCTCAACTTACATACCAGCATGGGTGTCAGTCAGTGACAGTGCATCATTACATAGAATGTACAGCACAGAAATAGGCCATTCGGCCCAACAGGTCTATGCTGGTGTTCATGCTCCACACAAGCCTCCTCCCACGGTATAATCTGAAGGATCAACACTTTTGCGCAAACAGTGAACAACCATCCTCAAAACCGGTCATGGTAAATGCTACCCCTTTTTCCGTAGGTGGAATATTAAAACATTCCCATCACGCGACTGTGGAGCTCCTAATTAGACCCTGGAGTACATCATTGAGCACTGCCCTCAGAGGGAATTCACAGGCAGCCTACAAGATATCCGCACTGTTACACCGGAAGCTTTGGCCTGGATATCGGACTTCGATATTGACATTTGACTTGCTTTGCTGCCACCATACGAAAAAAGATGACATCATCCCAACCTGTCAGCATATCCTTCTATTCCTTTATCCCTCATATACTTATCGAACTTCTCCTCAAATCCATCTTATCTATTCGCCTCAGTCACTCGATAAAGAAGCGAGTTCCACATTCTCACCACTCGAGTGTGTGTTCCAATTGCTTGAGGGTGATTTCCTTGGAAGGAGAGAGATGCATTTTGCTTTGGTCCTCACAGACCAGTTGATTGCTGAACAGGATGCAGCAAAGACAAGTGACGCTGTGTCACTTGGCTGCTTTACAAAAGAACTGGGTAAATATCTGGGGCCTAAAATCTACTGTCCTGCTGTATCTCTGGTGGCACACAATGGAAGGGCCTGAAATTAGTCGAGGACCTCGACACGCCCCAAACAAGATCTTTTGGCATGGGAATGGGGGTGGAGCCAGGGTCGAGAACTCCTAACCTCAGCAGTTCCTGTGTCCTCAGCCTCACTGGGTACCAGCGGTGCCAGGCGGCTAACTGGCAAATGGCACCTGGTAGTTCACGTCTGAGCCACCCACCATCTCCCCTTACAAAGGAGGCCAGGCGGTGGGCACTTCTGTAGTCTTTCCAGGGGAGGAGGAAGGGTACAGGGTACCTAGAAACCTTCCATCCTGGACTAGTAGCCAGCTGTGGTACTGGCTCTCATTCTATGCGGCAAAATCTCCAGTTCTGATGGTGTGAAGGCTGGTGGGAGGGTTCCTGCTTTGGGGCGTTTCAAATAATTACGCAGTACCCACAATGTGCCACTTGGAGCTTGGGGTAGCCTGAAAGAGAGGGGATGGTAAACAAAAAGCAATTCAACTCCTCTCTTGAGCACCCAGCATTATTTATGTAGTAAAACGAAAAGAACAGCAACCTTGATAGACTTTACAGGCTGGATTTTCGTGTTTTTGCATTTTTGCCCCATTTCCAGGTGCAAATCGCGGCGAAATCAAACATTTAGCGCCGGGTTAGCGTTGGCGCCAGAAGGCACAACTTTCACCAAATGCAAGTTCACGGGGAGCGTTAGCGCTAACTCCGGCGTTGCATCATACCATTTTTTAAATTTCTTTCCGCGCTTCTGGTCTGCTGTCCGGCGGCAAACGCAAATGCAAGGCACGGCCGTGTGCACGCGCAGTACAGCCGGGGCTGAATCAGCCATTTTTAAATGGATTTTGATCACGGAGGACGAGAGGTTGAGACAGCGTGCCAGGCGATTCAGCCAGGGTGCGAGTGAAGCTCTCGTGGGAGCCGTGGAGAGAAGATGGCAGGAGTTATATCGGAGGGGTGGATCTAAACCCCTGCCATCCATTTTTAATCACACATGGAGGGAAATCGCTGAGCAGATCTCTGTCTCAGATACAGTGGTCACGAATGGCAAACAGTGCCGAAAAAAGTTCAATGATCTTTCAACGGTCATTAGAGTGAGTACAATTTTTTGTCATGCACTCCTTCATTACTTCAATTATAAATCTGACACACTGTTTGTTCTCATGCTGTTGGTGCCTGTCAGCAGTCTGTGGGTGTTCTCATGCTGTTGCTGTCTGTCAGCACTCTATGGGTTGCCTCCTAAAATGCATGACACCTAGGTAGGCTTAGTTTGGCACCCTATTTGCCATGAATGATCTTTACATGTTATTAAGATTGCTTTCTGAGATCTCATAAGATGTCTCCACACTTCAATGTCCTCCTAATGAACCATGTGCAACTTCCAAGGCCGTTAAACAGAGGACTGTATTACATTCAGATGGTATGGCTATCTGTGCCACAAGAGCAGATGGACCCTCTTGTAACCATTCCCATTTTCATCTTTGCAGGCAAACAAGTCCCATAGTTGGCACGAACAGATGCAGACAGGCGGCGGTCCACCTCAGACCCTGCCACTCACTGACATTGAGGAGTGAGTGGCAGGCGTCATCGGCATCTCAGGTCGGGTAACTGCCACTGGGGCTGCTGACCTCCGCTGGGATACTGAGGGTAAGTCCTGCACACTCCCTGGGCTAGGTTGGGGCAGTGTGATGTAGTGTCTGTGGACTAGGGTTGGGGCAATGTGATGTAGTGTCTGTGGACTAGGGTTGGGGCAATGTGATGTAGTGTCTGAGGACTAGGGTTGGGGCAATGTGATGTAGTGTCTGTGGACTAGGGTTGGGGCAATGTGATGCAGTGTCTGTGGACTAGGGTTGGGGCAATGTGATGTAGTGTCTGTGGACTAGGGTTGGGGCAATGTGATGTAGTGTCTGAGGACTAGGGTTGGGGCAATGTGATGTAGTGTCTGTGGACTAGGGTTGGGGCAATGTGATGCAGTGTCTGTGGAGTAGGGTTGGGGCAATGTGATGCAGTATCTGTGGACTAGGGTTGGGGCAATGTCATGCAGTATCTGTGGACTAGAGTTGGGGCAATGTAATGCAGTGTCTGTGGACTAGGGTTGGGGCAATGTGATGCAGTGTCTGTGGACTAGGGTTGGGGCAATGTGATGCAGTATCTGTGGACTAGGGTTGGGGCAATGTGATGCAGTGTCTGTGGACTAGGGTTGGGGCAATGTGATGTAGTGTCTGTGGACTAGGGTTGGGGCAATGTGATGCAGTGTCTGTGGACTAGGGTTGGGGCAATGTGATGTAGTGTCTGTGGACTAGGGTTGGGGCAATGTGATGCAGTGTCTGTGGACTAGGGTTGGGGCAATGTGATGTAGTGTCTGTGGACTAGGGTTGGGGCAATGTGATGCAGTGTCTGTGGACTAGGGTTGGGGCAATGTGATGTAGTGTCTGAGGACTAGGGTTGGGGCAATGTGATGCAGTATCTGTGGACTAGGGTTGGGGCAATGTGATGTAGTGTCTGTGGACTAGGGTTGGGGCAATGTGATGCAGTGTCTGTGGAGTAGGGTTGGGGCAATGTGATGCAGTATCTGTGGACTAGGGTTGGGGCAATGTCATGCAGTATCTGTGGACTAGAGTTGGGGCAATGTAATGCAGTGTCTGTGGACTAGGGTTGGGGCAATGTGATGCAGTGTCTGTGGATTAGGGTTGGGGCAATGTGATGTAGTGTCAGTGGACTAGGGTTGGGGCAATGTGATGCAGTGTCTGTGGACTAGGGTTGGGGCAATGTGATGCAGTGTCTGTGGACTAGGGTTGGGGCAATGTGATGTAGTGTCTGTGGACTAGGGTTGGGGCAATGTGATGCAGTATCTGTGGACTAGAGTTGGGGCAATGTGATGCAGTATCTGTGGACTAGGGTTGGGGCAATGTGATGTAGTGTCTGTGGACTAGGGTTGGGGCAATGTGATGCAGTGTCTGTGGACTAGGGTTGGGGCAATGTGATGTAGTGTCTGTGGACTAGGGTTGGGGCAATGTGATGCAGTGTCTGTGGACTAGGGTTGGGGCAATGTGATGTAGTGTCTGTGGACTAGGGTTGGGGCAATGTGATGCAGTGTCTGTGGACTAGGGTTGGGGCAATGTGATGTAGTGTCTGAGGACTAGGGTTGGGGCAATGTGATGCAGTATCTGTGGACTAGGGTTGGGGCAATGTGATGTAGTGTCTGTGGACTAGGGTTGGGGCAATGTGATGTAGTGTCTGTGGACTAGGGTTGGGGCAATGTGATGTAGTGTCTGAGGACTAGGGTTGGGGCAATGTGATGCAGTATCTGTGGACTAGGGTTGGGGCAAAGTGATGTAGTGTCTGTGGACTAGATATAATGGAGTAACGGCGGTCCTTCAAATGAGCCTGTGCTGTGCAACCTTCCTCATGTCACCCTGCCTCCTCCCCTGCTGCTAAGCACTCGTCTTTTGCTTTCTACTTCCAGATAACCAGCCACAGCCGCAGCATCCCTCAAAACAACTCTCTACATCTGGCCATCGTGTGGCGTGTAGGGAGAAGAGGATGAGTTTGAAGATCAGCCGACTCTGGGGCAGATGCAATCCACCCCTCTTTTACCACCGACACTGACCTCCTCTGAGGATGATGACGTAACTTTCATGGGGTTCGACAACTCCGAGACTCCTGGGACCAGTGATGTGCAGCAACACAGTTCTGAGGTCGAATCCCGTATGCCATCACGCCGGAGGGTGAGTCGGCAAAGTCGGTCTGCTGACAGACAGGACGTGGAACTTAACATGATGGGAATATACAGGGAGAGCATCCAGCTCACCCGTCAGCTCCTTAATATCTTGAGTGGGATTCCAGTGACCATCGAGACTCTCACTGCGACCATTTCGGAGGTAGGGACACAGATTGTTGGTGCGGACCATGAAACCTGCGAGGCCACAAGAGGATGGTGGCCTCCAGCAGTGAAACTGGAGTCCTGGCGAGTGTGGCGCGAAGCTTTGCCGAATATGGCACATCACAGGCACAATCTCTGCTTCAGCTTGGGCAGGTAATGCAGTCCATATACCCTTTCGCCATACTCTCTGCATTCCCCACTGGCACACCCAAACCAAAACCAGCTGTGACTATCGGCACCGATGAAGAGGCTCGTCAGTCAGAAGCCAGGCCTTCCTCGCCAGTGTGTCCCCAGGCAGTGTCTCCATTGTCTCTCCCCGAGCACAGCAGCGCTCTGACCACATTGCTGCATGCCATCCTATACCACTTGGGTTAGGAGCAGCAGGCAAGGGAGGGGGATAAGGGTAAGGGGGGTAAAAGATAGTGGGGCAGGGGTTGCTGCACTTATGTTGTTGATGCTGGATGCATCCTATGTTTTCTATTTTATTATTATGTTCTGATTTATCTTGTTCATAATTTTGTTGTTGTTGTTGTTGAATTATCACACTGCTGGATGCAGCTAATTTATGTTATTTTATTAAAGTTTACAAAGTTTACAAAGTTGACAAAGTTTACAATGTCTAATAAATTATTTTGTTCACCTTAACCATTATCGTGTGGTGTCTCATTTGCAGAATAAAGGGGGAATAGTCAACATGCCGGGATAGAGTGGTCAGGTAACGGTCAAACGTGCCGTTCATTCTTTAAGCAAAGTATTCAATTATGAGCTGCTGACGTAAGGCTTCTGCAGCGGCGAAATCTCCACCAGGTCTCCCGTGTAGTTGTGGTGGGGTGATGACATGGGTTCCTCACCAGGCTCTTCTTCCTTGTCTTCCTCCTCCTTCTACTCCCCTCTCTCCTGAGGTGGTCCTGCAATCCCCATTGGAAAATCCTATTCCCTCATGATGACTAAGTTGTGTAGCATGCAGAACGCCTCAATGAATTCAGAGACCTGCTGAGGGGAGTATTGTAGGCACCTCCAGAGTGGTCCAGGCATCGGAAGCGTTGCTTGAGCACTCCAATTGTCTGTTTGATGATGTTGCGTGTAGCTGTATGGCTCTCATTATAGCGATGCTCGGCTTCTGTCTGAGGGTTCTGCAGGGGGAGTCACGAGCCAGGTGACGAGGCCATAACCTTTGTCCCTCAGCATCCAGCTCTGGCTTTGTGGTTGACGCTGGGACATGTGTGAGATAGTGCTCTCACGCATGTTGAAAGCATCATGGATGCTCCCTGGATATTGCGCATTGACTGCCATGATGCACTGAGTATGGTCGCAGACGATCTGTACGTTCAGGGCGTGGAATCCCTTTTGGTTTCAGTAAACCTTTGGATTGTGTAAAGGTGCTGGCCGGGCATCGTACATACAGTCATTGGCACTCTGAACCTTGGGGAAGCCAGGAAATCATCCAAAACCTGCAGCCTTCTCATTTTGGGTCTCCTTGGTCATTGGGAAGTTTATAAAGTCCATCCTGCATGCATACAGCTCAGTAGTCACCTGGCGAAAGCAACGATGTGTAGCATGTTGCGAAATGGAGCATATGTCCCCTGCTGATGCCTGAAATGAGCCAGAGGCATAGAAGGTAAGTGCCACAGTTATCTTCACCTCGACGGGCAGTGCAGTCCTGTTGCCGCTGGTAGGCTGTAGGTCTGCCTGTAGGAGCTGGCATATCTCTGTGACCGCCTCTTTTCAGAAGTGCAGCCTACTAACGCACTGTGCCTCAGAGAGCTGCAGGTATGAGCGATGTTCCCTGTAAACTTGTGGGAGGTAAGGCCTCCTCCCCATACGTCTGCAACCTCTTTGATTACGTTAAAAATGATCATCAATAAGCCTTCTTTCAGCTCGATACCGTATAAATATAATAGCCTGGATTACTGGCTCCTGACTTAGCATGGCCCCCATCTTTTTAAATGTCCTTTAACACAAACTATAAACTCACATAAACTTCACAATCAAAAGTATGCAGTAATGCAGCCTTCTTCTCCCAATGCTTTTAATCACTCAGAACTCCAACTTTCTCCTCCGTTTTCAAGATGGCGCTATTAGTGCCTGGTGCACCCTGGGTCCGACTGATTTTTGCTGGCGGGTTCCTGGGCGAACGCTAAATCGGGTGATATACTCGAAAGTTCTGCCCGGGGTGCTAGCGCAGCAAGGCACAACAATTTATGTCATCTAAATGGTCAAAACAGCAGCGGGGCTCTAAGTTTTAGTGCCGCCGTAAAACCATTAGGGAAAATTCTGCCCAGGCGCATAATCTTGAGCGCCTCGTTTCACGCCAAAAAAAAATATAGTTTTTGCGCCTCGCCCAGGCGCCAAATGGGGCGCAAATCAGCTGAAAATCCAGCCGTGCATCTCGGTGTATAACCTAAATGGAACCGCCACAGGACAATCAGCTGAAATTGGCTGGCACCTTTCCCTACATTACAAGTGACTGCACTTCAAAAGTACTTCGTTGGCTGTAAATTGCTTTGGGATGTCCTCAGCTCGAGAAAGGCATGTGAGTTCTTTCTTTCGTTTTTTTCTTTTTGACCACAGGCTTAAACATGAAAATTTCATGAAAACATAGCATGGCAGCATAGAGAGATGGCAAAAAAATAAACAGTGAGAGATAGCTAAGATGTACTATTTGTTACAAAATGCATAAAGCTCTCAGCAAATGTAGTTGCAGCACTAAATATGTAAATACCTCATGACCAGATGTCTGCATTGTTTCTCTGAAAATGGAGTCATTAATACAGTTCATAAATCCTTTGCAAGTTGTTGTCTGTGGAATCATTAACTCTGCCCATAACATATGGGATAAAATATCTCGAATGCTCCAAGTTACTGGCATCAGATGAACTAATCCATTTCCCTTAATCATCAGAGCAAAGAAATCACTTTCATTTATATAGTACCTTATTATGCCCACCAGACATCTCAAAGAACTTCACATCAAATTAATTTATTTTGAAGTGACTATTGTTATGCTGTTAAACGCTGTTGCCAATTTGCATACAGCAAGGTCCCACAAATAGCAAATGAATGAATAGCCGGGACACCAGTTGCTGCTTTTCTCCAAATAGCGACGTGATCTTTAACATCGAGCTAAAAATAAACAGGCGCGGTCTCGGTTTAACATCGCACACAAAAGATAAAGAAAAGGAAGACTTGCATTTCTATAGCTGCTTTCACAACCACCAGACGGCTTAAAGCGCTTTACAGTCAATGAAGCACTTTTTGAAGTGTAGTCACTGTTGTAAAAGGGAAACGCGGCAGCCAACTTACGCACAGAAAGCTCCCACAAACAGCAATGTGCTAATGACCAGATAATTTGTTTTTGTTATGTTGATTGAGGGATAAATATTGGCCAGGACACCAGGGATAACTCCCCTGCTCTTCTTCGAAATAGTGCCATGGGATCTTTTATGAACACCTGAGAGAGCAGATGTGGCCTCAGTTTAACATCTCATCTGAAAGACGCCACCTCCGACAGTGCAGCACTCCCTTAGCACTGCACTGGAGTGTCAGCCTATATTTTTTTTATGTGCTCAAGTTCCTGGAGTGGGACTTGAACCCACAACCTTCTAACTCAGGCAAGTGTGCTACCCACTGAACCACAGCTGACACTTTCAACAATGTTGACACCTTCAACAATCCAGTGAAGACTCTGCACTGACGAGACACGTTTAGGGTTATGTACCCAGTGGGGTTGAAACCACAACTGGTTGACGTTTGGTACAAGTGCTACCAATTGAGCGGAGGTGACAATTACAGTGCGCTATCCATCGTGCCCCATCCCGAGAATGGAGAGAGCAGAGAGAGGCTTCGGGGTTCTTGTTAACGCCACTCGGGGACCGGCTGCAAGTGGGGGTGAAGCAGCCTCTGATTTTCCCTGTAGGTGAGGAGCACCCGGCTGCCACTCCGTGCTTCTCACTGATGGCACAGTCAACATGAGAAACACACAGTGCGGAAAATCTAATGGGCCAAGCCGAAACCACTCCAGCTGAGTCACAGTGCCATCTGTTTTTATAATTCTGGCCTCTGCTCTGGTGATTATCAACATTGGATTTTGGAGACACATGGCACAACAAAATTCATTTAGCACACAGTGGAATTGCTTGTCACTCCCGTCACCTGGCGTTGGCGGGGCGGTAAGGCCACCGACTCCATTTTGAGGCCATCGCCATTTTAAAAGAGGCCTATCTCTGGGCGTCCAAAGCGCCTGCCTGTTTCAGGCGATGGGCCCCTTCTAATAAGGGAATGGCATCCTCTGACATGAATCGGACCCACGTTGCCTTGTTAGGGTTGGAGTGGTGGGATGCTGCGCAGCGCAGACTCCGACCAGTTCCACGGGTGGTGGAGGAGAAGGAGCCCACCAAAGATATGTCTTGAAATATTTCTGCGGGCCTCGGAAGATCAAAAGTGCCGCTCCGGGTCCACAACAATAATCCGGTGCCGCTGCTGCCTGGGACCTCCACCCTCTGCATTCCCGATCCCCGCGACTTCCCTTCCCAGCGGCCCCTCTGGCCCGCTCTCCTTTGCTGAATCTGCCGAGCTGCGTTAGGACATCCCGTTTAGCACCCTGCGGCTCGCCCGGTGATGGTAAATGTGGCTGGAGGTCTCAAAACCACAATCGCCGCCAGAATGGGCGGTTAAAATCTATCCCCGTGTGACAAAAAAAAGAGTTAATTTTGATCAAGTAAAATGACTGAAATGTCACAGATTATAAAAGGATTGTTGCACAGCTGGTTTGAGACCAGCTGATTCAGAGAGAGAGAGACACACAGCCAGCAGACGTCACGCTGCACTGCCAGCTCCACATTGTTCTCCAGTCGGGGGAACAGAGAGCACTGCACACACATGCAGCTCTGCTCACTGGTGGCAATTTAAAATAATCTGAATGTTGGTCAAATGTTGGGGCTAGCACACACCCATCATCTTCCTGCTAACATGAAAAAGATTTTAAACTTCAACCCTGATATTCCTCTCCTGGGCACCTCTCAGGCCGACGATGGCGGCCGGCTTTCCATGCCCCCATTGGGAATCGGTCCATTGCCAGGGGGACCAGCCTACAACGGTGGCATGATCTGTCTACGCTAATGGCCTAGATTTGGCAAACCCAGGTGGGCACAGGTTAGGTCAGGTGCAGTGCACTTTGGGCGTGCCGAGTCTAATAAGGAAATACTGGGATCCTCATTTCCAGAGGTCACAGTTGTCCAATGGAGGTCACATGCAAAATCTTCCAAGACCCTGCTCTACCAACAGTGCCTTGCCCGCAGTGTGTGGCTGAGTAGAGAATGGTCGCTTCGCTGCCTGTGGTTCTCAGTCCACGATAGAAAGCCATGGGCAGTGCGCTCAGATTGTCTTGATAAGCTGCGTGTGATGCCCAGCCCTTGGTCTCGGGATAATTTCACTCGCACTGCAGCACGTGTGAGGCTGAAGCACTGAGAGCACCCCCTGGAGGCGATAGCATAATACTTGCCTCAATGTAATTCAGAAGATTTCACATAAGAATCACGCCTCGTCGCTTGCGCTTGAAATCGGTCTTGGGCTGTAGGGCTAAACAGGCGATGGTTACTCGCCGGCCCGTTTCACACCCCACCCAATTTTCATTCCCATCGAGGTCCAGTAGGGGTGCTCAGACTGCCGCCCCAACCTTGCCACAGCAGCAGAAAGTGTTTCACAGAGGGCAGCGTTAATAAATAACAAGGAGACATGCTTCCGCCCGCCATAAATGAAAGTAAAAACTGAAAATGTCAAAATAAAAATCCAGGCCCATTTCCTGCAAATGTGTCTGGGATTCTCCCATGGGACTTTAAGTCCACCTGCCCCTTTAGTGGCGTTGCTGCCTTTAAGGCCCAAATTGCCCCCAAACTTAAAGCTCCTGTGCCGAATCGAGTGCTTCCAGCAGCACCCGACATTTTTGCTCGGCCATCAAGAAATCCTGCCGCTGTTGTACTTCCGCCAGTGCAGCGCACTTCTAGTCGGCCCACATTGACTCCATTCACCAAGAGTGGGCCTTCCAAGACATTGCCATAACAACGTCTCCCCCTTCCCCTACTGATGTTTCTCCCTCAATCAGCCCAACCACAAACTGATGAACTTGCCATTTTCTATTTGTAGCACCTTGCTGTCTGCAAAATTAGACTTCTGTGCTTTTCTACGCAACAAACAGCTTTTTTTAATGTCCGTTCTCAGCATGTGGGTGGCACTGGCAAGTCCCGTTTATTGGCCATCCCCAGTGGCCCTGAGAATGGGCCTTCTCCTTGAACTTCGGCAGCCCTTGTGGTGATGGTGCTCTCACTATGCAGAATTCCAGAATGTTGACCCAATGATGGTGAACGAACAGTGATACATGTCTCTATCAGGAAGGTGTGGGACTTGGAAGAGAATGTAGAAGTTCCCACGCCAATGCTGCTCTTGTCCTTGTCAGTGGGAGAGGGCGTGGGACTGGGAGGTGCAGCAAGTGACTATACTTCAAAAGTAGTTCTGTTTTGGGATGTCCTGAGGACGTGAAAGACACTATATTAATAAAATGTCTTTCTTTAAGTAACACGCACGTGTTAAGAGACATTTCCTGTTGTTATGTTTACACCCTTAGATTGTGTTGCTGGTTGGCAAAGTGCCAGTGAGGCTCTTTCATAAGTAATGAACCAGCAAGGATGAAGGATTTTGCAACAATGTAAAAAGATAATGAAGCATGGGATATAAATGGCCATTTGGCCCATTGAGCCCACTGCTTCAGTAATGCCATATAGAGGCCACGATCTCACCAACCATGGCAAGACCAGGACGACCAGGGTCGGTGGCAAAGCCCCTCCTCGCTCCAGCCCACACTGTATGAACAATCTTCCGTTGATGGAGGAGGTTCTCGGCTAATTAAAATGAAGCCGGTCAAATGACGTATTCTGATGACACATTGCCGGTTTCCTTAAAGGGACCATGTTCACATTCATTTTGACAGTGCTGTCAGTGTTCTACAGCATTAAGCTGCTGCAAACACTGACAAGCACTGCACAGAGGTGCAGAACTGCACCCAGGCTCTCCCATGACTCCCTCCACATGCTTCTGGAGGGAGTCACAACACGCAGGGAGGTTATCTTCTGTTCCAATGGGTGGAAGAGACCTCCCAGGACACCAACGCAACCTGGTTGCACATTGCACAGGAAGGCACAAGCAGAGATGTGGTCAGGAGGACCAAGCTGCAGTGGCGCATACCTTTCAATGATCTCAGTAGATCAGGAAACATTACTGCAAAGCCACACTCAACCTCATCCTGCTGTGCCACTCATTAAATCCCCATCACTGCCTTCCCTACCCTACTCCTGCACATCCTTACTCACACCAACTTACCTTGCACCTCCACCCATCCCTCTCTCTCTGTCTACATTATCACTTCTCCATCTCACTAGCCACCCCTCACACTCACCCTCATCCTTGTCCAATCATTCAAACTAACAACACACAAGGGTAGACACTTGGGTAAAGTTTCTGTTAATGTGTTGTCAAGTATTGAAATCTTTATTTTCTCCATTTTGCCTTCTTGGACCGATTTTTCTGCACCTTTGAAAGTGTCTTAGTGAGTTCCAGTGAATGGTGAGACATAACACCTGCCCCCAATGCTGATGAGTGTGAAAGGAATGACTTGGACATTGTAGGGATGCTTTATAGTGCTGGTATGGGGTGGTGCCAACTTGGTGCATCATATGGCAGCCAGGGTGTACAGCATCAAGTGAAGTAAATCTGGACATGGAGAGGCCATTGTTGGCATCCCAGGCAGCAATGTCCATTGGTGATGATGCCTTGTGTTTGCGGAGAAGTTTGGTGTGGATATTGGTGCTGCTAGTGTGTCCAGTGATGCTGGTGTTGGGGCTGATTGTGTTGAAATGTGAGGAGCAAGGTGAGATTTTTTCCAAAGGCACCGATTCTGATGGAATAGATGGCAGGTGAGGTTGAGATGACAGAAGCGATCTGTCACTGGTGAGAGAGGTTGTTCCAATGAGGTGACACTGGATAGAGAGTTTGCTCCAAACACTTGCTAGCTGCATAAAGCTCAATCTGTCTTCTAAATGCAGTAAGCAACAGCTTGTGACCTTGAAAGGTGAAGACCTATGAAATGGAAGCTTTTATAGACCACTTCCAGCTATCAGGTTAGTGAATCATTCGATGCAGACACAACACCCGACCTATTTATCTGACGTGATAAATGCACTCCAGGAAACTAGTTAAAAACCTGGTAAAATCGTAAGTAAATGGTAAAATCCTGCTTAACTACCTTTTAACAAGCTTTTAATGATGTAAATTAGCTGACTGCTGCTTGGTGTTGGTTCTGTGAACCGCAGACAGACCTGACACTTTGGAAACTGACAAGGAGGCGGGTTCAGAGCAGGATCCCGCCTCGCTGTCAATCTTGGCTATTTTAACAGCGGGCTCACCTCCAAACCCCCACTCACAGAGCTGGGAATAATATAGCCAGAATGTGGGCAATTATGGAATCGGTTTCATGTGATTATAGTCTGCAAGGGAGATGAGTAGCCACAAATGACACTTCCAAGAAGATAAACATTTGATGGTAATGTTTCTGGTCATCAGGCAGTGATCAGGAGTAGGAACCCTGGATGATGTTCCTGGTTATCGGACAGTGATCAGGAGCAGAAATCATAGGATTACATAGGATTACATAGGGTTACATCGTTTATTCAGCACAGGAACAGGCCATTCGGCCCAACCCGTCCATGCCGGCATTTATGCGCCACTCGAGCCTCCTCCCATCTTTCCTCATCTAAATTTATCAGCATAACCCTCTATTTCCTTCTCCCTCATATGCTTATCTAGCCTTGCCTGTACTATTCACTTCAACCATTCCCTATGGTAGCGAGTTCCACATTCTCACCACTCTCTGGGTAAATACATTTCTTCAGAATTCCCTATTTGATTTCTTGGTGACTATCTTATATTGATGGCCTCTAGTTATGCTCTTCCCCACAAGTGGAAACATTCTCTCTGTATTCACTCTATCAAAACCTTTCATAATTTTAAAGACCTGCATTAGATCATCCTTCAGCCTTCTCTTTTCAAGAGAAAAGAGACCCAGCCTGTTCATCCTTTCGTGATAGGTATATCCTCGCATTTCTGGTATCATCCTTGTAAATCTTCTCTGCATCCCTCTCCAGTGCCTCTACATCCTTTTTATAATATGGTGACCAGAATTGTACATAGTATTCTAAGTGTGGTCTAACCAAGGTTCGATACAAATTTAGCATAACTTCTCTACTTTTCAATTCTATACCTCTAGAACTAAACCCTAATTCTTGGTTTGCTTTTTTTATGGCCTGGATTATTGTTCTGGTTATTGGACAGTGATCAGGAGGAGGAACCCCAGATGATTTTCCTGGTTATTGGTCAAGAACAGGAATGTTGACTGACTTTTCTGGTTATTGGACAGCAATCAATTTAATAACAAACCTGGCTTAAAAAATGCTCGGGGAGAGGGAGCGGGAGTCTGTAGGAACTCATCAGCACTATTCAACCTACACAGAGTTGATTTGACTGTTTAGAGAGTAGGGAAGCCCACTCTTGTAAGATGTAAAATTTAACAGCTGGGTGGAGAGCTCTTCATATGCATCCAAGCACGCTTGTAAAGGGCTCCCGCCTGGCTGGAGAATACATAAGAAATAGGAGCAGGAATAGGCCACCTGGCCCCTCGAGCCTGCTCCGCCATTTAATATCATGGCTGATCTGATCATGGACTCAGCTCCACTTCGCTGCCTGCTCCCCATAACCCTTTATTCCCTTATCGCTCAAAAATCTGTCTATCTCCGTCTTAAATATATTCAATGGCCCAGCCTCCACAGCTTGCTGGGGCAGAGAATTCCAGAGATTTACAATGCTCTGAGAGAAGAAATTCCTTCTCATCTCAGTTTTAAATGGGCAGCCCCGTATTCTGAGACTATGTTCCTTAGTTTTAGTTTCCCCTATGAGTGGAAATATCCTCTCCGCATCCGCCTTGTCGAGCCCCCTCATTATCTTATATGCTTCTATGAGATCACCTCTCATTCTTCTGATGTGTACAGGCCCAGCCTACTCAATCTATCTTCATAAGTCAACCCCTTTATCTCCAAATCAACCTAGTGAACCTTCTCTGAACAGCCTCCAATCCAAGTAAACCCTTCCTTAAATGCGGAGACCAAAACTGCCCGCAGTACTCTAGGTGTGGTCTCACCAATACCCTGTACAGTTGTAGCAGGACTTCTCTGTTTTTATACTCTTTCCCCCTTGCAATAAAGGCTAACATTCCATTTGCCTTCCTGATTACTTGCTGCATACTAACTTCTTGTGTTTCATGCACAAGGACCCCGGGTCTCTCTGTACTGCAGCACTTTGCAATTTTTCTCCATTTAAATTATAATTTGCTTTTCTATTTTTTCTGCCAAAGTGGATAACCTCACATTTTCCCACATTATACTCCATCTGCCAAATTTTTGCCCACTCACTTAGCCTGTCTATATCCCTTTGCAGATTTTATGTGTCCTCCTCACAATTTGCGTTCCCACCCATCTTTGAATCATCAACAAACTTGGCAACATTACACTTGGTTCTTTCATCCAAGTCATTAATATAGATTGTAAATAGTTGAGGACCCAACACCGATTCCTGCGGCACCCCACTAGTCACTGTTTGCCAACCGGAAAATGACCCATTTATCCCGACTCTCTGTTTTCTGTTAGTTAGCCAATCCTCTATCCATGCTAATATATTACATTTAATGCTGTGAGCTCTTATCTTGTGCAGTAGTCCTTTATGTGGCACCTTTCAAATGTCTTTGGAAATCCAAATACACTACATCTACTGATTCCCTCTTATCCACCCTGCTCATTACATCTTCAAATTTGTCAAATATGATTTTCCTTTCACACATGATTTCTCTTTCATACCAATTGGAGCCATGCAGTATAAACAAGGCACTGCCTCCCTGGAACTGATACTGCAGTTAATGCTTTCAGACAAATGATACACACTCTGGATCCATTTTAAAAGTTTGAACCAGGAACTAACGGGTACATTTTGGATTTGTGGCCTCCGAGTGCCTTTCCCATCGGCTGTGCCTATCCTGAAGTTGCAGATCCGCACGTGATTTTCCCAATCTGCACTCCCAGCGGGCCAGGATCTGTTTCAGCAGTGTGCGGGTGGAAAATGTACCCAAAACTCCGTATCATCTAGGAGTAAGTAAATTGGGAAAGGTAGATATCTCTGTGCTCTGGTCCACCTCGAGCGTGGATTGGAAAATCGTTGACAGGCTGCCTGTGATTTTCCGATCCATAACCGTGATGGGGCCAAGTACTTGGTACAGAATTTGCACAGAAGCAAACCATTTGGCCGAGCTGGCCTCTGCCAGTGTTTATGCTGCACAGGAGCCTCCTCCCACCCTATTTCATCTGGTCCAGGGTGGGCAATTATTTGGGCTAGAGAGCTAGTTAACGAGACTTGGGCTGTTGAGGGCCGCACACCAATGATCCCCCTAAGTTGGATGGCCGCACGGACACACAACAATCGCGAGGTTCCGCGCAGGCCGCTCGCCAGCTCCCGCCGCTGGAAGAGATACCTCGCAGAAAATTTAAAGGGAGCGTGCACAAAAAAAAATTAGAGGAAACATTGCATGAACATAAACATAAATTCAGATCGTAGTCAGATACGATCTTAGATACACAAAAATGTAGTGTAAAATAGTAAAATCTTCCATTACTAAATGAATTAAATGATTGAACAATCAATTATACTGAAAGTCCACATGGGTGTTGGGCAGAGCAGCTCGAGTCTGTGGGGCGTCTGACGTGAGAGTCGTTTTAGTGTGCAGAGTTTGGGAGCCTGAGGCTTCGCAAGGCCCGAACTACAATCGCCTGCCATTACCTGGAGTCCTTGGGCTCCGGGATCCACTTCCGCGTCTCAGACGGCGAGCAGAATCCCCTGCTGTCGTACTCTGGGTACCCAGACTGGAGCAAACCATTCTGGTTGCTATTGATATAGTGCCCGAATTTGATCACCTTACCACCCACTGCCGCCAACTGCCGCCGACATTCCTCGTGAAGATCTGCCCAGTGCCACTTTCAAGGTGGGCTGGATTGGGCGGGAGGGGAATGCCCGCGGGAACCGCCCGCTGATGTCAGCAGACAGTCGAGTGGCGTAAGTGACCTCCCGCCCGCCAAGCTGCCAGATTGGTGCAGGCGGGAGTCAGCGGGAGACGGTGCCTGGACAGGGGTAGACCACTGGCTGGAGGCTGGTCTGTCCCCGACAGTAGGTAGGAAGATCCTGAAAAAAAGGTTAGTGAACTTTAAAAAAACATTTTTTTCACAGCGACTTACCTGGATGGGATCCCCTGAAGGTCTTCAGGTGGTTTAAAATTTTTTTTAATGCTTTTGCTTTTCAGTTCTTTGACCCTCCGTGGGCCCGACTCCGCCCTCGGCGACACTTGGGCAGCAAGCGCCTTTGCTGTTGAGAATGAGAGCTCCCGCCAGCTGCCACTCAAATTACATAAGAACATAAGACCATAAGAATTAGGAACAGGAGTAGGCCATCCAACCCCTTGAGCCTGCTCCGCCATTCAACAAGATCATGGCTGATCTGGCCATGGACTCAGCTCCACTTACCCGCCCACTCCCCATAACCCTTAATTCCCTTATTGGTTAAAAATCTATCTATCTGTGATTTGAATACATTCAATGAGCTAGCCTCAACTGCTTCCCTGGGCAGAGAATTCCACAGATTCACAACCTTCTGGGAGAAGAAATTCCTTCTCAACTCGGTTTTAAATTGGCTCCCCCGTATTTTGAGGCTGTGCCCCCTAGTTCAAGTCTCCCCAACCAGTGGAAACAGCCTCTCTGGCCCTATCTTGTCTATCCCTTTCATTATTTTAAATGTTTCTATAAGATCACCCCTCATCTTTCTGAACTCCAACGAGTAAAGACCCAGTCTACTCAATCTATCATCATAAAGTAACCCCCTCATCTCCGGAATCAGCCTAGTGAATTGTCTCTGTACCCCCTCCAAAGCTAGTATATCCTTCCTTAAGTAAGGTGATCAAAACTGCACGCAGTACTCCAGGTGCGTGTACCCTGTACAGTTGCAGCAGGACCTCCCTGCTTTTGTACTCCATCCCTCTCGCAATGAAGGGCAACATTCCATTCGCCTTCCTGATTAGCTGCTGCACCTGGGCCAATTGTGGAGCAGTGGAGGCATGGCCTAAACAGTTGGAGCTGTGAGCAGTGAGAGAAGGAGCTGCTGCTTTTGCTCCTGGCTGGGCCTGTGAATCAGCCCAGGAAGAGAAGGAAGGAAGGAAGGGGCTTCACCACCAACTTTCACCCAGAGGGAGAGGAGGAAAAAGCAGAAAACTTGAACAACTTCACCATTTCTACAAAGAGTTGGAGAGAGGGGGAAAGACCAACAACAACATCCAGTGTGGAAGGAGGGAGACTCTACCATTCTACAGGTGGGTGTATTGGTGCAGTCCCTAAAAGACTTTGCTGTATCGGTGGGGGGAGGAAAGAAGACCAGTTGGGGGCCAGAACATCGCGGGGGGTGTGTGTGTGTGGAAGTGTGTGTGGGGCCTTGCTTACAACTAGGCCCCACACACCTTTGAAGCACCCCTCCCCCATTGCCTAGCCTGGGATAGCTGGAGCTACCATGCTGAAGAAACAATTAATCCACCCTAATTAAACATCGTTGGGAGTGTGTGCCTGTGTGGCTCCAGCTGCACCAGGTGAAGACATCTTCTCCCCTCACCCGAAGACCACCCCAAAGACTATTTTTGTTTGCCATCTGGGGATTGCACCCACCCACAGCTGCGAGGGGAGACCTGCCCTCGCAGTTTCCCCCCTTCCCACCCCCTCTCTCTTTCTCTGTTACTCTCTGTCTCTCCCCTCTCTCTCTGAGAGCCCTTTTCCTCCCAAATTGATTGGAAAAATATAAAACAATTAAGACAAATGAGCAGAGGGAGCAAGGCCCCTCCCCAATTGTCAACTAGGGGAGAGGTGTGCCTCGTTAAGAGCTCCTCTGCTCAGTCTATTAAACAAGGCCATTTAAAGATGATTAAGGCCTGTGACTTTGGGGTGGGTGTAGCCCTTAAAGGGACCCCGTGATGGCGACCCCATCTACGCCGGTGGCAGGGCCAGCGAGGACTTATGCGCAGGCGGCATCCACATCCACGGCACCTCCTGTGCCACCTGCTGCCCTGCCACCATTCAGACTTATAACTACGAAACACGGGGTCAAGCGCTACACTCACCCCACAATAAGCATTGAGGAGTGCGTGCGGGCGATGGCTGGGGTAGTCGGCCCCTCGGCCATTGTCGCAGCCTCCAAGATGTCTGGGAAGGCCGTGTTCTTCCTGGGGTCGGAGCGGGCGGTGTCCCTGGCCATTGAAAAGGGGCTCACGGTGGGCGGGGCGTTCCTACCGGTGGACCCTCTCGAGGCCACCGCGCAGAGGGTCATTCTATCAAACGTCCCGCCCTTTGTTCCCGCTGAGCTCCTCCTCCCTCACCTACACCAACTGGGGGAGGTAAGGTCGGGGATCAACCCCATACCGCTTGGCCTCAGGGAGAATAGCCTGCGCCATGTGTTCTCCTTCCGCCGCCAGCTCTTTGTCCGGCTGGCGCGGGAAGAGGCGACAGAGGGCAATTTTAATGTGGTGCACGAGAGGACTGCCTACCGCGTCTTTTGGACGTCGGACGACGTGCGGTGCCATGCCTGCAGGGAGGTGGGGCACGTTCGCAAGAACTGCCCCGCCTCCAAAGCCGCCAAACCACCGAGGGCGGACAAGGCTGGCGCCGCCGCCACCCCTCCCCCTAGTAGCGTCCGCGTGCCGGGAGCTGTGGGTGCGCGGGCATCGTCGGGGGCCTTTGTTTTCATGGCCTCCGGCGGGGGGGAGGGAGAGCGTCCGGCCGGAAAGAAGGTGCAGAAGAAGGCGAAACACCTAGAGGCGGGTTCCCTTAGTGCGCCAGACAAGCTGTTAACTGCGCTCGGCCCAACCCCGTTACCGGCGAGCGCGGGGTGCCCTGAGCCCGTGCCCGAGCCCTTGACTAATACCGCAGAGGGGTTCGGGCGCGGGCAAGATAAGAAAAAGGGGGAGTGGAGCGGGAGGCCTCGGCAGACACGGGTGTCTCCCTGTCTCCGTGCTCCCCAGGAAAAAAAGGAGGCGCCGCTCCAATGAGGCGGGGGGGGGGAATAACATCCCTCCGCGGAGGAGTCGGTGCCCGCCGCGTGTCCTGCGTCCTCCACCGGCGCCCCCAAACTGCGCCGTAGGCACGAGGAATCTGTCCCCGGGGAGGGTGAGGCAGTCGAGGCTGCCCAGCCGCTGCCTCCTGGGGATGGCGTGAAAGATCTGCCTGTCGTGGGTGGCGTGGGGCCAGCGGAAGAATGCGTAGCTGCTGGGTCGAGCGTCCCGGGGACTGAGGCGGGCGGGGCCGAAAAGGCCGAACCTGAGCCCGCCCAGCCAATATCCAACTTCCCCCGGGATTTGCTCGACTCGGCAGCAATACAAAGTATTAACACTTTTAATGAATCTGTACACGCTGGGCCGGGGGGTGGCGGCAGGGAGGGGGAGGAACACCCACCCTCGCCCCCTACTTTGGAGCTGGAGCGTTTGGAGGGCCTGGGGATTTTCTATGGCCGGGTCTCTCCTTGTTCCCCGGTTCGTGGGGCGGAGGAGGAACCCCTTCCGCTGTCGCTTCCCGACCCAGCACCAATTCTAAAAGAGCCCAGTGGGGACTCCTCTGCCGACGATCCTGGTGGTGGGATCGGGGCAGAGCCAGGGCTGGATGGAGCGGCCGGGCCGTTTGCTGTACCTCGTGCGGTCGACGGGCCGGCTGCTAGCGGCGACCTCCCGGAGGAGGACGGGGACTCGGTGGAGGACGCGGGTGAAGATCTCGAGTCCATCGCCAGTGAGGCGGTGGATCTCCTCGTGCCCGCCGCTGAGTCCCCCCTCATTCCCGTAGAGGATCTCCGGGACTTTTTGGTCGAGAGCCAGGGTCGCCGCAACCGAGCCCATCTGGCCCGGGAAAGATGGTCCGAGCCGGGGCTGCTCATCGCTTCCGTCCGCGTCGCCGCTAAAACCATGGCCGCGAGCGGGCCCTTATCAAAGGCGCAAGGCCTTGAGCTGCGCCGGCTCAAAAAGTTCCTTGCTGGGCTGCTGAAGGAGTGGAGGTCAACAAAAGACTCCGCTCCCTCCCCCGCAATAGGTTAAGGGAGAGGTTGCACTATGCTTTTGCCATGAAGATAACCATAGCCAGCCTCAACATCAACGGCAGCAGAGGGGCACGTCGTAGATTTGACAATTTTTCGCTCCTGCGGGAGGGGAAATATGCAGTGTGCTTCCTGCAAGAAACCCACACCGTTCCGGGAGACGAAGCCACGTGGCTCCTGGAATGGCAAGGAGAGGTCCGCATGAGCCACCTCACCGCCATTTCTAGTGGGGTGGCCATCTTGCTGGGCCCGCATTTTCAGCCGGAGATCTTGGGGGTCGAGGAGCCCGTGCCAGGCCGCTTGCTGCACGTAACGGTTCGCCTGGGGGACGTGCCGCTCCATCTCGTGAACGTGTACGCCCCTCAGCCCGGCCCGCAGCAGGCGCGCTTCTTCGAAGAAGTGTCCGCTCTTTTTGGCTCCGTCGACGTCGACGACTGCATTGTCCTCGGGGGGGATTTTAACTGCGCCCTCGAGGCGAGGGACCGCTCCGGTGCCCCGCAGAGCATGACGGCGATGGAGAAGTTGAGGGACCTGGTCGGGTCCTTCGACTTGGTGGATATCTGGCGAAATCTCCACCCCGACTCCAGCACCTTTACTTGGGTGAGGCCTGGAGTAGGATGGTCCAGAGTCGACCGCCTTTACGTGTCTCGGGCGTACGTTTCCTGCGTCCCGGCGGCCTCCATGCGGCCGGTGCCGTGTTCGGACCACCACCTGGTGTGGGCGGAGCTCGCTTCGCTCCGCGCGAGGACGGGGTCCGGGTACTGGCACTTTAACAACCGGCTGCTGGAGGACGTGCGGTTCCAGGACTCGTTCCGTCGATTCTGGTCCGACTGGAGAAGGAAGCAGGGGGGCTTCCCCTCCTTGAGGCTATGGTGGGACGTGGGCAAGGCTCACGTCCGCGTCTTCTGTCAAGAGTACGCAAGGGGGTCGACCAAGAGGCGGGCGGCTGGAGTCGGGCGCCTAGAAAAAGAGGTGCTCGACCTGCAATCCCGTCTCGGTCAAGTCGTCGAGGACCCAGCCCTGCGGACGGTGTACGAAGCGAAGAAGGCCGCGCTGAAGGACCTGCAGCTCGTCGGGTCCCGAGGCGCGTTCGTGAGGTCGCGGATCCGCTTCCTGCGGGATCTGGACCGCGGCTCCCCCTTCTTCTACTCGCTGGAAAAAAGGCACAGAGTGTCCGTAAGCAGCTCTTGACGCTGCTGGCCGACGACGGCTCTCTCGTCTCGGATCCGGAGGGCGTCAACAACAGGGCCCGTGAATATCACGGGGCTCTGTTCTCTCCGGATCCGTCCAGCGAGGAAGCGCGTAGAGTTTTGTGGGAGGACCTGCCGAAAGTCAGCCCGGAGGGCGGTGAAAATCTGGAAGCTCCGCTAAGCCTGGCGGAGCTGACCGGTGCCCTCGACCGGCTCTCGAGGGGAAAATCCCCGGGGCTGGACGGGCTGACCGTGGAGTTCCACAGGGCGTTCTGGGACGTCCTGGGGAGCGACTACGCGCGGGTCCTGGGGGAAAGTCTGGCGACCGGGGAGATGCCCCTCTCTTGGCGCAGGGCAGTCATCGTCCTGCTGCCTAAGAAGGGTGATCTCCGCCTCCTTAAGAACTGGCGCCCGGTCTCCCTCCTCAGCACGGACTACAAAATCTTCGCCAGAGCGATGTCTGCTCGCCTTGGCACCGTGCTGGACCACATGATCCACCCCGACCAGTCCTACACGGTCCCGGGCCGGACAATCCACGATAACATCCATCTGGTCCGGGACCTCATCCATCATTCCCAGGAGGCTGGTCTGTCAGTCGTCTTCCTATCTCTCGACCAAGAGAAGGCGTTCGACAGGGTGGATCACGACTATCTGCTCAGAACTCTGCACGCTTTCGGGTTCGGGACGCATTTCGTCGCCCGGATCTGACTTTTGTACGCCGCCGCGGAGTGTCTGATTAAGGTTAACGGGTCCTTGACGGCGCCCCTTCGCTTTAGGAGAGGGGTGCGCCAGGAATGCCCCATGTCCGGCCAGTTATATGCCATCTGCGTGGAGCCTTTCCTGCGCCTCCTGCGGACGAGGTTGATGGGACTGGCTCTGCAAGAGCCGGGCGTGGAAGTCGTCCACTCGGCTTACGCCGATGACGTGCTCCTCGCGGTAGAGGATCCCGCTGACCTGCGGAGGATGCGTGAGTGCCAGGAGATTTACTCGGCCGCATCCTCCGCCAGAATCAACTGGGAAAAATGTTCCGGACTCCTGGTGGGTCAGTGGCGGGTGGACTCCCTGCCGGAGGAGCTCAGGCCTTTTGCCTGGAGCACGACCCATCTCCTCTATCTGGGAGTCTACCTTAGCCCCGACGAGGAAGCCTGGCCGGCGAACTGGCAGGAGCTGGAGGCCAAGGTCGCCGCTCGCCTAGGGCGCTGGACAGGACTGCTCCGAGTGCTGTCCTACAGGGGTCGAGCGCTAGTCATAAACCAGCTGGTGGCCGCAATGTTGTGGTACCGGCTGGTCACTTTGACCCCTCCCCCTGCGTTTGTCGCCAAGATACAGAAGAAGCTGCTGGACTTCTTCTGGAACAACAGGAAGCACTGGGTCTCTGCCGCGGTCTTGAGTCTCCCACTTGAGGAAGGCGGTCAGTCGTTGGTGTACGTCAGTGCCCAGCTCGCGACTTTCCGTCTTCAGACCCTGCAGAGATACCTTTACGTCGAGCCCCCTCCTAGGTGGTGTGCTCTGGCGACGTATTTCTTCCGCCAGCAGCGCGACCTCAATTACAACACACAGCTCCTGTTTGTGAACTTGGGGGGTGTCAGGACCACCCTCCAGGAGCTGCCTGTCTTTTACAAGGAACTCATCAGGGTCTGGAACAAAGTCTCCACCAAGCGCAGCTCTCCGCCGGCTGGAGTGGCGGCTGTCCTGCAGGAGCCGCTGCTCGGGAATCCGTACCTCCACGACCGAGGTTTTATGTGGCGGTCGGAAGAGAGGGCTGTGGCTGGTGAGGTGACCAGGGTCAGGGACCTGCTCGATGGCGGAGGAGCGGGTTGGATGGCGCCAGGCACGCTGGCGCGGCGCCTAAATTCAGCCAACATCTGCCGCGCGGCCGAAGCCATCGAGTCGCTAAAAACAGCTTTGGGCCCTGACTCTGTTAGGTGCATCGAGGAGGCTCAAGCACGTGGGGAGATCCTGTCCGAACTGACCCCCGTCCGGACGGAATCCCTTGGGAGCCGGCGCCTCACAACTTGAGCCGCCTCGAGGAAATCCCCTCCATGCCTTTCAGTTCCGCGCGGAGTGGTTTCCTGTACGGGCTGCTCCTGCACACTCTCAACTTTGCCATCCTCGCCGGCCGTCCGGACACGCCATGGCGTACCATCTTGCCGTCCGGAGGAGGTGGGGGTCCCCGATGGAGGGCACTCTATGCGGGAGTCCTCCCACTTTTCATCGGGGACTTGGCCTGGAGGGTGGTGCACGGAGCAGTGCCGTGCAACAAATTTTTAAGCCGGTTCACGGACTCCCAGGCTGCCTGCAATTTCTGCGGTCTGGAAGAATCCATGTTCCATGTTTTTATGGAATGCACGAGGTTGCAGCCCCGGTTTTATTATTTAAAGTGGCTGCTCCTGAAATTCTGGCTGCACTTCAGTCCCACTCTCCTGATCTTTGGGCACCCTGTGCGGAGGGGAGCGGGTTGGTCCGAGGGTCTCCTCGTAGGACTGCTCCTGGGCACGGCCAAGGGTGCCATCAGCCGGTCCAGGCAGCGGGCGGTCGAGGAGGTTGTTCAACCTGACTGCCTGCCTCTCTTCCGCGCGTACATCCGCGCCAGGGTGTCCTTGGAGATGGAGCACGCGGTGTCCACCGGTACGCTCGCGGCCTTCCGCGAGAGGTGGGCACCGGAGGGACTGGAGTGCATCGTCATGCCCGGCAACCAAATTTTAATTTGATTTTATGTTTTAAAGTTTAATTTGTTTTAATTGCCGGTGCTTTTAGTGTCCCCCTCGCTTTTATAGGGGGCACTGGAGGAAAAAATTTGATTTTAGTGCCCAAAAAAAAAAAAAAAGAAAAGAAAAACACAAAAAAAAAACCACAAAAAAGAAAAAAAGGGCCTTGTAAATGTCTGGTGTGTCATCCAGGGCGGGTGGCATGGTTTAATGTTTATGTTTTTTTCAGGTAAACTCCAAAAGAGTTTCATGCACAAGGACCCCCAGGTCCCTCTGCACCGCAGCATGTTGTAATTTCTCCCCATTCAAATAATATTCCCTTTTACTGTTTTTTTTTCCAAGGTGGATGACCTCACATTTTCCGACATTGTATTCCATCTGCCAAACCTTAGCCCATTCGCTTAAACTATCTAAATCTCTTTGCAGCCTCTCTGTGTCCTCTACACAACCCGCTTTCCCACTAATCTTTGTGTCATCTGCAAATGTTGTTACACTACACTCTGTCCCCTCTTCCAGATCATCTATGTATATTGTAAACAGTTGTGGTCCCAGCACTGATCCCTGTGGCACACCACTAACCACCGATTTCCAACCCGAAAAGGACCCATTTATCTTGAATCTCTGCTTTCTGTTAGCCAGCCAATTCTCGATCCATGCTAATACATTTCCTCTGACTCCGCGTACCTTTATCTTCTGCAGAAACTTTTTGTGTGGCACCTTATCGAATACCTTTTGGAAACCTAAATACACCACATCCATCGGTACACCTGTATCCACCATGCTCGTTATATCCTCAAAGAATTGCCGGTGTACGTCGCAGGTTTGCCACCCGCCGACCTTCGAGGGACCTCTCTGATGAAAACCCCGCCCAAAGTACCGTCAGGTACCTCGACGGCCATCGGCGGTCCTTTGGGCGACACTTGGGCGGGTGGAGGCCTTCATCAAATTCGGGCCCATAGTATTGTATATGTTCTTTGTGATATTCATAAATACTATTGTTTGAAACAGTATTCCTACAATGATATATTTTTAAATCCCCTGCAGTAACAGAACTAGCATTATATGTGATAGCAATTAGAGTGGCAGATGAGTGTGTCTCCTTTGTATGTTTACATTATAATATTTAAAACTTAAATTGACTAAAAATTTTAATTTTATTCATATTTGAAAGAGAACTGATTTCTCACATTTGCCAATTATTGCCTTCCTTTTACAGTGGGTGATTAGTGCAGATGTGATGCAAATGCAGCCTATGTAACATACAGAATTTTGTACAGTTTACTATGTCATTGGATTAATGTGTCAAAGGGATTGTATACACATATACTAAATGCTTATCTGTCTTGGGGAGGAAAGTGGCAGTGCCAGTCTTTTTCTTCGGTAAAAGAATCGTCGAGATGAGCAGCCATGACTCGACGGAGGAGGAGCATCGAGTGCCCATCCTCAGCAGCGCCCCCGGCCAGCCAGCAATGAGCGGTGGATTTGGCGGGTTTTAGAACAGTGGTTCACGGAGCCTGTGCGGGAGAGAGCCGCAGACAGACATTAGGCCGGCTGCGAGACAGGAAAAGGAAACAGATCTAAAGCAGACATATAGAAGCAGTCCCGGCAGCTTTGTATTTTTTCATTGCTCCGGTTCAGGGTCGTAGCCCACCCCCAGCCACAGTAACCCAGACTGAGCTCTCCCTGGGCAGCCTCTTCGCAGGACTCGGGCAAATGTGCAGCTCGAGCTCCAGCAGGTCGGACCGAATGAATGGACAGGCCGGATATGGCCCACAGGCTGTATTTTCTCCACCGCTAATCTAACCCTAAAAAGAAAGAAAGAAAGGAAAGACTCAATGGGCTAGAAATTCGGCAGGTTTGTGCCCGTTTTTCCACCATAACGAAGCGGAAAAGGAATTTTTTGAGCGCTAAACGAGTCGCACAAAATTTACTGCCCGGGCGGAAAATTTGGCAGCGGTTTTGTGACGGTGCTAAAATTTATCGCCCACCCGTTTTTTTACCAGTTTTATGAACACTGCGCTATCGCCAGGGGTAGAAAATTCACCGATATTGCCATTTTTACCACCCATCCAAAAACACGCCCGAAAAAATCAAGTCTTACTGGTGCCATCTTGAAAAACGGAGCTGAAGTTCAATGCATAAAAGAATTTGGAGGAAAGGCTGCGTTTTGTGAGCCTTATGTGAGTTTATGGCTCATTTTTAAGGATGTTTAAGGACATTTAAAAAAATACTATCTCTAATACTAGGCACCCCTCCTATTAAAATCCATCTACTCTGCACAGCTGCGATGAGGGCCTCGTTCGCTTCATAACTAAATTTCTTGGCTCTCTGCCTGCTGAACTCTCCTTGCATCGTGGCTGCTGTGTGAAAAATAGCTGGTTCAGCCCTGGATGTATTGCGCATGCGCGGGCACACACTGACAGCTGACCAGAATCGCAGGGCGAAGAAAAAAATCGGGGAAAAAAATAGAAAGAAAAGAATTCGTGTATGCGCAGAAGGTCCGTTTTTTTTTCAATGGCAAATTTCGACTCCGGAGCACAAATTCAGTCGTGCAAGGCCGGATTTACCGCTATCACTATCGCTGGTCACCATTTACCAAATTTTGCGATGTCCAGCAATAGCAGTACCCCGGCGGTAAAAAAAACTACCGACGCGATTATCGCCAAAAAAACGCCCATATCGCAAATACCCGAATTTCTAGCCCAAAGCGCTTTACATTCAATTAAGTACTTTTGGAGTATAGTCACTGTTGTAATGTAGGAATCTTATCAGCATATCCTCCTATTCCTTTCTCTCTCACTTATCTAGTTTCCCTTTGAATGCATCAATGTTATTCTCCCCAACTACTTGTGGTAGCGAGTTTCACATTCCAACCACTCTCTGGGTGAAGAAGTTTCTCCCGAATTCCTTATTGACTGTCATATACTTATGGCCTCTAGTTCTGGTCTCCCCCACAAGTGGAAACATTTTCTCCACGTCTACCCTATCAAACCCCTTCAATCATTTTAAACACCTCTAGCAGGCCACCCCTCTAGCCTTCTCTTTTCAAGAGAAAAGAACTCCAGCCTGTACAGTCTTTCCTTTCAGTATACATTCCAATAACATTTTTAAGCAGAGGATTATTTATATATTTGTTCTATGGAATAGTTCTGCTTTGGCGATGATTAAAAAGAAAGACTTGCATTTATATAGTGCCTTTCACAACCACCGGATGTCTCAAAGTGCTTTACTGCCAATGAAGTACTTTTGGAGTGTAGTCACTGTTGTAATGTAGTAAACGTGGCAGCCAATTTGCGCACAGCAAGCTCCCACAAACAGCAATGAGATAATGATCAGACAATTTGTTTTGTTATGTTAAATTATGTTACGTTATGAACTGCAAATGTTAAACCCTTGTTCCAAAAAGGATGAAAGGATAAACCCAGCAACTACAGGCCAGTCAGTTTAACATCAGTAGTGGGGATGCTTTTAGAAACAATAATCAAGGACAAAATTAACAGCCACTTGGATAGGTATGGATTAATTAAGGAAAGCCAACATGGATTTATTAAAGGCAAATCGTGTTTAACTAACTTGATCGAGTTTTTTGATGAGGTAACAGAGAGGTTTGATGAAGTATATATGGACTTCCAAAAGGCGTTTGATGAAGTGCCACATATTAGCCTTGCCAGCAAAGGACAGTGGCAGCATGGATCCGAAATTGGCTAAGTGGCAGGAAACAGAGAGTAGTGGTGAACAGTTGTTTTTCAGACTGTAGGAAGGTATACAATGGGGTTCCCAGGGGTCAGAACTAGGACCACTGCATTTCTTGATATATATTAATGACTTAGACATAGGTGTACAGAGCACAATTTCAAAATATGAAAATGATACAAAACTTGGAAGTATAATGAACAGTGAGGAGGATAGTGATAGACTTCAAGAAGACAGAGACAGGCTGGTGGAATGGGCGGACACATGGCAGATGAAGTTTAACGCAGAAAAGTGCAAAGTGATACATTTTGGTAGGAAGAATGTGGAGAGGCAATATAAACTAAAGGATACAAATCTAAAGTGGGTGCAGGAACAGAGAGTTCTGGGGGTATGTGTGCACAAATCATTGAAGCTGGCAGGACTGGTTGAGAAAGTGGTTAAAAGCGCATACGGGATCCTGGGCTTCATAAATAGAGGCATAGCGTACAAAAGCAAGGAAGTTACAATGAACCTTTATAAAACACTGGTTCGGCCTCAACAGAAGTATTGTGTACAATTCTGGGCACCGCTCTTTAGGAAGGATGTGAAGGCCTTAGAGAGGGTGCAGAAATGATTTACGAGTGTTGTGTATCGGTAAAGCATGCACTCCCATGTTCCGCCACCAGAGAGCGCATCCCCTGCAGTCCCAAGGGATCCTAGCATCCCTTGGAAGCACTATAAATAAGCCGGCCCCTGAGGCATGTTTCTCACTCTGGAGTGTCTTATTAAAGACTGAGGTCACTGTTACTTTAACCTCCCTGTGTGCAGTCTCATCTGTGTTAGGAACACAACAACTGGCGACGAGTATACGAATCCAATGCAAAGGTGAAGCAGACTGTGGGAGTTCCTGAAGAAGTTCTCAGAGGTTGAGGACAGGGAAAACTACGTCGAACGGCTAGACCAGTATTTTGTAGCCAACGAGCTGGACGGAGAAGGAAGCACTGCAAAAAGGAGAGCGGTCCTCCTCTCAGTCTGCGGGGCACCGACCTACAGCCTTATGCAGAATCTTCTGGCTCCGGTGAAACCCACAGATAAGTCATATGAGGAGCTGTGTACACTGGTTCGGGAGCATCTTAACCCGAGGGAGAGCGTGCTGATGGCGAGGTATCGGTTCTACACGTGCCAGAGACCTGAAGGTCAGGAAGTGGCGAGCTACGTCGCAGAGCTAAGGCGACATGCAGGATAATGTGAGTTTGATGGCTACCTCGAGCAGATGCTCAGAGAGTTATTTGTACTGGGCATTGGCCACGAGACCATCCTACGAAAACTTTTGACTGTAGAGACACCGACCCTCAGTAAGGCCATTGCGATAGCACAGGCGTTTATGTCCACCAGTGATAACACCAAACAAATCTCTCAGCACACAAGTGCTAGCAATGTTCATAACTGGAACTGTGTTTGTGAGCAGAAATGTACAGTGCAGAAACCATGAGTCTGCAACTGCCAGCAGGCCTCAGGTGACCCAGATGACTCAGAGTCTGCAACAAAGGATGAATGCAAGGCAATTCACACCTTGTTGGCATTGTGGAGGCTTCCATTCAGCCCATTCATGCCGCTTCAAAGGGTATGTTTGCCAGAGCTGTGGAACAATGGGGCACCTCCAAAGAGCTTGCAGATGAGCTGCAAGCTCTGCAAAACCTGTTAACCACCACGTGGCAGAGGAAGATCGGTCCATGGTGGATCAAAACAATTTCGAGCCTCAGAGAGAGGAGGCAGATGCTGAAGTACATGGTGTGCACACATTTTCGGCGAAATGTCGACCTATAATGCTAAATGTAAAATTCAATGGTTACCCATAGTCATGGGACTGGACACTGGCTCTAGCCAATCCATCATGAGTAAAAAGATGTTTGAGAGACTGTGGTGCAACAAGGCACTCAGACCAGCCCTGAGCCCCATCCACACGAAACTGAGAACGTACACCAAAGAGCTCATCAATGTCCTGGGCAGCACCATGGTCAAGGTCACCTACAAGGGCATGGTGCATGAACTGCCACTCTGGATTGTCCCGGGCGATGGCCCCACACTGCTTGGAAGGAGCTGGATGGGCTAAATCCACTGGAACTGCGATGACATCCGAGCGCTATCACATGTCGATGAGGCCTCATGTACCCAGGTTCTTAACAAATTTCCTTCCCTTTTTGAGCCAGGCATTGGAAACTTTTCTGGGGTGAAGGTCTGGTCCACTTGGTCCCAGAGGCACGACCCATTCACCACAAGGTGCGAGTGGTACCTCACATGATGAGGGAGAGAGTGGAAATCGAGCTGGACAGGTTGCAACGTGAGGGCATCATCTCCCCAGTGGAATTCAGCGAGTGGGCCAGCCCGATTGTTGCAGTACTCAAAAGTGATGGCACGGTCAGGATTTGCGGTGATTATAAAGTAACTATTAATCGTTTCTCGCTACAGGACCAATACCCGCTACCTAAGGCAGACGATCTATTTGCGACACTGGCAGGAGGCAAGACGTTCACCAAGCTCGACCTGACTTCGGCCTACATGACGCAGGAGCTGGAGAAGTCTTCGAAGGGCCTCACCTGCATCTACACGCACAAGGGACTGTTCATCTACAACAGATGCCCGTTTGGAATTCGGTCGGCTGCAGCGATCTTCCAGAGAAACATGGAAAGCCTACTCAAGTCGGTACCATGCATGGTGGTTTTTCAGGACGACATATTGGTCACGGGTCGGGACACCGTTGAGCACCTAAAAAACCTGGAGGAGGTCCTCCAGTGACTGGATCGCGTAGGGCTGCGGCTGAAGAGGTCGAAATGCGTTTTCATTGCAACAAAAGTGGAGTTTTTGGGGAGAAAGATCGCGGCGGACAGCATTCGGCCCACAGACGCCAAGACAGAGCCTATCAGGAACGCGCCCAGGCCACAGAATGTCATGGAGCTGCAGTCATTCCTGGGACTCCTCAACTATTTTGGTAACTTCCTACCAGGGTTAAGCACCCTCTTAGAGCCCCTACATGTGTTATTGCGTAAAGGTGAGAACTGGGTATGGGGAAAAGATCAAGTAATTGCTTTTGAGAAAGACAGAAACATTTTATGCTCCAACAAGCTGCTTGTATTGTATAACCCGTGTAAAAGACTTGTGCTAGCATGTGATGCATCGTCGTACGGAGTCGGGTATGTATTACAACAAGCTAACGTTGCGGGGAAGTTGCAACCTGTCGCCTATGCCTCCAGGAGCTTGTCTAAGGCCAAGAGGGCCTACAGCATGATTGAGAAAGAGGCATTAGCCTGTGTGTTCGGGGTAAAGAAAATACATCAGTGCCTGTTTGGCCTCAAATTTGAGCTGGAAACCGATCACAAGCCCCTCATATCCCTGTTCGCTGAAAACAAGGGGATAAATACCAATGCCTCAGCTTGCATACAAAGGTGGGCACTCGCGCTATTAGTGTATAACTATACATCCGCCACAGGCCAGGCACTGAGAACTGTGCGGATGCTCTCAGTCGGCTACCATTGTCCACCAAGGGGGTAGAAATGGCGCAGCATGCAAACTTGTTGATGGTGGCGCAGCCCGCAGACTTGTTGTAGGTTATGGAAGCATTTGAAAATGATAAATCACCTGTCACGGCACGCCAGACTAGGACTTGGACCAGCCAAGATCCTCTGCTGTCTCTAGTAAAAGACTGTGTACTGCATGAGAGCTGGGCCAGCATCCCCGTTGAAATGCAAGAGCTAATCAAGCCGTTCCAGCGGTGAAAGGACGAGCTGTCCATTCAGGCAGACTACCTGTTGTGGGGTAACCGTGTAGTGCTACCCAAAAAGGGCAGGGAGACATTCATCTCGAATCTCCACAGCACACACCCGGGTATAGTAATGATGAAAGCGATAGCCAGATCTCACGTGTGGTGGCCCGGTATCGACTCTGACTTAGAGTCCTGTGTACGGCAATGCCGCGTATGTGCTCAGTTGAGCAATGCGCCCAGAGAGGCACCACTAAGTTTGTGGTCCTGTCCCTCCAGACCATGGTCGAGGATCCATGTCGACTATGCGGGCCCGTTTCTCGGTAAAATGTTCCTGGTGGTGGTGGATGCTTTTTCAAAATGGATTGAATGTGAAATAATGTCGGGAAGCACCGCCACCGTCACCATTGAAAGCATGAGGGCCATGTTTGCCTTCCACGGCCTGCCTGACATACTGGTCAGTGACAACGAGCCATGTTTCACCAGTGCCAAATTTAAAGAATTCATGACCCGCAATGGGATCAAACATGTCACCTCTGCCCCGTTTAAACCAACCTCCAATGGGCAGGCAGAGCGGGCAGTACAAACAATCAAACAGAACCTTAAAAGAGTCTCAGAAGACTCACTCCAAACCCGCCTGTCCCGAGTAGGGGAGGGCAGCAGCAGCCAAGTTCATGGCACCGTGGCTGGCTCTGCTGCACAGGAGGGCAGGAAAAAGAGTGGGAGAGCAATAGTGATTGGGGATTCAATGGTGAGGGGAATAGATAGGCGTTTCTGCGGCCGCAACCGAGACTCCAGGATGGTATGTTGCCTCCCTGGTGCAAGGGTCAAGGATGTCTCGGAGCGGGTGCAGGACATTCTAAAAAGGGAGGGAGAACAGCCAGTTGTCGTGGTGCACATTGGTACCAACGACATAGGTAAAAAAAGGGATGAGGTCCTACGAAACGAATTTAAGGAGCTAGGAGCTGAATTAAAAAGTAGGACCTCAAAAGTAGTAATCTCGGGATTGCTGCCAGTGCCACGTGATAGTCAGAGTAGGAATCGCAGGATAGCACAGATGAATACGTGGCTTGAGCAGTGGTGCAACAGGGAGGGATTCAAATTCCTGGGGCATTGGAAACGGTTCTGGGGGAGGTGGGACCAGTACAAACCGGACGGTCTGCACCTGGGCAGGACCGGAACCAATATCCTAGGGGGAGTGTTTGCTAGTGCTGTTGGGGAGGATTTAAACTGATATGGCAGGGGGATGGGAACCAATGCAGGGAGACAGAGGGAAACAAAAAGGAGGCAAAAGCAAAAGACAGAAAGGAGATGAGGAAAAGTGGAGGGCAGAGAAACCCAAGGCAAAGAACAAAAAAGGCCACTGTACAGCAAAATTCTAAAAGGACAAAGGGTGTTAAAAGAACAAGCCTGAAGGCTTTGTGTCTTAATGCAAGGAGTATCCGCAATAAAGTGGATGAATTAACTGTGCAAATAGATGTTAACAAATATGATGTGATTGGGATTACGGAGACGTGGCTCCAGGATGATCAGGGCTGGGAACTCAACATCCAGGGGTATTCAATATTCAGGAAAGATAGAATAAAAGGAAAAGGAGGTGGGGTAGCATTGCTGGTTAAGGAGCAAATTAAGGCAATAGTTCGGAAGGACATCAGCTTGGATGATGTGGAATCTATATGGGTAGAGCTGCAGAATACCAAAGGACAAAAAACGTTAGTGGGAGTTGTGTACAGACCTCCAAACAGTAGTAGTGATGTTGGGGAGGGCATCAAACATGAAATTAGGGGTGCGTGCAATAAAGGTGCAGCAGTTATAATGGGTGACTTTAATATGCACATAGATTGGGTTAACCAAACTGGAAGCAATACGGTGGAGGAGGATTTCCTGGAGTGCATAAGGGATGGTTTGTTAGACCAATATGTCGAGGAACCAACTAGGGGGGAGGCCATCTTAGACTGGGTGTTGTGTAATGAGAGAGGGTTAATTAGCAATCTCGTTGTGCGAGGCCCCTTGGGGAAGAGTGACCATAATATGGTGGAATTCTGCATTAGGATGGAGAATGAAACAGTTAATTCAGAGACCATGTCCAGAACTTAAAGAAAGGTAACTTTGAAGGTATGAGGCGTGAATTGGCTAGGATAGATTGGCGAATGATACTGAAGGGGTTGACTGTGGATGGGCAATGGCAGACATTTAGAGACCGCATGGATTAACTACAACAATTGTACATTCCTGTCTGTCGTAAAAATAAAAAAGGGAAGGTGGCTCAACCGTGGCTATCAAGGGAAATCAGGGATAGCATTAAAGCCAAGGAAGTGGCATACAAATTGGCCAGAAATAGCAGAGAACCCGGGGACTGGGAGAAATTTACAACTCAGCAGAGGAGGACAAAGGGTTTGATTAGGACAGGGAAAATGGAGTACGAGAAGAAGCTTGCAGGGAACATTAAGACGGATTGCAAAAGTTTCTATAGATATGTAAAGAGAAAAAGGTTAGTAAAGACAAACGTAGATCCCCTGCAGTCAGAATCAGGGGAAGTCATAACGGGGAACAAAGAAATGGCGGACCAATTGAACAAGTACTTTGGTTCGGTATTCACTGAGGAGGACACAAACAACCTTCCGGATATAAAAGGGGTCGGAGGGTCTAGTAAGGAGGAGGAACTGAGGGAAATCCTTATTAGTCGGGAAATTGTGTTGGGGAAATTGATGGGATTGAAGGCCGATAAATCCCCAGGGCCTGATGGACTGCATCCCAGAGTACTTAAGGAGGTGGCCTTGGAAATAGTGAATGCATTGACAGTCATTTTCCAACATTCCATTGACTCTGGATCAGTTCCTATGGAGTGGAGGGTAGCCAATGTAACCCCACTTTTTAAAAAAGGAGGGAGAGAGAAAACAGGGAATTACAGACCGGTCAGCCTGACATCGGTAGTGGGTAAAATGATGGAATCAATTATTAAAGATGTCATCGCAGTGCATTTGGAAAGAGGTAATATGATAGGTCCAAGTCAGCATGGATTTGTGAAAGGGAAATCATGCTTGACAAATCTTCTGGAATTTTTTGAGGATGTTTCCAGTAGAGTGGACAAGGGAGAACCAGTTGATGTGGTATATTTGGACTTTCAGAAGGCTTTCGACAAGGTCCCACACAAGAGATTAATGTGCAAAGTTAAAGCACATGGGATTGGGGGTAGTGTGCTGACATGGATTGAGAACTGGTTGTCAGACAGGAAGCAAAGAGTAGGAGTAAATGGGGACTTTTCAGAATGGCAGGCAGTGACTAGTGGGGTACCACAAGGTTCTGTGCTGGGGCCCCAGCTGTTTACACTGTACATTAATGATTTAGACGAGGGGATTAAATGTAGTATCTCCAAATTTGCGGATGACACTAAGTTGGGTGGCAGTGTGAGCTGCAAGGAGGATTCTATGAGGCTGCAGAGCGACTTGGATAGGTTAGGTGAGTGGGCAAATGCATGGCAGATGAAGTATAATGTGGATAAATGTGAGGTTATCCACTTTGGTGGTAAAAACAGAGAGACAGACTATTATCTGAATGGTGACAGATTAGGAAAAGGGCAGGTGCAAAGAGACCTGGGTGTCATGGCACATCAGTCATTGAAGGTTGGCATGCGGTTAAGAAAGCAAATGGCATGTTGGCCTTCATAGCGAGGGGATTTGAGTACAAGGGCAGGGAGGTGTTGCTACAATTGTACAGGGCCTTGGTGAGGCCACACCTGGAGTATTGTGTACAGTTTTGGTCTCCTAACCTGAGGAAGGACATTCTTGCTATTGAGGGAGTGCAGCGAAGGTTCACCAGACTGATTCCCGGGATGGCGGGACTGACCTATCAAGAAAGACTGGATCAACTGGGCTTGTATTCACTGGAGTTCAGAAGAATGAGAGGGGACCTCATAGAAACGTTTAAAATTCTGACGGGGTTAGACAGGTTAGATGCAGGAAGAATGTTCCCAATGTTGGGGAAGTCCAGAACCAGGGGACACAGTCTAAGGATAAGGGGGAAGCCATTTAGGACCGAGATGAGGAGGAATTTCTTCACCCAGAGAGTGGTGAACCTGTGGAATTCTCTACCACAGAAAGTTGTTGAGGCCAATTCACGAAATATATTCAAAAAGGAGTTAGATGAAGTCCTTACTGCTCGGGGAATCAAGGGGTATGGTGAGAAAGCAGGAATGGGGTACTGAAGTTGCATGTTCAGCCATGAACTCATTGAATGGCGGTGCAGGCTAGAAGGGCCGAATGGCCTACTCCTGCACCTATTTTCTATGTTTCTATGTTTCTATGTTTCTGCTGCTCAGCTACCGCACGAGACCCCACTCGCTCACAGGGGTGCCCCCGGCTGAGCTACTCATGAAAAGGACACTTAAAACCAGACTCTCGCTGGTTCACCCCAACCTGCATGATCAGGTAGAGATCAGGCGGCAGCAACAAAATGTAAATGATGGTCGCACCACTGTGTCACGGGAAATTGATCTGAATGACCCTGTGTATGTGCTAAACTATAGACATGGTCCCAAGTGGATCGCGGGCACGGTGATAGCTAAAGAAGGGAGTCGGGTGTTTGTAGTCAAACTCGACAATGGAGCAATTTGCAGAAAGCACCTGGACCAAATGAGGCTGCGGTTCACAGACTGCCCTGAACAACCCACAGCAGACACCACCTTTTTCGAGCCCACAACACACGCCCAAAGGATCAACGACACCACCCCGGACCAGGAAATTGAACCCATCATGCCCAACAGCCCAACAAGGTCAGGCTCACCCTGCAGGGCCAACAACACGCCAGCCCAGCGAGGGCACAGCCAACACGCCAGAACAGACATTTGTACCGAGGCGGTCCACCAGGGAAAGAAACCACCTCATCTTGTAAATAGTTTTCATTTTGACTTGGGGGGGGGAGTGATGTTGTGTATCTGTAAAGCATGCACTCCCATGTTCCGCTACCAGGGAGCGCATCCCCGAAATCCCAAGGGATCCCAGTATCCCTTAGGAGCACTCTTTATAAGCCGGCCCCTCAGGCCTGTTCCTCACTCTGGAGTGTCTTAATAAAGACTGAGGTCACTGTTACTTTAATCTCCCTGTGTGCAGTCTCATCTGTGTTAGGAACACAACAACGAGAATGATTCTAGGGATGAGTGATTCAGTTACGTTGATAGACTGAAGAAGTTGGGATTGTTCTCCTTCGAGCAGAGAAGAGTGAGAAGAGAATTAGTAGAGGTGTTCAAAATCATGAGGGGTCTAGACAGAGTGGAGGAAGGGGCGGGATCCAGATTTAAGGTGATTGGCAGAAGAACCAAAGGCTACCTGGATGAAAATCTTTTTACGCAGCGAGTGGTTATGATCTGGAATGCACTGCCTGAAAGGGTGGTGGAGGCAGACTCAATCGTGGCTTTCAAAAGGGAGTTGCATAAGTACCAGAAGGAAAAAATTTTGCAGGGCTACGGAAATAATGCGGGGGAGTGAGACTAGCTGAGGTGCTCTTGCAGAGAGCCAGCATGGGCTCGACGGGCCGAATGGTCTCCTTCTGTGCTGCAGCCATTTTATGATTCTATGTTGATTCGGAGATAACTATTGGCCAGGACACCGGCGATAACTCCCCTGCTCTTCATTAATATGAAAAGGACTTTTGTCTGAGGAAACAAATGACTAGTATCGTCTCCATAAATATTTACAGTGTTCTATTCTAGGGAGTTACCATTACTGGAGCAAATGTTCAAAATAGTATCACTGCCGCATCTTGAAACACGTCATCAATTGTTGGTGCTATCTGTCATCTTCCTGGTTTTAAAATCCAGGAAGTTAGCAAGAGAGACGGAAATGTGTGCGTAAATCTTTCAGTCCCTAAGGCAAGTGCCACAACTTATTAACATTTCCCAGCAGCTCTTTAAAGGCTGCTTACTCATACGATTTCCCAGCCCTGCCTCTTGATGAGCTTCCAACAGCGAGCCCAATATTGGCAGGCAGCTCTCCACGATTGTCTGAGCAGGACTCTGTGAAATCCTGAGAGATCAACTTGAACCTGACGCGAGTTAAGCCCATTGCTACATTCGATCCCTACTTTTGATCAGAATTGGGGAAATCTACTCTGCAGAGCTCTCCAAATAGACATGGAGTGGATCTAACTCGCTGGAGCATTTAGATAATTCTGAGACATTGCATGTGACATTTGCTTTCTTCGACAGCATCTCCCAAACCTGTGACCTCTACCACCGAGAATGATAAGGAGCATGGAGCACTACCACCTCCAGGTTCCCCTCCAAGTCACACACCATCCTGACTTGGAACTATATTGCCGTTCTTTCATCGTCGCGAGATCAAAGTCCTGGAACTCCCTCCCTAACAGTGATGTGGGAGTTACCTTCACCACTCCGACTTCAGTGGTTCAAGAAAGCGGCTCACCACCACCTTCTCAAGGGCAATTAGGGAAGGGCAATAAATGCTGGCCTTGCCAGTGACGCCCGCATCCTGTAAACGAATTTAAAAAAACATGGAGCCTTGCTGGTGGCAGGGGCGGGTTGGGAAATTGGGCCTCTAACCTCACGTGGCGCAGTCATAATGGGTCTGATTTCCCAAAGCCATTTAGGAGGCAAGAATCAGACCACGCTATTGCCACACTTAGCATGGATGACCTATTCGAATATGGGCCGAGCAATTGGATCATACAGACGTAAAACAGGTGTCTAAGTCAGGTAATCTCGGAGCCAAATTAATGCTAACAGGAAATCAGTTATATTCATAAGCACAGTACAGGAAATGGTTTAGTGTGGTCACATTTATTTAATATTCACTATATCTACCAGGAGTCAATCTAGACCTCCTCTTTGCAGTACATCAGGTCACAGGCACTCAACTTAGTTACATAAACATATATATAAACTCAAATATTGAGGATTACGTATACGATAAGAGATAATGAGGAATACATTGGTTAGGCAAAGGAAGTCTCAAGTGGTCCATGAACGTTATCGGAACCTTATGATGTTATGCAGCCTTGAAAGCCACTTCCACGTATTTTCCCTTCTGTACAAGTACATGTAGGATTTCCTGGTGTGTGTATTTTAACATTTTGTGGAGGTCACATGATGAAGAGTCTAGCTGAGGAGCTAAACAGTGAGTGATATCTGAGCAGAGAGAATGAGAGCTGGCAGCAATTTGAGTGGGCAGGTTGTCACTGTATCATGACATCTAAGTGAAAGGTATATAATGTCAAGGAACTCATTTAGCAGATTGCACCTAATGAATTGGGGACTGATATATATGTTTCTTGCATTTGTTATATATTGAAGTGGTTTTCAAATTTTTTCCGTGTGGAAAATCAGCTGGCAATATAGAACGACAGATTAATTATCCATGCGGTTGTTAGTTTAGTGGGATATAATCTCCAGATAATACACCAGGAGATGAGTCACCAGCAAAAAGGAAAACAGAGTGAGCCAGCCCAATCTCATCTTCACCCTCGCTCCCACCCCCCCCTCCCCTCCCCAATGCCCCCCAGCACCCCTCCTAAACTGAATGCTGTTTTTTTTACAAGCACAGTTAGGAACTAGAATTGCAAAACTGAGGTCACCCACACTTTTTGGAGAAGAACAGTAGTAATGAGGCAAAGCGACACTAACCGCAGAATTAGTAACAAGAGAAAATGGAGACTAATATAACTAAAGGCAGCAGAAAGCTTTGAATGATGGATTTTTATTCCTAGCTCAAAACGACATAATTGTTGAAGAGCTGGCAATGGCAAATCCTTGTCATTGTAAGCAGGGTTTGATAAATTGTGTAGATCAGGGCCTGTTTTCTTTGGAGCAGAGGAGGCTAACGGGAGTCTTGATTAAGGTGTATAAAATTATGAGGGGGCTAGAGTGGATAGGAAAGACCTATTTCCCTCAGCAGAGAGGTCAATAACCAGGGGCATAGATTTAAAGTAATTGGTAGAAGGATTAGAGGGGAGTTGGGGAGAATGTTTTTCACCCAGAGGATGGTGGGGATCTGGAACTCACTGCCTGAAAGGATGGTGGAGGCAGAAACCCTCATCACATTTAAAAAGTACTTGGATTATACACTTGAAGGGCACTTGAAGAGCTGCAACCTACAGGACCAAGAGCTGGAAACTCAGATTACATTGGATAGCTCTTTTTCGGCTAGCACAGACATGATGGGTTGAATGGTCTCCTTCTGTGCCGTAATCATATCATAGAATTGTTTCAGCACAGCAGGAGGCCATTCATCCCGCCGAGCTCTCTGCAAGAGCACTCCAGCTAGTCCCACTCCCCTGTCCTTTCTCAGTAGCCCTGCATTTTTTTTTTCTCTCAGGTACTTATCCAATTCCCTTTTGAAAGCCACAAATGAGTCAGCCTCCACCAACCTTTCAGGCAGTGCATTCCAGATCCTAACCACTCGCTCATTGAAAATGTTTTTCCTCGTGTCGCCTTTGGACCTTCTGCCAATTACCTTAAATCTGTGTCCTCTGGTTATCGACCCTTTTGACAATGGGAGCAGTTTCTCTCTATCTACTGTGTCTAGACCCCTCATGATGTTGAACACCTCTATCGGGTCTCCTCTCAACCTTCTCTGCTCCAAGGGGAACAACCCCAGCTTCTCCAGTCTATCCACGTAACTGAAATCCCTCATCCTCGGAACCATTCTTGTAAATCTTTTCTGCACCCTCTCTAAGGCCTTCACATCCTTCCTAAAGTGCGGTGCCCAGAATTGGACACAATACTCCAATTGTGGCCGAACCAGTGTTTTATAAAGGATCATCATAACTTCCTTGCTTCTGTACTCTATACCTCTATTTATAAAGCCAAGGCTTTCTTTCTTTTATTTATGAAGCCCAGGATCGCATATGCTTTTTTAGCCACTTTCTCAACCTGCCCTGCCACCTTCAACGATTTGTGCACACATACCCCCAGGTCTCTCTGTTCCCGCACCCCCTTTAGAATTGTATCCTTTAGTTTATATTGCCTCTCCTCGTGTATCACTTCGCACTTTTATGCCTTAAACTTTATCTGCCACGTGTCCATCCATTCCACCAGCCTGTCTATGTCCTTTTGAAGTCTATGCCGATCCTCCTCACTGTTTACCATACTTCCAGGTTTTGTGTCATCTGCAAATTTTAAAATAGTGCCCTGTACACCTAAATCCAGATCATTAATATATATCAAGAAAAACTAGTCCTAGTACTGATCCCTGGGGAACCCCACTGTATATCTTCCTCCAGTCCGAAAAACAACCATTCACCATGACTCTCCGTGTTTCCTGTCACTTAGCCAATTTTGTATCCATGCTGCCACTGTCCTTTTTATTCCCTGGGCTTCAATTTTGCTAACAAGCCTATTATGTGGCAACTTATCAAATGCCTTTTGAAAGTGCATGTACACCACATCAACATCATTGCCCTCATCAACCCTCTCTATTACCTCATCAAAAAATTCAAGCAAGTTAATTAAACATGATTTGCCTTTAACACATCCGTGCTGGCTTTCGTTAATTAATCCACATTTGTTCAAGTGACTGTTAATTTTGTCCAAGATTATTGTTTAGAAAAGCTTCGCCACCACTGAGCTGACTGACCTATAGTTGCTGAGTTTATCCTTACACACAGCCTCATTATAATATTTAATTTTAATAATTGTAATATATAAGTTTCTATGAATTTATGATCCTTTGATCACAGCATACTGACCTGTTCATATTTTGGGTGTGTTGCTCTCTTCTCACGTAGATTGGCCTTCTTTACTTTCTTACCGAGGACATCAATCAACATTACTCAATGTTCCCTCCTGTCCCCGGTCTCTCTGTGTGACCTGTCGAGGAAAGGAAAACTGCAATGGTTTGTCAGGCTTCTGAGTTGACCATTCGGAGAGATATGGAGGTAAATTTAACCACAAGAATTGGGTGAAGAGTGGACGGGTGGGACGTCAAAATTTCAAATGTCTCAAACCTGACCCCAACCCACCTACTTCCTATTTTAACAGGCCCGGGAAAGGAGGCCGGCAACCAACCCACTGCCAAGAGGCAGATTAGCCATTTAAATATTATAATAGAACATAGAACATAGAAATTTACAGCGCAGAAGGAGGCCATTTCAGCCCATCATGTCTGCACCGGCCGACAAAGAGCCGCACAGCCCTTGATCAGCAGCCCTAAAGGTTACATACAAACCCATGAACAATAACAGAAAGGCAAAGAGCACGCAGCCCAACAGTCCGTCTCACACAACTGCAACACCCCTTTATACTAAAAACATCCCAACTCCATCCCAACTGGAGCCATGTGATCTTCTGGGAGAGGCAAAAACCAGATAAAAACCCAGGTCAATTTAGGGAGAAAAAGTCTGGGAAAATTCCTCTCTGACCCATCTAGGCGATCAAAACTAGTCCAGGAGATCACCCTGGCTCTATCCTATTCCCTGCAGTACTTACCATTATATCTGCATGCCTCATATTTATTCTGTCTTCCTGGTTTAAACCTGGCCAGTCGAATTTCCTGGGCCTCGGGAATCCTGGCAGCTAAAGGGAGGTGAGGACTGCTTCCTGGCAAAGGTAAGTGCGTTTACAGCCCTTTGTGGGGTAGAGGAGCAGGTGTTCTTCCCCCCGGCCCACCAAGTTTACCTTCTTCCCTGTCTACCATCAGACCTCCCCCCGCCCAATCCAAAGATCCACCTTGCCATGATCGGACCCCTGGGATCAGGGATTGAACAGGATCAGGGATCGTACCCCATCCCAGATCGGCGACCACCCCACCCCTCCTGATCAGAACCCCCACGCCCCCTCCATGCCCCGGGTATCGGATCTACCCACCCTGTATCGTATCCTCCCCCAGAGATCGCTGACCAGCCCCCTCCCAAGATCCGGAACCCTCCCCCCCATCCCCCATGCTCTCACTAACCCAGCTGCAGGATCTCAACCTGCTCCTGGCCTGCGTCCTCCTCCGGAGCAGTCCGCTCCCGACAGGGAATCAAGCGCATCATCAGGCTTGGGAACATGCTTGATTAAAAAAGACGCACGCTGTTGAAGTGGGGCTTTCCAGCTCTGCTGTAATTAAAGGATTAAGAATGGGTCCCGGGAGCTCAATAGGCTTTTGTCGTGGTCAGCTTTCTAAGTTGCTTAACGGGCAGAAGAGATAGCGCTAAGAATAACCTTTCAGAATGATTAATTGTTGCAAGCTGTGTAACTTGAGGACAATTACAAACAGCCAAACTGTAGAACCACAGAAGGCCCAGAGAGGCAGTTAAACAGGGCAAGGGGTCAGAAGTAAGACGTTGGAGAAACTCTATCTGGTACAAAACATAGGCGAATGATTGTGTGACGCAAAAGGGAATTAGTCAATCAGCAACTGTGCACGTGGGCTTTGGGCCAATTAAACGGCATAGGGGGACCTTGCATGAGGCTGCCATACATCATTAAGTGTATAAAAGTTTGCTTGGAACTTTGTATCATCGGAGAAGCCTGGCTACAGACAGAGAGCAGGCGGTCTCTCCACCGGTGCAAATAAAGACTACTTGAATCTTTGAACCCAGACCTGGTGTTCAGTGTTTATTTTAAATATTCCACTACACTGTGGAGTCAAAACTTCACAACATGCAGGGAAAACTGGACTTACAGGTTTACCAAACAAAATCCCTCCCCCCGACCCCACCACCGCTCCCAAAACCCGCCCCAGTCAAGATCAGGGCTATAACTGCAGCCCACTGACCTGACCTCCAATTAGAACCTGCCTGCAGGAGCAGGACTGAGATCAGACACTCGGTTCTGTGGAAGAATCAAACCTGATTTCCCCCAATGATTAGCATAGTGCAACCATGCTTCAATATTTAACGGGTACGGTAGCGTAGTGGTTATGTCACTGGACTAATAATCCAGAGGCTTAGACATTATATCTGCAGACATTATTTCAAATCCCACCACAGCAACTAGGAAATTAAAATTCAGTTAATTAAATAAATCTGAAATCTGGATCTGAAAATCAATAATGGTAAGCATGAAATTACTCGATTGTCATAAAAACCCATCTGGTTCACTAATGCTCCTTAGGGAAGGAAATCTTCCATCCTTATCCAGAATGGCCTATATGTGATTCCAGACCCACAGCAATGTGCCCTCTGAAATGACCTAACAAGCCACTCCATTGTCCGCTACAAAGAACCAGTGGTTAAAGGAGGCAGCTCCAATTCCTCGCGGGCAACTAGAGATGGACAATAAATGCTGGCCTTGCCAGCGACATCCACATCCCAGAAATGAATTTTTAAAATCATACGTCAGTCCTTTTCCTTTAATTATATATATCAACTGTGAGCCGCCTTCCAGAAATTTCTTCCCCATTTCCTCTAATTAATGTTTCACAGGGATTTGGAATAAAAGGTAAACAAGCAATTGCTTCAACAGCACTGCATGGTCACACTGGGGATCAGGTTTGCTGTGACTGGCCGACGTTCAAACTGTTCTTTATTGGAGACAAGCTGTTCCTGGCTGGCACCCTTCCCATAAAATTGTCATCTCAGTTTCTTCTTTACAAACCAACCCTGCAGCAGCCACGGTGACAGTTGGAACCGTGAGTCGCTACTTGCAAATTAAAGCTTTAGCTCACTTGAGAGTTGTTCTTTTCCTGGATGGAGTGCGGCAATTCCCACCTGAAGGTGTGTATAGGAGTTGGGAGCTTCGGAAGATTGTCCCAGTGAGAGCAATTAGTGGCAAGGAACTGAGCCAGTGGGGCATCTGTAGCCAGGTGGAGACAAGTGGAAGCACAGCGTTCACTGGTTGGTTTTGTGAAGTGATTAATAGCGATATTAGACATATGCATATGCAAAGCTCTTTCTTTACATTGCTTGTTAGGTAATAATATAACAAGGGTGATTTTTGACTATTGGCTGTTAGTACTCTGTAGGCAATTCTTGCTGGTAAATGCTAAGGGGGTGAAATTCAGTTGGTTGGCACTAATGGGGCAGTAAGCATCTCCCCCGCCCCCCCCCGAGCGCCATGCTGTCAGCGCCTGCTGCGAACTTCAGTGAAGGTTTAACGGCGGCCCTGACATTTGCACTGCGCTCGCTAGCACCACCCACTCGGAGACAACACCGAGTGTGAAATGCCCCCGGAGCGCCGCAGTTGCAAACTTGACTGCTGTCGCCTGTTGTAGCATCTGGCCCTACCTCCGACAGGGAAAGCAGGCGTCACGGAGAAACTGCCGGGGCGATATGTCCGAGGGCGAGCGAGTGGGCAGTTAAATTACAGTTTTTTCCCATTAATGCATCTCCTGGATCTGGTGTTCAACTCCCTTGGCTTTTCTTCAACTTTTCGCATGGTCCAGCTGACCTCCCCTTTAGGCACTGGGATGCAGGTTTCCTAGCACCAGGACTTCAGTAGCGCTCTGGCGATAGCACCCCAGGAATCAGGGTTAGCGCTCTGAGAGTGGTGTGGAATGCTTCCCTTAGTGTTCCACTCATTCTTGGGATGCTAAAAGTGAATATCCCAGTTGGAGGCGGTAACCATCGCCCGGCGCCAGAGTTAGCGACCAGGCGCTGTCACCGCCTCAATGCGGGCAGTAACAAATTACGGCCCCTAAGTGCCTTCCACCATTGCCAGGCATGACCAGTTCAACTTCTGAAAACACCCAATCAGAAGGCAGTTGGTGTTATCCAATGAGGCACTTCATACATGAAAACATAGACTTACGAATGCTAATGAATGTGACATCATATGTTATAGGCACAAAATGGAGTTCAAACAAAAATAAAAATGACCATGGTCTCTGAACTTGGATTGTTTCAGTTAAACAATTCCAACAAACTCTATTAATGCGTGATCCATGATTACAAAAGAAAATGGAATTCTATGGAAAACTGGCGAAGTACCGCACCAGTAAACACAACAGAACTAGGCACAGAGGAGGAAGGCCACTCCACCCATTTTAGCTCATCCACCAAATGAATCAGTCTGTGCAATTTCTAGAATATGTGGATGAGGTATTATCTAAGAAAGAAAAACTTGCATCTATATAGCATCTTTCATAACCTCGGGATAACCGAAAGCTCTTTACAGTTAATGCAATATTTTGGAAGTGTAGTCACTGTTGGAATGTAGGAACCGCAGCAACCAATTTGTGCACAGCAAGGTCCCACAGACGGCACTGTAATAATGACCAGATAATCTGTCTTGAGGCATTGGTTGAGGGATAAATATTGACCCAGACATCAGGGAGAACTCTCCTCACTCTTTATTGAAATGTTGCCATGGGATCTTTTACATCCACTTGACCAGGGAGACAGGACAGACAAAGTCCCACACAAGAGATTGGTGTCCAAAATTAAAGCACATGGTATTGGGGGTAAGGTACTGACATGGAAAGAGAACTGGTTGGCAGACAGAAAGCAGAAAGTCGGGATAAACGGGTCCTTTTCAGAATGGCAGGCAGTGACTAGTGGCATGCCGCAGGGCTCAGTGCTGGGACCCCAGCTATTTACAATATACATTAATGATTTAGATGAAGGAATTTAGTGTAATATCTCCAAGTTTGCAGATGACACTAAGCTGGGTGGCAGTGTGAGCTGTGAGGAGGACACTAAGAGGCTGCAGGATGACTTGGACAGGTTAGGTGAGTGGGCAAATGCATGGCAGATGCGGTATAATGTGGATAAATGTGAGGTTATCCACTTTGGGGGCAAAAACATGAAGGCAGAATATTATCTGAATGGCGGCAGATGAGGAAAAGGGGAGGTGCAATGAGACCTGGGTGTCATGGTACATCAATCATTGAAAGTTGGCATGCAGGTACAGCAGGCGGTGAAGAAGGCAAATGGTATGTTGGCCTTTATAGCTAGGGGATTTGAGTATAAGAGCAGGGAGGTCTTACTGCAGTTGTACAGGGCCTTGGTGAGGCCTTACCTGGAATATTGTGTTCAATTTTGGTCTCCTAATCTAAGGAAGGATGTTCTTGTTATTGAGGGAGTGCAGCGAAGGCTCACCAGACTGATTCCTGGGATGGCAGGACTGACATATGAGGAGAGACTGGATCGACTAGGCCTGTATTCACTGGAGTTTAGAAGGATGAGAGGGGATCTCATATGAACATATAAAATTCTGACAGGACTGGAGCTGCAGGAAGAATGTTCCCGATGTTGGGGAAGTCCAGAACTAGGGGACACAGTCTAAGGATAAGTGGTAAGCCATTTAGGACTGAGATGAGGAGAAACTTCTTCACTCAGAGAGTTGTTAACCTGTGGAATTCCTAACTGCAGAGAGTTGTTGATGCCAGTTCATTGGATATATTCAAGAGGGAGTTAGATATGGCCCTTACAGCTAAAGAGATCAAGGGGTATGGAGAGAAAGCAGGAAAGGGGTACTGAGGTAAATGATCAGCCATGATCTTATTGAATGGTGTTGCAGGCTTGAAGGGCTGAATGTCCTACTCCTGCACCTATTTTCTATGTTTCTATGTTAAAGTCTCATCTGAAAAGCAGAACCTCTGACGGTGCGGTACTCCCTCAGTACTGCACTAGAATGTCAGCCTAGATTTTTGTCCTCAAGTCTCTGGAGTGGGACTTGACCCCACAACCTTCTGACTCAGAAGAGAGAGAGCTGCCCACTGAGCCACAGCTGACACCTGCCAGTGTGGTATCTGTATTAGCCTGTCTTCACTGCCATGGATGTGGAGCTGTTTTCAGCCTATCTGCATATGGTAACAATGTGCTTTCCACATTGCTGTCCCCATCTGCAGCCATAACCTTCAAGCGTGAACATGACTGTTCAGAAATTATTCATACAGAAGATCAGAGTGCAGTTGTTCAGAAGACCCGATTATGAGTCGCTATTGACTTTGCATGTGTGATCTGGCATATGTACACTTGCTTCAGTGTTGCTGCTTGTGTTGGGAATCCTGCCCAGTGGGTGTATTTAGAACATCAGCAGCCTTTGACACACATTGTGCAACCTGTCCACAATAAAAATATGGCCTTAGGTGCAAACTGTTTCTGTACAGATACACTGGCATTCCAAAAATTTCCTTTAATTGTACTGATTCCACATGTTATACAGCCAATCACGATTGTTTGCTAATTTGTTGCTAAGGGACCTTAACAGTAAATCTTATCTGGCTTTCGGAGTAGTCGATCTTTCCATCAAATCAACAAGTTTCATACTCACAGCTTTAGTCATCTTGTCAATGGCTCAGAGGCCTGTTAATGGCTTATCTATCAAGTTATCTGAATTCAGCAGGCAGAGCAGAAGATTACAGAGTGTTTGCTACAAGCTGGATTCACATGCAAATATCCATCACTACTGACATGCCTTTGGATTTAAAAAAATATATTCTACTGTGCTGATGGATACAAGTAATAAATGATGGTAAATAAGGCGTGCGTTCTTTCTCCTCAATCAAACATCTATTCACTCTTATTGTAAAGTCCTGTACCCTCAGTGCAGATTCACACGAGGCATGTAGTGAAGTCAAGGTCACTCTGGACCTGCACCTTTATTTCACAGCTCTGGAATGCTGCACTTGCCTGAGACCTCTCCTTATATACCTCTCTCTTGCAAGTGCACTCCTGGTGGTAAGGTATGCTGGTGGTTACAGGTCATATCTTGTTACAGTCATGTATAGCATGTTAGGAGACAGTTATATATAATAATGTAAGGCACATGACATCACCCTCCCCCAAGGTCTTATTGTCTTTATAGGTTCAGTCTCTCAGGTGGTCTACGCTCTCGCGTGGAGCGTCTGAGTTGTGGTTCAGTTATTTGTCTTGGTGTCTGTTTTTCTTTGGGTGTGGTTGCTGGTATCTCGCCTGGGCTGTCTGTTTCGATTGGTGTGATTATTGTTGACTCGCCTGGGCTGTCTGTTGGGATTGCCCTTTCCTCAGGTTGTTCCCTCTGTCTGTCCACCAGGTGTGGTGCGAGTTCCACGTTGTAGTCTGTCTCTGGTTCCGCAGTGTTGTTGGTAAATCTGCTTTTAACTTGGTCTACATGCCTCCGGCAGGTTTTGCCATTGTCCATTTGTACTACCAGTAGCCTGTTTCCTTCCTTGCCTGTTACTGTCCCTGCAAGCCATTTGGGACCCCTGCCATAGTTTAGTACAAACACTTTGTCCCCTATTTCATTCCATTTCCTCCTCGAATTTCTGTCATGGTACTCAGTCAGCTTATGGCGCTTTGCCTCAACGATTTCGTGCATGTCTGGGAGGATTAATGAGAGCCTTGTTTTTAAAGTCCTTTTCATCAACAGTTGCGCGGGGGGGATCCCAGTCAATGAGTGCGGACGAGATCTGTATGCCAGCAGCAGTCGCGACAGGCGACCCTGCAGCGTAGGACCTTGGATTTTAAGCATGCCTTGTTTAATGATTTGCACTGCTCTCTCCGCCTGGCCGTTGGAGCCCGGCTTGAATGGTGCCGTCTTAACGTGATTTATGCCGTGGTCAAGTATAAAGTCTTGGAATTCTGCGCTGGTGAAGCACGGACCATTGTCACTGACCAATATGTCAGGGATTCCGTGCGTTGCAAACATGGTTGCGAGGCTCTCCACAGTGGTGGAGGTTGTGCTCGAGTTTAAAATGGTGCATTCGATCCACTTTGAAAATGCATCTACAACTACGAGGAACATTTTACCATGAATGGGCCCGCATAGTCTACGTGCACCCACGACCACGGTTTGGTAGGCCAGGGCCAGGGGCTCAGTGGAGCCTCCCTGGGGGCATTGCTGAGTTGGGCACAAATGGTGCACCTTCGGACGCAGAGCTCCAAGTCCGCGTCAATACCAGGCCACCAGACGTGGGATCTGGCTATGTCCTTCATGAGAACGATTCCCGGGTGCTCGTGGTGGAGCTCCCGGACAAATGCCTCTCTGCCTCGCAGAGGCATGACTACTCGGCTGCCCCACATCAGCCAGTCTGCTTGTAGTGATAGCTCATGCAATCGCCTGTGAAAGGGTTTTAATTCCTCAGGGCAGGCATCGCGAGCCTCTGTCCAGTCACCGGTTAGGACACATCTTTTTACTAAGGATAACGTGGAGTCGCTGGCCGTCCAGGCTCTAATTTGGCGAGCCCTCATGGGCGAACCTGTGGACTCAAAGGCATTGATTGCCATGACTATCTCACAGTCCTGTTCATCAGACCCTTCCGTGGTCGCCAGGGGTAGCCTGCTGAGCGCGTCGGCACAGTTGTCTGTGCCTGGTCTGTGCCTTATGGTATAGTCGTAGGATGCCAGCATGAGTGCCACCGTTGAATTCGCGCCGAGGCGTTGGCGTTTATTGCCTTGCTCTCGGATAGGAGGGACATGAGGGGCTTGTGGTCGGTTTCTAATGTGAACTTGGCCCCGAAAAGGTATTGGTGCATCTTTTTGACACCGTACACGCACGCGAGCGCCTCCTTCTCTACCATTCCGTACCCGCGCTCCGCCTGCAAAAGTGACCTGGAGGCATAAGCTATGGGTTGTAATTTGCCCGCACTATTGACATGTTGTAAAATGCACCCGACCCCATACGCTGACACATCGCATGTGAGAACTAGCTTTTTACCTGGATCAAAGAAAGTCAAAACACTGTTGGAATACAGAAGGTTGCGTGCCTTATTGAAGGCGCGTTCCTGGGCGTCCCCCCAAAACCAATCGCGCCCCTTCCTGAGTAGCATGTGGAGAGGCTCCAGCAGCGTGCTTAAGTTCTGCATAAAGTTCCCAAAGTAATTGAGTAGCCCGAGAAAGGCGCGCAGTTCTGAGACATTCTGGGGCCTGGGTGCCAGGCAAATTGCTTCTGTTTTGGACTCTGTTGGGCGGATTCCATCAGAGGCAATCCTTCTGCCCAAAAATTCAACCTCGGGAGCGAGAAACAGGCACTTGGATTTCTTGACTCGTAGGCCTACCCGATCCAACCGCTTTAGTACTTCCTCCAAATTACGGAGATGGGAGTCGGTGTCCCTGCCCGTGATAAGTATGTCGTCTTGAAATACAACTGCCCCGAGATGGACTTGAGCAGACTCTCCATGTTGCGCTGGAATATGGCAGCTGCCGACCTGATGCCGAATGGGCATCGATTGTACATGAAAAGGCCTTGATGTGTGTTGATGGTGATGAGTAGCTTGGATTCCTCGGTCAATTCTTGCGTCATATATGCAGATGTGAGGTCTAGTTTTGAGAAAAGTTTACCTCCAGCCAATGTGGCAAATAAGTCCTCCGCTCTGGGCAGTGGGTACTGGTCCTGTAGGGAGACTCTGTTTATGGTAGATTTGTAGTCCCCACAGATTCGTACGGATCCATCAGGTTTCATGACTGGGACGATGGGACTTGCCCAGTCGCTAAATTCCACAGGTGATATAATGCCTTCCCGCAGAAGCCTGTCTAGTTCGTGTTCAATCTTTTCCCTCATCACATAGGGTACAGCTCTGGCCTTGTGATGGACCGGTCTAGCATCCTGTTTGATGTAGATTTTGACTTTGGCCCCTTTGAAAGTGAACACCTGGCTGAAAGAGATGTTCAAATCGCTTTTTAACTGTTGAGCAGGAGGTTCGTTCCTCTAATAACATGGCATGGACATCATCCCATTTCCAGTTTAGTTTTGCCAGCCAGCTTCTCCCCAGCAGTGCTGGGGGGTCTCGGGGGACAATCCACAGGGGAAGTCAGTTCACTGTCCCTTTGTGTGTGACAGAGAGCATGGCGCTGCCGAGGACTGGTACGATTTCTTTGGTATAGGTCCTTAGTTTTGGTCTGTCTCTTTTATGCGGCCACAGTTGTTCAAATTGTTGAGCGCCCATGAGAGATTGACTCTCTCCCGTATCCAGCTCCATGTTGACAGATATCCCGTTGAGTAGGACCCTCATCATTATAGGAGGCGTCCTGTTGTAGGAGCAGAGCCATTGATCGTGTTGACCCGCTGTACATCGGTGTCCCGGGTACTGTCCCCACCATCTTCTGGTCCGCTTTCCGACCCATCCGATTCGAATACCAGCCGAGCTGCCGTTTTTTTGCACATGCAGGCCAAATGCCCTGTATTTTCACAATTTCTGCAAACAGCCTGCTGAAATCGACATCCCCTTGACGAGTGCCCACCCCCACACCTCCAGCACAGACCTGTTCCATTGTTCAAAGAGTTCCCAAGGAATGAGCTGCGTCTGGCTGATCTCTCTTGAACTTCTCTCAGTTTGTAGTTGATTGCTCATATTGTGGGTTGATGAGGTGTGAACGGCCGTTCCTGTGGCCCTTGATGGCTTCTGCCTGCTGTCGAGAGCCTGTTCTCCCATTTTGTCTGTGTGTGGGGGTAGCAGCTTGTTTAGTGCTGTGAACTTCTTCTTCCGATATTTCGTTAGTTGTCGTACCTGCATTGTAAATCAACCTCGTTTCTTCTTCCCCTACCAAGAATGTCTGTGCAACCAGTGCTGCTGCCTCTAAGGTCAGGTTCTTGGTCTCTATGAGCTTTCGGAATATGCCTGCATGACCTATTCCTTCAATGAAAAAGTCTCTCAGCATTTCTCTCCTCAGTTCATCGGAGAACTCACATAAACTAGCCAACCTCCGAAGTTCCGCCACGAAGTCGGGTATGCTCTGGCCCACACAGCGTCTGTAGTTGTAGAACTTGTGTCTGGCCATGTGTAGGCTGCTCGCTGGCTTCAGGTGGTCTCTTACCAGTGTGCTCAATTCTTCAAACGACTTGCTTGCTGGTTTCTCGGGTGCCAACAGATCCTTCATTAAAGCGTATGTTTTCGAGCCACAGCTGGTCAAGAGATGTGCTCTTCTCTTTTCTGTCTTATCATTGCCTAACCAGTCTTTGGTTACAAAGCTTTGCTGGAGCCTTTCTATAAAGTCCACCCAATTGTCTCCCGCATTGTACTTTTCATCTGATCCGTTGTTCGCCATTCTATGAATTCTGTAATCCCGTAACTCGTCGCCACTGTAAAGTCCTGTTCCCTCAGTACAGATTCACACGAGGCATGTAGTGAAGTCAAGGTCACTCTGGACCTGCACCTTTATTTCACAGCTCTGGAATGCTGCACTTGCCTGAGACCTCTCCTTATATACCTCTCTCTTGCAAGTGCACCCCTGGTGGTAAGGTATGCTGGTGGTTACAGGTCATATCTTATTACAGTCATTTATAGCATGTTAGGATACGGTTATATATAATAATGTAAGATACATGACACTTATTAATTGTGTTCCCATTAGTTGGCTGAAGAAAGTAAAACCAGTTCCTGTTAAGTGAATAACCCATGCTCGGGGAGCGAGTGCGGCCTGTGGGAGCCGGGTCGAGTGACAAGCTCGCATCACACCGCCGGAGTGAGGCCAGGAGAGATTTAAACTTTCGGGTCTCCTTTCCATGTTCGAGGTTGCACTCCTGTCCAATTGTGGCGGGCAGGAGCAGGATTTTGAGTGGCAGGAGGCCGCTGCTGGGGAACTGAGGAAACGGTGCTGGCCAGCCACTGTTCTCTCTCCCTCCCTCCCCACTGCCTCCTCCCCTCAGTGACTGGCTAGCTGCCTCTGGGGCTGAGGCTGGAGTCTGCAGCTCGCAGTACTGTCCTATTGAGGCCAGCGGACCAGTTTCTCAGCCCTTCGGCTAGCATTAGGTGAGGGCAGCGTGCGCTACACTGGGATCGGACCCCAGTTTGGACCTGAAGATTAGGTTTTCTGCGCACCCTTAATGCAAAATCGGAACATTATCCTTATATAGTGCGCATTATCAGTGAGACACTGTTGCACATCACTAAGTTGTCAGCCATGGCTCAGTGAGTAGCACACTCGATTCTGAGTCGAAGATTGCGGGTTCAAATCCCACTTCTGGAACTTAAGCACATAAATCTAGGCTGATACTCCCGTGCAATGCTGAGGGAGTGCTGCACTGTCGGAGATGCTGTCTTTCAGATGAGACGTTAAACCGAGATCCTGCCTGCTTTCTCAGGCGGATGTAAAAGATCCCATGGCACTATTTCAAAGAGGAGCAGGGGAGTTATCCCTGGTGTCCTGGGCCAATATTTATCCCTCAATCAACATCACTTAAACAGATGATCTGGTCATTATCACATTGCTGTTTGTGGGAGCTTTCTGTGTGCAAATTGGCTGGCACATTTCCCACATTACAACAGCGAATACACTCCAAAAGTACTTCATTGGTTGTGAAAGGCATTATAGAAATGCAAGTCTTTTTTCTTTTGACTCGTAGGCAACACTCCACCAAAATCAGATGTTCACTCGTAATCAGCTTTTTATTCAATGCCAATATTTTCATATTTTAGGAGAAGGCTCATGGGGAGCAGTAAGGTTGCATGGCCGTTTTCTGTGCTGTACATTCTATGTCATTTTCGTAAGAAATTATGAAACAAAAGGCCTTCAGTTGATCAGGTCCATTATTTGCACAGATTATATTTGAAGATATTTAGCCCAAACAGCTGAATAAGATTCCCCATTTTGCTTATATTGGGATGTTGAAGAGAGAGAGAGTTGGACCAGACATTGGGTTTGTTTTTGTTTTGTTGTTTTTCTATTAATTCTCAGGATATGGACATCACTGGCAAGGCCAGCATTTATTGCCCATGCCTAGTTGCCCTTGAGAATGTGGTGGTGAGCCACCTTCTTGAACCGCTGCTGTCTGTGTGGTGAAGGTAACTCCCACAGTGCTGTAAAGTAGGGATTCCCAGGACTTTGACCCAGCGATGATGAAGGAATTGCAATATAATTTCCAAGTCAGGATGATGTGTGACTTGGAGGGGAACTTGGAAGGGTGTTTCCATTCCCCTGCTGCCCTTGTCCTTCTAGGTGGTAAAGGTCACGGGTTGCGGATATGCTGTCTTTATCTTTAATGACTAGTGCTATAGGGTCTGTACCGTAACGAGGAAAAGCTAATGACTCTTGTTTTAGCATTTCATCCGATCAGTACCTTGTCTGTACATACCAAATTTCTCTCTGGGCTATTTAAATGTAGAAGTTATTTATTTTAAATAGGTTAATGCCTATGTTAAACATAGTACGGGGAGGAATTAGGTATGAGCAAAGTGTTTGTATTGAACAGAATCAACGCTCATTTCTCCCCTGAAGTCTGTTACACTGAACACGGCCCTGGGGCGTCAGTGTAAAGCAGCGTCCCAAGATCCCACAGCTTGGCTTCATTCCATATTCTTCTGGTCCAGATGACAGATGCTGATCCACTGAGCCAAGTGACACCAACACAACAGTGAATAGAACTAAAGCAAAGATTTTTCTAAAAATAATTACAGGATGCATGTTCTGCAATCAAACAGTTTCAGCTTTTGGGTTACACAGTGGGTGGGTGCAGCAAGGCAGTGCGTTGCAGAGTGGTGCAAACCCAGTTCATGCTAATGAGGCCTGTCATATTCAGTGAAGCATTTTAAGCCAGATTGTTGGATGAGGGGCAAGTCACCATAGGGCAAGAGGGGGAAATCAGCAGGTGACCTGCCCAAGGTCACCGTCAAACAGCTCCCAGCAGATGGTTGTGGAGGAGGATTGGCAGAGGTCTGAGGAAAGTTTGGCTCCTCTAATCTGTGGTGGAGAATGAATGAATGCTGAAGGAATGCTAAAGGAAGGAAAGGAGAAAAGATAAGATCAGAGTAAATGGAGCGTGCTGTGACCCTGAATGAAAATGTAAGTGTTGGAAACAATGAGACGCTAATGGAAAACATAAAACAAGACAGTTAATACGAGAGCCTGACAAGGGACCAGTCAAATATGACCCATTTGCTCACCCATCTTATGCAAGGCACTTAACAGTGACATGGGGATCAGTCATCAAAAAGACATCTACAAAGTGGTGAGGACATGTTGACATCAAAATGGCCCTGTTCAGGAACCAGGGCAACGTCACAACAAGAACTCCAGCTATGAAAGGAAACTTCAATCAAGTCTTCTCGGAGACAGCTGGAGCTGGATTTTCGGCTCATTTGTGCCTCGCTTAGTGGCTCGGCGGGGCGTTAAATGCTGTTTTTGGGCGTTATGCCGGGCGTCCAGGATTTACCGTCCGGCCGGAAGATTCGGCTATTGGTTTGCACCGGCACAAAAGCTTACCGCCCGCCCTCTGTTTTTAGCGTGATGATGACGTCAATCATGGTGCAACGCTGCGCTAGCACCCCGGATGGAACATTCGGCCTTAACACATCATTTAACTCCCGCCCCAGGAAACGCATGAAAAAAACAGACGGTCTCAGGGTGCGGCAGGCAGTATTGGCAGCATTTTTAAATGGAGGGATGAGGATCCTACATCGTAGGTTATATTGTCTGCAGCAGTTGCGCACATAATGCTGTGTGAAGCTCTGACTTGCAAACTTCACTTTTATCTGCCATTACAGTGTTCTTACAACTTCAGCGAGAGAATTTACTGGGGGCATTACTAGTTCGCCAGCGTATCATGCTCCATGCTATTGCCAGGTGGTGTCAAGCTAGAGGAAGGGCTCTTGGCCATGTTGGCCCATGGATGATGAGAGGCCGAAGACGCCCGGGGAGAAAGGCTTAAGGCACCAAAGCTCAGACCTCCAGCTCTCTGACGAGCAGTGTGTGAGGAGGTTGCACTTCCGAAAGGAAGTGCTGACAGAGATACGCCATCTCCTACAGGCAGACCGATGCCTGGACCACTCTGGAGCCAGCCTTCAATACTCCCCTCAACAGGTTTCCGAATTCATTGTGATGTGCTGCATGTTGCACAGCTTGGCCATCATGAGGGGCCAGGCATTGCCGGTGGGGATTGCAGGCCCACCTCAGGAGGAGGAGGAGCCTGGCGAGGCCCCCATTGGATAACCACACCATCCACGGGGGAGGTAGCATGGAGATGCTGCTGGACCAAGAGTTGCACATTGCCAGCTTGTAATGGACCGGCTCTCCTAAATGGAGGAAACTGAGGGATGGAGCTAATACTGGACACGCTATGTGCCCCCATAAAGGCACATCTCCGGTGAACATTGGAATGATGCACAAGACACCAATGGCAAATGATGAGTCATAAATTTTACTGCAACAAAGTCACAAAAACACCCCCCACCAAAATAAAACCATACAATGTACAACGTTCTGTTGCAGGACACTTATCAACAACAAAACTTCTTTACCGCCACAAGTTTCTGCTCGGGCACACAAAGTCAGTTGTGTAATGCCTGACTTAACGCCAACACTCCTCCAGCTTACATTTTCGCCGAAACTTGCAGTCGGAGGCGCAAACTATTTTCAGGTGCTAACTTTAATGCCCCGCCGCGATTAATGCCCCGAAATCCAAAAAGCCCCAAATCCAGCCCCAAATGTCTTACAAAAGCCAAGCCATGTCGGGCAAGGGTGAGGCGGTGGGCTTGGGGCGGCGTTGGGTTTACAATTTCATATTTTATTCTACGATTACTTAAATGAAGAACATGCCTTTGTCTCGTTACAAAAGAAAAATACTGCGGATGCTGGAAATCTAAAATCTAAATAGAAAACGCTGGAAATACTCAGCGGGTCAGGCAGCGTCTGTGGAGAGAGAAACAGAGTGAACATTTCAGATCGATGACCTTTCATCAGAATTAGAAAAAGTTAGAGATGTAACAGGTTGTAAGGAAGTGTAGGGGCAGGGAAAGGGGGAGGGGAGGAAAGAACAAAAGGGAAGGTCTGTGATAGGGTGGAAGGCAGGGAAGATTGAATGAAAAAAAGAGATGATGGGGCAAGGCGCAAGGGGATGGGCATGGTAATGCTTCTTTACATTTCTGTAGTTCCACTTCACTGTGTTCAATGTTAAGCTAGTTACAGAATCTTACTAAAAATAAGTCACAAAGAAGCAATATTTCCTTTTTGAGCCACAGCTCCTTTCTAATGGAAAATAATTGTATTCTGAAAGCTGCAGAGAACCTTTGCTACAAACAGGGTTAATTGCTCTTCCAAAAATGAGTTCTATCGCATAAAATGCTTGCAAACTGTTACATAACAATATTTAAACACGAATTATTAATTTATTGATCAAGTAAAACTCCAGGCTATGGATTCGTCCCTACATTTGCTTTATTCAACCCTATTTACCATAGACAATGGGGCTGATTTTGAGTTTTGGGCTCATCCTAGACCCACAAAATAATATCAAACTTACATTGATATAAAAGCAGAGCAAACTTACATTGGCCGTGCCTGTTCTCTACCGCCCATAGAAATAATTTCTCATCCGTGCCAGAGTCAATGGGACAGTTATCATCCCATTAACGCCAGGCGATACAAATTAAAATCGACCCTCCCTCCTATCTCCAATCCAGCAGGAAAGGAAGCATCATGGACTGTGTCATAGTACCTACTGTCAAAAATCTTGTTTTCCATTTAAGAGCAAATGGTGTCTATTATGCCTATGAGATCGATGTTGCTTCAAATAATTAAAGACTCAATAGGGGTATTTACACTATCATGTGCTCCCAGCATGGAGCCATGCTCATAGGGAGCATATGTCAGGGAATCAGGGCTAGAATGTTGGGAGCACAGAATCACAGCGTTGTCCCTTATATTTTTATTATTTCTTTCTGGATGTTTGCGTCTGGCCTGTAATGTGGTTAATTTAAATTGGTTACTGCACAGTTGGGAGTAGTTAATCAGATGGAATACACATTAAGGCCAATTTTTCAAGGCCCCACTCACCTTGGTGGCCGGGAGCACTGGGTGCACAAAGTTGGGAGTGAACACCTAATGGGCAGGCCGCAGCCTCCATCTCAGGAATACCGCTGTGCTGCTCCTACAACCACTTTTACAGCGACGTTATTTCCTGCTGTTGGGCTGAGGCACTAATTAGCAGTAATTGCAGGGATTCCTTGGCCGTGCCCACCTGTCCCCATTTCTATGCAGCGGCTCGGGGCAGACAGTACGGGTGAATCATGTTTTTTGGGGGGAGTAACGTTCTCTGGTGTCCGTTGGTTGGGGTTGAATCCGTGACATCAATTTTTCTCTATTTAATGTCAGAAAACTGACCAAAAATGGATGGTTTTGAGAAGGAAAATCCAGTGCCGAAAGTTAAATGGCGGTAGATGAGGCTAAATATTGTTTCAGCCTGTGTAGAGCTTCCAAATTAATTTAAATATTTGTCAGCCTTTGCCAAGGCTGAGGGTGACTGCACTGCAGTGTCAACCTAGATAATGTACTAAAGGCCAGGCGTGGGGCTTGAATTTACAACAAGGCCAGGTATGGGGCTTGAATCTGTAAACTTCTGACTTAGAGGTGAGAGTGCTGACACTAAACCAAGCTGACAGTAGCTGAAGATAAGGCAAGGGATAGATAATGAAAAACGGAACTTTTAACCAAGGCTCACAAGTCAATACCAAATCTGGACAGTTTTATCATCTTGCCCATGAAGAATTCCCAAATTCAATTCATGTAGGACCCTCAAAGTCCTTAGACAGAACAGACTTTCAAGCCATTTTGATAGTCATTAACCGGGAATTAGCAGGAAAAAAAAGTGTGTATGTGAAGAGATCTCTTAGGATTTGTGAGAATACTCCATGCCAGGCCATCCAAACAAAATGCTGTCCCTATTTCTACAAAGCCATTAGCTGGCTTCATTATTTAGCCCAAAAAGTGTCAACATTTTTAGAAATTTCTAATGGTAAAAGAAAGAACAGCCATTTACATAGTCCCTTTGGGATTTCCCAAAGTATTTTCACAGCCGAGAAATGATTTTGAAGTGCAGTCATTGAAATTTTGCAGGCAAACAAAGTGGCCAATTTGTACACAGTAAGGTCACTTCACCAGTAGAACAAACACTCAGTACTGCATTGGAGTATTGGCCTAGATTGTGTACTTAATTACTGAAATGGAGCTTGATTCTACAATTTTCTGACTAAGAGATGGGAATACTACCAACTAACCTAAGCTGACAGTTAGTTAAAAATAAATTGAGATGTGGAGTCGAATCAATGATATTTGGAGAGTTTGTGGGTTAACGTTGAAACACAAATTTGGAGTGCATTGATTTGGCCCTTCTACAGACACACATACAAATGTAACCAAAATCCAGATATATATTGGCACGGATTTTTCTCTCAACGGCGAGGGACTGCCACTCGCCATTCACTACACTGACAGCTGCCCACAAAGTCTTTGCAGGCTGTTGAGCGGAGAATTAGGCCAAGAAATTCCATTGCATCCTGTTTGGGGCGATAACTTTTGAAATCTTTGAAAATTATCGCCAGGCAATAATCCTTTTTTGCTCCAAGAGGTAAGTGAGCGCTAAATCAAGCGCTAACCACTTCTGTTAGGGCACTAAAGTGTGTCAGAGGTGCGGTAGTGGCAGAGCGCTGAAAAATGTGCAGTGAAGTGCTGCCGGCATCAGAGGCTCCTTCCCGCGCTTAAAGGGCAGGGCCAGTGATGGTTTGCAGCATTTTTCTTCTTGGTTCTGTGTGGCCAGGGGACCTGTGCGACTGCCATTACAGCCCCAATCACTCTGAGTGGGGGGCTCGGACATCGTGCAGCAATGAGGCTTCCAACATTTTTAGCAGGCACCAGACTGGTGCAAAGAATAAAGTTTGCCCTACCTGACTACCACTGCCTTTAATTATCGGACCCGAAGCGGCCAGCCGAGGTGACAGTGCCTCCTGTTGCTGCCATTGTTGACGCCTGGCGATGCTGCAGGGGGCGGGAGCGAATTTCACATCCGGGGCAGTGCGCACTTAATCACATCACGATCTATGGGGCGCTAGAGACCGAGACGGTAAGTGTGAGCGCCAACGTAAAACCGCCAGGGAAGTTTGCGGGTATCGCTGAATTTGCCAAGCCCAGTCTATAACCCCTTAGCGCCCCATTACCACCTCCCCACCACGCCCCCCCCCCCCACCACACTTGACGAATTTCTCCCCCCGTTGATCTAGCACTGCACCCTCTACAGGGGTTCTGTGACATATGTGAGCTGGTTAAAAAACAGCGTGCCTCTTCAACCAATCAGATTGAAGAATCCTCATTGAGACATGCAGGCCGGAATCTTAACGCCTGCGAGTGCTGGGTTGAAGGTGGGCCCGCTGTCAAAATGGCCGAGATTGAGAGTGGGCCAGGATCCCGCTTTGAACCCTCCTCCTTGTCAGTTTCCCAAGTGTCGGGCCTGTCATTCCTGAACAGAGCCTACACCAAGAGGTGGGTCAGCCAATTTAGATAGTTGAAAACAGCTGGGGGATTTAAATTCAGTGAATTAAATAAATCTGGAATAAAAAGCTGGTATCTGTAATGATGACCATGAAACTATCGGATTGTCGTTAAAAACCCATCTGGTTTACTAATGTCCTTTAGGGAAGGAAATCTGCCGTTTTACCCGGTCTGGCCTATAGGTGAGTCCAGACCCACAGCAATGTGGTTGACTCTTAACTGCCCTCTGAAATGGCCCAGCGAGCCGCTCAGTCATACCAAACCGTCACAAAGCACAGCGATTCAATAAAGCGGCTCACCATCACCTTCGAGAGCAATTCTGGATGGACAATAAATGCGGGTCTTTCTGGCGACACCCACATCCCATGAACAAATAAAAGAAAATCCAGGCCATTAAAAACAAAAAGGCATAAAATATCAGCAGCTGGTGAAAGTTCAGTGAGTTTGTATAATTCCACAAAATGTACTCAGTATCACAATGAATTACATTACAGTTACATGCAACATTGCTTCAATTGCAAGGGTTGCACACAATGACTAATGGTATTTCAGCTGTGGAAAAGGCTATTAAGTCTCTGACAGCTACAGGAGTGTGTCTTTGCTAAATCATTAAACAGAAGGATCATCTTCTCCTCTCTTCAAAAGAAAAGCCCGTCTTCCTTTCAAAATGAATTCCAACAAATATTTCCTATGCTGCCTACTCTGGGAACTGCATAGCATTTGATGAACTGCAGTTGTTTCAACTCCAACTCCCACTACAATTGAGGGCAATAATTGCCGGGGGTATTTTAGTACAACTCATCATCATCATAGGCAGTCCTTCGGGGTCGAGGATGACTTGCTTCCAGGAAGTGGAGCAACAAATAGGACTTAATTGTGCTCAACAGGTCTCCTGTAGCAAATCGAAGTCTTGATGCAGGTTTATGTGCCAATTTGGAGCTTGTGGAGAGCTTTGACATCATGGCAGGTAACATTGCAGTCTCAAGGCTTACCATTCTCTGCCGTATTTAGTGCTATTAGCAGTGGGGGCTAGCCTGAAATCAGAGAGCAGGCTACCTATGGGCGAAATTGTTTGAACTGCCACGCCACTGATGGGACCTTGCACACAGCAAGACAGGGTGTGATTATAAAGTTGACCACATCTCTCATTTACCTCCTTGCTGTTTGAGGTACCTTAATGTGTGTAAATTGCTACATTACAACAGTGACTACACTTCAAAAGCATTTCATTGGCTGTGAAGCACTTTGGGGCATCCTGTTGTCATGAAAGACACTGTATGCAACTTTCGACACTGAATCATGAGAATATTATGATGAATGATTTGTCAACCAGGATGTAACGGGCTGGTCCCAGGATAGCTTCAAAGGAGAGGGACAGTTAGCAGGAACTCTGCAACTTCAAATTGATCCCACGGTTCTACTGAAACAGCTGCCAGTCAGAGATTACCTCCAGCCGTGAAAGAACGTGTCAAGAATCATACCACTAAACATATTAATAGGAAGGTTCTTGCACAGATCAGCGTTCTGACTTATTCGATCTCTTCAATGCTGGTGGCAATGAAAGGGAATGATAAAAATGCACCTATGCATCAGTTCAAAACCACTTAAAAGCCTTCATACCTAATAATTACACACTTCGAACCAATGATGATATTCTGCCTGAACTAGCGAAAGCAAAACTATTCATGGATGTGGATGCAAAGAATTGCTTTTGATTTGTTGCATTAAATGAAGAATCAAGTCTGCTGACTACTTTTTTAACACCAATTGGAAGATACAGATAGCTGTAGCGGCCTTTCAGAAAGAAACACTTGCATTTATATAGCAACTTTTAGAATGTCAGAATTCGCCAATGAAGTACTTTTGAAATGTAACCACTATTGTAATGTAGGAAACGAGGCAACCAACTTACGCACAGCAAACTCCCACAAATGTGATAATGGCCAGACAATCTGCTTTTGTGATGTTGATTGAGGGATAAATGTTGGCCAGGATGATGGCCTGGATCCTAGGGTCTTAAAAGAAGGGGCTGCAGAGATAGTGGATGCATTGGTTGTAATCTTCCAAAATATCCTGGATTCTGGAGAGGTCCCAGTGGATTGGAAAACTGCAACAGTAACGCCCCTATTCAAGAAAGGAGGAGACAGAAAGTAGGAAACTATAGGCCAGTTAGCCTAACATCTGTCATTGGGAAAATGTTGGAATCCATTATTAAGGAAGTAGTAGCAGGACATTTAGAAAATCATAAAACAATCAAGCAGAGTCAACATGGTTTTATGAAAAGGAAGTCGTGTTTGACAAATTTATTAGAGTTCTTTCAAGATGTAACAAGTTGAGTAGATCAAGGAGAACCGGTAGATCAAGGGGAACCAGTAGATGTAGTGTATTTGGATTTCCAAAAGACATTCGATAAGGTACCACATAAAGGGTTACTGCACAAGATAAGAGCTTACAGTGTTAACTGTAATATATTAGCATGGGTAGAGGATTGGCTAACTAACAGAAAACAGAGAGTCAGGATAAATGGGTCAATTTCAGGTTGGCAAACTGTAACTAGTGGGGTGCCACAAGAATCAGTGCTGGGGCCGCAACTATTTACAATCTATATTAATGATCTTGATGAAGGGACCAAGTGTACTGTAGCCAAATTTGTTGACATTACAAAGATAGGTGGGAAAGCAAGTTATGAGGAAGACACAAAGGCCCCGAAATTGATGGAAGCTAAGTCCTGCCCAAGTGTCGCCCAAAGGACCGCTGAGATCCTGACGGTACTTTGGGCAGAAGTTCCATGGAAAAATCTGGGAAAGACCGCCCGGCGGCAAAAATGGGACTTGCGCACCTATTCTGGGCAGCAGCGGGCGGTAGCTCCCATTCTCAGCGCAAATGCAATTCTCGGCAAAGTACTGCCGAGGATTGAGTCGGGACCAGGGAGGGGGGAACTGATAAAATTAAACATTTTTACAAAATAAAAAAAAAATACTGGAAATCCTTCAGGGGACCCCATCCATCTGAATCCCTGCAAAATAAATAAAGAAATGAAGTCTACTGACCTTTTTTTGCAGGTCTTCATACTTACCGCTGAGGTTAGACCTGCCTCCACGCGGTGGTCCTTCCCCCTGCTGTAGCGGACTCCCGCCCGGACCAAACTGCCAGTTCGGCGGGCGGGAGGACATTTGCACGCCTTGCGCGCCAGCGGACATCAGCAGGCAGTCCCCAGCGGTCTTCCTCCCCGCTGGCAGGAGGCCTCCATCCAACTCGCTTGGAGGGGAGACCGCCCAGAAAACTCGGCGGCAACGAATGGTAAGTCCACCAATTTTGGCCTCATATAGTCTGCAAAGGGATATAGAAAGGTTAAGCGAATGGGCAAAGATTTGGCTGATATAGTATAATGTGGGAAAATGTTAGGTTACCCACTTTGGGAGGAAAAATAAAAAAATCAGAATATTATTTAAATGGAGAGAGACTACAGAATAGAAGGATCTGGATGTCCTGATACATGAAACACAAAAAGTTAGCCTGAAAGTACAGCAAGTAATCAGGAAGGCAAATGGAATGTGTTGTGTATCTGTAAAGCATGCACTCCCATGTTCTGCCACCAGGGAGCGCATCCCCTGAAGTCCCAAGGGATCCCAGCATCCCGTGGGAGCACTCTATATAAGCCGGTCGCTAAGGCCTGTTCCTCACTCTGGAGTGTCTTATTAAAGACTGAGGTCACTGTTACTTTAACCTCCCTGTGTGCAGTCTCATCTGTGTTAGAAACACAATAATTGGCGACGAGTATACGAATCCAACGCAAAGATGCAGCAAACTGTGGGCATCCTGGAGAAGTTCCCGGAGGGTGAGGACTGGGAAGCCTATGTCGAACGGCTAGACCAGTACTTTGTAGCCAACGAGCTGGATGGAGAAGGAAGCATTGCAAAAAGGAGAGCGGTCCTCCTCACGGTCTGCGGGGCACCGACCTACAGCCTCATGAAGAATCTTCTGGCTCCGGTGAAACCCACAGATAAGTCATATGAGGAGCTGTGTACACTGGTTCAGGAGCATCTTAACCCGAGGGAGAGCGTGCTGATGGCGAGGTATCAATTCTGCATGTACCAGCGATCTGAAGGTCAGGAAGTGGCGAGCTACGTCGCCGAGCTAAGGTGACTTGCAGGACAATGTGAGTTTGATGGCTACCTGGAACAGATGGTCAGAGACTTTTTTGTACTGGGCATTGGCCACGAGACCATCCTACGAAAACTTTTGACTGTAGAGACACCGACCCTCAGTAAGGCCATTGCGATAGCACAGGCGTTTATGTCCACCAGTGATAACACCAAACAAATCTCTCAGCACACAAGTGCCAGCAACGTTCAGCAATTAACTGTAACTGTGTTTGCGAGCAGAAATATACAAGGCAGAAACCACGAGTCTGCAACTGCCAGCAGGCCTCAGGTGACCCAGATGACTCAGAGTCCGCAACATAGGATGAATGCAAGGCAATTCACACCTTGTTGGCGTTGTGGAGGCTTCCATTCAACCTACTCATGCTGCTTCAAAAGATATGTTTGCAAGAACTGTGGAACAATGGGGCACCTCCAAAGAGCTTGCAGATGAGCTACAAGCTCTGCAAAACCTGCTAACCACCACGTGGCAGAGGAAGATGGCTCCATGGTGGTTCAAAGCAATTTTGAGCCTCAGAGAGAGGAGGCAGATGCTGAAGTACACGGGGTGCACACATTTTCGACGAAATATCCACCTATAATGCTAAATGTAAAATTGAATGGCTTACCCACAGCCATGGAACTGGACACTGGCGCTAGACAATCCATCATGAGTAAAAAGATGTTTGAGAGACTGTGGTGCAATGTATGGATGGGGCTCAGACCAGCCCTGAGCCCCATCCACACGAAACTGAGAACATACACCAAAGAGCTCATCACTGTCCTGGGCAGCGCCATTGTCAAGGTCACCTATGAGGGCACGGTGCATGAACTGCCACTCTGGATTGTCCCAGGCGATGGCCCCACACTGCTTGGAAGGAGCTGGATGGGCAAAATCCGCTGGAACTGCGATGACATCCGAGCGCTATCACATGTCGATGAGGCCTCATGTACCCAGGTTCTTAACAAATGTCCTTCCCTTTTTGAGCTAGACATTGGAAACTTTTCCAGGGCGAAGGTGCGGATCCACTTGTTCCCAGAGGCATGACCCATTCACCACAAGGCGCGAGCGGCACCTCACATGATGAGGGAGAGAGTGGAAATCGAGCTGGACAGGTTGCAACGTGAGGGCATCATCTCTCCAGTGGAATTCAGTGAGTGGGTCAGCCCGATTGTTCCAGTACTCAAAAGTGATGGCACAGTCAGGATTTGCGGCATTATAAAGTAACTATTAATCGTTTCTCGCTACGGCTACAGGACCAATACCCGCTACCTAAGGCAGACGACCTATTTGCGACGCTGGCAGGAGGCAAGACGTTCATCAAGCTCGACCTGACTTCGGCCTACATGACGCAGGAGCTGGAGGAGTCTTCGAAGGGCCTCACCTGCATCAACACGCACAAGGGACTGTTCATCTACAACAGATGCCTGTTTGGAATTTGGTCGGCTGCAGCGATCTTCCAGAGAAACATGGAGAGCCTACTCAAGTCGGTACCATGCACAATGGTTATTCAGGATGACATATTGGTCACAGGTCGGGACACTGTCGAGCACCTACAAAACCTGGAGGAGGTCCTCCAGCGACTGGATTGCATAGGACTGCGGCTGAAGAGGTCGAAATGCGTCTTCATGGCAACAGAAGTGGAGTTTTTGGGGAGGAATATCGCGGCGGACGGCGTTTGGCCCACAGACACCAAGACAGAGGCTATCAGGAACGCGCCCAGGCCACAGAACGTCACGGAGCTGCGGTCGTTCCTGGGACTCCTCAACTATTTTGATAACTTCCTACCGGGGTTAAGCACCCTACATGTGTTATTGCATAAAGGTGAGAACTGGGTGAAAAGATCAAGTATTTGCTTTTGAGAAAGACAGAAACATTTTATGCTCCAACAAGCTGCTTGTATTGTATAACCCGTATAAAAGACTCGTGCTAGCATGTGATGCGTCGCCGTACGGAGTCGGGTGTGTATTACAACAAGCTAACGTTGCGGGGAAGTTGCAACCTGACGCCTATGCCTCCAGGAGCTTGTCTAAGGCCGAGAGGGCCTACAGCATGATTGAGAAAGAGGCATTAGCGTGTGTGTGTTCGCGGTAAAGAAAATACATCAGTACTTGTTTGGCCTCAAATTTGAGCTGGAAACCGATCACAAGCCCGTCATATCCCAGTTCGCTGAAAACAAGGGGATAAATACTAATGCCTCAGCCGGTATACAAAGGTGGGCACTCACGCTATCAGCGTATAACTATACCATCTGCCACAGGCCAGGCACCGTGCGGATGCTCTCAGTCGGCTACCATTGCCCACCACGGGGGTGAAAATGGCGCTGCCTGCAAACTTGTTGATGGTGGCGCAGCCTGCAGACTTGTTGATGATCATGGAAGCATTTGAAAATGATAAATCACCTGTAACGGCCCGCCAGATTAGGACTTGGACCAGGGACAAGATCCTCTGCTGTCCCGAGTAAAAAACTGTGTACTGCATGGGAGCTGGGCCAGCATCCCCGTTGAAATGCAAGAGCTAATCAAGCCATTCCAGCAGCGAAAGGACGAGCTGTCCATTCAGGCAGACTGCCTGTTATGGGGAACCGCGTAGTGCTACCCAAAAAGGGCAGGGAGACGTTCATCTCGGATCTCCACAGCACACACCCGGGTATAGTAATGATAAAAGCGATAGCCAGATCCCACGTGTGGTGGCCCAGTATCGACTCTGACTTAGAGTCCTGTGTACGATAACGCCGCATGTGTGCTCAGTTGAGCAACGCACCCAGAGAGGCACCACTAAGTTTGTGGTCCTGGCCCTCCAGACCATGGTTGAGGATCCATGTCGACTATGCGGGCCCGTTTCTCAGTAAAATGTTCCTGGTGGTGGTGGATGCTTTTTCAAAATGGATTGAATGTGAAATAATGTTGGGAAGCACCGCCACCGCCACCATTGAAAGCCTGAGGGCCATGTTTGTCACCCACGGCCTGTCTGACATACTGTCAGTGACAACGGGCCAGTGCCAAATTTAAAGAATTCACGATCCGCAATGGGATCAAACATGTCACCACGGCCCCCTTTAAACCAGCCTTAGTGCAGGCAGTACAAACAATCAAACAGAGCCTTAAACGAGTCACAGAAGGCTCACTCCAAACCCACCTGTCCCGAGTACTGCTCAGCTACCGCACGAGACCTCACTCACTCACAGGGGTGCCCTCGGCTGAGCTACGCATGAAAAGGACATTTAAAACCAGACTCTTGCTGGTTCACCCCAACCTGCATGATCAGTAGAGAGCAGGCGGCAGCAACAAAATGTAAACGATGGTCGCGCCACTATGTCACGGGAAATTGATCTGAATGACCCTGTGTATGTGCTAAACTATGGACATGGTCCCAAGTGGATCGGTGGCACGGTTAGCTAAAGAAGGGAGTAGGGTGTTTGTAGTCAAACTAGACAATGAACAAATTTGCAGAAAGCACCTGGACCAAACGAGGCTGCGGTTCACAGACTGACCTGAACAACCCACAGCAGACACCATCTTTTTCGAGCCCACAACACACACCCAAAGGATCAACGACACCACCCCGGACCAGGAAATTGAACCCATCACGCCCAACAGCCCAGCAAGGCCAGGCTCACCCAGCAGCCCTGCAGGGCTAACAACATGCCAGCCCAGCGAGAGCACAGGCAACACACCAGAACAGACATTTGTACCGAGGCGGTCCACCAGGGAAAGAAAGGCTCCCGACCGCCTCACCTTGTAAATAATTTTCACTTTGACTTTGGGGCGGGGTGAGTGATGTTGTGTATCTGTAAAGCATGCACTCCCATGTTCCGCCACCAGGGAGCGCATCCCCTGAAGTCCCAAGGGATCCCAGCATCCCTTGGGAGCACTGTATAGAAGCCGGCCCCTAAGGCCTGTTCCTCACTCTGGAGTGTCTTAATAAAGACTGAGGTCACTGTTACTTTAACCTCCCTGTGTGCAGTCTCATCTGTGTTAGGAAGACAATAGAATGTTGGCCTTTATTGCAAGGTGGATAGAGTATAAAAACAGGGCCAACAACTGTACAAGGTATTGGTGATGCCATACCTAGGGCCCGAACTTGGTCAGAGCTAAGACCCGCCCATTTCTCGGCAGTCCCGGGGGGAACTTCAGTTTTTGCTGTCCGCTGCCACTGGGGCCAGTTGGGAGGGAGTTTCACCGCGGTTCTGTCGGTGGCAGCGGCAGTCGGCGGGCGGGAGTGGGCGGGAGCGGGCAGCGGCAGTGGCCGCTAGGTGTAGGCCTTTACACTCGGCAAACATCGGAGGCCGTGCACCGTGCATGCACGAGATTTGTGATTTTATTTTTGTAGTTTCTTGTGGGCGATGGCATCACTTTTGTCGCATTGGGGCTGATGGCACAGCTGCGCATGTTCCTAAAAGCTGTGCACTCACTTGCACCTGCCAGTTGCAGAGTTGTCATATTTGTAGAGAGAGAAACAAAATCATCATCAGCCATCCATCTCGGGAATTTATAATGAGTGCAAAAAAAGCTTCCAAGAAGTCTGATGGTGGGAAGCCCAGAACTTGGAGGGCACACATTAAGGCTTGCACTTCAGTCCACTGTTTCTTAGGTCCAACATCGTGGAGTCCTACCCCTGATATGACATGTTCCTCAGTGATCTTGCAGTCCATTATATATATTGTTCCATTTTCTATACTTGAGGTCATGCTGTTCTCATTATCACATCCTACCACCTCACAGAACATTACATGATTTCATTATTGTCTATATACTTTGACATAGGCTCATACCATCTGTGCACTCTGTCAATAACTCTGTTCTGCCTGCAATGGTCTAAAAATCCTTATAGCGCATCTCCATGGAGCCTTTACTGTGTTTCGGAACTCATTGCTGCTTCCTATACCACACCTGCCCTTCAACCGAGTATACATCTGTGAAGTCATTCTGTGCAGTTTAAGGTCAATCTGAGAACTCATTCTGAGCCTATGATAATGGTGCTACCCGGGATGTACAGCACTGCAGCGTGCTGAGCGATTCTCCCTGCCGCCCGATTTACAACCAGCTCGGACCACCTTTTTGCCAGCGGTCATTCTGGCAGGTGGGAGCATGATCTTAGAGGATCGTGCACGAGGAAAATCCCTGTTTTGGAGCCTCCAGGATGGACGGGTGGCAGGAAGTTGTGCCGGCAGTACTTCATGGAGGAAACTCGTGACCTCGGTGGCAAATGGGCGGTACCTGAGTAATCTTTTTTTTTTAAATTGGGGGGGATGATACCTGGCAGCTGTGGGCAGTGCTCTGACCAAGTTCGGGCCCCTGGAGTACTACATACAGTTTTGGTCTCCTTATTTAAGGAGGGATATATTTGCATTGGAGGCAGTTCAGAGAAGGTTCACAAGGTTGATTCCTGAGATGAAACATAGAAACATAGAAAATAGATGCAGGAGTAGGCCATTCGGCCCTTCAATCCTGCACCGCCATTCAATGAGTTCATGGCTAAACATGCAACTTCAGTACCCCATTCCTGCTTTCTCGCCATACCCCTTGATCCCCCTAGTAGTAAGGACTACATCTAACTCCTTTTTGAATATATTTAGTGAATTGGCCTCAACAACTTTCTGTGGTAGAGAATTCCACAGGTTCACCACTCTCTGGGTGAAGAAGTTTCTCCTCATCTCAGTCCTAAATGGCTTACCCCTTATCCTTAGACTGTGACCCTGGTTCTGGACTTCCCAACCATTGGGAACATTCTTCCTGCATCTAACCTGTCTAAACCCATCAGAATTTTAAACGTTTCTATGAGATCCCCTCTCATTCTTCTGAACTCCAGTGAATACAAGCCCAGTTGATCCAGTCTTTCTTGATATGTCAGTCCCGCCATCCCGGGAATCAGTCTGGTGAACCTTCGCTGCACTCCCTCAATAGCAAGAATGTCCTTCCTCAAGTTAGGAGACCAAAACTGTACACAATACTCCAGGTGTGGCCTCACCAAGGCCCTGTACAACTGTAGCAACACCTCCCTGCCCCTGTACTCAAAGGGTTGTCTGATGAGGAAAGATTGAGCAGGATGGTCCTGTACTCATTGGAGTTTAGAAGAATGAGAGGTGATCTTATCGAAACGTATAAGATTCTGAGGGAGCTTGATAGGGTAGCTGCTGAGAGGATGTTTCCCTCGCGGGGGAATCTAGAACTAGGGGGCATAGTTTCAGAATAAGGGGTCGCCCATTTAAGACAGAGATGAGGAGGAATTTCTTATCTCAGAGGGTCATGAACCTTTAGAATTCTCTACTCCAGAGAGCTGTGGAGGCTGGGTCATTGAATATATTCAAGGCGGAGATAGACAGATTTTTGAACTACAGGGGAGTCAAGGGTTATGGGGAGCGGGCAGTGAAGTGGAGTTGAGGCAAAGATCAGATTAACCATGATCTTATTGAATGGTGCAGCAGGCTCAAGGGGCCAAATGGCCTACTCCTGCTCCTATTTCTTTTGTTCTTATGTTCTTATAAATGCAGTTAGGGAGAGGCAGTATAAGCAGTACAAAGTATGAGAAAACATTTTGTGCTGTGATAGTGGGGTCGCTGCTTGTTGTAGGAAAAAATTAAAATCTTCAAATGCTGGAACCAATTCTGCTGAAGGTTATTCATCTGAAACATTAACCTATCTATTCTATTTACAGACGCTAATTGGCCTGTTGAATAGTCCAGTATTTCTGTTAGGTGGTATAGTAAACTGTTTTACTTTGGCTGCATTCCACAAGTCTACCATCTACTTCGGCATTAGTAGTCAAATCTTCAGGTGTTTGTGACCGCATTTACCCTGTCAGCTATCTGCTACCAGGCTTTATTGCGTCTTGATTTCCTGTGCACCGTGTCCTTCATAAAAAGGACAGCCACCTTTTCCATCACTGCATCCAACTTGACATCAAGCGGGGCATGCGGATCTAGGCAAGACCCCTCCATGGTGCTGCAATTTGGTAGATGTAAACCCTTTCCCATGTCTTGAGGACGAGAATGCAACATCTAAATGGCTCCCTTTAAATTGCTATCAGCTGTACTTAATGTGCAAGCGCTCCCTTAGGCAGCCTCAGCAGATCTGAAATGTAAGGGTCAATGGCCATGCAAATGCAGTCAGCAGTAACTCTCACATCCTGCCATTATTTTCTGATTTGTGTGTGTTCACAAATATCCAGATTCAGGAACGAAAACGAGCGAAATCAGGAAGTAGTGTTAGGTGACATCAAGCTTGCATTTTAAAAGCTTGTCCGTAGTAATACTGATGAAATAAAAAGAATGAAGAACATTTATGGTGAAGGGAGAGATTAGAGGCATGCACTGAGAGACAGATTGACTATGAAAGGACAAACCTTTATCTTCTATCTTGGCCATGAATGTAAGAAGGATGTTAGACGAAGTAACACCAACAAATCTGAACATATGGGAATGTGTCCATTTATTGATATAATGCAGTCTCACAAGTTAGGTCACCCTTGTACATAGCACATCTCAACCACCCCTGTACCTAACACATGTGGCTGCTTACAATGCAACTGTTCAGCAAAAGTAATTGGTTTAATAAAGCATAAGCTATTTAATATCCCATTCCTTTCTTTCAGAATGCTCCCTCAGTCATTAGTAGATGCTCCACTGAGCAGCTTGACTTGACAGTTCTATTAACATTTAACATTGCTACGTGTTGGATTTAATGGGAACATTTAGCAAAAGCTATGTTTCATATTCAGTACTTTCCTCAAGTGGCTACCACAATGCTCTTCATTATTCTTATTGAGCATTGAATTGCATTTCCAGCTTTTTACATTTTCCATCATAAATTATTAGGCTGCACTTAGTATGTAGAATGTTGTTGGATACGCTTTTCATTTAGAAGAATGAGAGGTGATCTGATTGAAACATACAAAATTCTTACAGGGGTTGACAGGGTAGATGCAGGGAGGATGTTTCCTCTAGCTGGGGAGTCTAGAACCAGGGGTTACAGTCTCAGAATAAGAGGTCGGCCATTTAGGACTGAGATGAAGAGAAACTTCTTCACTCAGAGGGTGGTGAATCTTTGGAATTCTCTACCCCAGAGGACTGTGGAGGCTCAGCCATTGAGTATATTCAAGACAGAGATCGATAGATTTTTGGATATTAAGGGAATCAAGGGATATGGGGATAGTGCAGGAAAGTGGAGTTGAGGTCGAAGATCAGCCATGATCTTATTGAATGGCTGAGCAGGCTCGAGGGGTCAAATGGCCTACTCCTGTTCCTATTTCTTATGTTTTTATGTTCTTTTCATTCCAATGTCCTCGCAACCTGTTTCAGAAAAAAAGCAATGCTGTTTACATAGAAACAGAGAAAATAGATGCAGGAGTAGGCCATTCGGCCCTTCGAGCCTGCACCACCATTCAATAAGATCATGGCTGATCATTCACCTCAGTACTACTTTCCTGCTTTCTCTCCATACCCCTTGATCTCTTTAGCCGTAAGGGCCATATCTAACATATCTAGCAGTAGAAGGTAAGGGAGATGTTGCTGTCACCTTGCATATATTTACACAGAGATTTTTATTTTCTTCAAATCTTCCACATTTGACTAGCTGGTATACATTTGTATTTTGCTATCAAGGAGATATTCTGGTCTTAAAGCTGGCAATGCAGCGCCAAAATAGACGCTGCAGGAACCGGAAAATCTGTCTCAGACTCATCTAGCCAGATCCGGGCCATTTTGACAGATTTTCCAGGAAGCCCTTTCAACCGGCTATAGTAGTCCTGCCAAAATTGAGCCATATCGTCACCTAAATAACGTAAAGCTAGCCAAAAGTGACTGGGCTGAATGGCTGCAACTTTTTGGAATCATTTCACTCGCATATACCGTAAGAAATTCTGGTTCAAGCAGCTTTTAACTGATAATGGAAAAATACATAAAACCCTAGCACACCCAAACAGCAAGTTGTGCCCAGTCTTTTAGTGTCAGCTGTGGCTCAGTGGGCAGCACCCTCGCCTCAGAGTCAGGAGTTTGTGGATTCAAAGTCTCACTCCAGAGACTTGAGCACAAAATCTAGGCTGACACTCAAGTGCAGTGCTGAGGCAGTGTTGCACTATCAGAGGTGCCGTCTTTCGGATGAGACGATAAACCATAGCCTCGCCTGCTCTCTCAGGTGGACATAAAAGATTCCATGGCACTATTTTGAAGAAGAGCAATGGATTTACCTCTGGTGTCCTGGCCAATACTTATCCCTCAATCAACATCTAAAAAAGAGATTATCTGGACATTATCACATTGGTGTTTGTGGGAGCTTGTGTGCACATTAGCTGTCGTGTTTCCTACATTACAACAGTGACTACACTTCAGAAAGTACTTAATTTACTGTAAAGCGCATTGGGATGTCCGGTGGATATGAAAGATGCTGTATAAATGCAAGTCTTTCTTTCTTTTAGAACAGGCTTCATAGATTGAAAGGCTTTTCCTCCTTTATTTTCATATCCCTTGGTTGTATAATAATCTGTTCAGCGAGTATATTAAAATCTGAACAGGGAAAAGTACTGGAAACCACATTGATAGCATGCTACATTCTTCATCATAGCAACATCAGTTAATATAGGAGAAAAAAATGATTATTCAACCCAATATGAACTGTTTGGGCTGTTTTAAGCATGAGCGAATCTTCATCCATGTGGTATAGTTGTCTGCAGGGTTCTAAATATGCAGTATCAGGAATATTTGGAGATAGAAACTTGGAACTGGGCCAAATTGTACTGGTTCAGTCTAAAATCTTGGTATGGAGCCTATTTATTTTTCTAGTTTCTAGAATTATTCAGGATGAATTTATTCCACTGTGGCTTTATGCTTTGCATTATAAGGCATCATGCATCATGCTTGACAAGTGTTGTATTCTGCACTGGTCTTCCATTTGACAAAGCCTTTGGGCTCAGCACAAATTAAGTTGCTTAGCATAAATTAGGAAAAGCTCATCAAAATATTAAATTGTCTGACGTCAAAGTAATTTATGTGAGTAGGGCTAAGGAACAGAAATTTAAAGTAATGGAAAATCAATTTACATCAAATATGTGGAAGAACTTCTTTAACTCAGAGAATTTCAAATAATTTACTAAAAAAGAATAGTTAAAGCAAAAATATTGAGGTCATTCATAAATATAGTTGGTTGCTATGGTGTGAAAGTTAGGGCACCTAAGGGGTGAGCTTCAGTGGGCTAATCACACCCCCACCCCCTCAACCCGCCTTTTGTTTTGTTCTAAATCACAATTCTCGTCATTAGAGGCAATTTTAAAGCCTCCTCATGTCCCCTCATCTTTGCTTCACTCTGCAGAGCAGTACTGGTCATGGTAAACTATGCAACAGCAACTAATTTTGCTTTTATCTTAATTTCTTCTAAATGGATACTAGAATATGGAAAAGAGATAATCCTCATGACATTTATATGTGCAATATTAGTTTGCAATGCCAAGAAAATCATCACATCTATATGTGAGTAATGAATGTGAAAGGAGTTCAATAAAAAAAAGAATGACTTGCATTTATATAGCACCGTTCACAACCTCAGGATGTCTCAAATTGCTTTATAGCCAATGAAGTACTATTTTTAAGTGATATAATGTAGGAAACGCGGCAGCGAATTTGTACTCAGCAAGGTCCACAAAAGCAATGTCATAACGACCACATAATCTGTTTTAGTGATGTTGATTGAGGAATAAATATTGGTCTGGACACCAGGGATAACTCCCCTGATCTTCTTTGAAATAATGCCATGAGACCTTTTATTTCCACCTGAGAGGACAAACGGGGCCATGTCTTATCCGAAAGACAGCAACTCCGACAGTGCAGCGCTCCCTCAGTACTGCACTGGAGTGTCAGCCTAGATTGTTGTGCTCAAGTCTCTGGAGTGGGGCTTGAACCTACAATCTTCGGAATTAGGGGCGAGATTGCTACCCATGGAGACACAGCTGACAGACAAAAGAACATCGTTTTTAGGAACAAGGCAAGTCTGTCCCTTTTCATAGATTAACCCTATCCACTTTCCTCGCCCTTTATTCCTGAACCTTTTCTCTCTCCACAAAAACAACTAATTGTTCCATGGACCCATTTATACTCTTTTCCTTTGTGATTTATTCAAAAGTTTGTTACCCTTTGGATGTAAACCTTCCCCCGATTTCCATTCTTACTTGTAATTCTTTGATTGAGTGCCCAGCTACTTGAACCCTTTTCCATTGTGAAAAAGTTTGACTGGATCAACTTAATCATCTTGAACAACTTGTTTATCTTTACAATTCTGGACTAGCCAGGAGATTCAGGAAAGAATAAATGACTGGTGAGTAAGACATTAAGCTACATATGTCACTGTCGGTGGTTATGCTTGCATCTGTAACCTTTTGTACTTCATGACATTTTTTTTACATTAAGAGTTGGAGGTTATGGTAATGCTGCCATTGTTGAAATCCCTAAAAATGCGTAGAAGAGTGCTATAATAGGATTCACATCATGAATAAAGATTGAAGTACATTCTGCATTTTAAAATGACATTTCAATCTTTATGCTGTGCAGGGTACCCATCACAATACAATGCTAGGAGGTTCCAATTATAATTTTGTTAGCTGCTGCTTCCTGTACAACACAGCAAGACGCCATGTTAAACTGTGCAGAGTAGCACAGAATCTATCATTGTCTTGTTCTGCAGTGGCGTATTAAGGTAGTCTGAGAATTCATGATTTGTCAGTCACTCCCAGTGTAGTGCTGCGTTGTCGGTGGTGCCGTCTTTCGGATGAGACGTTCAACGGAGGCCCCGCCAGCTCTCTCAAGTAGATGTGAAAGATCCCATGGCACTATTTCGAAGAAAAACAGGGAAGTTCTCCCTGGTGTCTTGGCCAGCAACACCTTAAGCAGATGATCTGTTCACTTATTTAATTGCTGGGATCATGCTGAGTGCAAATTGGCTGCCGCATTTCCTATATTAAAACGTACTTCATTGGCTCTAAAGTGCTTTGGGACGTCCTGAGATTGTGAAAGGCGCTATATAAATGCAAGTCTTTCTTTCTTTTAAAGCGTTTTGTGATGTCCTGAAGTCATGAAAAACACGATAGAAATGCAAGTTTTTCTTTGATTTAACCGGCCATTTGTTCTTGACATAGATGTACAAGGGTTGGTTTTCAACATCTGTGACCTTCTCTGAGAAGCCTGCTTCCTCTCCCCATTGTATTTCATTCTTCTTCCTTTCCTTATCTAATAGTCTCTTGAACCGCGCACAATCCAGGTCAGGGGCCTGTGGCTGACCTTCATACAGACCTCTGACAGTGTCATAACTGGAAGATATGCAGATTGGCTGAGGCTTACTAACCGTCTGATCTTCTCTCCTTCACAGTAGAAAAGCACAGATGATTTCTGCTGAGTGCTTCTAAAGGACTGCCCGGATGAGATTGGGACTCACCATGTGAGGCAATCACAAGGGCAAGCCTGTGTTGAACTGTTCTGTCACACACTCGCAACGCTGTGCAGTATGGCACTGCTCTAAGTTAGCCTTTTATGTAATGCTCATATTTACGCTTGCACTCCATTTTATATCATACCAATGTGTTGTATCCCCCAGCCTCCCCCCCCCCCAGCCTCTCCCCATCATCCCCCTGCCCCCGCCACCGCCCCCCACCCCCCAAATGCCTCCATCTCCCTTGTCAGAGCAGGAATTGCACAATTTCTGACCATCTTCCAGGTGATGCTTGAGATGCCTTGAGACAACTTCAAATGCATGAGTTTAATCCATCAATTTCCACCCCCGCAAAAAAAACACAAACCTTTGTTTTGGTGCCTGGGTTGAATGATAGCCACCTCCCGTTACAGTGGGGAGCTACAATGAGTACAAATGATGGAATCTATAAAGAGGAAATCACATCCAAACTTAAGGACTTTGAATTAGGGTTATTTGCATATTTTTACCAACAGTCTAGGAGCAGTCCAGATCAGCTCACCATTTTTACTTTTAGAACAACCCATCAAAACTAACAAGCCTATCCCTATTTGTCCATAATTTCCGTTTTTTTTTCTTTTGGTCAGAAAGTATCGGACACAGAGACCTATCACCATGTTCAAGGCTCACGAAACCAAGTTACTGAGAAATCCACAATCCGTGTTTGCCTCTTCCCTCAAATACCTAAGTCCAGAGAGCTTCGGTGCAGGTTGGCAGAGTCAAGGCTTAGGGGCCCCCGGGTGTGTGCCGGTTTGGAGTTTCACCAGCTGAAACTGCGCAACATACCAGCTTAGAGCACTGGCAAACTTGCTACTGCTTGCCCAACCAAGACCTGAAGAGGCGAGGGCGCAGGGGCAGCATGGGCCAGCCCATACTGCTATGTGTGCGCATTAGGTCCGTGCAGCAGAGCTGGATTCCAGTCGTCTTGGTTAATCCTTGCCACTGGACCAAGACCTAGCTCTGTCAAGCCCGTGTAGTGGCTGGTGTGCACAGCCACCACACTCTAAGATAATCCATGCACAGGCATCTTCCACCCTTCAGTATGTAGTTCGGAATCTGGAATATTAGGTCCTTCATTGAAACACTTCTGAACTCATCCCTTTTTGGCATGGAGGCAAGTCATCCTCGATAGAGGGGACTGCCTATGATGATGGCCTTCAGGGTTCCAATGGGCCTACTTCTCCCGGTTCCATTAGGGAGTCAGAATGGAGTATTACCTGCTTCAGGTATTGGATTATCAAATCAACCACAGAGAATGGACTTGGTTCGGCGCCTGTACCGAGTAGCTAATAATGTCATCATCTGAGCCCAGAATATTTCCTTTAATTCAATATGATTAAAATAAGAGAATTGACAATTCCACTTTTCTATTAAATTAGAACAGTATTTGCGATTCACCGAAATACAAAAAAATGGAGTATGCCCCTCAAAAAACAATTAAAGGTATTGTTACATGATATGGTAGTATGATAGGGAGGCCCCCAACCTGTGAGAGAACAACTCCGTAGGTCGGGCTATAAAAGAGCTGGAATGGTGTACCACTTCAACCTCCAGCGCGAGCTGCTCCAAGCATGCGATGATTTTGAGATGGGCGACTGGGTAATGTCATCAAAACCCTAGTCGCTGTTTTGGAGCACAGGAAAATCGGCAGGACCCAGGTACAGAGGAGTGGGAAGGTCAGGCAGGATGAGCGACGAGTGTTTGTGGTGAATGTTTATGGCGGAGGAGCGGTGAGAGATCGTGGCGGAGGTGCAACAGATGAGAGTACGGGGCCCAGAAGAGCCGAGGCCCCAGGGGCAGCACGGGCCAGCCCACACTGCGATATGTGTGTGCACTAGGTCCGTGCAGCAGAGCTGGTCTCCAGTAGTCCTGGTTAACCCTTGCCACTAGACGAAGACCTAGCTCTATCAAGCCTGTGTGGTGGCTGGTGTGCAACGGTCACCACATGTTAAAAAAAATTCACGCACAGGCATCTTCCACCCCCTCAATTGGAGTTCAGGACTGGAACATTGGGTCCTTCATCGAAACACCTGTGAACTCATGGAAGCAAGTCATCCTCGTTCGAGGGACCGCCTATGATGACAATGATGATAAGGGAGTCAAAGGTTATGGGGCGCAGGCAGGGAAGTGGAGTTGAGGCCAAGATCAAATGAGCCGTGATCTTATTGAATGGCGGAGCAGGCTCGAGGGGCCAAATGGCCTACTCCTGCTCCTATTTCTTATGTTCTTATGTAGCAATAAAGATAAGCAGTTTATTAGGGTGGATTAGAAGATCTATGCAGCACAACCCTAAAGATTATTATATTGTCTTTGCTTGCTGGGTTCTTTGCTTAAGAATTCACAGCTACACATTTGCTGTAAAGAACTAGCTGGTTTATTAGCAAAAGTTTAACAATCAAACTAAACCTTACCAGTTCATCCACCAGGCTCACAACTGCATGCCTCATCATGGAGAGCCTGGACTCCAACTTACTGGGGTTTTATTCAGTCTTGTGAACATCACGTGACTGGCTAAGCAACAGCTCCACAACTATTTTAAGTAGAAACATTAATACAAGTGCCTCCGTATTAAAGGGGCACTAAAACCGACACATTAAACAAATTAAACTTTGGAAGTTAAAATAAATCAAATTAAAATTTGGTTGCCGGGGGTGATGATGCACTCCAGTCCCTCTGGTGCCCACCCCTCATGGAAGGCTGCGAGGGTACTGGTGGACACCGAGTGCTCCATCTTCAGGGACACCCTGGCTCGAATGTACCCAGGCAACAGCTCCACAAACTTGTGAGCATGCTCACAGGTGTATACATTACAATTATTGTATCTGCTTTTGGCATGGTACTGATAATGGAAGCATAGAAACATAAAAAATAGGTGCAGGAGTACGTCATTCGGCCCTTCAGGCCTGCACGACTATTCAATAAGATCATGGTTGATCATTCACCTCAGTACCCCTTTCCTGCTTTCTCTCCATACCCCTTGATCCCTTTAGCCATAAGGGCCATATCCAACTCCCTCTTGAATATATCTAACGAACTGGCATCAACAACTCTCTGCGGAAGAGAATTCCACAGGTTAAATACTCTCTGAGTGAAGAAGTTTCTCCTCATCTCGGTCCTAAATGGTTTACCCCTTATCCTTAGACTGTGACCCCTGGTTCTGGACTCCCCCAACATCGGGAACATTCTTCCTGCATCTAACCTGTCCAGTCCCATCAGAATTTTATATGTTTCTATGAGATCCCCTCTCATTCTTCTAAACGCCAGTGAATACAGGCCCAGTCGATCCAGTCTCTCCTCATATGTCAGTCCTGGCATCCCGGGAATCAGTCTGGTGAATAAGGCAGGAGCATTGGAAAGGATGCAAAGACCTACAAGGGCATTGTTGGCTTTCAAGTCAATGATTGATGAAAAGGCATTAAGAGAAATTAATCAATCATAACTGATGAAAGAATTGGGGGATCACGATACAGCTCATGTTCAGGAGGACAAGAGAACTGGGAAGCAGGATTATAATCCAACTAAGTCAGGGGTGCCAAATTGTCCTGTTACATAATCCATACCATTCACTTAAACTTGTCCCATTTATGCTGGGGGGCAGATTAGGCAAGGGCACAGGGTGAAAGGTCAAGCAATGCCTTTGTCACGTTTATGATTTTCCCATCCTGGCTGAGGAGCATCCCTGGTATCAGGGAAAAGTATCAGCCTGACTGAGCAGGCCAAGAGCTCAGTCTACTCCCAGCTCCCAAAAAAGAAATGATAGACCCAATGGTGAAGGTACCAGTAGCAGTTATTTAGCTTTGCCACTGCCCTCTGCAGGAGTGACTGAAAGCAATTTGTGAGATGGTGTTCCCCGCCTCTGGTGGCATTTACACCACCTCATTTATATTACAGTGCAGCCTTCATAGATGTACTACTATTTTCAGTGAAATTATGGTATAGCCTGCCATCTAGGGGAACCTGGTTGAGCTTTCAAACATAAATAAAATGTACAGATTCAGGATTGAACTGGGGAGAATGGAGTATGAACTTAGCAAAGGGGACAGAAGGTCAAGGCCTGAACAGGACCTCTAACTGTTTAGCCTTTTTTTGTTCCTGCCTTCTTGTATTCTTCTGCAAGGATCCTGAGAAGTTCATATAGTGCCCCTTGCGTAGAAACACATTGCAGAGCATTTTATAGGGGAAGAGGAGGATGTTGAGTAGGATATGCAGCAGCCTCTGTCAACTGTGACTCAGTGGGGAGAACTCTCACCTCTAAATTAGAAGGTTGTGGGTTCAAGTCCCACTCTAGAGCATTAAGTACAAAGTCTAGGCTGAGATTTCAGTGCATTACCGAGGGAGTGTAGCACTGTCAGAGGTGGCATATTTTTGGATGAGACCTTAAACTGAGGCCCAGTTTGCTCTCTTAGGTGGACATAAAAGATCCCTCTGCACTATTTCAAAAAAGAGCAGGGGAGTTCTTTCTGCTGTCCTGACCAACATTTATTCGTCAACCAACATTACTAAAATAGATTATCTGGTGATTATCACATTGCGGTTTGCGGGAGCTTGCTGTACACAACTTAACTGTCACAGTTCCTACATTACAACAATGAATACACTTCAAAAAATACTTCATTGACTGTAAAGAGCTTTGGGACATCCTGAGGCCATGAATGGTGTTATATAAATGCAACCGGATTGTTGGAAAAACCCATCTGTTTCACTAATGTCCTTTCGGGAAAGAAATCTGCCATACTTACCCAGTCTGGCCTAGATGTGACTCCAGACCCACAGCAATGTGGTTGAATCTTAACTGCCCTTGAAATGGCCTAGCAAGCCACTCAGTTGTATCAACAAAGTCCACACTGTGGGAGTACCTTCACCACACAGACTGCAGCGGTTCAAGAAGGTGGCTCACCACCACTTTCTCAAGGGCAATCAGGGATGGGCAATAAATGCTGGCCTTGCCAACGATACCCACATCTCATGAATGAATACATTTAAAGAAAAAGTTAGCTCTTTTTTTTCTTTCAGGAGGGACGGAAAACAAGGTCAAAAAGATCGTTTTTAACAGACTTTTGAAAAAAGGGATCGAGCAAGCCAGGGAAAGTGGTTTGAGGAGAAAGTTCAAAGAAGGAAGGGTGTAATGCTGAAAGATCAGCCACTAAAGGCAGAGGGTGTCGAATGTGGCATGTGCTGGACAAGGTTGCTCGAATATGTTGGGGCAAAACTGTGGAAGGATTTAAGAATGAGGATGAGGACCTTGAAGTCAATGCAGTGAGGGACAAGGAGCCAGGAGCTTACCAAGGACAGGGCTGGTGTACCTCGTGTGAGAGAGGACCTGGGCCATAGTAGCTTGGATGAAGCACAGGTGTGAAGGTGGAAGAGGAGAGGTTAGCAGGAAGGACATGTAAGAAATTTATTCTAGTGGTGAGGAAAGCACGGATTAGGGCCTTAATTTCAGACTAACAGAGGTAGAGGTGTTGGCTGGCAAAGCTCCAGAGGTGGGAAGTGCAACTGACTGGATTTGGGGTATGAAAAATCAAGGAAGAGATATCCTCCTGAGTAAAGCATCAATGACGTGAGAAATAATTTAGAATATAGTCGATGGACCAACTTTTGGTTTGTCCCAGAGAGGATCTGAGACACCTTCAATAGCACAGACACTGGCATAATTGGTGTGAATCTGACACTGTAATTTTTCTTAATTCATTATCGAGATCATCCAGCATTTCTGATTGTAGAAAAATTAATTTTAAGTAGAGGGAACCTAATTAATCAAAGAGGACCTAATTAAGTAAAGTTAAAAACCAAAAGCAAGGCTGAGAAAGAAGAAAAAATATGTGCTACGAACACGAGGAAAATGATAAAATTAGAACTCTCAGGAAGACAGATCATCATATTACAGTATAAACCAGAAGTTGGGGAAAATACACTCCAAGGCTAGGTCACATGGGGTGGTAAGAGATTATGGGAAACAAAAGATGATTGAAAAACATCTCAACTGATTGAAAGCAGTTAGGCCAAGCGGACAAGAGTTCGCAGACCTGAGAATGATGTGGCACGTAACTTATCAGATAAAAGGCGCACAGGGGAGGTAACGAAGTTTGCTGTCAATATAATTGTATTAACCAATTAATCATAGTAGGTAGGTGAAAATTTTGTGACGCGGCAGGGAAACAACAAATGGAAAGCCTCCGCATGGAACTTCATGATTTTGTATGTATTTTGACTGTATAAAAACAGTAACTAAAGATTATTCGGAGAGAACAACTGGTTTTCATCACTGAGTTACTGAACTTGTGTAGAAGCTATCTCTCCCTCGATCGAGTACTTAATAAACAATTATTTTCTGCAAAACAGACTTGTGTCGAGTATCTTTAGAATACTCCACATCACTGATCAAATCCAAAATCTCAAACAGAGTGGGTGTCAAATCAATATATAAAATAAATGTACTGAAACAAAAGGATCTCAGAGTACAAATACACAAATCGTTAAAAGTTGCAACACAGGTTAGCAAGGCTTTTGAAAAAAAGCAAACCAGGCAATAGAGTTTATTTCTAGAGGTATGCAATTGAAAAGTAGGGAAGTTATGCTAAACTGTATCGAACCTTGGTTAAACCACACTATGGGGTGGAAATTCGGTATCACCCATTTCGACGTGGTGACACCGCCTGGTCGGGGATTTTACCGCCTGGTCGGGATTTTACTGCCACCAACCGCAAAATTCAGTTTTACCGCCTGAAGAGGGGATTGGAGCGGTAAATCAGGAGTTACACGCCACTCTTGAGGTGCTAAATGGCGGTAAGTGGGGCGGTATAATCCGAATGGTAATCATCATTTGTAACTGCCCAACAGACATACTGGCGTCATCTGGATTCAATGGAGGCAGTAATATGACACGGCATCACCTCATGCGTATCTTCACTGCCTGTGTACTCTTACTGAGAGGAAGAAGATGACAGAGGCAACAGCTCATCAGTGTACTCACAGGTTCTCCAACGGCATCGTGGATGCACTCCTGGATGCTGTGGAGAGACAGTGTGAATTGGTGCGGTCGGAGACTGGCATGGGGCCACAGCCGCAGAAGTTCCGCAGATTGTGGAGGGAAGTTGCACAGCGCATGTCTGCAAGGAACACGGTGTCCACGACAGCCACTCAGTGCAGGAAAAAGTTCAACCACTTAACATGGCTCGTCGAGGTTAGTATCTTTTCCATGAACCTTTGCATGCCATGCTCTGAGCACAATATATAGTGTGTGCATTCTCTCCTCAATCATTATGTGTAGGACTCCATGCTCCTCATGGAAGCGCACAGATGCAAAGTTCGCATTTGCAGCCTCAGCCATACCCTGGGCCTGCATGCGGAGTTAAAGTCAGTTGAGGAGAGCATGGTTGGGGAGTTGGAGGTGGATGAAGCTCCAGTACCCAGTGGCTTGCAGCAATGCCAGGGGGGAGGGAAAACTCGGGGGCCAGCTCCCTGGAGGGTGAGTGCACGCCTGAGTGATGCTCAGCAGCACTCTGATGAGAACCCCGAGCTGAAGATTATCGCAAGACAATCATTGCGGATGCACAGCGATCTATTGGGTGCATTGGCAAGGGTGTCCCCAAGCCTCAATACACTTGTTGTGAGGATGGAGGAGTCTGCCTCAACATTTGCACTTGCGACTCGGCTGCCTATAGAGCCCACCCTTGGTAGATACCAACGGATCTTAGAAGCCACAAGTGACCATGGGGACCCAGACATGATGGCACGGGTTATGGCTGATGTGGAGTAGCCATTGAACACCAGTCCGAAGCCACGCAAGGCCTGCATTCTGCCTTGTCGTCAGTGCGTGGTGGAATCAATGCACCTGCTCTGATGCAGACTCACTCTACTCTGATGCAGAGTCAACTTAATGCCATGCAAGCTCTGACCGCTGCCATCGTGTCTGGGACCCCATCAGTCTAACGGGGAGCTAATGGTGCCGAAGCATGCCAGCAATCTGCACTGCATCAGATTACTCCGGATGCTGAGGCTCTGCCCCGGGGGAGTGGCAGCATGTCAGTCAGGATGGAACACAATGGCCTTCTGCCCCGACATCTGCGGCCTCTACTCAGGCGTGGACCCACATTGGCCATATCCCGTTTGTGCAGCTGGTGCCTCCGAAGTAGTCACTGCAGCACGACATGGTGTGCCAGCGCTGGCCCCATCAATGTGCCGAAGGTAAGAGCGAGATGGTACTTGGCAATGGATACGAGATGGTAGTCGTCCAGGTAAGTACTCATCAGCCGCAACATGCCAACACCTACGCACTCTGCGAGGAGAATATGTAGCACTCACCACGACCTCTGTGCCCCGGTTGTTACTCCCGTTATATACCGCCCCAGCATTGCCATCGTGAGTTGTCAATGCCAACTTTTTGTGGTGAGTTCACTGCCATCCGGTAAGAGAGGCACAAAGACCGAAGATCACGTCACCGGTGCTAGCAAGGAGTTGCACACATACTGACGTCATGATCTCCCTGGCTGTAGAAGGCAAGGTGGTATTTCTTTGTACCGCTGCAAAAACTCAACCGAAGCTTGCAGCAGGCAGTGACATCACCGAGCATGGGTGCTAAGCCGTTTGCGTCGAGGTTCTGCTTCTCCGGGGCGCTATCGGCTGGTGGTAAACGACGAATTTCGGTCCTGAGTACTGCGGTACAGTTATGGTCAACATATTATAAAAGGGAGAGGGTGCAGAGAAGATTTACAAGGATGATACCAGAAATGCGAGGGTATACATATCAGGAAAGGATGAACAGGCTGGGTCTCTTTTCTCTTGAAAAAAGAAGGCTGAGAGGCCTTTAAAATTATGATAGAGTGGATACTTTGGAGGGGTTACAGAGACGATTCACTAGGCTGATTCCGGAGATGAGAGGGTTACCTTATGATGATAGATTGAGTAGACTGGGTCTTTACTCGTTGGAGTTCAGAAGGATGAGGGGTGATCTCATTTAAAATAATGAAAGGGATAGACAAGATAGAGGCAGAGAGGTTGTTTCCATTGGTAGGGGAGACTAGAACTAGGGGGCACAGCCTCAAAATACGGGGGAGCTAATTTAAAACCGAGTTAAGAAGGAATTTCTTCTCCCAGAGGGTTGTGAATCTGTGGAATTCTCTGCCCAAGGAAGCAGTTGAGGCTAACTCATTGAATGTATTCAAGTCACAGATAGATAGATTTTTTACCAATAAGGGAATTAAGGGTTACGGGGAGCTGAGTCCACAGCCAGATCAGCCATGATCTTATTGAATGGCGGAGCAGGCTCAAGAGTCTAGATGGCCTACTCCTGTTCCTAATTCTTATGTTCTTATGTTCTTATGGATACAGAGAGAATGTTTCCACTTGTGGGGAAGAGCAAAACTAGAGGCCACCAATATAAGATAGTCACCAAGAAATCCAATCGGGAATTCAGAAGAAACTTCTTTACCCAAAGAGTGGTGAGAATGTGGATCTCGCTACTTCAGAGAGTGGTTGAAGGGAAGCGCATAGATGCATTTAAGGGGAGGCTAGACAAGCATATGAGGGAGAAGGGAATAGAGGGTTATGCTGATAGTGTTAGATGAGGAAAGATGGGAAGAGGCTCGAGTGGAGCATAAACACTGGCATTGGACTGGTTGGGCCGAATGGCCTGTGTCTGTATCATATATCATATGTAAATCTGCCTCTCTTCAGTGTTTCTCACTGCTAATTCTTCATCACATGGGTTTGAGCAACGTATTATTCCTCACCTTGTCAGAACAAAATTCACAGCAAACACTGTGGGTGGGGGGATGGAGGGCCGGAATTACAGCCTGGCCTTATCACCAAAACTAAGCAGCTGTTTACACTGAGCATCTTCAGTCGGAAACATCTCTTCCCACAGACCTGCCAGGCAGAAGCCTCTTGTAGATCTACCAAGAGATAACATTGTGCGCTGAGAAAAAAAGATTTTGAGCTGACAGTTTTAATCACAGAAAGCAAGCAATGGTAGTTGCTGTTCATTTAATATAAACGGCATTATTAAAAAAAAATTATCTGATTTTTTTTTGCCTTCATATTAAGAGGATTATTACCTTCCACAGGCACAAGACAAGCTGATGCTATCTACCTAAAGCCACACACAAATGCAGACAGAAACTTCCTGACTAAGAGATCCTGGTCAAAAATGTTAGATTCTACTGCACCTGTTTTACAGGCGAAGGGTTCAATATGGCGGAAAGCATGCATGTGCTCATCCTGCGCCAGAAGTATGCTGCCCACCATATTGGTTAGGACTCCACTGTGGGGCATTCGTACGTAAATCGCGGGCCGTGCATGCGGCACTCAGTTTCTTCAAGTGCTTAGCGGCAAAAGAGACCTCTGGAGAGCACTCAAAAGGTAAGTTTTTTGCTTATCTTATTGTGGTGCTGGGGGGCAGCAGGATTGCTCCTGCTGGTCGTCACATTAAATCCGTGGGTCATTGTCTTCCACCACTCACCCGCACCCCCGCCCCCCCCACTCACAATTGGCTCCCCCCATCAGACTCCGCTGGGATTCCTCCGAAGGAATCCCAGCCGTCCTTACCTCAGGTGGCAATGTACTTTATTAATCTGGTATTTAAATAATTCCCACTGCTGCTGCACTAGTTAATGTGCAATTTTTTTCAACCAATTGATCTGGTTTATGTCCTCTTTCATCCCACAGGAATTAACTAGTTTCTAGTCCAATCCCTTTAGCTTGAACTTCTCTTTCTTTTTATTAGATTCCTAATTAGTTTATGGATGCTGGCTTATTTTAATTTGTTCATGGAATGCGGGAGTCCCTGGCAAGGCCAGCATTTATTGCCCATCCCTAATTGCCTTTGAGAAGGAGATGGTGAGCCGCCTTCTTGGACTGCTGCAGTCCGTGTGGTGAAGGTACCCCCATAGTGCTGTTAAAGAGGGAGTTCCACGATTTTCACCCAGCAACGATGAAGGAACGGCAATATATGTCTAAGTCGGGATGGTGTGTGACTTGGAGGGGAACTTGGAGGGGATGGTGTTCCTAAGCACCTGCTGCCCTTGTCCTTCTAGGTGGTAGAGGTCGCGGGTTTGGAAGGTGCTGCTGAAGAAGCCGTGGCGAGTTCTGTTATGTCCTAGGATGCTCTGATGACTCCACGAGGCAATGTGTTGTACTTGAATTGTAGTGACCTTAGTCCTTTATTGATAACTCCAGAGTGAGGATTACACCTGGTGGCCTGCCTTTTTTACTAGGCCAGGTAACCTACATGTCTCTCACTGCTGTGCCCTCTGGTGGCACACCTTGTAATAGTACAAACAATAGCCATGTAGAATACATGACAAGTTCCTAGTATTGTCTTAAATTCAAGTCATTTATTATCCTGCTGCACTGCCCAGAATCAGATCTAGACTGGAAACTCCCTTGTTGAACTTGCAATATATTGATTAGGATTTAATCCTGATTCTGGTTTAATGGTTTTGTGTGTTCTTGAGATGTGGGCTTTATTGTCCACCCCTAGTTGCCTTGGGAAGGTGATGAACCTTCTTCCTAAGCAATTGCGTTTACAACTGAATGGCTTGCTACGCTACTACAGAGGGATTAAGAGACAAACACATAGGGATAGAGCTTTCACTTTGAGAGCAATCGCCGATTCCAGCACAAATTGTTCTCAAAATTGCGCCCGTTTTGAAAAGCATTTTAAATCACAGTGTCAAACCACCACCTGTGATTAAGCTGGTTTAAAATATACAAAATTATTTTCTAGTTAGATTGGGGTACAGTCGTCAGTTCTTTGTGTAATTTTTTTAAAAATTAAATCTTTTAAAACATACCTGTTAGTGTCCTTGCACTCAAAAGGTCCCCTAGTTTAATTTTGGGTCTTCCTCGAAGGCTTGAAAATGTGCACAATTAGTGGAAATTCCCAATGGTAATTAATTCACCCTCGAGGCATAGGCAGTTTTGTGGGCGGGGCCTGCTTCCAGTGTGATGTTTTTAAACCAACGCAAAAGATCGTGGGTACTCGAGTTGTGCTGAATGCAATTTGCGATAAAAATTCTGTGATCTTTTGCGCCGGTTACGCCAATGTCAGGGTAATTGCGCCAAAAAAAATCCAGCGCAGTCGATCAGAAACTTCCGGCCGTTATGTAGGCCAATTGGATAGAGAGAGCAGGTTTCTTCCTGAAGGATGTTAATGAACCAGGGCGTCTATGACAATCTAGCAGCTTTTACGGTCATTTTTCTAATGTTCCCCACAAATGAAAAGATTTATGGAATTTAATTTCATAACTTGCAATGATGGGGTTTGAACTCGTGACCCCTGGGCTGTCAATCATGGAAGAAAAACAGAAAGAAGAAACACTTCAAAAAATGAGAGCTTATTTAATATAAATAGACTACCATTGTCCAGGGCAAACCAAGGTTTAAAAAACATTTATATAGTGCCTTTCACGGCCATCGGACATCCTAAAGCGTTTTACAGCCAATGAAATACTTTTTGAAGTGTAGTCACTGTTGCAATGTAGGAAAGGCGGCAGCCAATTTGCACACAGCAAGCTCCCACAAACAGCAATGTGATAATGACCAGATAACATTGGGATAAATATTGTCCAGGACATCAGGACACCCCTGCTCTTCTTCGAAATAGTGCCACAGGATATTTTACATCCACCTGAGAGAGCAGACAGGGCCTCGGTTTAATGTCTCATCTGAAAGAAAGCATCTCTGACAGTGCAGTGCTATCTCAGTACTGCATTGGAGTGTCAGCCTAGATTTTTGTGCTCAAGTCCCTCGAGTGGGACTTGAACCCCCAACCTTCTAACTCAGAGGTAAGCCACAAATGATCAGCTTTCATAACTGAGCTTGATGGGATCTGAACGCAGGATGACTGGGTAGCTAATGTAGTACCAGAACCGCGACATTACCATACCCTTTATATGTGACAGTGATGTTTCAGATACACCTCTGACATTATTCAAAACTATTGCCGTGGAAATTACAGCAGGTTCCACTTCAGTCAGACACCCCTGGATTTAACTCTGTGCTGTTATTGCTTTGAAATCCCTGCCCCCTCACCCACAAAAAAATAAGGTGTGATATTGGTCTACGTCAGTAGCACAAAATGCACTCATCCTGAATCGGCAGCCCATTTTACACACTGCTCAATTATCTTTTCCATTGCCTTCAATCAGGTGTGATGTGAAACGGGCTGCTGATTTGCTGTGAGCCTCTTTTGCCCTTGACGGATTTCATCCCCATAGTCCCTTTAATTGTAATTGAGTCCATAGGCGACATCTGCTTGTAATGCTGATAGAATTCTAGGTGCACTGCGCTACGGACATCCTGATGGGATCTCAGCTGTCAGAATTGCAAACTTCAGGTGGTTTCCAATTGTCTACTTGTGTGATTTTGTTGATAACTGTAACCACAAATTCATTCATCACATTTCCTGATGTAGCCTGTCCATGGCAAATTCATCAAAGAAACATTCATTTAAAAACAGGTCCAGTAGTGACAATGATGATACCCATTGCCAACTCTGAGGGGGCCAATTATACAGCACTCTCTCGTGCATTTGTTGAATGACTCCCTGCTCATTTTATTCCTTTCCAGTTTATTACCATCCGCACATATGTTTCACCATCTGCCTATAAATTGAACACAGAAGCAGATCATTTTCAATTAGTTTTCTCTCTTCATTGCATGCAGCATGTCGTATACCCAATTGGCCCTAGTAGGATTGTGAGCTTAATGGTATCACATTGAAGTAAACGCAGACCTGCCTCATGGGGAGGGGGAAGCTTGGTATATTGTCGCTCTCATAATAGTAACAAAATGCATTTGAATAATGGGGGCCTAATCAGGGATTTATGCATTCAAAATGATCAAAAAAAATCTCTCCGCCTCTCCACTTCTCTTTCCTCCTTTAAGATGCTTCTTAAAACCTACCTTTTTGACCAAGCTTTTGGTCATCTGCCCTAACATCTCGTTACATGGCTTGGTGTCAAATTTTGCTTTTTATATAGCACTCCTGTGAAGCTGCTTGGGACATTTAATTATGTTAAAAGGTGCTATATGAAGATAAATTGTTGTTGTTGTGCCATAACTCATTTCATTCATTAATGTCCAGGTGACTGCCATCCTATGAATCCTTTTCTCGCTGCCATCCTATCTCTTCTGGCGACCTTCTCTTACTCTTTTTCTTGATCCCATTGCCCCTTCTCTCATCACCCCCTTATGTTGCCCTCTCTTGCTGCACTCCTATGTCACCCACTGGTACTGCACCACTATCTGCCACTCTCTCTGCCCCCATTCCCATCCTCAGGCTGCCATCATCCCCTTTCCATCACTGTCCTTGTGTATGCCCCCGATCTTACTGCTTTCTTATGTTTCATTTTCTCGCTCATATCATCCCCTTCTCTTGTTGCCTCCCATTCCACACGCTCTCTCATTGTCCCTATCCCCCTGCCTCACTGGCCCTCTGATGATCCTATGTCTCGTTGCCACTCCACCTCATCTTGCCTCTCTTCCTGGTGCCCTACGTGGGACACATGACTCCGGTTGTACACTGTGTGGTTAGCTCTTAATGCTCTCAGAACAACTAGGGATAGACAAAAAAATTTGCCTTGCCAGCGTTGTCCATATGCCAAGAAGAAATTTTTAAAAGTTGGCCTTTTCTCATTGCTCCCAATCTCAATGAAGCCAAATTAAGCTGAAAGGACTTGTGGGAGCCTGACCCAAAATTGTGCCAATATTCCATGGCCTAAGGGGCTGAAATAGTGGCAGTGGGATGTGGTGGTTGTGACAGGCCCTAATAGCATGAGATACTGGCAGGGGGATGCCCGAGCTGGGAAAAAAGAGATGGAGGCATAAAAGAGCCAAAATGGGGAGCTTCCCAGGAAATGATTGGTAATGGAGATGGGAATAGCGGGCACCATTAGGCAGAGTGCCAGAGGCAAGGCTGGGCACTAGTGACCCACTAACAACATAAAGGGGGATATGTTAAAAAAATCTTTAAAAATTGTAAAGTAAATATATATTTTTTAAAGTGTGAGCACTTGCCACACATGGGGAAAAGCAAGATGGTTGAAAAAGAGCAGCTTTAAAAAATAAAAACAATCACTACAAGAAGGTAGCTTGTGACCACCTGCCCAGGGCAACAAGAACAAGTTGCAGTTACATAGCACCTGTAACAAAGTAAAAAGTTGCAATCACTCCTATGATGTGCCTTATCAAACAATATTTGACATCGAGCCACATAAGATGATATTAGGACAGGTTGATCAAAGAGGTAGGTTTTAAATAGTGTCTTAAAGGAGGATAGAGAAGCAGAGAGGTTTAGGGAGGGAATTCCAGAGCTTCAGGCCTAGTTGGCTGAAGCCACAGCCACCAATGGCGGAGCAACTAAAATCGGGGATGCTCAAGAGGCCAGAATTGGAGGAGTGCAGAGATCTCTGAGGGTCGTGGGGCTGGAGGAGGTTACAGCGATAGGGAGGGGCGAGGTCATGGAAGGATTTGAAAAGAAGGGTGAGAATTTTGAAATTGAGGCTTTGATGGACTGGGAGCCAATGTAGGTCAACGAGCACTGAGAATATGGGTTAGCGGGACTTGGTACGGGTTTGGATTACAGTCAGCAGAGTTTTGGATGAACTGGAGATAAGCAATAAAAATGCATCCTTACCAGTGTCAGCCACACCCTGAGAGCAAACAACACTAAAATAAAAGTTTTGAATCCGATGAAGGGTTTCTAACCGAGGCATCTATCTGTCTTTTCTTTTTTCAGATGATTGCGCTTCTGCTGTGTATTTACAGCATTTATTTCACACTTTACATCGACTTCACTCTGCTGCCTTTCCCCCAGGTGCCAGCTCAAAATTATTTATGACTGACTGTGTACAAACTTCATATTTCCCACTCATTAGCCTTCAAATAATATTCACAGGGTCTTTTGAAAAATGCAAAGTTAATTAGCACTCCACTTGCCTTGCCGCTCTTGATCTGTGGGTTTCGCCTTTTCACGAACATGGAAAATTGGACACCTCGAACACTGTGAACTTTCTCAATTCTCAGTTGTGTTTCTAGCGCTAGTTTGACCTGTCACTGCCTAGGGAATAACCGATAGCAAGCCTGCTTCACTAGGTAAAGCACAGTAAGTATCTGAACAGCAAAGCTCATAATGCCTATTCCAGTTCAGTATTTTCCTGAAAGACATATAATTCAAATATTACATACACGATTATATAATCCAGGTTCTATGGGGTAGATTCAGTGTTCCCAATGGAAGCAGATAGCATGAATTTAGGTTCAAAGGTCAGTGATCCCACAGGCATTTCAGTGCATTCAAATTAAGAATAGAGAATCCCATGGCGATCTTTCATGAATTCCTCATAAGCACACGCAGCTTGCAAAACTCCATGTCAAGGGCCACAAACTAATACAATCTACCCTCCATAAGGAAAGAAAGACTCGCGTTTATATAGCGCCTTTCACGACCACCAGATATCCCAAAGTGCTTTTTGAAGTGTAGTCGTTGTTGTAATGTGGGAAATGTGGCAGCCAATTTTCACACAGCAAGCTGCCACAAATAGCAATGTGATAATGACCAGATAATCTGTTTTTAGTGAGGTTGATTGAGGGATAAATACTGGCCAGGACCCCAGGGATAACTCCCCTGCTCTTCTTCGAAATATTGCCATGGGATCTTTTACTTCCACCTGAGAGGGCAGATGGGCCTCTGTTTAATGTCTCATCTGAAAGACAGCACCTCCAACAGTGTAAGATTCCTTCAGCACTGCACTGGAGAGTCAACCTAGATTTCTTTTTGTGTTCAAGTCTCTGGAGTGAGACTTGAACCCGCAACCTTCTGACTCAGAGGCGAGAGTGCTACCTTACCCACTGAGCCACAGCTGACACTGTGAGGACTATTCATCAGTTCAGTGACCTGCTTCAGAGCAAATTAAGCAACCTGTGATTCCCTCAGTCTTGATGTTTCAGAAACGTGAGCAATATTCTCCATACCTAGCATAAGGTCAGTATTATGGCCCTGGGCATTTCTAGAACCTTTGATAGAGGTCTTTGAAAAACTTGTTTCTTGTCACGAATTGAGTGAGTTTCTAAACAGAGAAAGTGATCTTCCACAGAGGATGCAAACAATGAGCCGTAATCGAGGTGCTTTGACATTTTATCACAACACCTTCAAGAAAGCATGCATGATCCAACATTGCTTCTTATCATTACTTGTGGCTGTTATCAAAGGCCAGTATTGTTTGCTGGTGACATTATAGGGTTGGTGACTTCCCATCTGAAAGTCAGGATTGGACTGTGAGTGGGAAAACAGTGCCTTAGAACGGTGGAGGTTGGGTCATTGAATATATTTTAGGCAGAGATAGACAGATTTTTGAGTAATAAGGGAGTAAAGGATTATGGGGAGTGGGCAGGGAAGTGGAGCTGACTCCGTGATCAGATCAACCATGATCGTATTGAATGGCGGAGCAGGCTCAAGGGGCCAAATGGCCTACTCCTGCTCCTATTTCTCATGTTCTTATGTAAGACCATATCAGTAACTCAACTGAAGAAAATTAAGTTATGTTGTTAAACCCCCTTTATCTTCCCTTTCTTCCTTTCTACTCTATCAAGGTTGCAAACCCTCTTTAGTTCCAAACAATCAGATCCTTGTCTTGGTAATTTGTTTGAAGTGGTGAAGATCATCAGAAAAGTCAGTAAAAAAAAATGGAAATATTCCTGAAAGTTCATCCCTATTTGATAATGTTGCCCACTGCAGTATCTTAAAAAACTTGTATCATGCAGCGATTGTAAGTTGGAACCTTGTTTGGCAGGTTGCAGAGAAAATCTATGCCTTGCTCTTGGATTCACCCCAGTGGACTCAGTGAGAATGGCCTACTCCATATGCCAGAGCCTAATCTCTGCAACATCAAGGAGATGTGTCTGGGCTGTCAGACAATCTACAAGCCTATGACTATAGCAACACCATACTAGTGTCTAATGCTTAAACCAAACTTCCAGAGTACAGGAGCCGCCACAGGTGAACCTCAGCATTGCGTATCAATCCATAAAGAGCTGGCTCAGAATCTTCACACACTGATTCTCCTGCCTATAGAACTCTGAGACTGCTTTGTTGGCTGAAGCTCTGTTTCTTGCCCACAGAGGTTTAAACAGAGTTCACCATCACTTGCTGACTCAGCTATATTGAAATCTGTAACTTGTTCATTGGTACCCTCGCACAACTTCTCAGACAAATTCATAAGATAACTGTCCTTGGGAGTAAAGTGGAACCCAAAGAAGGAGAAAGAAAGCAGAATTGAAAAAATTAAAGGGTTATACTTCTAGCAATTTAATAAATATCTGAAAAACAATTATATACTGAAAACTCTAAGATGACAGAACCTAATCATGTACAGACTTTAAAGTAGCACAAACCTTCACCACACTATACTCCACAAATATCAATTGAGAAGTTATATATTCTGTTGGTAAAACTTTCATCAAGATCATATTGTGAATGGCAGAGATAGAAGAGTTGTCAAAAAAGACAGGAGCGTACAGAAGAGGAAAATGGGCAACTATGAGAATGATTTACAATGATGCAATGTGAGAAGCCAGTTAATCAGTACAGTGAGTAAAGGACACAGGACATCATTCTGTTGGATCTGGGTAAAGTATCTTAGTGGTTATGGTAATGGACAAGCAACCTATATGATCGTGAATTCAAATCCCCAATGGCTAGTTGTGAGTGAATTCAGAAAATACAATAATTTGTGAGTTAGCACCAGAAAATGACGATGAAAGCTCCTAGATTGTTATAAAAAAAACCTAACTGGTTCACTATGCACTTCAAGGAAGGGAACCTGCCATCTCTATCTAGTCTTGCCTACATGCAACTCTTGTTCCACACTATGTGGACGACTTTTATTGTCTTCATGGCACCTAAGAATGGTCATGTTCAATGTTCACTGAGGGAGGACATCTGCTGCGGGATATTTTATATTCACCTGAACAAGTAAACAATGCAGTAATTAACATGTCAACCAAGAAGAAGAGCAACACCTCAGGCAATGCAGCATTCCTTCAGTACAGCTCAGAAAGGTCAGCCGAGGCTAGATGTTCTAGTCCGTGAGTGGGCCTTAAGATTTAAATACAAGGTTATGGACAATGGGTGGAACTTCCCAAGGCCCCTGGGGGTGTATTGCACAGACTAGACATTTGTTGTAAATTCACGGGTGCTTTGCCTGCGATTTTCCAAAGCTATCCCTTTTTTGCAAGGACCCAGACAGTCACCCAGCTGTGGAAAGTCCCACCCAATGTCAGCACTTACTGTCAATTCATTGCCACATCACCAATCAACAGAACGTTTTACACATTGGGTCACTTTTGAGCAAAGTACAGGATTGGATCTAATGTTGATTTTTGTTAAAATGGAATTGATGCATTTGAATCGAGTTGTTATGATTTAGAATGCACTGCCTGAAAGGATGGTGGAAGCAGATTCAATAGTAACTTTCGAAAAGGAATCGGATATATACTTGAAAAGGAGAAATTTTCAGAGCAGGGGAGTGGGACTAATTGGATGGCTTTTTCGAAGAGCCGGCACAAGTACGATGGGCTGAGTGGCCTCCTTCTGTGCTGTAGGGTTCTATGGTGCACAGGTCAGCAAATTGACTTTTATCTTAAATCAGAAACGTGCAGTGACTACAACCCAAGAACAGGATGACATTTTCAAACCCTTTGGGGAATCCAGAGCAAGGGGGAAATAACCTTTAAATTAGAGCGAGGCCATTCGGGGGTGATGCCTGGAAGCCTTTCTTCACACAAAGGGTAGTGGAAATCTGGAACTCTCTCCCCCAGAAAGCTGTTGAGGCTGGGGGTCAGATGAAAATGTCAAAACTGAGATTATTAGATTTTTGTTGGGTAAGGCTATTAAGGGATCTGGAACTAAGGCGGGTAGATGGAGTTGAGGTACAGATCAGCCCTGATCTAATTGAATAGTGGAACAGGCTGGAGGGACTGAATGACGTGCTCCTACTCCTAATTCTTATGTTCTTATGTTCTTATTGCTATGTTCCTGTGCAAACAAAGATTGAGAAGACTAAGCCTATATTCTCTAGAGTTTAGAAGAATGAGAGCCGATCTCATTGAAACATACAAAATTCTTACAGGGCCTGACAGGGTAGATGCTGGGAGGATGTTTCCATTCACTGGGGAGTCTAGAACCAGGGATCACAGTCTCAGAATAAGGGGTCAGCCATTTAGGACTGAGATGAGGAGAAATGTCTTCACTCAGAGAGTGGTGAATCTTTGGAATTCACTACCGCAGAGAGCTGTGGAGGTTCAGTCGTTGACAGAGAGCGATAGATTTTTGGATATTAAGAAAATCAAGGGACATGGGGATAGTGCGGGAAAGTGGAGTTGAGGTAGAAGATCAGCCATTATCTTATTGAATGGCGGAACAGGCTCAAGGGACTAAATGGCCTACTCATGCTCCTATTTCTTATGTTCTTATGTAACATAGAATTAGAAGTAGGAGTAGGTCATTCGGCCCCTCGAGCCTGCTCCATCATTCAATAAGATCATGGCTGATCTGATCTGATCTTGTCCTCAGCTACACTTCCATGCCCACTTCCCATAACCCTTGACTCCCTTATCATTCAAAATTCAATGGCCCAGCCTCCACAGCTCTCTGGGGTAGAGAATTCCAAAGATTCACGACCCTCTGAGAGAAGAAATTCCTCCTCATTTCCATTTTAAATGGGCGATCCCTTATTCTGAAACTATGCCCTCTAGTTCTAGATTCCCCCACGAGGGGAAACATCCTCTGTGCATCTACCCTGTCAAGCCCCCTCAGAATCTTTAAATGTTTCAATAAGATCACCTCTCATTCTTCTAAACTCCAATGAGTATAGGGCCAACCTGCTCAACCTTTCTTCATAAGACAACCCCTTCATCTCAGGAATCAACCTTGTGAACCTTCTCTGAACTGCCTCCAATGCAAATGTTCTAACTGGAGGAAGTGCATCCGAGAGTGCGCTGAGCACCTCGAGTCTCAACGCCGAGAGCGTGCAGAAATCAAGCACAGGCAGCGGAAAGAGCGTGCGGCCAACCAGTCCCACCCACCCCTTCCCTCAACGACTGTCTGTCCCACCTGTGACAGGGACTGTGGCTCTCGTATTGGACTGTTCAGCCACCAAAGAACTCACTTCAGGAGTGGAAGCAAGTCTTCCTCGATTCCGACGGACTGCCTATGATGATGATCTTATTGCTATGTTCCTGTGCAAACTAGGTTATGTGACAACTAGGGTACAGCTGTAACAATCATTCTATATTTGGAAATAGGGGCCAACATAGCAAAATGTGTTTCCCCTTTAAGCAAATATATATATTACAACTTGTGTGCCACTCTCTGCATCCGTTTCTCCATTTACCCAGTACAGGGCGCTGTGTTCAATTATTTCGCTCAACCCGCTTTGTTGGCTAAGATTCTCTGTCAATATTAAACTGCAAAGAATTCATTTAATCTACGGGTTTAATGACGTTTCCTTTACGTGGACATGTACTTCTCCGCCTGGCTGCGTTGCTAGCTTTTATTTCTCTCTCGCTCCCTTCCGCACACTTTCCGTTTGATGTCAGATCTCCGGCAGCCCCCTCCTCCCGTGCACAGACAAATTGCACCGCTTCCTCCCCTTCGCTGAACTCTTGGAGCTGGCGATGGTGAATCGGCGCCTCGCATCAGTCAGTGGGAACCCTCGGCTGTGATGTGAATTTTGCCCGATTTTGCCCGTCACTTTGGTGAGTCGCCGACCTTTTCAAACTCTGGCTCAATTTTGTGTGTGTGTGTGTTTTTCTTCAAATATAAAGAGGGAAAGGGAGTGAGGGGGGGGGGTCGGGTTATGATTGCGTGAAAGCAATATTTTATTAAATAGATGAGATGCTCTCTGAAATGTCTATTTCTGCATTGCAATGCAGTTAGTTTACCTGCGGTGACTTGACACTGTTTGATCAAGTGTAAAATGGAACTACATAAAATGAGCGGAGGCCAGGGAAAAAGAAAAAAAAATAAGTTGCCTAATTTATATTTATTAGCAATTGGGATGTCGCGACTCATTGATAAATTAAATTGTTGATTCAGGGTAGGTCGGAAAAACCCCATTATAGCCTGCTATTAAAAGGTCGAGGCTATTAATCATTTCCCCTATAAAACATGTAATTGAATAAAGTCAGTTAGCTATCTTGAGTACAATCCCGACCAGTAGGGTTAAACCCGGGGCACAGATAGCAAGATGAGGGTGGAGGGTGGAGAGGGAGAGGGGGGCGGTTATAATTATAATGTGTGTACATTAATGAGGTGGGGGGGGAGTGGAAGAAGTTAATATATGCAGGCAGAGTGTGATAAAAGTATTGTTAGATCTGTGCGAATGGAGACCTTCCCGTTTTATGGCCAGACTGCCTAATGTCTCCATGGCTACAGGATCAGCATCAGAACCGGGGACAGCGCTTTCTGCTCAGCACCAAGGCGAGTGGAGTGTGTGTGGAGGGGTGGGTTGGTAACTGAACGGGTCAGTTTCAGTCCCACGGGAGAGGGGGTGGGGGTGGGGGCAGTTTGCTCTCTGATCTAACCAATGGGGTGCTGCCAGAGATAGGGGCTCATTTAATCAATAAATCAAGCATTGAAAGTTTGTGACCCGTTTCATTTTCTCTATTGTCACCCCCTCCTCCAACATCTTTAAATGTAAACTTCATCGGAAATTCTAAACCAGCGAGCGTGAGGCTTAAATATCAGCGCCCCCTCCCCCCTCCCCCCCGGACCCGAAAATAAGAAGCTTTCCAAATAAATGGGCCATTTTAAAGGGGAAAGGGGATGGTTTAAGCTTGAATTCATTTTACAAGATGAGGTTTCTCTTTCTCTGCCAATTCCAAAACTGACGTTGCTCCTGAACTATATTTGACGGTAAGCGTTGCCCCAGTAACAGTAGTTTTACAATTACAGGGGGTTTGTGTGTGTGTGTGTCTTTGTCAGTCTGTGTCGATTCGGTGAGGTTTATTAATAGATGTTCTTTTAAAAAGGAGGAGGAGCTGCTGTAGGAAAGATGGACATTGCACGTTATATTTTATTTAAATAAATTATGTCATTTTGCAAATCCACCACGCCGGAGAGGGATTTTGAGCAGACCGACTCGCTTTCGACAATTTTCTGAAAGCTGCTTTCTGTTTATCAGCACAGTGCCGCGGTTTCTGGCAAACTCGAGGTGCTGTGTGATAGTTACTAAAGTGGACAGGGTCTGTTGGCGATTTTTTTAAAGCAGGGAGCGATATATGTGTGACAGGTGAATAAACTGCAGAGAGAGAGAGAGAGTGAGAGGCGGACAGAAGCAGCTCCCTGGGTTGAAATCGGACACTGGATGAGGAATTACATAATAAATGACGAGAAACATGGAGGTGCAATTGGACAACAACCACCCACTTCTGGGTTAAGCAGGCATACATTAAAACGGTACCTTTCCTCCATCGCCAGCTTCCTGATAAAGACCTATTCTGCTCCAATTTGCCTTACCGGGTACATTTTTAAAATCTAGGTGAAAATAATTTTAAATTCTTTTGATCAATATGTGTATGGTTGGAGAGATACAAAGTCTATTGTTGCAGTTATGAATTTTTTTTAAACTGCATTATTTAATAGACCATACTGGATTGCTTTTGAAGTTATTCTTAATCCAATCCCTCCCCTTTCCTGCTTTTAACCTTGCAGATGGAGACAGGGGAAGCTAGATAAGAACATGAGGGAAAAAGGAATAGAAGGATATGCTGATGGGGTGAGATGAAGTAGGATGGGAGGAGGCTCAGTTGGACCGAATGGCCTGTTTCTGTGCTGTACATTCTATGTAATTTCATGATGAACTCGTACAAATATGAGTTCAATAAAGTTTTTTCATTTAAATCACTCGAATAAATCTGGACGATACATTTTAAACCTGGGATGCCTCTAGAAAAACTGCCGATTTGAATGTGCGATAACCAAGGTTCCCTTTATTTTTTTTTGAGCGGGGGGGGGGGGGGGATGCGCCGCTCCTTTAAGTGGCTGCGCGGCCCATTTATATTTAACAGCCGATTGCGCAGGACCTGCAGAGCACTGCGTGGCCAAACAGCTTAAAGGGAACATTGGCGATAACCCATTCACTCCCACAGGGATCCACAGGCCTGGACTGCTATACAACGTTGTCACTCACTCACAGTAAAAACAGCAGAAATTCAATTCAACTCTCTTTAAAGAAGGTCAGCAGTTTCATTTTGCATGTACATTTCTTGCATTCACCTTTGCTACATTGGGATTTTTGCAGTACTGAAATCCCAAACTCTTTTGATGCTTTTTGGAGGATCTTTTCGGCTCAATCCCAACTTCCAGTTGCTCGTCAGCTTCCCATTGTCAAATCCCCAATATGATGGCCAGAGCAAGACCAAGATCGCGCTCTCAGCTACATCTGCGACTTTTTGGATGAGCACTGCCAATGAAGCTCTAAGCAGTGTGGATCCACCATAGGAAAATGCACATTTTCTGGCTCTGATTGCAATTCATTCATCAATCGCCTTCACTGGTACAGTAGAGGGTGCTGTTCTGGAAGTTGAAGGTTAAGGCAATTCAACGGGAACTCTGCACTGTATCTGACCTCTCGTGGGCTGGGAATAGTCAATGTTGATAGTGGGCACAGAAAGTGAGCAATTCCTCCATCTCACATCACTGGCATCTCTCACCGAGCAAACATAAATTCACCAAAATAAAGATAAAATACTTTGGATAAATAACCTTTTGAATATTGCAGTATCAGTCATTCATCACAAAAGGAACGTTTTCCTTTATTATCTTTCTGAGAAATATACCTTTAGGAACCTCTTTGCAAATCAAGGATAAAATACGCAAACCATTAATGAGCACTAGCTCAAAAATTGAATACAAAACCCACGAGCTCTCACAATGGCCCAGCTAGCAAATCTTCTGACCAATACCAGCTGTGGCTCAGTGGGTAGCACTCTCATCTCTGAGTCAGGAAAGTTGTGGGTTCAAGCCCCATTTCAGAGACTTGAGCATAAAAATCTAGGCTGAGACTCCAGTGCTGCACTGTCGGAGGTGTCGTCTTTTGAAGGAGACATTAAACTGAGGCCCTGTCTGCTCTCTCAGGTGGATGTAAAAGATCCCATGCCATTATTTTGAAGAAGAGAAGGGAAGTTATCCCCGGTGTCCTGGTCAATGTTTATCCCTCAATCAACATCACAAAAAAAAACAAATGATCTGGTCATTATCATATTGCTGTTTATGGGAGCTTGCTGTGTGCAATTTGAAGTTGGATAAGAACAGGATCCGTTGTGATATTCTCCCCCACTCTGGAAGCCAACAGCTCACTGCCTAGACCCATAATGGGCATTTGGGTCAAGCTAGAAGAGCAGCTGGTGACAGTAAAGCCACACTCCAACATAAGTAAACACCTTGAAGAGAGGACAGGAGGGAAGAGAATTGAAGGGAAGAAACAGAGGCCAGAGACAGATTTGATTATGGATGTTTAAAAAAGCAGACACCTGCAGTGAGTTCAAAGCTTTACTATAACTTTTGGGTTCATAACATTCTCCTTTGACAAGGGCACCAGATACAATAGTGGTTGGATCTGTTAGTTTAGAGAGAGCCTGTATGTTGCTCTTTGGGGGATTGAGGAGCAAGTGTTGAAGTTGCATAATGAAGTCAGAAATTCTGTTTCATAAAAAGCTGCCCTATCAATGCCATTTTGCTTCCTCTGTCCCCACTTTAATGTCATCTCAACTCTTCCAATATATTGTAGCCATTCACAGTGTACACTGGAACATGTAAACATTCAGCAGTACAAGATGTTCATGTTACTTAGGAGATGTTCATAATATACAGCAATGTGTTATAAACAGCTGCCTACTGAAGGATTTATGTCTATTCCACAATATGGAGCGAGTGCAGCAAAAAATCTTTCTGTGTGACCACTTAAAAAAAAATCTATGTTGTCAAGTGCAGTAATTTAACTAAATTTATTGCTGACGTATTGCATGAGTCCCAAATGTTACAAGCTTCAGCTTGCCTCAGTGGTGGCTGTCTCATCGCTGAATCAGAAGGTCATGGATTCAAGTCCCACTCCAGGGACTTTGAGCACATAATCTACGTTGACACTCCAATGCAGTACTGAGAGATTGCTGCACTGTCGGCGGTGCCGTCTTTCAGATGAGACATTAAACCGAGGCCCCGTCTGCTCTCTCAGGTGGATGTAAAAGATCCCATGGCACTATTTCGAAGAAGAGCAGAGGAGTTATCTCCGGTGTTCTGGCCAATATTTATCCCTCAATCAACATCACTAAAAAAAACAGATGATCTGATCATTATCACATTGCTGTTTGTGGGAGCTTGCTGTGCGCAATTTGAAGTTGGGTAAGAACAGGATCCATTGTGATATTCGCACCCACTCTGAAAGTCAACAGCTCACTGCCGAGACCTACAATGGGTATTTGGGACAAATCTAGAAGAGCAGCTGGTGACAATAAAGCCAAACTCCAACATAAGTAAACACCTTCAGGAGAGGACAGGAGGGAAGAGAATTGAAGGGAAGAAACAGAGGCCAGAGACAGATTCGATTGTGGACATTAAAAAAAGCAGACACCTGCAATGAGTTCAAAGCTTAATGTAGCTTATGGGTTTATAAAATTCTCCTTTGACAATGGTACCAGATACAATAGGCCATTTGTCCATTTGCCCTGTCAATAGTGATCGGACCTGTTAGTTTAGAGAGAGCCTGTATGTTGCTGTTTGGGAGATTAAGGGGCAAGTGTTGAAGTTGCATAATGGAGTCAGAAATTCTGTTTCAGAAAAAGCTGCCCTATCAATGCCATTTTCCTTCTTCTGACCCCACTTTAAAGTCGTCTCAACTCTTTTATTATATTTGGCAGAGGGGTCAACAACCAGGGGACATAGATTTAAAGTCATTGGGGGAAGGTTTAAAGGGGATATGAGGGGAAATTTCTTCACCCAGAGGGTAGTGGGGGTGTGGAACTCAATGCATGAAAAGATGTCAGGGACAGAAACCCTCACCACATTTAAAAAATACTTGGATGTGCACTTAAAGTGCCTTAACCTACAGGAAAGTGGAATTAGGCTAGATAGCTTTTGGTTGGCTGGCACGGATATGATGGGCCGAAATGGCCTCCTTCCATACTATAAATTTTTATGGTTCTATATTGCAGACATCCACAGCATACATTGGAATCTTTAAACATTCAGCAGTACAAGGTGTTCATGTTACTTAGAAGATGTTCAAAATGTACAACAATGTGTTATAAACAGCTGCCTACTGAAGGATTCATGTCTGTTCCACAAATTGGAGAGAATGGAGCAAAATATCTTTCTGTGTGAGCACTTTTTAAAACTCTATGTTGTCAAGTGCAGTAATATAACTAAATTTATTTCTGACGTATTATCTGAATCCCAAATGTTACAAGCTCCAGCTTGTCTCAGTAGTAGCTGTCTCATCTCTGAATCAGAAGGTCATGGATTCAAGTCCCACTCCAGGGACTTTGAGCACATAATCTACGCTGACACTCCAGTGCAGTGCTGAGGGAATGCTGCCGACGCCCACGAACTTGCATGGCGGGTTACCGACTCGATCTCCTGTGCCCCGGAGATCGTGACGTAATTGCCCCTTTATCACCCTGGATCTTAAATTCACTTCTGCCCCCCTGCAGCGTCGTCGGGCATCAACAACAGCAGCTGCAGGAGGTGTTGTGACCTCGGCCGGCTGCTTGGGGCATAGTAATTAAAGGCATTGGTGGTCAGGTAGGCCAAAATTTTATTCTCATCCCTGTGTGCTGTTTCTTCAGTTTTTACCATCCTGTGATTGAGCAGCCCTGCACTCCCTAAGAGTGCTTGTGGCTGCTCTTTGTGGATCACAGGTGCCATCACCGACCATTCCCAGCCTCAGCCTCCAGTGACCTTAGCAATGGCCCTTCCCTTTAAGGCACTACTGCTCCTTTTTCCCTGTTACTTAAGGAAGTGGCCCTAGAAATAGTGGATGCATTGGTGATCATTTTCCAACAGTCTATCGACTCTGGATCAGTTCCTATGGACTGGAGGGTAGCTAATGTAACACCACTTTTTAAAAAAGGAGGGAGAGAGAAGACAGGTAATTATAGACCAGTTAGCCTGACATCAGTAGTGGGGAAAATGTTGGAATCAATTATTAAGGATGAAATAGCAGCGCATTTGGAAAGCGGTGACAGGATCGGTCCAAGTCAGCATGGATTTATGAAAGGGAAATCATGCTTGACAAATCTTCTAGAATTTTTTGAGGATGTAACTAGTAGAGTGGACAAGGGAGAACCAGTGGATGTGGTGTATTTGGACTTTCAAAAGGCTTTTGACAAGATCCCACATAAGAGATTGGTGTGCAAAATTAAAGCACATGGCATTGGGGGTAACGTACTGACATGGATAGAGAACTGGTTGGCAGACAGAAAGCAGAGAGTCGGGATAAACGGGTCCTTTTCAGAATGGCAAGCAGTGACTAGTGGGGTGCCGCAGGACTCAGTGGTGGGACCCCAGCTATTTACAATATACATCAATGATTTAGATGAAGGAATTGAGTGTAATATCTCCAAGTTCGCAGATGACACTAAGCTGGATGGCAGTGTGAGCTGTGATGAGGATGCTAAGAGGCTGCAGGGTGACTTGGACAGGTTAGGTGAGTGGGCAAATGCATGGCAGATGCAGTATAATGGGGATAAATGTGAGGTTATCCACTTTGGTGGCAAAAACACAAAGGCAGACTATTATCTGAATGGCGGCAGATTAGGAAAAGGGGAGGTGCAAAGAGACCTGGGTGTCATGGTACATCAGAGATTTAAAGTTGGCATGTAGGTACAGCAGACGGTGAAGAAGACAAATGGTATGTTGGCCTTCATAGCTGGGAGATTTGAGTATAGGAGCAGGGAGGTCTTACTGCAGTTGTACAGTGCCTTGGTGAGGCCTCACCTGGAATATTGTGTTCAGTTTTGGTCTTCTAATCTGAGGAAGGACATTCTTGCTATTGAGGGAGTGCAGCGAAGGTTCGCCAGACTGATTCCCAGGATGGCAGGACTGACATATGAGGAGAGACTGGATCGACTGGGCCTTTATTCACTGGAGTTTAGAAGGATGAGAGGGAATCTCATAGAAACTTATAAAATTCTGACGGGACTGGACAGATTAGATGCAGGAAGAATGTTCCCGATGTTGGGGAAGTCCAGAATCAGGGGTCACTGTCTGAGGATAAGGGGTAAGCCATTTAGGACTGAGATGAGGAGAAACTTCTTCACTCAGAGAGTTGTTAACCTGTGGAATTCTCCACCGCAGAGAGTTGTTGATGCCAGTTCGTTGGATATATTCAAGAGGGAGTTAGATATGGCCCTTACAGCTAAAGGGATCAAGGGGTATGGAGAGAAAGCAGGAAAGGGGTACTGAGGTGAATGATCAGCCATGATCTTATTGAATGGTGGTGCAGGCTCGAAGGGCCGAATGATTACACTTCCAAAGTACTTCATTGCTGTGAAGCACTTTGGGATGCCTGGTGGTTGTGAAAGGCACCATATAAATGCAAGTCTTTCTTTTCATTTTTTAAAGTGCTATACATAGCAAGTCTTTATTTTATTTTGTAATCTACTTCTTCCAGTCTAATAATAGCATTTCTAGTCACCTGATGAATCCACTTCACAAGTGGTGATGCTTATATCTGTCTTACAATTTCACCTCCATCACCTCACAACCAGGCTCCAATCATTTTATAAAGAGTGCACTATGCATACAGTAAGCAATTTAGACCTGTTTTATTTTAAACATTGGATAGGGCAGGAGTAGATAAACGGTACAGGTACAATGTCCTGAACCCGGAATTCAGAAAATCGGAATTGTCCGAAAACCGGACATTTTGCGTATCGCAGATGGAGTCGTCCGCAATCCGGAATTATTATCCGAAAACTGGACATTTTTTTAAAGCTGTGCATTACAGACCTGTGATCGGCCCAAGGTTTTCCGTATGACCCTCAACCGCGACCCACGTGCGACCAGAGCCGACCCAACCTTACCCATGTGCAACCCGAGATTGCTGGATTCCGGACGGCGGATTTTCTCCAAATTCCGGAAAAACCCGAAAATAATCTCCCGAGGTTGCCGGATTCGGGATGTCGGATTTTCTTCTCCGAAATCTAGAAAAACCCGAAAACCGGCATGGCCTCGGTCCCGAGGTTGCTGGATTTGGGATGTCGGATTTTCTTCTCCGAAATCAGGAAAAAGCCGAACATCGGCATGGCCTCGGCCCCGAGGTTGCCGGATTCGGGACATTGTACCTGTAATAGCGAGGTACAGGACAGTAACGGAATTGACAAGCTCCAATGATCTTCGTGAAACACTCATGTTTTAGTCTTAAGCTCATTCAAATCTGCCTAATCAATTACTCAATACAAATCATTTATTATAAAAATGTTGGTATATATAATTAATAAAATGTTTATGATGGTACTCATGATTAGCACCATTGTGACAGTGTTATCTCCCACCTCCCTTCCATGATAACAAATGATGTGGCTCATGCCTTACACTTCTACTGTACAAGAGAGAATGATTAGTTTGTGTAATAATACTACTGTATCGCATGGTGGGAAGTGCCTATAAGTGCCATTGGAACATTCAATGCTAGAAATTTGGGGGGAATAATCCAGGAGTATCTAATGGAAAGTGTGGGCATATTTTGAATACTGCAAAGGGCATTCAGCACACAGTGGGTTAAAATGGGTGTTTCGGTATTTTACAATAACAACAACAAATACAACAACTTGCATTTATAGAGTGCCTTTAATGTAGTAAAATGTCCCAAGGCACTTCAAAGGAGCATTATCAAAATTGACCGAGCCAGATAAGGGGCTATGAGGGCAGCTGAGGGAGGTTTTAAGGAGCGTCTTAAAGGAGGAAAGAGAGGTAGAGAGGCGAAGAAGTTTAGGGAGGGAGTTCCAGAGTTTAGGGCAGCTGAAGGCACAGCCTCCAAAGGTGGAGTGATTAAAATTGGGGATGCGCAAGAGGCCAGAATTGGAGGGCTGGAGGAAGTTATAGCGATAGGGAGGGGTGAGCCAATGGAGGGATTTGAATACAAGGATGAGAATTTTAAAATCAAGGTGTTTAGGGACCATTTTGATTGTAAGTGCTGTTAATTTGGCGCCTGAAATATTCTTTCCAAATTTTCTTCTCCCTTTTCCTAAGGCTGGTGCGCATTCTGAGATACTTTATCATGTCAAATATTTAAAATAGATAACCATATTTTAAACATTTAATCTTTGGCAATTATACATACAGAAAGAACATAGTTGAAATAACATAATAGAATGAAAAGAATTATGTATTAACCCATATCTCCTACACATATCATTTATTGATATTTGAAAGTAGTCTGCACAAACTAATCTTAAACGGAATGCTTCTAAACAGAGTGTTAAAGTTGGGAAAATGGAGAGAGTGGGAATTCGGAGCAGATGGGGACGTCGGTGTTGCTTTTTCCCTCCAAAACTTGTAGTGCTTTGTGTTACAGGTAAAGGTCATGTATTCTACTGTCATTGTAATCCATGTATAAACTGACCTACGTTGTACACTGTGAGAACACTGACCACTAGGTGGTGAACTTGTGGGAGACACTCCTAACCTGGACTTCCAGGTATTAAAGGGGAAGCTCCACTCATCTTCTCCACTTCAGTGCTGGCAAATAAAGGCTACTGGTCACAGAGTGACCTCTCTAGTATGGGCCGCGTGTGCATTTGTACTGTATAGTAAGGACATATCATTGGCGACTAGAAACTGGGATTTAAACCACGCGAGCATGGCCACTAGCAGCACAGACGAGAGGTACTGTGTTGGTGATGATTGGGACGATTTTATTGAGAGACTACAGCAAAGTTTCGTCACCAAGGAATGGTTGGGACAGGATTCGGCCGACAAACGCAGGGCTCATCTCATGACGGTTTGTGGATCCAGAATGTACTCTCTGATGAAGGACCTTCTAGCGCCAGAGAAGCCGGCGGACAAGACTTTTGAAGAGCTCATTAAGTTGATCGGAGAACACTTTAAACCGCCAAGCAGCATGCACATGGCGAGACACCACTTTTACACGCACCAGCGGCGAGAAGGGCAAAGCGTTCCAGACTTCGTGGCAGACCTCCGGCGACTGGCGAGCCTATGTAAGTTCCCAGATGCATGCAGAGCGGAGATGAGGGCATCGGGCACACTGGGGTTTTCAGGAAACTGATTGAGACCAAAGACTTGACCCTGGAAATGGCGGCTTTGATGGCCCAGACATTTATCTCAGGGGAGGAAGAGACCAGAATGATGTTTGACAAAAAATCTTGGTTTAAATGCAGCAAATGGACAGGGAGTCAACATTGTTAATGCAGTACACAGTTCTCCAGGCAGACAGGGGCAATCGGACATGCAGGTAGTCGAACCCAAAGGGGGAATTCAACAGAGACAATGGCTAGTTGAACGGCGAGTCATTACATCGCAAGGGACAATGTGGCCAGTAATGGGGCCATCAACAACTGTCAATGGTGCATTTAAGGACAGTTACAGAGACAGTCAGAGACAATCGACTGGTAATGGATCTTTTGTTCCCAACAACGGCTCATGTTGGAGGTGTGGAGGCAAACACACAGCCAAAGCTTGCAGGTATCAGCAATATACCTGCAGAAATTGCAACATCAGCGGTCACTTGGCGCATATGTGCAGGAAGCCTGCAGCCAGGTTGATGTCCGAGGAGGACGGGCCCGATGCAAGCCCTACGAGGCCAAATGGACAATGGGGGAAATGACTGGATGCTGAAGTTCAGCGAGTTCATGTGGAGCACATATACAATTCATACACTAGGACAGCACCGATAATGATGAAAGTGCTCGTCAATGGCATCCCAGTATCAATGGAGCTAGACACGGGGGCCAGCCAGTTCCTGATGAGTATCAAACAGTTTGACAAGTTGTGGGCATCCAAGGCCAGGAGGCCAAAATTATTGCGGATTGATGCACAGCTACGGACATATACAAAGGAGATCACTACTAGGCAGCACCACAGTAGTCGTTACCCACAAAGATTCGGAGAACAGGTTGCCATTCTGGATTGTCCCGAGGGATGGTCCCGCACTACTGGGAAGGAGTTGGCTTGCTGTCATGAACTGGAAATGGGGCGATGTCAATGCAATTTCTTCTGTGGAGCGAATATCATGCTCACAGGTCCTGGACAAATTTGACTCACTATTTCAAACCGGCATTGGCACTTTCATGGGGACCAAGGTAGTGATTCACATAAACCCGGACGCCAGACTAGTATACCACAAGGCCAGAGCGGTGCCGTACGTGATGCGGGAAAAGATAGACGGCGAATAGGACCACCTGCTGAGGGAAGGCATCATCTCGTCAGTCAAATTCAGTGACTGGGTGACCCCGATTGTGTTCAAGGCGGATGGGTCGGTCAGGATATGTGGTGATTACAAAGCCACCATCAATCGGGTGTCACTCCAAGACCAGTACCCGCTATCGAAAGTGAAGGACCTCTTGGCGACGCTGTCCAGTGGCAAACTTTTTTCAAAATTGGACCTGACCTCAGCTTACATGATCCAGGAGCTGGCGAGTGAGTCGAAGAAGCTGACCACCATCACGATACACAAGGAGTTGTTTGAGTACAACAGATGTCCGTTCGGGATTCGCTCAGCCGTCGCGATCTTTCAGCGAAATATGGAAAGTCTCCTCAAGTTGATTCCAAGGACGGTGGTTTTTCAAGACGACATCCTCATCACGGGTTGCGATACTGAAGAACACCTCCACAACGTGGAGGAGGTGCTACACAGACTGGACTGGGTAGGTCTGCGACTGAAAAAGGTCAAGTGCGTTTTCATAGCTCCAGAGGTAGAATTACTGGGGATGAGGGTAGCAGCAAACGGATTCAGACCGACTGCGTCCAAAACGGAAGCGATCCAGAGAGCACCCAGACCCCGTAACACGACAGAGCTGTGTTCGTTCCTGGGGCTCCTGAACTATTTTGGTAAATTTCTTCCCAAATTGAGCACGCTGTTAGAGCCGCTACATGTGCTCCTACGCAAAGGTTGCAAATGGGTCTGGGGGGACAGCCAGGAAAGGGTTTTTGACAGAGCACGCAATTTGTTATGCTCCAACAATCTGTTAACGCTATATGACCCTTGTAAGAAACCGGTTTTAACGTGTGATGCGCCGTCCTATGGGGTCGGGTGTGTGTTGCAGCATGTCAATGCCAAGGGTCAGTTACAGCCGGTAGCTTATGCCTCCAGAAGTCTGTCCCAGGCAGAAAGGGGCTACAGGATGGTAGAAAAGGAAGCGCTTGCATGTGTATATGCAGTAAAAAAAAAATGCACCAGTACCTGTTTGACAGGAAATTTGAGCTAGAGACAGATCACAAACCCCTAACGTCCCTTTTGGCCGACAACAAGGCCATAAATGCAAATGCGGCGGCCCGCATACAGAGGTGGGCACTCACGTTAGCCGCCTATGACTATACAATTCGGCACAGACCGGGCACTGAAAACTGCGTCGATGCACTTAGCAGGCTCTCACTAGCCGCCACCGAGGGGGCAACTGAGCATGCTGCTGAGATGGTCATGGCAGGGGGATGGGAACCAATGCAGGGAGACAGAGGGAAACAAAAAGGAGACAAAAGCAAAAGACAGAAAGAAGATGAGGAAAAGTGGAGGGCAGAGAAACCCAAGGCAAAGAACAAAAAGGGCCACTGTACAGCAAATTTCTAAAAGGACAAAGGGTGTTAAAAAAAACAAGCCTGAAGGCTTTGTGGCTTAATGCAAAGCGTATCCATAATAAGGTGGATGAATTAACTGTGCAAATAGATGTTAACAAATATGATGTGATTGGGATTACGGAGACGTGGCTCCAGGATGATCAGGGCTGGGAACTCAACATCCAGGGGTACTCAACATTCAGGAAGGATAGAATAAAATGAAAAGGAGGTGGGGTAGCATTGCTGGTTAAAGAGGAGATTAATGCAATAGTTAGGAAGGACATTAGCTTGGATAATGTGGAATCTATATGGGTAGAGCTGCAGAACACCAAAGGGCAAAAAACGTTAGTGGGAGTTGTGTACAGACCTCCAAACAGTAGTAGTGATGTTGGGGAGGACATCAAACAGGAAATTAGGGGTGCATGCAATAAAGGTGCAACAGTTATAATGGGTGACTTTAATATGCACAAACTGGAAGCAATACGGTGGAGGAGGATTTCCTGGAGTGCATAAGGGATGGTTTTCGAGACCAATATGTTGAGGAACCAACTAGGGGGGAGGCCATCTTAGACTGAGTGTTGTGTAATGAGAGAGGATTAATCAGCAATCTCGTTGTGCGAGGCCCCTTGGGGAAGAGTGACCATAATATGGTGGAATTCTGCATTAGGATGGAGAATGAAACAATTAATTCAGAGACCATGGTCCAGAACTTAAAGAAGGCTAACTTTGAAGGTATGAGGCGTGAATTGGCTAGGATAGATTGGCGACTGATACTTAAGGGGTTGACTGTGGATGGGCAATGGCAGACATTTAGAGACTACATGGATGAACTACAACAATTGTACATTCCTGTCTGGCGTAAAAATAAAAAAGGGAAGGTGGCTCAACCATGGCTATCAAGGGAAATCAGGGATAGTATTAAAGCCAAGGAAGTGGCATACAAATTGGCCAGAAATAGCAGCGAACCCGGAGACTGGGAGAAATTTAGAACTCAGCAGAGGAGGACAAAGGGTTTGATTAGGGCAGGGAAAATGGAGTACGAGAAGAAGCTTGCAGGGAACATTAAGACGGATTTCAAAAGTTTCTATAGATATGTAAAGAGAAAAAGGTTAGTAAAGACAAACGTAGGTCCCCTGCAGTCAGAATCAGGGGAAGTCATAACGGGGAACAAAGAAATGGTGGACCAATTGAACAACTACTTTGGTTCAGTATTCACTTAGGAGGACACTAACAACCTTCCGAATATAAAAGGGGTCAGAGGGTCTAGTAAGGAGGAGGAACTGAGGGAAATCCTTATTAGTCGGGAAATTGTGTTGGGGAAATTGATGGGATTGAAGGCCGATAAATCCCCAGGGCCTGATGGACTGCATCCCAGAGTACTTAAGGAGGTGGCCTTGGAAATAGCGGATGCGGACAGTCATTTTCCAACATTCCATTGACTCTGGATCAGTTCCTATCGAGTGGAGGGTAGCCAATGTAACCCCACTTTTTAAAAAAGGAGGGAAAGAGAAAACAGGGAATTATAGACCCATCAGCCTGACATCGGTAGTGGGTAAAATGATGGAATCAATTATTAAGGATGTCATAGCAGCGCATTTGGAAAGAGGTGACATGATAGGTCCAAGTCAGCATGGATTTGTGAAAGGGAAATCATGCTTGACAAATCTTCTGGAATTTTGTGAGGATGTTTCCAGTGGAGTGGACAAGGGAGAACCAGTTGATGTGGTATATTTGGACTTTCAGAAAGTTTTCGACAAGGTCCCACACAAGAGATTAATGTGCAAAGTTAAAGCACATGGGATTGGGGGTAGTGTGCTGATATGGATTGAGAACTGGTTGTCAGACAGGAAGAAAAGAGTAGGAGTAAATGGGGACTTTTCAGAATGGCAGGCGGTGACTAGTGGGGTACCGCAAGGTTCTGTGCTGGGGCCCCAGCTGTTTACATTGTACATTAATGATTTGGACGAGGGGATTAAATGTAGTATCTCCAAATTTGCGGATGACACTAAGTTGGGTGGCAGTGTGAGCTGTGAGGAGGATGCTATGAGGCTGCAGAGCGACTTGGATAGGTTAGGTGAATGGGCAAATGCATGGCAGATGAAGTATAATGTGGATAAATGTGAGGTTATCCACTTTGGTGGTAAAAACAGACAGACAGACTATTATCTGAATGGTGACAGATTAGGAAAAGGAGAGGTGCAACGAGACCTGGGTCACGTCAGTCATTGAAGGTTGGCATGCAGGTACAGCAGGTGGTTAAGAAAGCAAATGGCATGTTGGCCTTCATAGCGAGGGGATTTGAGTGCAGGGGCAGGGAGGTGTTGCTACAGTTGTACAGGGCCTTGGTGATGCCACACCTGGAGTATTGTGTACAGTTTTGGTCTTCTAACCTGAGGAAAGACATTCTTGCTATTGAGGGAGTGCAGCGAAGGTTCGCCAGACTGATTCCCGGGATGGCGGGACTGACCTATCAAGAAAGACTGGATCAACTGGGCTTGTATTCACTGGAGTTCAGAAGAATGAGAAGGGACCTCATCGAAACGTTTAAAATTCTGATGGGTTTAGACAGGTTAGATGCAGGAAGAATGTTCCCAATGATGGGGAAGTCCAGAACCAGGGGTCACAGTCTAAGGATAAGGGGTAACCCATTTAGGACCGAGATGAGGAGAAACTTCTTCACCCAGAGAGTGGTGAACCTGTGGAATTCTCTACCACAGAAAGTTGTTGAAGCCAATTCACTAAATATATTCAAAAAAGAGTTAGATGTAATCCTTACTACTAAGGGGATCAAGTGGTATGGCGAGAAAGCAGGAATGGGGTACTGAAGTTGCAGGCTAGAAGGGCCGAATGGCCTATTCCTGCACCTATTTTCTATGTTTCTATGTTTCTATGAAAGCGAAGGCTCACCCGTGACAGCCCGTCAGATCAAAGTCTGGACAAATACAGACCTGCTACTGACTTTAGTCAAGAATTGTGTCCTGAATGGGGACTAGGCAGCCACGTACGGGGCATGCCCTGAGGAATTTAAATCATTTCACAAGCGCAAGGATGAACTCTCGATTCAGGCCGATTGCCTACTTTGGGGTAACCGACTAGTCATGCCCCAGATGGGCAGAGAGGCGTTCATTCGAGAACTCCACAATGAGCACCCGGGCATTGTCATGATGAAGGCAATTGCCAAGTCACACGTTTGGTGGCCAGGGATAGATGCAGACCTGGAACTTTGTGTTCGCAGGTGCAGCATGTGTGCCCAGCTGGGCAATGCACCCAGGGAAGCCCCCCTTAGCTCCTGGTCCTGGCCTGCCAAGCCATGGTCATGCATCCATGTGGACTACGCAGGTCCTTTCATGGGAAAAATGTTTTTGGTTGTAGTAGATGCCTACTCCAAATAGATCGAGTGTGACATTCTCAATTCAAGAACATTCTCTGCCATGGTAGAAAGTCTATGGGCAATGTTCGCTGCCCATGGTCTACCGGACGTCTTGGTCAGCGACAATGGTCCGTGCTTTACAAGCATTGAATTCCAGGACTTCATGGCAGGAAATGGTATCAACCATGTCAGAACGACACCGTTCAAGCCGGCCTCAAATGGCCAGGCGGAACAAGCAATGCAGATAATCAAATGGGATGCTCAGAATCCAAGTGGGTTCCCTACAAAGCCGCTTATCACACTTCCTGTTGGCCAATAGATCCCGACCACACTCGCTCACAGGGGTTCCACCCGCAGAGCTGCAAATGAAAAGGGCACTCAAAACCAGGTTATCCATTATACACCCCACCATGAAAGAAATTGTTGAGAGCAGGCGCCGGTCACGTTGTGACTATCATGATGGGAATGCGAGGGCGCGATGTATTGACGTCAATGACCCTGTCCTTGTCCTCAACTATGCTGCAGGGCCCAAATGGCTCACAGGCACTGTGATTGCCAAAGAGGGGAATAGGATTCTGGTAGTTAAACTTACCAATGGACAAATCTGCCGCAGACAAGTGGACCAAACAAAAAGAAGGTTCAGCAACACCATAGAAGAAGCAGAGGAAGAACACTATGTAGAGTTCACTCCACCACAGGTGACCGAACACCGGAACCAAGTGGAGGAGAGCCCAGTCACTGTGGGCAGTCCAGACAGGCCTGAGGCACCACAAACAGCAGACACTCAGGCCAGCGCCCAACAACCGGAGCCCCAACTCAGGCGCTCTACAAGGGAGCGTAAACCACCAGAGAGACTTAACCTGTGATCCCAATAAGACTTTGTGGGGGAGGTGATGTCATGTATTGTCCTGTCATTGTAATCCATGTATAAACTGACCCAAGTTGTACACTGTGAGAATACTGACCACTAGGTGGTGAACTTGTGGGAGACACTCCTAACCTGGACTTTCAGGTATAAAAGGGGAAGCTCCACCCATCTTCTCCACTTTAGTGCTGGCAAATAAAGGCTACTGGTCACAGAGTGATCTTCTCTCTAGTATGGGCCTCGTGTGCATTTGTACTGTATAGCAAGGACATATTAGTAAATATATAATTTCATCTACCCAGACCTTAAACTAGGTCTGGTAAATAGTTAAAAACTAAACTATAAGCTAAGTTAATTAATTACATACATTTTAATTAACTAACTAAATAAAACAAGTTTATAAAGGGATGACAGTTCACATGGTGTGTCGCAACTGCAGCAGTTGGATGTTTGTGGAGAGCATCGCAATCCCGGACGACCATGTCTGCAGTAAATGTCTGCATCTCGAGTAATTTCAGCTCAGAGTTATTGAGCTAGAGTCCAAGGTGCAGACATTGCGGGCAAAAGGAAGGGGGAGAGTTAGCTGGACAATTTGGTCCAGGAGGCAGTCACACTGGTACAGGTCAGATTGGTGGTCAGGGACAGGAGGGTGTGACTGCAACTCAGGCAGGTAAGGGGACCCCAAGTGCAGTGCTGGTGGAGCCTCGGTCTCTGACCTTATCCAACAGGTATGAGGTTCTTGCTGCCTGTGTGGACGAGGGCAAAGTCTGCAGGGTGGCTGAACAAATTGGCCATGGCACAGGAGGCCATTCAAGTGGGGGGGAGTGGAAAGGAATGTTGCAGTAGTAGCGGACAGTATAGTAAAGGGGATAAATACTTTCTCTGCAGCCACAACCGGGAGTTCCTAAGGCCTGGTGCCAGGGTTAAGGATATCTCCACATGGAGTGGGAGGAGGAGGATCCAGTTGTTGTGGTCCATGTATGAACCAACAACATATGTAGAACTAGGAATGAGGTCCAACTGAGAGAGTTTAAGGAGTTAGGGTCCAAGTAGAACCTCAAAGGTAATAATCTCTGGATTGTTAGCTGTGTCACACGCAAAATTTGCATAGGGACAAGCAGATCAGAGAGTTAAATGCGTGGCTGAAAGAATGATGTGGGAGGAAGGTGTTTCAATTTGTGGGGCACTGGCACCAGTACTGGGGAAAGAGGGAGTTGTTCCATTGGGACGGTCTCCACTTAACCCGAGCTGGGACCAGTCTCCTGGCGAATCGAATAACTAGGGCTATGGCTAGGGCTATAACCTAAAAAAACACGGGGAGGGGTCAGGTGAGGTGAAATTTAGAAATCTAGGGTTCAATTTTCCCCAGTGATCTGCACCATTTTTTTGGTGCGCGCCACTTTTTTGGCCTAAATTAAAATCGCCAGGTTTCCCCAAAGATTATGCGCCAGCGCAACTCAGTTAGTCACAATTTCTTTAGGTTATTTTTTTTTTTGCGTAACTTGATGTCTGCGCAGGTTTTTCACATTTATGCAAGCTTAGCGAACTTACATTTCTCCTAGGACGGCGTATGTGACCACTCCCAAAAAACGTTCTGGGCACTTAAGAAAAACCAGCACACATCAAAAAATCAGCGCCTACAGATGCCATTGTTTGTTGGCGAAGTTTTGGATGCAATCAAGAACACATAAATATTCATCATGAAGCTTAATTTTTTCAAAGTTACAATGCAGAAAATGGAAGTTTAATGCAATTCTTTAAATTGGAATTTTTTTCAAAGTGCCACCCCACCACCGAACATCTCCAAACCGGGCTCTTCAGTCGGAGCATCGGCCAGCAGAATCGGCCCCTCGCCCGGACACAGTGGCTCGGGGCTTGGTTTCAAATGAAGCCCAGGAGGGTGGGGGTGTGTGGAAGCCAAACTGAAGGGATGAGAACCCTTACACTATGCAGCAGCGGCATCAAAAACAACCCGGGGGTGGTGATGGTGGGGGGGGGGGGGGCGGTGGTGGGGGATGGGGGGATTATGTGGAAGCTGAACTGAAGGGATGAGAACCCTTACACTGTGCAGCAGCATCAAGTGAAACTCGGGGGGAGGAGGGTTTGCCGAGCCCTGTGACCGAGCAAGGGAACAATTCTGCCGGCCAATCCTCAAGCCCGGTGAGGAGACGTTCGGTCAGTGGTGGGGTGGTACTTTGAAATTAAAGAATTGCATTAGACTTCGTTGCCCCAAATGTTCTCATTTGAATACCTAGCCTCCCATTGTAAGCAAGCCTATTGCACATGCCCAGACCTTGGTGTGGTCCATACTAGTGCGTCGACCTTGGGGAGCGAGACAACAAAGAAGCTTGTCCTGCTGCTTTGAGCTTCTTGCAAAGGTACAATTTAATCATGGGGGCAATACTGACAATGCCATATCTCGTGCAAGCCTTCTGCATGATGGTGCTGCGGAGAAGCTGATTGATTTGACATCATTGCATGAGGAAACTCAGAGCGCGTAGGATGATGGGCAGGAGGCCTTACCCACATCGGGTATATCGAGACAGGCATTCATACCTGCACCTGAGTGACGCAGACTGTGCGAGAAGGCTGCGTTTCCACAAAGAAGTTGTAACCAACATCTGTGAGTTAGTAAAAACAGACCTGCAACCTGGAAGCATCAGGAGGACTGCTTTATCAGTTGAAGTGAAGGTTACAACTGCACTTTCATTCTATGCATCTGGATCATTCCAGGCCACAACTGGGGATGTGTGTGCCATTTATCAACACACAACACATATCCGCATTCGACAGGTGACTGCTGCACTATATGCCTGGAGGAATGACTACATAAAGCTCCCATGACCGCCTAGGCAATGCATGACAGGACTTGGGCTTCTCCAGGATTGCTGGCTTCCCAAAGATACAGGACTGCATTGATTGTACCCACAGCACCTTGCGAGCACCATTGGAGGATTCCAAGATGTACAGGAACAGGAAATGCTTCCACTCCGTTAATGTGCAGCTCATGTGTGACGACATGCATCGCATCATGTCAGTTGATGCAAGATACTCTGGGAGCACCCATGATGCGTCATCATACACAAGAGCATTATACCTGCCATGTTTCAGCAGCAGCCAGAAGGAGGCAAAGGGTACGGCCTCTCCACCTGGCTCATGACACCCCTATTCGTAACCCAGATGGAAGCTGACCGGGAATACAACAAGTTGCACATTGCGATGCGCAGCATAATAGAGAGGATCATTGACATATTGCAACAATGTTTCCGATGCCTGGACCATTCCGGAGGCTACTTGCAATACTCCCCTGAGATTGTCCATCAGTTCACTGTTGTGTGCTGCATTCTGCATAACTTAGCCTTCATGAGACAGCAGCAGCTGGTTCGAGAAGACCACCGGAGGTGAGAGTGGCTGATGATGAAGAGGAAGATGCAGATGACGAGGAGGAGGAGGAGGACGAGGAAGCCATGCAACTACCTGAATCCAGAGCACGACGGCAGAAGAGGAAGGGCTGTTGTGCCCCTTTAACGATTGCTCAAGCCTTGTGCCAGTTGCTCATCCGTGAACGCTTTGCTGCCTGAAGGCTCAGCGCCAACTATTCCACATGGACCATGTTTACTGTTTGCACCTGTTCCGTAATGTTGTGTTGTGTTAATAATGGAACAAATAATGGAAATGATTCCGTTTGTACTTAACCATAAACTTGATGCCAGATACCCATCCTTCCTATATGGCTCAGAGACATGGACCATATACAGTAGACACATCAAATCACTGGAGAAATAACACCAATGCTGCCTCCGCAAGATCCTACAAATCCTCTGGGAGGATAGACGTACCAACGTCAATGTTCTCGATCAGGCCAACATCCCCAGCATCAAAGCACTGACCACACTCGACGAGTTCCGTTGGGTGGGCCACATCGTCTGCGTGCACGACACAAGACTCCCAAAGCAAGCGCTCTACTCGGAACTCCTATACAGCAAGCGATCCCGAGGTGGGCAGAGGAAACATTTCAAGGACACCCTCAAAGCCTCCTGAATAAAGTGCAACATCCCCACCGACACCTGGAAATCCCTGGCCCAAGACAGCCCAATGTGGAGGAAGAGCATCCGGAAAGATGCTGAGCACCTCGAGTCTCGTCATCGCGAGGATGCAGAAAACAAGCGCAGGAGGCGGAAGGGGCGAGTGGCAAACCAGACTCCTCACCCACCCTTTCCTTCAACGAGTGTCTATCCCACTTGTGACAGAGACTGTAATTCCCGTATTAGACATTTCAAGGACACCCTCAAAGCCTCCTGAGAACTCACTTTTTGAGTGGAAGCAAATCTTCCTTGATTTTGAGGGACTGCCTATGATGATGAACTTAACTTTAATAAAAATATTCTTGTATCAAACTTTAAAGTTTTCAGGTAAGATCACTTAAAAACTTTAAGATCATTTACAAATTCTAAGATCACTTAAAAACTTTAAGATCACTTACAAACTTTTAAACTTGTACATTTACATAATTTACAAAAAACTTTGTATTTGAGAATAATTACAACAGTTGTAAGGGGAGCTTGGGGTGTGGGTTCGAATCCACACTCCCCTGAGGTTCTGTACATGCGATTTATGAGGATGGGTGAGTAATGAGGCACCAGACACAGTGGGTAAGAGTGCAAAATGGCTAATGTTGTTTATTTAGAATAGTAAACACCAAGATAGAGGGCATAGGAAGAGGTCATAAATAGCAGTAATGGCACAAATTCACTCAACAACACAAAAAATTCTCACAAAAGGGAAGGGGAAAACAAGAGGTTAAAACATTCCACTCACACATAACCACACCTCCCACTCCCAGCCTTTTTACCAATTCCTATCCTAAATTGAGTCTGTGAGGGGGTTTGGGCTATACTCTCAATCCTACCAACTCCGGGGTTCTGGGGGCACTTATTTCAGCTCGGGGTCCCTCTGGGGTGGGTTTTACGTTGTTGGTCAGTTCGGTTTTCCTCCTCGATGTTGCGTCGGTTTCTTCTCTTTGCCTTTCGGTTGGCTCCTAAGCAAAAAGCTGTTGGAGTTAAGCACCTTCCCCAGAGCGAGGGCCCTGTGAAAAGCTGACTCAACTACCAAAAGCTGACTCCAACCTCCAAAAGCTGACTCCCTCTGCTCGTTCTGTAGCTCCTATATTTGTATCCAATTTAGTTCTGGCCTTTTCGCGCTCAAACTCAGTTGGTGGTCCAATGTGTAAGTTTGGGCGGGGAGATAGCTTTGAATATTTAATCAGAAGATGTCACAGGTACAGGTAGGTGTGAGGACAGGGGTATTGTTTCAGTGCACATTGGTTCCTCAAAGTCTGGTGGTCCATTGTCCACTGTCCATATTAATTAGGTAGATGATGGTCCACATACATTAGGGGTGAGTCATATTTTCAAACTGGGCCGGGTAGTCCCCATTGGTTGAGGATTTCCCCACTTCAGGCTTGACTCGACCCCTGATTGGCCTGCCAGAATGCACTTTTCCCATATTGACCAGTGCCTCAGTCTCGCTTGTGAGCCAGACTCCACAATGTCTATATCCACCCACACGTTTCCCAGCCTGCCTGGTCTGAGGATTTTACTTGGCCAAAAATGTTCATTTAAAATGTATAGGACGATCCCATGGTAGTTTTCTTGTCCTTAGGGTGTTCCAATAAAATGCGGCCGTGGATTTTCGAACCTTACACTCCCCCATTAGGGTGTTTTCAAAATGTGAAGCAAACCTTTTCCCTCTTACAGAGCCAATATTCCCCACATCTTACCTAAGCCCACGATAAAACATTAAAATACACCAATGGTATTCATACATTTGGAATCAATACAATACTGAAAATGTAAAAATGCTTCTCATCCAACACCCTTCACCAAAATCATAATAGTACATAGTATCCTACATTATAGTATTACAGATAGGGAGGTACGGACCTTTTACAAGGTACAGACTTTTCTTTACAGTGCAATACATTCGGCTCGTACAATCAGTCCCATCATACTGCATAGACTTTGCTAGCCCTCCTTTTTCGTTTGGCCTTTGACTTGGCCTCCCGCATAGCTTTCTCAATTTTTAAACGACGGCCCTTTCTCCTAAGCTGGCAGCGGATCACCAGCAAATCGTCTACGATGATCAGCTGTGCCACTACCAGGGCGTGAGAGAGGATGCAGTCCCAGGCCGGGACCTCTACGTCCAACCCCAAATCCCACCAGGGCCTTGAATTTAAGTCAGCAGTCTGGGCTCCCAATTTTACTGTTTTTTTTGTTGCAGGGTGAAATAATGTTTCTGGGATTTTTGTGCTGCTTTAAACAGATCTATCAGGTGCTCTGGTAAAAATGGAATGTGGTATCTGAAATGTGCTACATAATTGTCCATGCTATTAATCATTGATGCCCCGGTGTTGAAACCGGTAAAAACATCATTCCAGATCCCTCTTCTGTGTCTTTTCGGTTTAATGTTGTCTCTGGGTTGTAGACTGTACAGCAAAGTCTTATTCAAATTGCCAAAATCGAGCTCGTAGAATGTCCTGAACATTTCTCGAAGGAGAGCCTGGTAGAGGCGTTCTGTCTCTTTGGGGCACCACTCAGGTAGGTGTGCCTCGGTAAGGTTAAGGATGACGGAGGCCATGGCGTAGTGGACCCCCTGGTAGCAGCTTGTCCGTGGGAACCAAAACCAAACCATTCTCTGGTCCTTGGGTGGTGGTAGGGCATCTGTCCGTGTCAGTTAGTTCGGTCGGGGCTGCGGGCAGGGGCTGTCTCGGGTGTACGCTTAACTCGGTGGTGTGGATGGAGCTGGGGTGGCTTACTCTGCATGTGACCATGCTCCAGTCCCATCCCATCCCCTCCCCTTCATCCCGCCACTGTCGGGACAACGCTATGGAGATGCCTGCAGGGCAAATCTTCTCTGATCCCCACATGCACACATACACTCCTAACTCCGTTTCCCACCATTTATCCCAACACACACTCAATCCCCCCTGGGTGCCCGTGAAACAAAAAGGGCCACTGAATATAAAAGGGCTGCAGGAGGGGTAAAAACTAAAAATCATGGTTTAAAAACTAGGATGAAAGCACTCTACCTAAATGCACGCAGCATTAGAAATAAAGTAAATGAGTTGACGGCACAAATCATTACAAATGGGTATGATTTGGTAGCCATTACAGAGACATGGTTGCAAGGTGGCCAGGACTGGGAATTAAACGTACAGGGGTATCTGACGATTTGGAAAGATAGGCAGGAAGGGAAGGGAGGTGGGGTAGCTCTGTTAATAAGGGATGATATCAGGGCAGTTGTGAGGGATGATATTGGCTCCAATGAACAAAATGTTGAATCATTGTGGGTGGAGATTAGAGATAGTAAGGGGAAAAAGTCACTGGTCGGCGTAGTTTATAGGCCCCCAAATAATAACTTCATGGTGGGGCGGGCAATAATCAAGGGAATAATGGAGGCATGTGAAAAAGGAGCGGCAGTGGTTATGGGGGATTTTAACCTACATATCGATTGGTCAAATCAAATCGCAGGGGGTAGCCTGGAGGAGGAATTCATAGAATGCATACGGGATTGTTTCTTAGAACAGTATGTAACAGAGCCTACAAGGGAGCAAGCCATTTTGGATCTGGTCCTGTGTAACGAGACAGGAAAAATAAACGATCTGCTCATAAAAGATCCTCTCGGAATGAGTGATCACAATATGGTTGAATTTGTAATACAGATTGAGGATGAGGAAGTTGTGTCAGAAACGAGCGTACTATGCTTAAACAAAGGGGACTACAGTGGGATGAGGGCAGAGTTGGCTAAAGTAGACTGGAAACAAGGACTAAACGGTGGCACAATTGAGGAACAGTGGAGGACTTTTAAGGAGCTCTTTCATAATGCGCAACAAAAATATATTCCAGTGAAAGAGAAGGGCGGCAAGAGAAGAGATAACCAGCCGTGGATAACCAAGGAAATAAAGGAAAGTATCAAATCAAAGATCAATGCGTATAAGGTGGCCAAGGTTAGTGGAAAACTAGAGGATTGGGAAGATTTTAAGCAACAGCAAAGAATGACTAAAAAAGCAATAAAGAAAGGGAAGATAGATTACGAAGGTAAACTTGCGCAAAACATAAAAACAGATAGTAAAAGCTTTTACAGATATATAAAATGGAAAAGAGTGACTAAAGTAAATGTTGGTCCCTTAGAAGATGAAAAGGGGGATTAATAATGGGAAATGTGGAAATGGCTGAGACCTTAAACAATTATTTTGCTTCCGTCTTCACAGTGGAAGACACAAAAACCATGCCAAAAATTGCTGGTCATAGGAATGTGGGAAGGGAGGACCTTGAGATAATCACTATCACTAGGGAGGTAGTGCTGGACAGACTAATGGGACTGAAGGTAGACAAGTCCCCTGGTCCTGATGCAATGCATCCCAGGGTATTAAAAGAGATGGCGGAAGTTATAGCAGATGCATTTGTTATAATCTACCAAAATTCTCTGGACTCTGGGGAGGTACCAGCGGATTGGAGAGCAGCTAATGTAACGCTTCTGTTTAAAAAAAGGGGCAGGCAAAAGGCAGGTAACTATAGGCCGGTTAGTTTAACATCTGTAGTGGGGAAAATGCTTGAAACTATCATTAAGGAAGAAATAGCGGGACATCTGGATAGGAATAGTGCAATCAAGCAGACGCAGCATGGATTCATGAAAGGGAAATCATGTTTAACTAACTTACTGGAATTCTTTGAGGATATAACGAGCATGGTGGATAGAGGTGTACCGATGGATGTGGTGTATTTAGATTTCCAAAAGGCATTCGATAAGGTGCCACACAAAAGGTTACTGCAGAAGATAAAGGTTTGCGGAGTCAGAGGAAATGTATTAGCATGGATAGAGAATTGGCTGGCGAACAGAAAGCAGAGAGTCGGGATAAATGGGTCTTTTTCCGGTTGGAAATCAGTGGTTAGTGGTGTGCCACAGGGATCAGTGCTGGGACCACAACTATTTACAATATACATAGATGACCTAGAGGAGGGGACAGAGTGTAGTGCAACAAAATTTGCAGATGACACTAAGATTAGTGGGAAAGCGGGTTGTGTAGAGGACTCAGAGAGGCTACAAGGAGATTTGGATAGGTTAAGCGAATGGGCTAAGGTTTGGCAGATGGAATACAATGTCGGAAAGTGTGAGGTCATCCACCTTGGGAAAAAAAACAGTAAAAGGGAATATTATTTGAATGGGAAGAAATTACAACATGCTGTGGTGCAGAGGGACCTGGGGGTCCTTGTGCATGAATCCCAAAAGGTTAGTTTGCAGGTGCAGCAGGTAATCAGGAAGGCAAATGGAATGTTGGCCTTCATTGCTAAAGGGATGGAGTACAAAAGCAGGGAGGTGTTGCTGCAACTGTATAAGGTATTGGTAAGGCCGCAGCTGGAGTACTGCGTGCAGTTTTGGTCACCTTACTTAAGGAAGGATATACTAGCTTTGGAAGGGGTACAGCGACGATTCACTAGGCTGATTCGAGAAATGAGGGGGTTACCTTATGATGATAGATTGAGTAGACTGGGTCTTTACTCCTTGGAGTTCAGAAGGATGAGGGGTGATCTTATAGAAACATTCAAAATCATGAAAGGGATAGACAAGATAGAGGCAGAGAGGTTGTTTCCATTGGTGGGGGAGACTAGAACTAGGGTGCACAGCCTCAAAATACATAGGAGCCAATTTAAAACCGAGTTGAGAAAGAATTTCTTCTCCCAGAGGGTTGTGAATCTGTGGAATTCTCTGCCCAAGGAAGCAGTTGAGGCTGGCTCATTGAATGTTTTCAAGTCAAAGATAGATAGATTTTTAAGCAATAAGGGAATTAAGGGTTACGGGGAGAGGGCGGGTAAGTGGAGCTGAGTCCACGACAAGATCAGCCATGATCTTATTGAATGGCGGAGCAGGCTCGAGGGGCTAGATGGCCTATTCCTGTTCCTAATTCTTATGTTCTTATGGTCTGGTAGGTGCTGTTGTCCAGTCTCTCCCAATCTGCTGTCGGGTTTCCCCTTGCTCAGCTTCCTGAGCCACCACCACCTTCCCACCGAGATGTGCCCCTTACAGGTCAGGCGAACCCTCTTCCCAACTACTACCCTAACCCGGGATGCGGTCACCTCAATGTTGAGCCAGGAAACTGATGCTTCCCCATACGTGACCCCGAGGTGGCTGGAGTATCGAGTGGAATTGGACCCCAACCACCCTGGTCACTTTCCCCTGTGGGTATATATTGCGGTCCCCTCTACCCCTGGTGTCCCTTCTCCTGTAGTGACAGTCGGTGCCTGCCCCCCCGAGCATCCAAAAATAATGGCTTCTTCAGTCTCTCCCCAGTAGCCGATGCACATTCTGATGTAGGTGCACAGGAGCAGGATTTTCTTCATCTCTGGTTCCTCTTCTGAAAGACAAAACCTCATTTGGTTCAAAAACCCTGAGCCCTCTGGCTCATCCCTCCCCCATTTTCCACTCTGTCTACATCTCACAGTACCCCTGTGTGTGCCTATCGGTCTGACCGCAAACCGCAATTTTACTGTGGAAGTCAAGGGGTTTCAACTAATAAACACTTGAAACAACAAACAAACCTTATGCAAAAGAGGAAGTGAGAGAAAAAAAAAGTCCAGGCTCCCTATCCTATTGGCTCAAAAGCCTCACTGTTATACTTCCTATATTGCAGAGGCCACCTGAACCCCACTATACTAGAGAAATCTTTATATATATCTGTACACACCTACTGCTCTCTTTTTTAACCCATCCCGGGTGGCTGTGCTAATCCCTGGGATGCTCCTTGGTTTTCCTTTTATGCGGGGGAATGTAGGGGGGAGACCACCTCTCCTTTGGCCTCTTGGGTCGGACCGACCTCCGTGGCCCCTCTGTCTCCCCTGCCAAGGTGTCCCCCGAGCTTCGGGTGGTGCTTACTGGGCTGGTACAACCCATCACCCCCTCTAGGGATGGCTCACTGCCCTTGGGAGCAAAGAAAATTCCCCTGGCAGGCTCCTCACTGCCGGGGACTCCCGTATCCTCTGGGGGCTTTGGGTTGTACAAGGATTCCACCCGAAACCACTCGCAGCTGATACTCTCACAGCGTTTCCTCTGTTCTTCTGGGGACCACTCACTACTGGGACCCACCGCCACCCTCTCTCCTGTAGGCTCTGGGCTGTCTGCACCAAAAGTTAGGCTATCCCCGACCGGCTCCTCACTGTCAGCGGTCCCTTGCTCGGTACAACCCCTTCCCTGTCAGGAGGCTCTCGTTCTTCCAGGGACCACTCACTACTGGGACCCGCCGCCACTATCTCGCTTGCAGGCTCTGGGCTGTCCGCACCGAAGGCTAGGCTAGCCCCGACAGGCTCCTCACTGTTGGCGGCCCCTGTCTCCGGTACAAGCCCTTCCCCGTCAGGAGACCTTGGCTGCGGGGTCACGTCCAGTGACTGGCTGCCTGCCCTGTGTGGCCCTTTTCCCCTAGTACCTCTCGGGAAAGTAAAACAGGCTGCTAGGGACGGTGGCACCCTTGGCTGCGGAGTCCGAGCGGATATCCTAATGGATGGAGGTGAGTCCTCGTCCCATATGTAAGGTGGGAATCCCCCTTCCTGTGGGTCCCAAATCTGTGGGTAGTTTGTACCTGTGAAGCAACTCACTGCTCCTTGAGGTGGGATCAGAGGAGCTGCAGTGGTGGGCTGGGGGCCTGGGCTTCCCGTCGGGATTATCCCTCCGGGCTGCCCTTTCCCACAAGATTTTGCCTTGTTGGGGTTAAACAGTTTACATTGGTTAATGTGAGACCATTTAACCCGGCGGGGCATCTTGACCGCGTATACCATGGGGCTTGCCTTGTTGACAATGCTGTAAGGCCCCAAGTATAGTGGCTCAAAGACTCCCACCCTGGCAAAGTTGCGGACCATGACCTGGTTCCCCACCTGCCACTCGTGGTGTTTGCTCGGTTCCAGCAGCAATCGGTTGGTCTGATGCTGCTTCCCCATGTTAGTGGCCGCCTGCCAGTGAATCTGCTTGAGGTGCTCCAACAGACTCTTGGTGAAGCGGTCCCTATTCACCTCGATTACCTGAGCTTCCGTCAGGACCGGGGCAAGTACATGGGTGGGGATTCGCATGGCTCTTCCAGTCATGAGCTCGTATGAGGAATACCCCGTGCTTTTCGACTGGCTGGCCCGGATCCCCATCAAAACCAGGGGCAACCTCTCCACCCACCTCTGCGGGGAATCCCCAGTCTCCTTCCTGAGTTTTTCTTTCAAGGTCCTATTCATACGCTCCACTAGCCCCGAGGACTGGGGGTTGTCGGCGACATGCCACTTCCCCTCAATCCCCAGCACCTTAAGGGTTGCCTGCATGACCTGTCCGTGAAGTGGCTCACCCGGTCGGACTCCACGTACTGGAGAACACCTCCCTAACTAATATCCTGGCGGTCCCCGCTGCTGTGGCTGTTCGGCAAGGGAAGGCTTCAACCCACTTTGTGAAAGTGTCCACCAAAACCAGGCAGTACCGGTACCCTCCCTTATCCAAAGGTAGGGGCCCTATGTAATCGATTTGTATCGATTGCCATGGTCCCTCTACCCTCCTTGCGTGTCCTAGAGACACCTTTCTTTTCTGGGGATCTGGATTATTGGTTGCACAGATAAGACAGTTCGCGCAAAATTCACGCGTGTCTTCCCGGAGCTGGGGCCACCACCCGACCTGTTCCACCCGTTGCCAGGTGACCTCTGGTCCGGGGTGTCCAGCTCCAGGGACTGCGTGGGCCAGCTGAAGGAACTCCCTCTAGTGCTGCTGGGGCATTATCCACTGCTCTCCTTTAAAAAACATCTTCTCCCTAACATGGATGCCTGTGCCTCCGTACGGTCTTTCGACCTTTTCTCCCGCAGTCAGCTTGTCCATGATGGACTTGAGGACGGGATCTCGCGCCTGTACCTGCTGGAGGTCCGAAGCCAAAGCCACCCCTGCGCTCCTTTGTGTCCCCTGTCTGTCCCGGATAGCTCCTATGGGGCCTGCCTCGAGCAGATTCCACTTGGTTCCCATTCGCGCTCCCTCTTTGGCCAGTTGATCTGCCTTTCGGTTCCCTACAGCCCTGGGCTCATGTTTGTAATGGGCCTTTACTTTGTGAATGCAAATGTCTGCCCCGGTCCCTGCTGCCTGCATGATGTGCTGCAGTAGGGGTTTTATGGCCAGGGGCTTACCGCCTACAGATGTATACCCGCGACGGGACCAGATGGTTAGGCACTCCGTGCAGACATTGCAGGTGAACATACTATCTGAACAGATGGTATAGGGCCATAGGAATTCGCCGGGGTGGGTGACTACATACATGACTGCCGACAGTTCAGCATGCTGGGCGCTCATGGTGGTTGGGAGCTTTATGGCCCTGGCAATGCCTGCCTGGGGATCATAAATCCCGCACCCTGTGAGCCTTTCCCCCGCCACCACCGTGCTGGACCCGTCAACATAGATCTCCCGGCCGTGGGGATGGATCCCCTCCCGGAGCCCTATGTCCATGTCCCAGACCCCCTCAATGGAGCAACGTTGGGCTTTCCCGGGGTACAGCATGTTGGCTGCCAGTCGGGGCTCACACATCCCTTTTACTCTCAAATTCATCTGTGAGAACAGGAGGGTCCAGCGAGCAATGCGTGGCCTGCTCACTGTCCCATCCTTAATTCTCCCGTCCAGCAGCATCTGAGTGGGGGTGTGATGAGTGAGGAGGGTGATTGGGGACACTCCTGTAAACACCTGCGACCGCTTCACAGCCCAGTGGGTGGTCAGTAGATGCCTTTCACAGTTTGAGTAACCCCTCTCAACCTCAGTGAGGACCATGGAGGAGTAGACCACCGGCCTCAGCTGGCCGTACTGCTGTTGCATCAGCACAGCACTAAAGCTATCCCCGCTGGCTGCTACCTCCAGGAAAAATTCCTCGCCCTCATCTACCGCTCCCAGGGCCGGAGCTTTCTGCAGGTCTCCCTTGAGGCAGGTAAACGCTGCATCACAGTCCTCATCCCACTCCCACTCCACGCCTTTGCGCAGGAGCCGGAGTAGGGGGGCTGCAATGGCTGCGTAATCCTCAATGAAGTCCCTGCAGTAACTGGTCAGACCCAGGAACGACCTCACCCCTGTAACTGCGGTCCGAGCCAGTAACTCCTGAACTGCCCTCCTCTTAGCTTCATCAATGGCTCTCTCCCCTGCCCGCACAGTCAGCCCCAGGAATTTTACCTCTGTCTGGCCGAGCTGTGCTTTCTTAGGGTTTACTTTAAAACCCTCCTCGTGCAACAGTCCCAACAGCTCTGCCAGCAGGGGACCGTGCTCTTCCTCCGAATCGGAGAATAGCAGCAGGTCGTCCACATGCTGGACTAGCTGTCTGGGTCTGCTGAACTCTTTCAAGCAGCTGGCCATACACTGATGAAAAATGCTCGGACTGTTGTGGAAGCCCTGGGGAAGACAGTTCCAGGTATACTGCTGTCCTTTGACTGTAAAGGCCAATTTGTACTGGTCCTCCCGCCGTAGCGGGATGGACCAGAACCCATTCGAGATGTCCAGCACCGTAAAGACGGCTGCGGACGGGGGGATGGCTGCGACTAGGTCGACTACGGCTGCCACTGTGGGAGCACAGGAGGGATATTTTTATTGAGGACTTGGTACTCCACCATGGCCCTCCAAGAATTGTCCGTTTTCCTAACTGGCCAAAGTGGAGAGTTCACATGTGTGGCTATTGGTCTCAACACTCCCTGTCTGACTAGAGATCCCAATGCGACCTTTAGGTCTGCCTCAGCCTCCCTGGGAAAATTATACTACTTCTGGGGCTTAGACATGGGGTCCCCATCTACTCTGACCTCGACCCCATTTACCCGTCCTCACTCATGCTTATACCTGGCCCACACAAAAGCCTGATAGATCATCGGGGTGCCGTCTACCAGAGCGCCGAGGTCATATCCCTCCTTCGGCTTTACAGTGGAGAGGGAACCCTTCCCCTGCTTCCCCTGGATGACTACTGTACCTTCCCCCTCCCCGGTGTCAGCTGTGCCCCACAGACAGTGGTTCCTCAGGTCGACCAGAATTTTCTGGCTGCTGAGGAAATCTGCCCCGAGGATGCCTTTACCCACTCCCTCCCACGCCAGAAGGACACACTTCCACATGGTGTGGAGGGTGCCTATGTGTATCTGTAGTGGTGTGGAGAAGAAGCCCTCGCGTTCTTCTCCAGTGAAGCTGGTTAGGCAGTAGGGGATCCCACTGGATAGGGGTGAGGTGATCGGGTTGACTACACATGAACCAGGGTGCACGAGGCCCCTGTGTCCAGCAGATACTCCCCCCGGACCCCCTCAACCTCCATCATGACACGTGGTCTGCTCCACGCATCATAGGTGACCGGGAAGAGGTACACGGGTTCCTTGGGGTCTAGTCATGGGGGGGTGTTGGCCTGGGCCTGAGGGACTTCTCCCCAGGTCACAGCTGTGACCTTCCCAGTCTGGGTAAAGAGTGCCTGCAGAGCCGCAAGGAGACCCTCGAGTGGGGCGGCAGGGCTGGGCACAGCTGGCTTGGGAGGGCTCGCGGCCGCGGGGACTGGGGCTGAGGTTGGAGCCTGTGGACCTCTCTTTTCCTGCCTCGGAGCCCGGCATTCCCTCCTCATGTGCCCTGTCTCCCCGCACCCGTAGCAAACCACCTCTCTGCCTGCCGGGCAGTTCCCTTCTTGTCTCCACTCTCTCTTATCAGAGCCGGGGTGGATCTCACACACCTTCCCCTTGGTGGGTTTCTCCCCCCCGATTCTGCCATTGCGAAAAGAGAGGGTCAGCTGCCTCAGCACCGTCTCCTCTGTGGCTTGGGGGTCTCAGAAATCGAACCACAGGTTGGCCTGGGCGCGCAACTCCGGTAGGCTGTTTGCCACCAGTGCACGCAGCCAGCGACCACGTCGGTGTGCATCCAGCTGGGTTCGGTCCAAATTCCCCCCACTGGCTTCCTCATACACTGGCCACAGTCGATCAGCGAATGCTGGTCTCTGGGCAGTGGCCTGTACCCGGTCGAACGGACAGCCGTCGTTCAATCCCATGGCGTCCAGGATATCCTCCTGGAGAGTGGCCACTGTTCGCTGACCCCTCTTGCTTTCAGCAGAGAGAGCCTGACACAGGGCTGGGTCCAGTGAGAACAGGAGCAGTTTGCTCCGTTCGGCCTCATCGCGGTCATTTATGTCTCCTACCTGCTCTACTTCCATAAAGTGGACAGAGGGGTCTCCTTTTCGGGTAAGTTTATTCACATGGGCCACCATCTGCCGCAGCTGGGTCGCACTGTGGTGAAGCACATATTGGTTTTGTAGGGGACCCTCAGCCTGACCCACTGTGGGTAGTCCGAATCTACTCTGCCTGATGGGGCACATTGGGGCTGGTCCCGGAGGTTTAGATTCCAGCATTTCACCCTGCCTCTCCTCCGGGATTCTCAATGGGGCTGTGGGAGAGGGCCTGTAGGATTCTTCCTCCCTATCCTCCTCCCCACAGCCTGTTTCACTATGCTCCCCCTTCCGCACCTCGGCTGGGCTGATAAGGCACACCTCAGCTAGGGCCAGAGCTTTGGTGTCGGGTCGGGTCGGGATTCGAGTCTCGGGCACTTCCAGAGCTTTTGCTCCGGCTAGAACAATGGCTGCTTTGGCTTCAGCCAGAGCCAGGGTGAGCCGATCAATTTGTTCCTGAAAGGAACGATGATCTGCCTCTGCCCTGCTGTGGCATGCCTGAAGCACAGCCTGTAGCTGGAGACTCTTACCCTCTCCCAACCTTCCCTGGTTCTGAGCCTGGACAAGTTCCTCCTGCAGTCCCCTGACATAACCCTTTTCCTCAGTTACCTGGGACTGAAGGTACTCCCTGTGGTTGCGATAGCTTTTTCCATCCCTCTCTCGTTCCTGCCTCTCCCACTTTAAATCCTGATCCAGCGTTTCCTTTTCTTTGCTGGTCTTTACTAGCCCCTCTCTCTGCTCAGCTAACTCTGTCTGCAGGACGTCTACCTGCCTGTCCAAGACCTGTATTTGCTTCCGAAAGCACATCAGCCACATGTCTTTTCCACTGATCTTTTATGATCTTTACTCTGGGTCCACCTGGGCTGCTGCGTCCTCAGGCCGTTCAGCCCTCAGCAGCGCCTGCACCCACTTCCTTGAGCAGTTTATCCTTGCTGTTACATACCTAGGAATCTTACCCTCCATTTTATACTCCTCTCCACCAAGACTGACTGTCTCTTCACCCTCACTCAACGCACGTCCCTTCGTGGTCGCCATTGTAAGGGGAGCTTGGGGTGTGGGTTCGAATCCACACTCCCCTGAGGTTCTGTACGTGCAATTTATGAGGATGGGTGAGTAATGAGGCACCAGACACAGTGGGTAAGAGTACAAAATAGCTAATGTTGTTTATTTAGAATAGTAAATACCAAGATTGAGGGCATAGGAAGAGGTCATAAATAGCAGTAATGGCACAAACTCACTCAACAACTTGAAAAATCTCGCAATAGGGAAGGAGAAAATAAGAGGTTAAAACATTCCACTCACACACAACCACACCTCCCACTTCCACCCTTCTTACCAATTCCTATCCTAAATTGAGTCTGTGAGGGGGTTTGAGCTATACTCACAATCCTATCAACTCCGGGGTTCTGGGGGCACTTATTTCAGCTCGGGGTCCCTCTGGGGTGGGTTTTACGTTGTTGGTCAGTTCGGTTTTCCTCCTCGATATTGCGTCGGTTTCTTCTCTTTGCCTTTCAGTTGGCTCCTAAGCAAAAAGCTGCTGGAGTTAAGCACCTTCCCCAGAGCGAGGGCCCTGTGAAAAGCTGACTCAACTCCCAAAAGCTGACTCCAACCTCCAAAAGCTGACTCCCTCTGCTCGTTCTGTCGGTCCTATATTTGTATCCAATTTAGTTCTGGCCTTTTCGCGCTCAAACTCAGTTGGTGGTCCATTGTGTAAGTTTGGGCGGGGAGATAGCTTTGAATATTTAATCAGAAGATGTCACAGGTACAGGTAGGTATGAGGACAGGGGTATTGTTTCAGTGCACATTGGTGCCTCAAAGTCTGCTGGTCCATTGTCCACTGTCCATATTAATTAGGTAGATGATGGTCCACATACATTAGGGGTGAGTCATATTTTCAAACTGGGCCGGGTAGTCCCCATTGGTTGAGGATTTCCCCACTTCAGGCCTGACTCGACCCCTGATTGGCCTGCCAGAATGCACTTTTGCCCCATTGGCCAGTGCCTCTGACTCGCTTGTGAGCCAGACTCCACAATGTCTGTATCCGCCCACACGTTTCCCAGCCTGCCTGGTCTGAGGATTTTACTTGGGCAAAAATGTTCATTAAAATGTATAGGACAATTCCATGGTAGTTTTCTTGTCCTTAGGGTGTTCCAATAAAATGCGGCCGTGGATTTTCGAACCTTACACAGTAACAACAATAATAATAACAACAACAGCAGCAGCAAAGAAAGGCTGCACCCATCTCTCCTCCACCTTATTTTAAGACCTCCCGCTGTGTTTGGTCTTGGTGACTCCACCACCCCTGCCCGCAGGTGGTGGCGTAGTGTTTCTCAGTTTGGTACCAAGCTTATTCTTTCGAACATCTCAGGTAATGCACACTTCTTGATGGGATGGGGGGGGGAGGCGATAATATGGAGGGCCTGGCTTGGGTCTCTTCAGAGGCTGGTCTGGGGATTGGAGTGGGAGTGGCAGTTGATTCTGTCAATGTGCGTGGGGTCTGGGCATGTTCCATTATTGCAGCAGCTAACTCCAACATTCCCTCCCTCATGTGCCCTGACAGTGTCTCAACTACCTCCAACAGTCCTTCCCTCATGTTCGCCGACAATGTATTAGCCACCTGTGACATTCCCTCCCTCATGTTCACCAACAGTGTGTCAACTACCTGCAACATTCCCTCCCTCAGGTTAACCGACAGCGTTTCAACTACCTACAATATTTCCTCGCTCATGTTCACTGACAGCGCATCAGCTACCTGCAACATTCCCTCCCTCATGTTCCCGGATAGTGTTTCCATTTCTCGTGAGTGTTGTTACTTCTCCCTAGAGTCCGGATACCTCATCTCCCACCACAGTGATGGTGTCCAGGAGTGATCATGTAAAGTCAATGCTCTCCGCACTCATTGCCATCATCTCAACCACATGTGTTACATCCTGCACCTCAGGAGAGCGCTGTCGAGCTCTCCTTCCCCTTCTCACCCTTGGTGCGGCTCACTACTTCCCACTGGGACCCGCAGCCTCGGATGGTGGGGCCTTGGATGTGCCTTGCTGCATCCCACTGGGACCCGCAGCCTCGGATGGTGGGGCCTTGGATGTGCCTTGCTGCATCCCACTGGGACCCGCAGCCTCAGATGGTGGGGCCCTGCCTCGCTGCACCCCACTGGAATCCCCAGCCTTGGACTGTGAGAAATCATGGAATGTCCCACCAAAACTCGTACCATTCAGGAAAGGGCCTGGCACTTCAATGGGCAGCACCTGCACCTCCTCCAGAGTGAGTACAACAATGGGTGCTGCATCCATCACCTCCCCCTCACCTTCCCCCTCACCCCCATGCTCTTGGTCTGGAGGCAGGATTGGAAGATGTTCTCCTCTTCAGGCTCGTCCTCATCTGAATCTTTTTCTGCATCGGCTTCAGCCTCGTCAGAGTTTGCCTCAAGTTCTGCAAAATATAACAGAACACAGACAAATGATTAGGAGCAGAGGAGGGGGCAGGGTGCGTGAAATGAGTAGGCTCACACAGCACAGGCAGCAGGCTGGTTTGAAAGACCACGATGACTGATAGCACATTGCATCAACCGAAGCGTAGCTGATGGACCCATCCCCATGAACCAAAGCATGGCTAGCCCACGCAGTGCTTAACATTTAGCAAAGCCAGACTTTGGAATTTGTAGGACTTACCCTCTCCCTCGAGTGTGGGCCCAGCTTGTGCAGTGGTGGTTGCTTTTCTCCAGGCAGGACCTATCAAAGCAGCGACCCTCTCTTCCAAGTGTGTCAGTGGGTGCAGATTTGCCGGGCCTCCTCCTGTTCGAGTTCTTTCCCTTTTGTTGTGTGCCATCTTCCTCTGCAAAGATGAAAATGTAACTTTTTAGAAAGGGTGTCTTTCTGCTGGGTGGGGCATATACAGATGGTCACATTTACAATTGCAATTCCATTGAATAAATGAAAATATTACTTACACTAACTACTTGACCAAGGTCCTGCCATTTCTTTTTACACTGGTCTCCAGACCTCGGGGTGATCACCATTGCACAGTAATCTTCTGCAAGTTAGTTTCAGCGTTTCTTCATTTCTTTGGGTGAAACTTTTATGTGACCTTTGATGATGTCCAGCTCGTGCCATCTGGCCTCAATCACAGTAACCAGTGCCTCCACTTCATCCTGTAAGAAATTCTTGGTCCTTGAGCTGCGTTGCATCTTGTATTGCAGCTCTGATTTTTCCAATGAGAATTAAAGTTCTCACACACAACTGGCTCTTTAAAAATGGCTGAATGCAGACCGGGAGCTGTACTGGGCATACGTGCCCATAGAAATCACATCAAAAACATCCTTTTTTTCCGCACATGCGCAGAAGGGGGGCATTGTTTTTTCGGCGCAGACATTAGGCTCCACCCCCCAAAGCTAAAGGACAGGCTGCGCAGCGCCAAATTTAAAAAATAGAATGGGGAAACTTGCTCGTTTTTTTTTTGGAGTAGTCAGGGCCAAAATAAACGGGCGTAATTCTTGCAATACGCCAAAAAATGGCACTGTGGAAAATTGATCCCAAAAAGAGCAAATTCAATGCAATGGAACAGTGTAGCAATTTGGATAAACTTAAGCAGTGTGTGGTAGGAAGGGACTAAAAAGAGTTTAACGGTAAAAGTGCGTCAACGAATAAGGTGAAAGCAGGGAAAAATGGTAAGAAGTTAAAATTAAAGGCTCTTTATCTGTATGCACAAAGCATTCGTAACAAGATAGACAAATTATTGGCACATAGAGATAAATGGCTTTGATCTAATAGCCATGGTTGAAAGGTAATCAAGATTGAGAAAAGAGGTCATATCTCACAAATCTAATTGTATTTTTTGAAAAGGTTACAAAGTTGGTGGATGAGGGAAGCCCAGTAGACATTGTCTACTTAGATTTCCAAAAAGCTTTTGACAAGGTACCTCATAAGAGGTTTCTCTATAAGATCGGAGCCTTTGGTATAAGTCGAAATATATTGAGTTGGATTCAGAACTGGCTGACAGGACGCAGGCAAAGAGTAGTTATAGATGGATTTGGATCTGTTTGGAGATTGATCACCAGTGGTGTCCCGCAGGGATCAGTGTTGGGACCGTTGCTTTTTATTATTTTTATTAATGATCTGGATTCAGGGCTTGGCGCACAATTTGCAAATTTGCAGATGATACCAAGATCTGTGCGAGTGCTAGAATTGTAGAAGAGGCTCGTCTGATTCAGGCAGATCGTAATGTGTTGGGAGACTGGGCTCAAGACTGGAAAATGATGCATAACTTAGATAAGTGCAGTGTTACGCATGTGGGCAGGGCAAATGCTCAACATTCATACACCCTCCAGGGAAAGGCATTAAAGATGGTGGAGATAGAAAGAGATTTGGGCATTCTAGTGCATACATCCTTAAAGGTACACAAGCAATGCCGTGCAGCGATAGCTAGAGCAAGTAGGGTGTTGGAAAATTGAGTATAAGACGAGGCGTACTGTTTTGTCCTTGTTGTAAGGGGTGGGGGGGGGGTGTTTGGATGTGTGGTGGTCTCCATGAGAGAGTCAGGTTCCCTTCTGACCAACTTGAGCGGTTTCAAATCGTTCCCCCTTCCTTGGGTTCTGTACTCTGGATTTATTTGGGAGGTGTGACAAAAGTGCAGAGGACACTGGTTTGATGCAAAGAACTTTGGTTTTATTACAGTCAAAGTAATATAGGCTTATTACTCAAGTATGAAAATACAAGGCCAAACTTACAATCACTCTAACAAAGAACAATACAAGGAAAGGTACAAGGTCAAACTTAAAATCACTCTAATAAAGAACAATACACTACACATTCAAAGGGGGTTGCAGTAAAATTATACCTCCCAATACCTAATTCTAGCTAGGTTAGACTCCAAGGCGGCAGAGACTTATGCTTACTAATCCTTTTGATAGTTAATGGTAGATGGTGATGTTCTTCCTTCCTTCAGGACTTCAAGACTTTGTGGCTGGAGAAGTTAGTTTTACAACTGTCACGTTGATTTCTCTCCTTGTCGTGATGAGCTAGTAGCGACCACCTCTCTCCCCCACTAACCTCTGTTGAAAACAGGGGCAGTTATATGATTTCAGTGTTCTAATCTTGCCGCCCAATCTGTTCACAATCCTTTGTATAATTTTGGCGGGCTTGATTCTTCTTTGTAATATTTTGTCGGGCTCGTTAAAGTTGATATGTCTTGGGTGGGTTGATCTTCAAAAAACTGTTTCCTGATGGAAATATTAGTTTGGTAATTGCAATGTTCTTTTGTGCTTAAATCTTTCGCATACAGGCTGGATTGGGCCTCTTTTGTGATGTATATGCTGAAAATGGTTTGTCCAGACCCATGTTGATGGGGAGCTATCTCTGGGTGATACTGTGATGGTAATGTCTCTTGTGGAGGAAGATTTCCAAATACTCATTCTTCCAGACAGGTTACCTCAGTCCTCACACCCAGTAATCAAATGGGCTTCCTTTGTTCCTTTGGCCCACCCACAGGCTTGAATGTGTCTTGTGAAAGTTCATAACTCTATTACAGTTTGTAGTTTCTTCCATAAGCATTTTAGAGTGCCAAACATTTCGGTAGATAGTCCCAAATTAAATTTCCTTTCGAATGAGCCCAAACATTGAGGGGGGGTTCTGGTGAATTTTGCTCTCTGCGTTATACAAGACCTTCGTCAGGCCGCACTTGGAATACTGTATCCAGTTTTGGTCTCCTCATATGGTGGGTGATATTGAGGCTTTGGAAAGGGTGCAGAAGAGGGCCACTAGACTAATTCCAAGTCTAAAGCATCTTAGTTATCAAGATAGGTTAAAAGAGTTGGGACTCTTTACCTTCGAGCAGCGTAGACTTATGGGGAATATGATTAAGGTTTATAAGATAATGAAAGAAATAGACAGTGTTCCAGCTGTCAGTTTATTTCAATTAATAAGATAGACAGGACCATGTGCTCAAATTTAAGTTGTATAAGGCTAGATCTAGGTTAGACGTCAGGAGGTGGTTCTTATACCAGAGAGCAGTAGATCTCTGGAACAAGCTGCCGTTTCATGTGATGGATGCAGACTCGCTGAATTCCTACAAGCAAAAGCTGGATTTGTTTCTGGCTGCGGCAGAGATCATCTCTTACAGAAAGTAGGTACTGCAGGGAATGTAATAGCCAGAGTGATCTCCTGGACTAATTTAGTTCGCCTCGATGGGTCGGAGAGGAATTTCCCAGAATTTTTTTTCCAAATTGGCCTGGAGTTTTTATCTGTTGTTTTGCCTCTCCCAGGAGATCATGTGGTTTCAGGTGGGGTGGAGTGTACATGTTGTGATACACAAGGTATCACAATTGTGTGGGACCAGAGGGTCTTTACCTGTCTGTCATTTTTCATATGTTCATAACTAAATATTCCAGAGTACTTGACGTTTTGAAAAGACAGGCAGAATGGAAAAGGAGGGGTATAGCCCTGATAATAAAGGATGACATAAGGACAGTATTGAGAAAGGATTTTGGCTTGGAAGATCTGGAAATAGAATCAGTATGAGTGGAGATAAGAAATACTAAATGGCAGAAAAAAACTAGTGGGAGTAGTTTATAAGCCCCCAAATAGAAGCTATACCATTAGACAGAGTATTAGTAAAAAAATAATAGGAACTTGTAACAAAGGTAATACAATAATCATGGGAGACTTTAATCTTCACATAGACTGGGCAAATCAAAGTGGCAAAGGTACTCTGGAGGACAAGTTCATGGAATGCATTTGAGACAGTTTCCTAGAACAATACATCATGGAGCAAACCAGGGAATAGGCTATTTTATTTTCTTGTATTGTGTAATGAGACAGAGCTAATTAGTATCTCATAGTAAAGGATTCTCTGGGGAAGAGTGATCATAATATAATAACATTTCACATTGAGCTTGGTAGTGAATTACTTCAGTCAGAAACAATAGTCTTAAACTTAAATAAAGGCAATTACATAGGTATGAGAGGCGAGCTGACCAAGGTAGATTGGGAAATTAGATTAAAAGGCATGACAGTAGATAAGCAGTGACAAATATTTAAAGAAATATTCCAAAATTCACAACAAATATACATTACATTCAGAAATAAAAATTCAATGGGAAAAGTGAACCATCCATGATTAACAAAAGTTAAGGATAGTATTAGATTAAAAGAAGAGGCTTATAATGTTGTGAAAAATAGTAGTAAGCCTGAGGATTGGGAGTGCTTTAGAAATCAGCAAAGGATGACCAAAAAATTGAAAAAAGGAAAAAATAGAACATGAGAGTAAACTAGCAAAAAATATAAAAACAGATTGTAAAAGTTTCTACAAGTATGTAAAAAGGAATAGAGTAGCAAACATTGGTCCCTTAGAGGCTGAGACAGGTGAAATTATAATGGGGAATAAGGAAATGCCAGAGACTTTAAACAAATATTTTGTATCTGTCTTCGCAGTAGAAGACATAAAAAGCATATCAAAAATAGTGGGGAGCCAAGGAGCTAATAAGAGTGAGGAACTTAAAGCAATTCATATCAATAGAGAAAAAGTACTAGAGAAACTAATGGGACTAAAAGCCGACAAATCCCCTTGGCTAAATGGCTTACATCCTAGAGTTCTAAAAGAGGTGGCTGAAGAGATAGTGGCTATCTTATGATCTTCCAAAATTCCCTAGATTCTAGAATGGTCCCAGCAGATTGGAAGGTAGCAAATGTAACCCTGTTATTCAAAAAAGGAGAGAGAAAGAAAACAACAACAACTTGTATTTATATAGCGCTTTTAACGTAGTGAAATGTCCCAAGGTGCTTCACAGGAGTATTATGAGATCAAAAATTTGACATGGAGCCACATAAGTAGAAATTAATGCAAGTGACTAAAAGCTTGGTCAAAGAGGTAAGTTTTATGGAGCGCCTTGAAGGAGGAAAGAGAAGTAGAGAAGCGGAAAGGTTTAGGCAGGATGTTCCAGAGCTTGGGGCCTAGGCAACAGAAGGCGCAGCCACCAATGGTTGAACGATTATAATCGGATGCTCAAGATGGCAGAATTAGAGGAACGCAGATATCTCGGGCGGTTGTGGGGCTGGAGGAGATTACAGAGATAGGGAGGGGCGAGGCCATGGAGAGATTTGAAAACAAGAATTTTAAAATCGAGGCGTTACTTAAGCGGGAACCAATGTAGGTCAGCAAGCACAGAGGAGATGGGTGAGCGGGACATGGTGCAAATTAGGACACGGGCAGTCAAGTTTTCGATCGTCTCTAGTTTACGTAGAGTAGACTATGGGAGGCCAGCCAGGGGTGCATTGGAATAGTCAAGTCTAGAGGTAACAAAGGCATGGATGAAGGCTTTAGCAGTGGATGAGCTGAGGCAAGGGTGGAGACGGGCGATGTTGCCAAGGAGGAAAAAGGCAGTCTTAGTTATGCCGTGGATATGTGGTCGAAAGCTAATTTCAGGGTCAAATATGACACCAAGGTTGAGAACAGTCAATTTCAACCTCAGACAGAAGTTGGGGAGAGGGTTGGAGTCAGTGGCTAGGGAACGGTGTTTGTGGTGGGGAAAACAGGGTAATACAGGCCAGTTAGCCTCACATCATCGAGAAAATGCTGGAATCCATTATTAAGGAGGTGGTAACAGGACACTTATAAAATCATAACATGATTAGGCAGAGTCAGCATGGTTTTATGAATGGTAAATCGTGTTTAACAAATTTAGTAGAGTTTTTTGAGGATGTAACTAAGAGGGTTGATAAAGGGGAACCAGAGGATGTCATATATTTGGATTTCCAAAAGGCATTCGATAAGGTGCCACATAAAAGGTTGCTACACATGATAAGGGCACATGGAGTTGGTGCAATATATTAGCACGACTAGAGGATTGGTTAATAGATAGAAAACAGAGAGTAGGGATAAACATGTCATTTTCCAGTTGGCAAGTTGAAACTAGTGGGGTGCCGTAAGGATGAGTGCTGGGGCCTCAGCTATTTACAATCTATATTAATGACCTAGATGAAGTGATCGAGTGCAATGTATCCAAGTTTGCTGATGATACAAAGCTAGGTGGGACAGTAAGCTGTGAGGAGGACACAAAGAGCCTGCAAAGGGATACAGACAGGTTAAGTGAATGGGCAATAAGGTAGCAGATGGAGTATAATGGGGGTAATTGTGAGATTATGCACTTTGGTAGGGAGAATAGAAAAACAGAATGTTTTTTAAATGGTCAGAAACTATTAAATGTTGATGTTCAGAGAGATGTAAGTGTCCTCCTACAGGAACCAGAGAGTTACCATATAGGTACAGCAAGCAATTAGGAAGGCAAATGGCATGTTGGCCTTTATTGCAAAGGGGTTGGAGTACAAGAGTAAGGGGGGCTGAAACCCACCGGAAACCTGCACCTACCTTTTTCAAAGTGTTTTTACCGCCATTTCGGATGAGGTAGCCTCTTTGCCGAAATTCAGCTCTTTGTCTTTTTTTAAGTGGCCAGGAAGTCGGTCATAATGGGGGTGGAAGTGCAGTGGTAAGTGCTGGTGAGGGGCGGAAGTGGAGGCGGGACGGATTCTCTGCCACTGTCACTCAGCAACGGAGCAGTGGCGACATTATTGCGTATCTATGTCGCAACATATCTCCCCTCCTTTAAAGGGGAGAGAATCGGCGATTATTTCGGAAGGGCCTCTGGGCCACCAGGGAGGGATTTGGTCGGGCCAGTGGCCTGGCACCCAAAAGGGGTTGCCAGGCTGCCTGATGGCGGCCCGGCCGAACCAGAGTACACAATAGTCCAGCCAACATGGAAGTCAACCGGCAAAAAAAATAATATGGCAGCCGTGGCATTGGGCCCTTGTCTTTAGTTGCTGCCGCGCAGAAAAACACCCGAGCTGAATTTATCTTGCGGCAGCCATTCGACCAGAAATCGGCGGCTGCTCGACTCCGCCGCATGGCCGCCGCAATCCGGCAATAACACGCCTTATTTGGGAGCTAAATTTCAGCCCCAGGAAGTCTTGTTACAATTGTACAGGGCTTTGGTGAGACCACACCTGGAGTACTGTGCACAGTCTTAGTCTCCTTTTCTGAGAAAGGGCATACATGCTAAAAAAACCCAGAGAAAGCTGTAACTACGCAGGCAGCATCCGTGGAGAAACAGAAGTCTGTCAGCCAATGTTTTAGGTCTAAAAAGACCCTGCAGGACAGTATTTTGCTTTTTATTTATTATAATTTACTTCCCAAATTGTAAATCAGAGTCACTAATTAGTGTCATATCAAAATACTTCTGAGGGTTTTGGTGGGAACAAAGCCTAGAAATGACTGATTGCCATATTAGCATATATGAATGGTTAGCGTGACCAGAGGATATTCCTTTGTCCGCTAGTCCATTTAAAATAAATAGGTTAACTCTTGCACTAAAAAGCAGAATACCACACAAACACGTGAAGTGTTCACACACTAATGTCACAAACAGTTACTTCGAGGCTTAAATCTCCATTTCTACAGCACCTACTATAAAGCTGCACTCTTGTAAGATTTCTATTTAGCTAAAATAACAAATTAGGAAGGGTTTTGATGGAGTAGATCATCATCATCAGCAGTCCCTCAAAATTGAGGAAGACTTGCTTCCACTCTAAAAATGAGTTCTCAGGGGACTGTACAGTCCAATACAGGAATGACAGTCTCTACAGAGTCGATAGGGAGAATCTGTTTCCACTGGCAGGAGGATCGGTAACCAAAGGACACAGAGTAAGAGAATTGAGTAAAGAACGAGAGGGGAGATGAGGAGAATGTTTTTGATGCAGCAAGTTTTTGTGATCTGGAATGCACTGAATGTGTGGTGGAAGCAGATTCAGTAGTGACTTTCTAAAGGGAATTGGATGTATACTCGAAAAAAAAAAGTTAGGGATATGAGGACAGAGCAGGGGCATTGGACTTATTGCATAGCTCTTCCAAAGAGTCGGCACAGGCAAAATGGCTGAATGACCTCCTTCTGTGCTGTATAATTCTAGCTTGAAGTCCATGGGGGTTAAGGTTCAAAGTCCATGATCCAATGGGAGCCTTGGCCTCTAGAAGTATATTTTGGAAATTCAGGTGTGCCGTGCCCCGGATTTACCACCCAAATTTTGAAATGTCCTGGGTTGACAATGTGCGGTAAAGAAAACCGGGGATTTTTTTCAGGAGCAGCCATCCACCTCCCCTTTAAATTTCACCCCGCTAGCGGCCGGCTTCCCAATACACATTCCCTGAAGCTGTCCCTGTCATCGTCCGGCGCAGCTTCAGGGGGCGATACCCAATTTAGGGTCCGGGGTGCTCAAAGGGTGATGTTTACAGCGATGATGTCACGATCTCTGGGCGCAGGAGATCGGGGCACAATGCTGTTGTGCCACCGTTAAACTCCTGCCGAATGTAGCAGGAGTCGTCAGCGGCGGAGCGCTTGGTCACAAAGTTATTTGCGCCCCATTATCGCCCTTGGGGATGCTAACGGGAGGCGCAAATAACCCCAATTTCTCCTCCCAAAGTGTCGTGGAAAATGAAAGGGCTAAAAAACCATTATTTTATGCCCCCAATTAACTGCTGCTAACAAACAGAAATATCTGGCCGGTCTGTTTTATTTGCTGATTTTAAGATTACAGTGATCTGACAGAGATTCATTATTTGCGTCCATAATCTATATTATCAAAAAATATAGTGTCAGTGTTGTTGAACCCCTTTCCCTTCCACCAATCAGACCGCTGCCCTTTCAATCCACCCAAATCTTCAACCAATCATAGTCTATAGACTGCTGCCCAGAAACAAGAACCAATCGTTTCCCTGAACCACAACACCACTGACCAATCAGATCCAAAAACAGTCTCTGTCTGGTTATGGCTCATTCAATCTTTTGCAAAAATCACCATTTACATTCAATGAAATGAAATTCTGTGGTGTACAGCGGCTATGACAGTTCCTCACCCACCCCACTATATATCATTAAAATTAGACATAAGTAAGCACATAAAGAATTCAATAATTCACAAAAAAATATCAGCTTTCAATCATTCCAACATCACCAACCTACACAAAATCAGCAGCATTGACTGTGTTACAGCCCTTGCTACAGACAGCACCACATCCACTTCTCAGCTTAGCTCAGGCCAAATATCCTAAGGCTGATGTAAAGGATACGTGTGGCAAATTATCTCTCCCTGCCTTTTGTTCCTTGAGCCGGTCTCTCTGTTCTCCCTCAATCGTCTTCTCCCTGTGGCCGAGGAGCTCCTCCCGGAATCACAATGCGGATTTTGTCCCTGACGGGGCACAAGAGACATGATCTTTGCAACGCGCCAGTTGCAGGAAAAATGCAGGGAGCAGCGCCAGCCCTTATACATGGCCTTTTTCGATCTTACAAAGGCCTTTGACACTGTCAACCGTGAGGGTATATGGAGCGTCCTCCTCCATTTCGGATGCCCCCAAACGTTTCTCAACATCCTTCGCCTGTTTCACGATGACATGCAGGCTGTGATCCTTACCAACGGATCCATTGCAGACCCAATCCACGTCCGGACCGAGGTCAAACAGGGCCACGTCATCGCTCCAACCCTCTTCTCAATCTTTCTCGCCGCCATGCTCCACCTTACAATCAACAAGCTCCCCACTGGAGTGGAATTAAACTACAGAACCAGTGGGAAGCTGTTTAACCTACGCCGCCTCCAGTCAGGTCCAAGATCACCCCAACCTCTGTCATTGAGCTGCAGTATGCGGACGATGCCTGCGTCTGCGCACATTCAGAGGCTGAACTCCGGGATATAGTCAATATATTCACTGAGGCATATGAAAGCATAGGCCTTACGCTTAACATCCGTAAGACAAAGGTCCTCCACCAGCCTGTCACCGCCACTCAGCACTGCCCTTCAATCATCAAGATCCATGGCGCGGCCCTGGACAACGTGGACCATTTCCCATATCTCGGGAGCCTCTTATCAACAAAGGCAGACATTGATGTGGAGATTCAACATCGCCTCCAGTGTGCCAGTGCAGCCTTCGGCCATTTGAGGAAAAGAGTGTTTGAAGACCAGGCCCCCAAATCTACCACCAAGCTGATGGTCTACAGGGCTGTAGTAATACCCACCCTCCTGTATGGATCTGTGGCATGGACGATGTATAGAAGGCACCTCAAGTCGCTGGAGATATATCACCAACGATGTCGCCACAAGATCCTGCAAATCCCCTGGGAGGACAGACGCACCAACATCAATGTCCTCGACCAGGCTAACATCTCCAGTATTGAAGCACTGACCACACTCGATCAGCTTCGCTGGGCAGGCCACATAGTTCGCATGCCAGATACGAGACTCCCTAAGCAAATGCTTTATGCGGAGCTCCTTCATAGTAAACGAGCCAAAGGAGGACAGCAGAAACATTATAAGGACACCCTCAAAGCCTCCCTGGTAAAGTGCGACATCACCACTGACACCTGGCCGAAGACCACCCTAAGTGGAGGAAGTGTATCCGGAAGGGCGTCGAGCTCTTCGAGTCCCAACACAAAGAGTATGAAGAGGCCAGGCATAGGCAGTGGAAGAAACGCACGGCAAACCAGCCTCCCCTTCCCTCGACGAATGTCTGTCCCACCTATAACAGGGTCTGTGGCTCTCGTATCGGACTGGTCAGCCATCAAAGAACTCACTTTGGGAGTGGAAGCAAGTCCTCCTCGATGCCGAGGGACTGCCTATGATGATGATCTCTCTCACTTTCTGCCTCTCCGCAGTGCCACAGCTCTGCTTTGGGCTCCTGTGGGCCCAATTCTAGTTTATGTGACTCTTCTCTCCAGGCTCGAGCATGGGCCCATCCCAGCAACAGTGTCAGGCCCGGACCCAAGGTCCAAGGCCCAAACCCCAACCTCAGCCCACCTCTGCTCCACTCCTTGAGCCAGTGCTCCAACCACCTGAATTAAGAAAGAGATAACCTACCCTTCCAAGCTCAAAGAGGGACTGATATTCGAATCTTCAGTGATGACAGGCATCTGATGCAGGTAAGAGACAAAATTCCATAAACAAAAGAAAATATGAATTGAAACTTCAGGAGTGTGAACAGCTTCAAACTCACTATTAAAAGTTTATCAGTGTCAGAGTTTTTTCCCCATTTATTTGACTTACCACCCTCGCCTCCGTGTCACAAGGTTGTAGGTTCAAGTCCCACTTCAGAGACTTGAGCGCAAAAATCTAGGCTGAGACTCCAGTGCAGTACTGAGGGAGTGCTGCACTGTCTTTTGGAGGAAACGTTAAACCGAGGCCCCTTCTGTTCTCTCAGGTGGATATAAAAGGTCCCATATCATTATTTCAAAGAGCAAGGTGCCCTGGCCAACATATATCCCTTAATCAACAACACTAAAACAGATTATCTAGTCATTATCACATTGCTATTTGTGGGAGGTTGCTGTGCTCAAATTGGCTTCCATATTTCCTACATTCCAACAATGACTACACTTCAAAAAGTACTTAATTTGCTATACAGCGCTTTGGGATGTCTGGTGATCATGAAAGGTGCTATATAAATGCAAGTCTTTCTTTTAATGGGATTACAATTGGCTTCATCAACCACTGGGCTTAGGAGTGGGGAAAAAAGTCATCCAGGTTCCTGATCCTGAGAGACAACAAGAGAAAGTATGTAAGGGTCAGAAAGGGAGAGAGAGAGAGAGAGAGAGAGAGAAGGAAATAGGAGAGAGGCAAAGAAAAAAAAAGAGTAGAAGATAAAAGAAAAATGTAGAGAGAAAATGAGATATAATTAGGGAGTGAGAGTCTGAGCAGAGAGACAGTTACATAAGAACATAAGAAAATAAGAATAGGAGCAGGAGTAGGCCATTTGGCCCCTCGAGCCTGCTCCGCCATTCAATAAGATCATGGCTGATTTGGTCTTGGGCTCAACTCCACTTCGCTGCCCGCTCCCCATAACCCTTGACTCCCTTATTGTTACCGTGAGAGTTTTTTTTTTTAAAGTGTTGTCAGTGGGCCACATCGTAGGAGATCAACCCGTGTATTATAAATTTCCATAACATGTGTCATGTTGCATCAACCATATTGTGGGCATATTAATAGCTGCTAAAGTAAAAGCTTTTAGTGAATTACTTTAGTTAATTAATAATTGAGCAAGCTGAAGGCTGTCCTACAATTTTCTGTGCAAAGTTCCATTTAGCTAAAGCCTTGAGCCCTTATTCCGCACAATATTATTGTCGCACTGCGTGATGCTCCAAGGGCATCTATTTATTGTTTAATGGTGTAAGGGGTGGTTTTCAGGGGGTCAGCTTTCCCTTCTGACCTTATATGAGCGGTTTCGAATCGCTCCCACACCCTTGGTTCGAGACACTGGAATTATGAAGGGACTGTGACAGACTTGGACAGACAATCGGTTTCAAGATAGGAAGCAGATATAGCTTTATTGTGTCTAAAAAGAAGTAAAAGGCACATCTTTAATAACACACAGAGAATAGTAATACCAATACACACTGAGGGGTACAACACATTGAATAAAATGTCAAATTACAGCCTGTGGGGAAAAGAATACAGCTTAAACTCTAAATGGGGTAAAGAGGAGAATGCAGATACATTTACACAAGTTATCCCAACCTCTCCCCCTCCCAATTCCCCTAACTAACTAAGTTTTCGCTCTGGGGGGGTTCAGGGGCTATGCTCACCAATCCCTTTTGACAGTTGCCGGTGAATCGCGGTTTCGGGGTTCACTGCACTTGGCCTTCTAGGCGAGCCGTACCCCGGACGGAGGAGACGACTTCGGACTGCGTAGTCTTCAGTTGGGGTGCGTCTGTTGATGCAGTAAGTTGCGTTTTGGATGTTTGGGGTAAGTACCCACTTTCTTTGGTTAGGAATAGTTTTAGTTAGTCCTTTTTGGTAATTTCTCACCCGTTGGGTCATTCAGAAGTAGATTGTAGAGTGGAAATAAAGGTCAATTCTTCGGTTTTTGCTGAGTTGGTTTCGGTTGGTCGTTTCGCTGGCTGTGGTAACCCGGGTTGTCAATTTGGTTGCTGACAACCTTCCATTTCATGGGCCTCGTGCTCGGTCGGTCCTTGACGATTTCTTGTAGTTTCCTTCACGACTCCATTTCTTCACTCCCCAGCTCCGGCTGCTTGTGTCTATCTGTGTTCGAGTCTGTGTCTTTTCCTGGTAAAACTGGGAATAGATATACCCCAAAATGGCTTCCTTATCTCCCACCAAATCTGGCCCAGCTCTTTGTTTCAAGGGAGCTGCTCATTAGTTTTGAGCTCTCTTCTTTGTCAGAATTTGTCAGGCTCCTTCAGCAGTAATTTGATTATGATGATGTGGAACATCACCGGTTGCCATTGTTTAAGCAGTGTTTAAACTCTTGGGCTGTTGGGCTGGGCCCGTGATTTCTCTGGGCCTATTTGCACATGCATACCAACATGTCTCTGGTGATTAGTTTGATAGCTCTTGATGCGTTTATTGTCACTAGGGAGTGAATTTTTATGTCTCACAGTTCTTGTTAGTTATCAATCGACTCATTCTTCCAGACAGATTGAATTAGCTCCATTACCCAATTCCTGAGTGAAGTCCCACCCCCCTGTTCTGGCAGTCTGTTCCAAAATGCTCCTTTAGAGATCTTAAATTTGTAAAGCTCTTAGATATCTTCCTCAGAGTTTTTCCTGGGATACCAAAATGTTCATCAAGTTCCAAATTAAATTCCCTTTCCTATGAGTCCAAACACTGGGGAGGGGGGTCCCAATCTACAATGGGGGCAGGGAGGAAGAGGAAGTCTAGGGCAGGGGGTGGCATAAACCTTCCTACTAGGGGGATCAAGGGGTATGGTGAGAAAGCAGGAATGGGGTACTGAAGTTGCATGTTCAGCCATGAACTCATTGAATGGCAGTGCAGGCTCGAAGGGCTGGATTGCCTACTCCTGCACCTATTTTCTATGTTTCTATGTTTCTATGTTTCCTTGTCATGCCCACAGGAGCACTCCTGCTCATCCTGGCCCCACGCAGAAAGTCAATGTAAAAAAAGTAGCCAGTATACTATAAGTGGCACAATTTTGAAAAGTGTAGATGAGCCATGAAGCCTATAAATCTCTACCTCAAGGTTGACTACATTTGACCTCCCAGCATGTTCCTCTACACAAATCCTTAAAGGTGGCAGGGCAAGTGGATAAGATGGTTAAAAAATTATATGGGTTACTTGTGTATATAAATAGAGGCATGGAATATAAAAGCAAAGCGATCATGTTCAAAATGTATAAATCACTGGTTAGGCCTCAGCTGAAAAATTGTGGACAATTCTGAGCACCAAACTTCAGGAAAAATGTAAAATCCTTAGAAAGAGTAAAGAGGAGGTTTACCAGAATGTTGCCAGGGATGAGCGACTTCAGTTATGAGGAGAGGTTGGAGAAAAGTTGAGTCTGTTCTCCTTGGAACAGAAAAGGTTAACAGGTAATCTAATAGAGGTTTTCAAGATGCTGAACGGTTTCGATAGAGTAGATAGATAAAAAACTATTCCCTCCGGTGAGTGGGTCAATAACCAGACGGCATAGATTTAAAATCATCAGCAAACGATCTAGCGGGGAGACGAGGAGAAATCTTTTCACTCAGAAAGTTGTTGGGATCTGGAACACTCTACTGGGAAAGGGTGATGGAAGCTGATTCTATAAATAATTTTAAAAGGGAGTTGGACAGGTACTCGAGTTTGAGGAACTTACAGGGCCTCAGACAAAAAGCCGGGGATGTGGGACTAAGCATGACTGTTCTTTCAAAGAGCCAGCATAGGCACAGCGGGCCGAATGGCCTCCTTCAGTTCTGTAAGTCTCTATGATTCAATGTACCTTTTAGGACCTCTTCTGGCCCTGACTTCTCTTCCCGTTAGGTTGACCTGACAGGAAAGCCACAATGGCTTCCCCACGCAGGCCTCTGGGTAAAATAGCAATTGGGTCCCAATGGCGCAATCTGAGCCCGGCTTGCATATCTAAAGAAGGACCCCAGAAGAGCAGGCTAGAATCAGAACTTGTGGGACCGGTATGGAACGGGTGAGTACCGCGACGATTTTAACTGGCCACTCGCCCAGTTTCTGCTGAATGGGGGAAGGTTACAATCACTGCTTCTATTTAAAAAGTGAACAACTGAACAACTGTGAAATAGAAGGGGTAGGAGTGAAATAGTGAAATGCAGACCTCCATATAGACAATCATGCACACACATAGATAGAAACATAGATATACATGTTATATAGTCACAGCAGAAGTTAGTCATTTAAAGTAATTGGGGGGAGGTATAAAGGAGATATGAGGGGAAGTTTCTTCACCCAGAGGGTGGTGGGGGTCTGGAACTCACTGCCTGAAAGAGTGGTAGAGGCAGAAAGCCTCACCACATTTGAAAAATACTTGGATGTGCACTTAAAGTGCTGTAACCTACAGGGCTATGGATATAGAGCTGGAAAGTGAGATTAGGCTGTGTAACTCTTGGTCGGCCGGCGCGGACACGATGGGCCAAAATGGCCTCCTTCCGTGCTGTAAATTTCTATGATTCAATGATTCTAGGACAATCTTTTTGGATTTTTTGTTTGATCAGGATAAGCTTTCTGGATTTTCTGGTTGGGTGGGCTGGTTTAACTTTTATCAATGTCTATCTTCAGCTGTAGCCCTGCATTCTTCTAGACAAGTTTAGACAAATCATGAGTACTATGTCCAATCAAATGCAGGACATTTATTGACATCATTGTCTGCTCTGTGAATGCTCTCAGCATGTTTTGCCACAATGTGCTTGTGCTTTGCTTGCAACTTGTCATTACATCAGTTACATTATATCAATATTGAAAGCACCGAGTGCATCTGCTGGTTGCAAGGTTTTGCCCGCCTGGGACTCTGATGACCCTTGGCCTCCTCATACTGTGCAGTGTGATGGTCCAGCAGTGTTGTGGCTGGTTGGTCTAACTCACTTTCTAGTACATTTACCATGAGGGGGCTTGACAAGGTGGATGCAGAGACAATGTTTCCACTGATAGGGTAGACTAGAACTAGGGGTCATAATCTTAGAACAAGGGGTCGCCCATTTAAAACTGAGATGCGGAGGAAATTCTTCTCTCCGAGGGTTGTAAATCTGTCGAATTCGCTGCCTCAGGGAGCTGTGGAAGCTGGGACATTGAATAAATTTAAGACACAGATCGACAGTTTCTTAACCGATAAGGGAATAAGGGGTTATGGGGAGAAGGCAGGAAAGTGGAGCTGAGTCCATGACCAGATCAGCCATGATTATATTAAATGGCAGAGCAGGCTCGAGGGGCCGTATGGCCTACTCCTGCTCCTATTTCTTATATTTTTATGTTCCTACTGTAGTGTCCCTGCACCTTACTACAAACTCATACGAGGCATGGATATATCAGACATGGTCACTCTGTGACCTTCACCTTTATTGCCAGGAGCAAGGAGTGCTGACCCTGGGTGGGATCTCCCCTTTTATACCTGGAAACCTAGGTGAGGAGTGTCTCCCGCAAGTTCACCCCTGTGGTCAGGGTGTGCATTTCTAGGGTACAGGCACAGTGTACATGAGTTACAGTTACATGACTATGTCATTGCAAGATGGTTAAATACATGACACTTACCATTACTTGTGCTTGATAGGTTAGATGCCAATGATCTTAAGCACAGATTGAAGATCATTGGCACATTGGGGGGAGATGAGGGGGATTTATTTTACGCAGCGAGTTGTTATGATCATGCGCTGCCTGAAAGGGTCGTGGAAGCAGATTCAATAGTAACTTTCAAAAGGGAATTGGATAAATAAACTTGAAAAGGTAATATTTGCAAGACTATGGGGAAGGGGCAGAGGAGTGGGATTAATTGGATAGCTTCATCAAAGAGCCGACACAGGCACGATGGATCGAATGGCCTCCTTCTGTGCTGTATGATTCCATGACTCTATGTGGCCTTGTACTAAGGGTGACCCATCCTCATCCGTCACTACTACAGTCATGTCCATCAGCAAGCACACTGATCTGTGCAAAAGCAGCCATGAAGCCTATAAATCTCAACCTCAAGTTTGACTGCATTTGACCTCCCAGCATGTTGAAGCCAGACAAGATTCGAGCGAACGGACTTATAGCAGCAGTGTGAGCACTTATGAGAGATGCTCCCATTGTGCCTATGATCTTCCCCATTAAGGGCTCCGCTGCAGAGGCCACTGAAGTTGCCATCTGCTCCATGGCTGACTGCAGTGCAGAAAATTGTTCATCCATGGCTGCACAGACCCAGGTCAAAGACTGCTTCAGACTTCTCACGAGCCTTTGCAGTGTATCTTTCATGGACACAGTGGGAGCGATTGTCGGCAGCGCGTTCAGGCGCCAACGATTCTCCGAGGGGGCCAAGATGGGATCTGGAGCTGAAACTAAGGTTTAGCCCGTGTTTAGCGCAAGACGCCATATTTGTAAAGGAGTTGAAGCCTGCGCTAGGAATGGCCGCCCAGAGGATTGTTACAGCACTGATTGCCACTTAAATTGCGTGTACGTGCTCATAACAGAGGTTGCAACGGTATTTTTGGTGGCTAGCACTGGTCGTAATGTCCTAAAAGGAGTGAGTGCTGTGCTACTCCACCGTATTGAACACTTTATAGGAGTCACCAGGAGAAAGGGAGTGCTTGGTCACGAGCATCCTGTTATGGGTCCCCCTTAGTCAGGATGAGGAATGGGAGGAGGACATGAGGTTAGGCAGAGCAGCACCAGCTACTGTAGGAGAGAGGAGCAAGAGGGTGGGGAGGGAGAGGTGGACTCCTACCCCCTGTGGGTACAAGACATCCCTCCTCCTCTGGACCTCCATCAGAGCCTGTACGCCCTCTCCCTCGGTCTCTGAACCATACTGCAATGTGTCGCTGTATGTCAACCAGATACACTCCACACCTTCAGTGTAAGTGGATGAGTGAAGCCCACGTGGACTGCTCCACGAAAATGGCGTCTAATCAGCACTTGAGTGCTAAACCTGCAGGTATCTGGTTTATAGCACCACTAGTTCAAACTATAGTAATCAACAATTATGACCAAAATTGCGTGCAAAATCCGACCTTTCAAACAGGCGTGTCTCATTAGCGCAGCAACCACTTAGCACCTGTTTTCACCCTTTGGCCAAAGGGGTGGGGTGGCTTGACCCATCCACCTCCACGGAGGTGTGTGGGGGACCTGACCCATCCACCTCCATGGCACGAACCTGGTATTGCAGTACTTCCAGGAACGGTGCAGTGGCTCTAGGCCTTTTGGCTAAGAGCATTGGCGCAGAGTGATCCTTGAATGGGCCCAAGATGACCTCTGGCGTTTGTGATTTGACAAAGAATTGGAACGATTGGTTACGAATTTCGGGGAAAAAAAAAATAAAATAACCACCAGTGAATCATGTCAGGAATTGGGTCCAAACTCCATGAAATATGGAAGCCCTAAACATCCAAATCAACTCGGCACAGCAGCAGAGGGCTGGACCGTGTGAGATCATCAACCAATGGGACTGATCTTCAGCTCCCACCACCACTTGCTGCTCCTCACCCAAGCACTGTGACTCACATCGAGCTAATTCCTCAACCCCCCAGGTTTATAGGAAATACTTGAAAAGGAAAACAGTTTGCAGGGCTATGAAAGAATAACTTGCATTGCTATAACGCCTGTCACAACCTCAAGACATCCCAAAGCACTTTACAGCCAATGAAGTACTTTTTGAAACGGGGTATGGAGAAATAAGCTGGGGAGTGGGACTAATGGACTGCTTCTTTCAAAGAGTCACGATAGGTCGAACGGCCTGTGCATGGGAAACAAGTGTTAACATGCTGCTTCAAACACCTACAAGGACTACTTCCTTTGAATGATACTCCCTGGGAGGTTATTGATGTTGTGAATTGTGCCGGTGTGACAGTATCTCAGTGAGATATTACATGACAGGAATAGTATGATCGAAAGCATTAATTCAGCAGATGGCTCCAGCTTCACCAGTGCTCACTAGCTTAATGTTTTCCTGCTCTATGGTTTGCAGGGTGGCCCTTCTAGAGAGGGCCAAGGGACTGAGCCTGCTTCCGCCAATCATCCACCATCTTGACTTCCAAGCAAAAGAGTAGAACGGAGGTAGCGAAAGCGTGCAGACCATCGCCAATATCACACAGCTTCACACGCATTCTGCATGCTGGTACTTTAACTTTAAGATGCACAGTTCTTGGAGTCTTGTTCAACTGGAGTGCAGATCAGAGAATCGGGGACAAAGGTTAACACACTTGATTCACGGCATTTCCGGTTTACCAGCGATTAAAATTTCTTGGGGGTCATTTTGACTTGACCTAACGAGTGATAGTGAGTGGGCAGCCCGTTTTACATCTCTCTCAATTAACTCAAATGGAAATAAAAATCGGGAGAGATGTACAACAGGTTGCCGGCTCGCTATCGCCCATTTTACACTGAGGTACAAAGTCAAGATCTACCTCCTTGTGTGATGCCCCTTTAAGACTTGCTGCTGCACACACAAGGTGCCGTAATCACTCTGTAATTGGAAGTGGAGCATACATATTAAGTCTGCCCATTCATACAAAATATGGCTTGGGCTGCTCCTGGGTAACATTTTGATACAGTTTCCTATGCTACAGCAGGAAAGGATGGAGGAGTTAGCAGAGAGAACATTTATGCATAACTACTTGTGGCCAGTGCTTGCCCTGCAGTTCTGCATTGTTGTCTTGCAACACCTTGCATTTATATAGCGCCTTTTGCATAGTAAAACATTCCAAGGTACTTCACAGGAGCGTTATCAAACAAAATTTGACACTCAAGCTACATAAGGAAATATTAGGATAGATGACCAAAAGCTTGGTCAAAGAGGTAGGTTTTAAGGAGTATCTTTAAGGAAGAGAGAGAGGTAGAGAAGCGGAGAGGATTAGGGAGGGAATTCCAGAACTTAGGACCTAGGCAGGTGGAGGCACGGCCGCCAATTGTGGGGCGATGAAAATCGGGGATGCACGAGAGGCCAGAATTGGAGGAGCGCAGAGATCACGGTGGCTTGTAGGGCTGGATGAGGTTACAGAGATGGGGAGGGGCGAGACCATGGAGGGATTTAAACACAAGCATAAGAATTTTAAAATGTGAGGCATCGCCGCACAGGCAGCCAATGTAGGTTGGCGAGCACTGGGGTAATGGGCAGGTCTCCAGTCATCCTGGTTCAACCCTTGCCACTGGATAAAGGCCTAGCTCTGTCGAGCCCGTGTGGTCGCTGGTGTGCAACGGTCACCACACGTTAAAAAAATAATCCAAGCACAGGTATCTTCCACCCCTTCAATTGGAGTTCAGGACTGGAATATCGGGTGCTTCATTGAAACATCTGTGAACTCGTGGAAGCAAGTCATCCTCGTTCGAGGGACTGCCTATGATGATGATGATGGGTGAATGGGACTTGGTGCAAGGTAGAATACAGGCAGCATTGTTATCTTACCCTAGCAAATTTCAAGTCTAAGATCTTCCTTATATCCGTTTATGACCTGGAGATGCAGGGGGCAGCATTGACTCTTTCTGCCATGCTTGCTACATGAGGTGCTCCTGCAGGTCATGCCCATTGAACAACTTCTGCCTCTTCTCCACTCCTTCAAGCAGGGTTTCCATAGCCTCATCTGCGAATCAGACCTTCTCTGACTGGATGGCTGCATTCTTCAACAAGATGCAGTCACAAGACCAGCTGACCTGGTCACCCCTGTACTATTTCAGGGTTTAAGAGGTGGGCACCGGAGGGACTGGAGTGCATCATCACGCCCGGCAACCAAATTTTAATTTGATTTTACGTTTTAAAGTTTAATTTGTTTTAATTGCCGGTGCTTTTAGTGTCCCCTTCCCTTTTATAGGGGGCACCGGAAAAAATTTGATTTTAGCGCCCCAAAAAAAACCAAAAAAAAATTAAAAAAAGGGGCCTTGTCAATGTCTGCTGTGTCATCCAGGGCGGGTGGCACGGTTTAATGTTTTATGTTTTACAGATAAACTCAAAGAGTTTCAGGGTTTAAATGCCTTATTACTTGATATAATTTCGCATCCAATGGCGCACTGTGTGGGTGATAACGTGTACTTACTGGAATCAGTAAAATCCTGTGGCACTTGATTAGTGCACCAACATCAAATTCTATGCTTTTGTAAATGGCATTGATATCTATAGATAAGTTAATAGCTTGGGAATAATATGCTTTTGGGCAATTTTAACCTTACTTGCCCTTCGGGGAAACTAACAGGATCGGATGCAACTCTCTTTCTTTGCCCCGCCCAATTTTACTCTCCATTGGATAATATTGGGCGGGGTGTAAAAGCGTTGTTTCACCCAATCCTGTGGGATTGGTTTCAGTACCCCAGTCTAAGAAGTAACAAAATGAGCCAGAGTCTCCACACCTGATCTCCATCCAGGGAATCCTGCAGGAAATGACACACGTGCACACACTGGGAAGGCCGCGATAGATGTGTTACCCCACCCTACAGTAAAATAGCCTTCCACTCAATGTTCCCTGTAAACTGCGCTTTGTTCTGCACGGCCTGTCCCTTTTAATACGTGGTCCCTTTAAATTGCAATGTAAAAGCCAGTGAGCGGCCTGCCCGTGACCTTTCCCATTGTTGTCCGGGCTCCCACGGGAGGAGGTGCCACTGGCTGAGGTGGTGGCAGAGGCAAATCGGCACTGTTCATGCAAAGGCGGCGTGCAGATCGCGTCGTCCCAGTGACTGGTTTAAAGAAAAATCTAAGACTGCCGAATAAAATAAATAAAAATGTGACTGCAACCACCTGTGAGGAATAATGCAAACCACAAATGAAGGATAACATTCTGCGGAAAGAAAAACAGCAACATTTAGCGGCAGGTTATTGTCAGGAGATCTGAACGATTAAAAAGGGGAGCACTGAAAATGTGCAGACCAGCGATCCTGGCAATCACGCCGACAACGATCTCTGCCACAAACTCCGCCGAGGTTTGCCGGGTCAGGGCGAGGTCCCCTCGTTTGCATTCCACTGGTGGGTGCCCACACAAGAAGTCCACCCTCAAACCTGCCATGTACTGCCCCGTATTAAACCTCTCTTCCCCCTTTCAGGTCCTTGAACTCACCACCTAGCTCAATGCTCACTTCTCCCGTTATTTCCTGCTCGAATCTCTTCAATTCAGTTTGTAGCCTTCCGACAGCACAGAGACCATCCAGGTCAAGGTCACCGATTATATCCTTTGTAACTTTGATACATTCCTTTTCCTCTTCAATCTCATCGCGACATTAAACATAGCTGATCCGATGTTGGGGGAGTCCAGAACCAGGGGTCACAGTCTAAGGATAAGGGGTAAGCCATTTAGGACCGAGATGAGGAGAAACTTCTTCACCCAGAGAGTTGTTAACCTGTGGAATTCTCTTCCGCAGAGAATTGTTGATGCCAGTTCATTGGATATATTCAAGAGGGAGTTGGATATGGCCCTTACGGCTAAAGGGATCAAGGGGTATGGAGAGAAAGCAGGAAAGGGGTACTGAGGTGAATGATCAGCCATGATCTTATTGAATGGTGGTGCAGGCTCAAAGGGCCGAATGACCTACTCCTGTGCCTATTTTCTACGTTTCTATGTATCTAACTCACTCCAAGTTGTCCCAATAAACACCTCTGCCAATGGTTTCTTTTCCCAACCTCAACCAAGGAGCTATTCAACTCGTGAGTATCCCAAGATTTTATCCTTACCTATTAATTATCCTCATTTCTCTCTGTCCCAAGCCCCAATGCATTAAATTCAAAATCTTTGTCCTTATTTATAAATACCTTCACACTCTACCTCTGCACTCACCATCCACCGTCCTTTATCCCAGATGTGTCTTTTGATCCTATAACTCTGGTCTACTGTGTATTTGCCCCATCCCTCCATTCCACCATCAGTGGTAGAGCCTTTCGCTGTATGGTTCCCACCCTCTGAAACATGCTTCTTAAAGCCCTCCATCCTGTTACTTCTCTCCCTACTTTAAGAACCCTTTCAAACCTTTCTCTTCAACCATGCTCTCCGCCAACTCTCTTCACTTATCTCCTACCTCTCAGTGTTTTCTTCTCTGTGAAGCAGCTTGGGACATCCAATGCATTAAAAGGTGTGTACAAACCTGTCTTTTTCATACAACTTTGTCATTTTTCAATGTTCTTACTTCACAGTTTGTTGTCATTTTTCTATCTATGTTCATTTGGCTCCTTAAAGGCCACCTTGGTTAGGGGCGATCGTCCGTTTCAATGGCCTTGACATTTAGGAACTGAAACGTAAATGATGGATGCTCTGAAATGATACACAATGCTCAGAAGTGACGGTTCTATGACAGCAAATTAATTTATAATACTTTTTGTTATCGGCTCACTTTGGCTGCAGTATTTTTAAAAAACAAGTCTTTTGGCATCAACACATATCTGAAACAATATTCATGATTTGCTTTTGTGCCCAGAAATCGTGACGTCTTTGTTATTATTTTACTTATGATGGCCAAAACTAGTGCCAATAGATTGAACGGATGCTAACCAATCTTTTAAAAATAGCTCGCATGTACAAAAAGATAGCAATTGTATGAAAAAAAGGGGGAAAATTATTATGTTGAATGTTTGAAAAAAGAACAAGGAAAAAAAAGGTGAGGCTTGTAACATGTGTGTGAGAAATCACATGTGGCATCTGTAAACGATAACTTTCTGGAAAGGTAGCTATAAGCATTGATGGATCACGGATCACAGTGAATAAGCCTCGGATTAGTCTGTACCTCCTCAATTCTCAATGCTTGGGCTGGACGATCATCTTTGGCTGTTAGATGCAGAACAGAACAGTTCAAAAATCGGGCAATGGTCATCTTTTTGAGAAACTCACAAGACGCTTTGGTTTGCAAACAAAAGACGCACTCAGTGGCGTGATTAACTTCCTGGGGCTTCACTCAATGGCCTAAGAAGATCGAGGAAACATTTCAGACTTTTCTATGTCTTGTAGGATTTATGGTCTATGGTGGAAACATTCTTTAATAACAAAATAAGTTGTTTTCCTTTTCCGTCCATTCTTATGTTCAGATATCAAGTGGATTGGAATCAATCTGTGTAGTTGCCTTGACCACATGGTATATGTTGTGTGTCATGTGTCACGTACCATGTTGATTTGCCAAATCCACGTATCTCCTTTACTGTCCTTTGTTATTAATAGCTCCTGGTAAAAGCAGTTGTGAAGAACAGACTGGTTACTATCAAGCTTTCTCTTGCAGGTGTTAAGCTTACAATGTACAACTTTAACTGAAACCCAATGTGATGTTTTGTCATTCACAACACAAATTGCAAATGAATTATAAAAAACTGATTTAAAACATTTATGCTGGAAGAGTAGGTAATTTTTAATTAAAATACAATCATCTGTCCAGTGTAGAAAGGATCTGTACAGACCAGGAGGATCCGCATTTGAACACCAGTCTGCCATGAGTCAGCTGCGATGTCATAATTGGCCGCAGTACCTTTGGGATAGGCAGAGGAAAAAATCTATTCTGGTTCCTTACTCCAGGGTACTATCTAGTCCAGCTAAGATCTTATTGAATAGTGGATCAGGCTTGAGGGGTCGAAAGGCCTACTCCTGCTCCTATTTCTTATGTTCTTATATCTGTCTGTGAAGCCCCCTACAGTCAAATAGTGTGCTGGCACTCACCTTGCGGATTCAAATATGAAGATTTCCCATGTGGGCAAGGTACGAGAAGGTAGTTGGTGTCCATGGCCCACAAATCTAGGCTGACTCTCCAGGGCAGTACTACATGAGTGCTGCACTGTCAGAGGTGCCGCCCTTTGAAACATAAAAACATAGAAACATAGAAAATAGGTAGAGGAGTAGGCCATTCGGCCCTTCAAACCTGCACCACAATTCAATATGATGATGGCTGATCATGCATTTCAGTACCCCATTCCTGCTTTCTCTCCATACCCCTTGATCCCTTTAGCCGTGAGGGCCACATCTAACTCCCTTTTGAATATATCTAATGAACAAGCCCCAACAACTTTCTGTGGTAGAGAATTCCACATACCCACAACTCTCTAAGTGAAGAAGCTTCTCCTCATCTCGGTCCTAAATGGCTTACCTCTTATCCTTAGACTGTGACCCCTGGTTCTGGACTTCCCCAACATCGGGAACATTCTTCCTGCATCTAACCTGTCCAATCCCGTCAGAATTTTATATGTTTCTATGAGATCCCCTCTCATTCTTCTAAATTCAATTGAACACAAGCCTAGTCGATCCAGTCTTTCTTCATATGACAGTCCTGTCATCCTGGGAATCAGTCTGGTGACCTTTCGCTACACTCCCTCAACAGCAAGAATGTCCTTCCTCAGATTAGGAGACTAAAACTGCACACAATATTCAAGGTGTGGCCTTACCAAGGCTCTGTACAACTGCAGTAAGACCTTCCTGCTCCTATACTCGAATCCTCTCGCTATGAAGGCCAACATGCCATTGCCTTCTTCACCACTTGCTGTACCTGTATGCCAACCTTCAATGACCAATGTACCATGACACCCAGGTCTCGTTGCACCTCCCCCTTTATAATTTGTCACCATTCAGATAATAATCAGCCCTCCTGTTTTTATCACCAAAGTGGATAACCCCACATTTATCTACATTATACCACATCTGCCATGTATTTGCCCTCTCACCTAACCTGTCCAAATCACCCTGCAACCTCTTCGCATCCTCCTCACAGCTCACACTGCCACCCAGCTTAGTGTCATCTGCAAACTTGGAGATATTACATTCAATTCCTTCATCTAAATCATTAATGTATATTGTAAATAGCTGGGGTCCCAGCACTGAACCTTGCGGTACCCCACTAGTCACTGTCTGCCATTCTGAAAAGGATCCGTTTATTCCTACTCTCTGCTTCCTGTCTGCCAACCAGTTTTCTATCCACGTCAGCACATTACCCCCAATACCATGTGCTTTAATTTTCGATAAGATGTTAAACTGCCCTCTGAGGTGAATGTAAAAGATCCCATGGCACTATTTCAAAGAATAGCAGGGCAATTCTCCCCGATGTCCTGGCCAATATTTATCCCTCAACCAACATAATAAACACACATTATCTAGTCATTATCACATTGCTGTATGTGGGAGCTTGCTGTGTACAAATTGACTGCCGAGTTTCCTACATCACAACAGTGACTGCACTTCAAAAAGGACTTAATTGGCTGTACAGCACTTTGGGGTGTCTGGTGGTCATGAAAGAACGTCTGGTGCTCATGAAAGGCGCTATATTATTGCAAGTCTTTTAATGGGATTACAATTGGCTTCATCAACCATTGGGCTTAGGAGTGGAGGAAAATCAGCGCAAATTGGCTGCCACGTTTCCTACATTACACCAGTGATTACACTTCCTATTCATTGGTTGTATTTCATTGTAACGTGCCTTGATATGTCCGTGAAAGGCGCTATAGAAATGCAAGCCTTTCTTTCTTTGCAACATGAGTTTATTGCATCAGAAGAAGGAAGAACAGTTTAAGGGGGAAATATTGCAGGAGTCATAAAGAGTAAAACATTGTGACCAGTACAGGCTGTACTTACAACGTGTGTTACCAGTCTCATGCTCAACCGTAAAAGAAAGCAAGACAGCAGTGCTCGCTGATGACTAAACCTGTTTTACATGGCCACAAGTCACAGTGCTCTATGACATTTGCAGCCTGTTACCTGCTATGATACGCTCATTGAAACTTAATCTGCGACGACCGCAGGCAGTCCTGAGACTTGCTAAGACTCCCAGAAGAAACAGTACACTGTGCTTCAGTCAAATTCATATCTGAGGTTTCTGCACAGAAATATATGCTTTAGATAAGGATATAATGTAGTGGAAAAACTCATTTATTTGGACGCATGCTGTGTTGTATTAGAGACAGCTGTTACAATATGCGCAATTGCATTAATTACTTTCTCGCAACTCATTCATCAAATGTTAAATTCAATGGCATTTCAAATGTCAAAGAAAATACGGCAAATGCTGTCATAACTATTTTCAAATGATTAAAGAGAGAGTGGGACAGACCATGGGAAGATAGTGTGGGTGGGATATTGAACAGAAAATCTCGCCACTATTCCTCCCCGCTGCTCACTAATGAGCTCTGACCGCAGAAAAATTAAAAAGTCCGGTCAAAACTCACCTATAGCAATCTGAAACTTAACTCGTGAAATTGAACCGCTTGCCCTATTGCATGTGGCTCAATTTTACACTCTGCACAGGTAGCACGGAGCAGAATACGCCATTGACTGAAGCCACATTGTGGTAACCTAAGTGCATGTTTAAAGCCTTTATGAAACATAAAGATTTATTTCCAAGCACAAAATGGTAATACCTGTGAGCATTGCTGTTGCACCGTACTGGCAAAGGTGCCCTGAATTACAAGAACACATGAAGACTGAAGGAAGTGGATCAATAGCCCAAGTTGAATAGCTGCACAAAAATAGAGTTCAACAAGAGAAAGACTTTATAGTGCTTCTCCTTCCGACCTTGGCAAGAAAACCATGCACGTCACATGCTCAAATTCGTGTTCTGTACTTCTGGTGGTGTTACGCTTTCCGCCAATAGTGAAAGGTCAGAAAGTCTGCTATATAAGTGTCAGCCGTGGCTCAATGCCTCTGCATCCGAAGGTTGTGGGCTCAAACCCCACTCCAGAGACTAGAGCGCATAATCTAGGCTGATACTCCAGTGCTGCACTGTCAGAAGTGCTGTCTTTTGGATGAGACGTTAAACTGAGTCCCCGTCTGCTCTCTCAGGTGGATGCAAAAGATCCCATGACACTATATGAAAGTGTAGTCATCCCCGGTGTACTGGCCAATTTTTATCCCTCAATTAACATCATTATCACATTGCTGTTTGTTGGAGCTTGCTGTGCACAAATTGGCTGCCACATTTCCTACAGTGACTAAACTTCATAAGTACTTAATTGGCCTTAAAGCATTTTGGAACATCTTGAGGTCGTGAAGGCACTATATAAATTCAAGTGTTTCTTTTAGACGAAATACATTTGATCAAAATATTGTCCTTATAACTCCATCATTTTTCATAGGGATTCGAATAGCAACATGACATTATAATATTGAAGGAGGGGGAGGTCTTTGCTGAGTAGGAGGAACCTAGTATGCCCGAGGAAAGCAGAACACTTACAACAAGTCCATGCAATGCAGATCCTTGCATGTACAGGAGGTATTCTCTCGAGACCAATAAGATGGATACATCTTGCAGATTAAATTGGTACTGGCTCTTCATCTCTTCCGCTTCAATCCCAGAATAGATAGGAGGGAGATTTTAATCCCATATATCAGACATTCGATACAGTGTGGAAGTTCTACATTATGGGCGCTTTGGAATTTAAATACATTTTGCAATAATATTGCAATAATTGTCATTTTTCTTGTTAAGCCGATGCCTATACAGCTGACGTCCAACTAGTTCTTCTCTCAGCCAAACTGGGAATTTCACCATCCAAAGCACAGCATTGTCAGCACTTGCCATTCCTGAAGCTGCATCCAAGTGGGATCCTCAAGGCAGGGCCAAAGCAGCGCAGAGTTCTATTGCTTCATCTCAGCACTGTCATGAGACACTCACTGGGATACCCACTGAAAATCATAAACAGCGCCAACATCGAAAGAGATTGCTGAAGGTCATGTATGAAATGTATAAATAACCAATGAATTGTATGTACAATCTGGGTTTCACAATATTATTAATTTACCCCACGGCTATTAGAACATTTTAAAAGTGCATATTTTCCACTGACTTTTGGATTAATTGATTTATACGTAGTACTTTAGCACTTAAAATAATAATTATTTAACTAATTATATCTTGTGGCTATTCATCTATATTTCAAGGTTATCAGCTATAGATGCTGATAAATCATTTTTAAATCTATCGTGAAAGGTTTCTCTTTACTTGGAATAAACATTTATTCCAGTCACTTCTTTATTTTACGTCTTCTTTTCTTTTATTTCAAACATTTCTTTGTTGTGTATCTTTTCTCTTCACCCCCGTTCTCCTTTACATTTTATCTGAAAGCTGACTTGATAATACAAAAACGTGACGTATGGTTTGCAAAGAGCTCCAATATTTTCCCCTTTTGTTCCATAGGTCCTGTCTTCCTTTACATTAAGTTAGCCTCTGATTTGGATGGTACCATTTCACAAACATATGCGCATTATTTGACATATCCATAAATTTTCACAGGCACATTATTCAAAGCTGCCCTTTCCATGTACTGCAGTGATTTAATAGTGGTGACACAGATTATCATGTAATATTCACGCACTCAGCCATGTATCCGGTTTACTGCTATAAATATTTCCATATTGTCCATGTATTTCCATAACGTCATACTGTAGGCTGTGAGTTCAAGCCTCACTTCAGGATTTGAGCACGTATCGATGCTGACAACCGAGTTCAGCACCAAGGGACTTCTGTAGTGTCAGAAGTGCAGTATGTTAGATGTGGTGTTAAACTGAGGTTCTGTCTGCCTGTTCGGGTGGCCATTAATGATCCATTTAAAGAAGAGCTTGGGATTGTCTTGGTGCTCTGCTTAACATTCTCCCCTCCATCCAACTAAAAAACACATTAACTGGTCATGTGTTGTTTGTGGAAAGCTGCTCTGTGATAAAACGGCTGTTACACTTGCCTCCCTAACATCATTCAGTGCTTTCCAATGTAATTCATTGTGTGTGAAGTGCTTCATGAGGCTTCTGACATGTAGGATAAAGTGCAATGTAAATGCCAATCTTTTTTTGATATTACTCTGAAACATTCTTGACATTTCTCCTTGCAACTGGTGGTTATTAAATCAACTACAAGTCCTATTCCAGGAACTTGAGCTCATAAATCTAGGCTGACACTCCAGTGCAGTGCTGAGGGAGTGCTGCACTGTCGGAGGTGCCGTTTTTCGGATGAGATATTAAACCGAGGCTCGCCCTCACAAAAGATCCCATGGCACTATTTTGAAGAAGAGCAGGGGAGTTATCCCCGGTGTCCTGGCCAATATTTATCCCTCAAGCAACATAACAAAAACAGGTTATCTGGTCATTATCACATTGCTGTTTGTGGGAGTTGCTGTGTGCAAATTGGCTGCTGCGTTTCCACATTACAACAGTGACTACACTCCAAAAGTACTTCATTGGCTGTAAAGCGATTTGAGACATCTGGTGGTCATGTAAGGTGCTATATAAATGCAAGTCTTTCTTTCTTTCAGTCTTTAAGTTCAAATGTTCTTGAACCTGCTGTGACTGTTAAGGAATAAAATTCAGAGGGTGGGGGCAGGCGGTGGGGTGGGGTGGGACTTCCCCTATCCTCTGTTGTACAATCAGGTACGGTTGTTATAAATAGGAAACAGAGATTTTGTTTCCCCCTTCCTCCACCAAAGCGTTACAAAGAATTCAACTTACCCTTTTGTTTTGTTGCCTGCATCAGTTAATTTTCCTTGAATAAGTTATGAGTGCTGCTGGTGAAATTGGCTCAGCCGGGTAGTGTCAGGGAGAGGAATAACATGCTGAATCATTCCTGGATTCATGACTGTTTCATTACTAATATTAATTCAACTCCTTCATATTTGGCCTCAGCAACGCCATCAAGTCAGGACCCCTGATTATGTCCCGATTACATCGTCAGCACTCGTTATTTAAAAATAATCATTTAGAAAATTGCTCGGCAAGCACAGAACAACATTTTTGACAATATAATGTTCCTCATAACTCTTTGTAATTGGGTAATTTTGAAAAGGAATCCTGACAGTGCGAGTAACGCGGCAATAATGTAACGCTGTCAATAACGTAAAAGAATGATGCTTCTTCATAAAATTCTGGGCATATTAGTGTCTGATGGATGTTACTTAAGGACAGAACTGAATAGCAATTGCCCAATGTATCATGAAAAGCTCTTTTATAATATAGTGAACGTTCAAGGATTGCATTGCCATTTGAGAATATGGGGCTAAAACCTCCACTTTTGTGCTTATCGCCCAAAAATGGCCGTTATTTCCGGTGTGGGCATTGAAAAGGGTTTTCAGATCGTCGGCTTCTGGCCCATTCTCAAAACACCTAGTTTACATTTTGAAAATGGGCGTTACCACAAACAATATCAAATGGTCGTTAGCGTTAAATTTTTTTGACCTTCTGCAATAAAGTGTGGCCGTCCTTAGCAACGGCATGGCAACGTTCGATTCCCGCGATTCAGGAGCTCAAGGATCATCATGACATGCGCAGAAGAGAAAACAGAGCGAGAGGGAGCTCAGAGGCACTGAAAGCGTGTGTGGCTGTGGTGTGTGCTTGCTTGGCTGTTGTGGGAGGAACGAGGGAGATTCACCAGCAGCAAAAAGCTTACTAAGCACCAAGAACACAGTTGGCACTGAGTTTTTGTCCAACAAATAAGATATAACATGGAAGAGATGGAGGAGGCTCTGGAGCTGGTAACCAGGAACACTGGTGGCAGAGAGCTCCCAGTGGTCCCAGAGCACTGCACTGCACCCCAAGGTGATGCACCCCCATTGCCAACCACATATAAGAGCCAAGAGCAACATCTTGCTTATGGCTCGGAGCATGCTCTCACCTCGGGACCGTCCTCTCCCATATCCATCCAAACAGCGCTTCAGCCGTCACCCCCCCACCGCCCCCCCGCCTCGCAATAAAGCATCACCTGAGAAGCTCCTCGGCCAGGTGGCTTGGAGTCAGGAGGGGAAGGGGAAGAGGTGGAAAGGAGAAGTGGTGGGGGGAGGAGAGTGGGGAAAGGGTTGGTTTTACAGAAATACTTTATTTAACAAAATCTTGTTGCACATTGGCTCAGATAGCTGCACCATTACACACTGGTGATTCCTTAACATCAAAGGGTATAATGACACTTAACTTCAATCAACTTAAACTTTAACTGTCACCAAGGTGATGCCCACCATTGATATATGACCTGCACAACCAGCAGTGTGTCAGCCTTGTAAATAACGTTCTTTCAGGCAAAGCAATCATTGATGAGCTCATGACGTAAGGCTCTTGCAGCATGGGCCCTTTCATGTGGTCTACAGGGAGGCGGGGGCATGGCTTCAGCGTCCGCCTGATTGGTCCAATGTCAGCATCCGCCTCCTCGTCCTCCTCTTCCTCTCTCTGGTGAGGTGGACTGTCAGACTCATCAGGCAATTCTTGTCCCCTCCTGACAGCCAAGTTGTGTAGCATGGAACACACCACCACGAAGTGAGCTACCTGCTCAGGGTGGTATTGGAGCTCGCCTCCTGAGTGTCCAGGCATCTAAAGCACTGCTTCAGCACTCCAATGGTTTTCTCCACGATATTGCGAGTTGCTCTGTGGCTCTCATTGTATCGTCTCTCGGCCTCGGTGTGGGTGTCACGCAGGAGGGTCATTAGCCAGGTGGCGAGGCCATATCCTTTGTCCCCAAGCATCCAGCATTGACCTTGTGGTTGATTGTTAAACAAGTCAGAACAGTGCTCTCACGCAGGATGTGAACATCATAGATGCTGCCCGGAAATTGAGCATTCACTGCCAGTATAATTTGCTGATGGTCAACAACCAGCTGGACATTCAGGGAGTGGAATCTCTTGCGGTTCCTGAAAACTTCAGCATCCTGAAAACGTGCTCGCATCGCGATGTGGGTACAGTCTATTGCTCCCTGCACCTTGGGGAAGTTTGCAATTCTGGAGAATCCCAGACCACTCTCACTCTGTGCCTTCCTGGTCATAGGGAAGCTGATCAAGTACCTCCTGCATGTGTACAGGGCTTCAGTGACGTGTCTAATGCAGCGATGTGTGGCATGCTGAGAAAGTCCACAAATGTCTCCAGCTGTGGCCTGAAAAGAACCCGAGGCATAGAACGACAGTGTCGTGGTGACTTTGACCTCGACGGACAGTGCAGTTCTGATGGTGCTGGCAGGCTGCAGACCTGCCCTTATCAGCTGGCATACCTCAGTGATAACCTCTTTATGGAAGTGCAGTCTCCGAAGGCAGGTGGTGTCAGGCAAGTTGAGGTAAGAATGCTTCTCCTTATACTTGCGGGGGGGTGTAACATCTGGTCCTCCTCATCTGTCTGTTACTTCGTACATTGGGCACATAATGCAGTGTAGAGTTCCTTCAGTGATGTCGAGTCTGCTGCATGTATTTGGTCACCAAGAAAGGATGTGAAAGGACAGGCCCCATTGCAGTAGCTCTCTGTTTTCCACCGATTGCTCACAAACAATGTCCCGACAAACACACCTTTTCAATTCCAATCAGTCACAGTGTGGTCAAGATGTTTTAAGAGATGTTCACATCAACTCCAACAACCTGCAGAGTGCAACCGAACTCCACCGAGGTTGAAGCACAGCAGCCTTTTAAAGGATGAGACATGTGATCTACAACATGGCGTCCATAACACTGTGATTTGTCCTGGTTAGTTCCACTTTTTGTGGGCAGTTTTTTGAGCGAGCGATATTGTGGGCGATATGTGTGCAAGGTTGTGAAATTGACGATGGGCGATCTCCATGGCCGCTAGTTTAGGTAAATGTGCTCTTAACGACAAAATCAGTGGACGGGCGTTAATATTGAATCTCGGTGTTAATTCTGTGTGGAAAGTAACACTGGGCAATATTATGGGCGTTGAACTTGCCCATTCTTCTGATTCCGCCCCAAAAAAGTGGGCGGACAGTAATATTTTTTCTCGGCGTTAAGCACCTGGGGAAAGTAACGCTCGGCGATAAGTTTCCGAAAAATGCCCGTCAGTTTCCATTTTGTGCCAAAATGGGCGCTATATGGGTGTTATATGTCATTTCAGCGGTAAAATGGCCGTTAAGTGGGCATTAAGCATGCATAAAAAGTGGAGGTTCTAGCCCATCACCTCTCACCTCCTCCCCACCACCACGCTCTCCCACCCCCACACACACTATTGCAGCAACGGGTGTGAACCATGTGGAGAAGCATTAGGCCATGTGGAGAAGCAATCTTAACGCTGCCCGTTTGACAGGAATGGAGGGAAGAGGCGGGCAATTCTTCCGTTAGGCTACATGGCTTCGCAGCAGTCTGAAGGTCCCACGCAAGGCCGCTTGCCAGCTTCACAATGGAAAAACTGCGGAGATTTGAATGGGCTATTCATCCCATTATAGGGCCTGTGCACCCAAGAAAAAAATTACAGGGAACATCGGAGGCAGGTAGTTAAATTAGCAGCCGTGTACTTCCTGATGCATTCCCGACCCGCTGCCATTTTAACCGCAAAGTTATTTTTGGCACAGGCATGCAGGGGCGTCTTTAATACGTTAAAGTCGTGGTCCTATCACACAATTAGAACACCTACGCCATTTTAATGAAAAATCCTGGAAGTGCCACCCGCTGCCTGGCCCGCCAGTGAATCTTGAGAAGATTGGTGTCTCAGAACCACTGAAGTTGTATTTGAAGCGACACTCAAAAACTGCATCATGGGATTTCATAAGAATATACGAATTAGAAGCAGGGTAGGCCATTCGGCCCCTCGAGCCTACTCCACCATTCAATGAGATCATGGCTGATCCTCGACCCCAACTCCACTTTCCTACACTATACCCATATCCCTTGATTCCCTTAATATTCAAAAATCTATCGATGACTGTCTTGAATATACTCAACAACTGAGCCTCCACAGCCTTCTGGGGTAGAGAATTCCAAAGATTCACCAACCTCTGAGTGAAGACATTTCTCCTCATCTCAGATTAAATGGCCGACCCCTTATCCAGAATTAAATGGGTGAAGAGATTTCTTCAGAAGTCAAATACAAGTTTTTGGAAGAGTTGTTTCCAGCATTTTTTTAAATTAAGTGGGATGGGAGGACATGGAATATTTTATACGGAATACAACAATATATTTTTGAAACCAATTAAACTGCTCCCTAGGTTTTATAAGGGGGTTGTAGACAATTGGGCCCAATTTTTTAAAAGTATGCAGTTTATGCCCAAAGGTGCTGAGGAATTTTTAGAACAGCCCTTATTTTTGACAGGTGGATCAACATTGAAGGAGAGCTATTATTTAATCAAGCTTTTATAAAAGCTAGTATTATATATGTGAAAGATGTATTATATGAGGTAATTCCAGGTTGGCTGCCGGAAGCGGGAGTGAGGCACATGGTTTGGGAGGAGGATCAGGAGGTAGAGGAAAAGCAATTAAGATCATGTATGAGAAGATTGTGAGGGCAATGCCACAGGATTGGATGAAAGAAATAAATACGCAAATCTCCAAAGGAGTTATAATGGGGAGCTTTCTGCTGGAGATAGGGGAGGAGTTGGTCCAAGTTGACAACTGTAATACTCAAGATTTCTATGGGATATTTAGAGAATCGAGATTTAAAACACCCGCTGGTCAGGAGTTTTGGCAGAATATATACCCACAGCTGGACCTCAACAGGATTTGGAAGGGTGTATGGGCGAATTTTAAATGTCCAGAGTGGATTGAACTGGATTTCAAATTGGCTCCGAACCAGATTTTTATCATGATAGTCTTATGTAAGATTGGGCGAGTAGAGGTGGGATGCAGAATGAGACTCTGTCCCATTTGCTGGTGTTATGTCCACAGTTACAGGATTTTAAGCACTATGTTCGACAGTTGTGTGAGATTTTGTGTGACAGCTGGGTGAGGACCGAAGAGCAAGAATGGGAATCCCATGGGACTCAATTTTGAGATGGGGATTGAAGGAGAGTCTGCCCAAGTCTAGCGGAGCGGCAATTAATTTAATGTTCAGTTTGCTAGATTTGTGATTATGTAAAGAAGGAATGCTCTGTCCTTTAAGGGGAAGAGAATAAACCTCAAAGAGTATTTTAAATATAAACTAAAAGATCATTATAAGGCTCTGTGGATGTTTTATTCAGAAAATAATTTAAAGATAGTATTTTATGATCAATTGGTAAAGTACAATAGATTATTATATGTTACAGGAGACAAATTAAACTTCAGGTTTTGATGTTAATATGTGTTGGAGGAATGGCTGTGCAGAGGGGCGAAATGGATTTGTATGATACAATGAATGATCACGATGATGTAAATGTTTTTAATGTTCAATAAATATTTTTTTTTTTTAAAGTGGGTAGCACACTCGCTTCTGAGTCAGAAGGTTATGGGTTCAAGTCCCGGTCTAGGGCTGACACTCCAGTGCAGTGCTGAGGGAGTGCTGCGCTGTCGGAGGTGCCATCTTTTGGATGAGCTGTTAAACCGAGGCCCGTCTTCCCTCTCAGGTGGACGTAAAATATCCCATGGCACTATTTCGAAGAAGAGCAGGGGAATTATCCCCAGTGTCCTGGACAATATTTATCCCTCAATCAACATAACAAAAACAGATTATCTGGTCATTATCACATTGCTGTTTGTGGGAGCTTGCTGTGCGCAAATTGGCTGCCGCGTTTCCTACATTACAACAGAGACTACACTTCAAAAAGTACTTAATTGACTACAAAGTGCTTTGAGACGTCCAATGGTTGTGAAAAGCATTATATAAATGTAAGTCTTTGCAGATTAAAGTGTCAAATGTGATAAAGATGTGTAATGTAATGCCATACGTCATAACTGCCTTCCATTCATTTCTCACCCAAGTAATCAACACACATGGCTTTTCATAAACAGAGGTTTACTAATTCTGCTACATTCATTGATTCATTCATTCATAGGTAGTCCCTCGAAATCAAGGGAGACTTGCTTCCACTCTAAAAGTGAGCTCAGAGGTGACTGAACAGTCCAATATGGGAATTACAGTCTCTGTCACAGGTGGGACAGACAGTGGTTGAAGGAAAGGGTGGGTGGGGAGTCTGGTTTGTTGCACGCTCGTTCCGCTGCCTGCGTTTGATTTCTGCATGCTCTCGGCGATGAGACTCGAGGTGCTCAGCGCCCTACTGGATGCTCTTCCTCCACTTAGGCCAGGTCTTTGGCCAGGGACTCCCAGGTGTCGATGGGAATGTTGCATTTTATCAGGGAGGCTTTGAGGGTTTCCTCTGCCCACCTGGAGCTCGCTTGCCGTGTCGGAGTTCCAAGTAGAGCGCCTGCTTTGGGAGTCTTATGTCAGACATGCGGACAATGTGGCCCGCCCAACGGAGCTGATCGAGTGTGGCCAGTGCTTCGATGCTGGGGATGTTGGCCTGATCGAGAACACTGAGATGTCTCCTTAGTGGCCTCAGTTGAGCTGGTGGAATGCAGATGTTCCTCGTGTGGCAACCTTTGAGATGCTCGTGGCCGGTGACCACTGGATGCTGAAGCGTGTGGGAGCCGGGCCGCAGACGGCTGCACCTCGGATGGAACCATGGTCGGTGTTGGCTGAGCACAGGCCTGAGCCCAGGGGAAATGCTCCTGTGGGCCAGGCTCCTGGTGGCTTGTCACAGAGCAGAGAGGACAAAATCTCCTAATAAAATGAATTTAATTAAAAAAAGGAACTGGTTTGAACCCATCGTTGCTAAGATACCATGTTGCTAAGCAACAGAACTCACAGCCGTTGTTGTTGAGACTGTGCATTCCATGTGGTGAGAAATTGGTCATGAGTCCCATGTATTAGGAATGATGGGAGAAGTTACAAAAAAAAAGTTAATTGTTAAAATAGCAGAAAATTGCAGAAGAACAGAGTTGAATGAAGCGAGTGAATGGAACAGTCGCAGTTACAGTTTACAGCAACAATGCATCAGGTGTACTTCAGATCTAAGAATAGCAGATGGGAGCATCCCTTATCCTTTGTCACCTCCAGACTCAAATATTCCAATGCTCTCCTGACTGGTCTCCCATCCTCCACCATCTGTGACTTTCAGCTCATCCACAACTCTGCTGCCTGCATCCTATCCCACACTAAGTTCCGTTCACCTATCACTCCTGTTGTTTCCAACCTACACTGGCTCCTGGTCCCACTCCCACATTTAAAATTCTCATCCTTATGTTTAAGTCTCGCCCCTCACTATCTGTATCCTCCTGCAGCAGTACAGCTCTTCTCCTACAAACTCTCCGTTACTTTGATTCTGCACCCCCACCCTTTGGCCCACCATTGGCAGCTGTGCCTTCAACCATGGATGTCCCACACCCTGTAATTCACTCCCTGAACCCCTCTGCCTCTCCACCATCCTCTCCTCCTTTATAAATCCTTCTTAAGCACCCAAAACCTTGACCGAGCTTTTGGTCACGCCATCCTAATATCTCCTTCTTCGGCTCAGCGTCAATTTTGATTACGCCTCTGTGAAGTGTCTGGGATGTTTTTCTATGTTAAAGGTGCTATATAAATGTAAGTTGCTGTTATTAATAAAACGGAGTGACTCCTGCCAACCAACCGGAAGCTGTGCAGACGTATTCTGCGCATAAATGTCAGGCCCAAAATGTTAAAAAAATAACATTCACATCAGACAGTCTATGTGAATGCCAACTCTAGTGATTTTTCCCTTGTTGGAAATAATTTTATTATAAAGAAAAGCAAATAAAATTAAATACGCGTATCATTTCCCCATTAGCAATTAGATTTATAAACACGCAACGAGCAGGATAATGTTCACAGCCTTTTCTGCCCGACTGCCTTTTTGAATTAGAGACAGTTCCACATTGAAAATAGCCGAGATTCCCCAGCCCAAAGCTCCAGGCTCAACTTTACCTCTTATATGTCTTTGTTTTTTTAAAGATCTTTCCTATCATCTAAGCAGGGAGCACGCTCAACTTCGCCGTTAACCCTGCAAAGTCTTCCCGCGCAAATACTTACATCCAATCGTGGTCACTAGCAATTTACAAGCATTAGGATTTTATGAACAGTTACTGGGGTCGAAATTCTGTCGGGGGCACTGACCAGCGGCGGCACCACTCCCACGGGGCAATTCCGGGAAAGAGGTAACGTGGGTCAATTCCGGGAAAGGGGTCGGCGCGTGTACGCCGCAACAGGACAACGGGTGGAGCGGTCCCCTACACCTCTTTCAGGCGGCCAGAGGCCTTATCGAAAGGGGAAATTTCGGCCCCACTGTCTTTTCCTACACCTTTGAGGACTGTGGCCACATTTGAGTAGCAGGGCTGTGAATTATTCTAGTCACTGGGAAATGACTGCTGACCACGAAGTAAGGTAAGAACAGCCACGACCATTGGAACTGCGCAAGCGCAACTACCTCATGGCGTTGGCAACAGTCGCGTCCTTAAAAAGATAAAAGTATTTTTGGAACAAGTGTTGTGAAGTGGCTCGGCATCGTCCACTTTATCTCAAGTTTTATCTCATCGCGCACTTTCACTTTCTGAAGTGTTTGAATTAATTGAACGTGGCTTATCCATCTGGGTTCTCATTTCCTTATAGTGTAAATAAGCTCTTATAGGCTTGCCTTGTGTCAGGTCATTTATTTCAATAGCGGGACAGAGTGCAATTTCCATCTATGTGGCATATTTGTTACTGTCTTTTTAAGTGTACTCAGTACCATCCCCAACTGTGCCCTATTATCATGCCATTTAATATACTGTTTGCGAAAAATTCTGCGTTGCTTACAAATCCTAAGAGTGCTCTATGATTACATCAGTAGTCACAGCACTTCCATACAAATATATAGCAGCTCCATAGCTAAGCAGCTGTCAGGCAGAGAAGGAGGCTTTAATCCCTGCTTCAAAATGTACCTTAATATACTCACGACAGAGTAATCCACCAAAATAACCTTTAAGAGGAGTATGCGCTCTGCAGCTACCTGCTTAAGGCAGCACCTGCTGCAATATCCATGAAAGCGTGCATTATAAGAGCATAAAAATCAAGAACAGGAGTAGGCATTATGTCCCTCAAGCCTGCTTCACCATTCAATAAGATCATGGCTGATCTTTGACCTCAACTCTTTCCCGCCTGATCCCCACATCCCTTGATTCCCCTAGAGTCCAAAGATCTATCTAAGTCAGCTTTGAATATACTCAATGATTCAGCATTCACAGCCTTTTGAAGTAGAGAATTCCAAAGATTCACAACCCTCTGAGCAAAGAAATTCCTCCTCATCTCTGTCTTAAATGGCCGACCCTTTATCCTGAGATTATGCTCCCTAGTTCTACACTCTCCAACCAGAGGAAACAACCTCTCAGCATCTACCCTGTCAATTCCCCTCAGAATCTTCTATGTTTCAATGAGATCACCTCTCATTCTTCTAAACTCCAGAGAGTATAAGCTCAATTTACTCAATCTCTCCCCATAGGACAACCCTCTCATCCCAGGAATCAATCTAGTCAACATTTGTTGCACTGCCTCGAAGGCACATAAATCCTTCCTCAGATAAGTAGACCAAAACTGTGCACAGTACTCAAGGTGTAGTCTCACCAAATCCCTGTACAATTGTAACAAGGCTTCCTTACTCTTGTACTCCAACCAATGTCCCCCGTAAGGTGTGCGGATGTGCAGCTATGCAGTGATCTGTAAGATCCCGCGCACTTAAATTCACAGGCCGTGCAGTGAGCTGGAGCAGGGGGCAGGGGCCCAATATCCAATAGCCAAAATGTGAGTTGGAAATGTTCTAAAGTTGGGAATGGCCTGGGAATCCTCAAGGGGAGAGATGTTTGTGACCTCACAGAGCCAATCCGAATTGGTACGGACCACTGGAATTCGGTGAGTGTTGTCTCGAGATTCTGTCCGTATTTTTCCGTGGAGATGCGTGGAGGTGATTGCCGGGGACTGAGTGGCAGCCGCACTTTGGGACAACATACTGCGGGAGCCGGTTATTGTGCGGAGAAATCCGAGGAACAGGCTTCCGCAGTAACCAGGGCAACAGGAGTCATTTCAGCAAATGCTCCAAGCCCTCAATGTACCCGCGGGCAGGAAAGAATTAGTGAACACAGTTATATATTGCAAAAGCAAAATATTGCGGATGCTGGAATCTGAATTAAAAACAGAAAGTGCTGAAAAGCTCAGCGGGTCAGGCAGCATCTGTGGAGAGAGAAACAGAGTTAATGTTTTAGGTCGATGACCCTTCATCAGAACTGGCGAATGTTCGTAATGAACAGATTCTTAAGGAGCACTGAAAGGGGGAGGGGAGGAAAGGACAAAAGAGAAGGTCTGTGATAGGGTGGAAGACAGGAGAGATTAGAGAAGGGATGATGGGCCGACTTGAGATGGTAATGGCAGAAGTTAGAAAAAGATTAGTCAAGATAGGGTGTGAATGGCGGAATAATTACCAGCTGCCATGGCAAACAAAGAAAAAAAAATGACATATGATCAGGGAGGAAGGGAGCAAAATGTCATGATCTGAAATTATTGAATTCGATGTTGAATACAGAAGGCTGTAAGTGCCTAAACGAAAGATGAGGAGTCTGAGGACGGAGAGGTCAGAGTGGGAGTGGAGCGGGGAATTAAAGTGACAAGTGCCTGAAAGCTTGGGGTCACACTTACGGACTGAACGGAGGTGTTCCACAAAGTTGTCACCCAATCTACGTTTGGTCTCCCCAATGTAGAGGAGATCACATCGTGAGCAGCGAATACAGTATAATAAATTGAAAGAAGTACAAGTGAATTGCTGTTTCACCTGGAAGGAGTGTTTGGGCCCTGGACAGTGGGAAGGAAGGAGGTAAAAGGGCAGGTGTTGCATCTCCTCCGTTTGCACGGGAAGGTGCCGTTGGAAGGGGAGGGAGTACTAAGGGTGATTGCAGAGTGGACCAGGGTGTCGTGGAGGGAGTGGTCCCTTCGGAGTGCTGAGAGGGAAGGGGAGGGTAAGATGTGATTGATGGTAGGATCACACTGGAGGTGGCAGAAATGGCAGAGGATGATCCGTTGAACATGGAGGCTGGTGGGGTGAAAGGTGAGGACAGGGGGAACCCTGTCATGGTTCTGAGAGGGAGGGGAAGGGGTGAGAGCAGAGGTGCGGGAAATAGAACCGACACGGTCGAGGGCCATATTAGCCACGGCGGAGGGGAATCCTCGAGGAGGAAAAAGGAAGACATGTCAGAGAAACTAGTGTGAAAAGTGGCATCGTCAGAGCAGATTCAACGGAGACGAAGAAACTGGGAGAATGGAATGGAATCCTTACAGGATGTGGGGTGGGAGGAAGTGTAGTCCAGGATGCTGTGGGAGTCAGTGAGCTTACAGTCAATGTTTGTCAATAGTCTATCCCCAGAAATGGAGACAGAAAAATTGAAGAAGGGAAGGGGAGAGTCAGAGATGAACAGTTATATATTGATTAACTTATATTTGGAATATATTTATTTTTTAGGTTAACAATTAAAAGAAACAGTAAAATATCACATATTTATCACATCTCTATATTTATTTAATGTAAATGTTTATTTTTAAGTAAACAAACGCTAACGTCCAAAGGTGTTTTTTCTAAAACGCCACTCAGGTTTTAAAGCTTTAAAAATGTCCACGCTTTTTTGAAACTGAAGCCAAGAGGAAGATAGCGTATGTTGCAGCTTTGCGAAAGGTGACAAATGGATCGCCCCTTGATGTTGCCAAACTTTCCCGATCTCTAGACAGACAGTGTTTTGGTGAATCACTTCAGGCAAACTTTTTTCTAATGTTTCACGCTTTAATTCAAGCAGTATAATTTAGACAAAGCTGAGCTGTGGATGTGTAACCCAAGAAGACGGTCCTGAACTGGAAATATTGATGTGAATGAGTCATAGCAGAATGATACCAAGGTGGGAGGGGGAGGGAAGCACATTTTAATCTTAAATTAGGCCGCAGTTCTACAAACACTTTTGCTCCCTTGGAAAGTGGTTTTGGATGCACTTCAATGAAAAATTGATGGTACAGATATAACCTAAGAGATCACTGAGGATATTAAAGATGTGAGGCGTGAATCTCTTATGGATTTATGTTTACACAGAGTGAACGTTAACTCCAGCTTTAGTTTCTCACCACCTCCTAACAAATGTTGGAAACAAAGGGAGTGAAATTCAGAGACTTTGCGGCTCCCGTTAGCGAACGCCGGGGGGACTAACGGGGCACAAATGAGTTTTTGCTCTGGCGCGGCGAGAACACGCCTCTCGCTAAATTGGGCGGGGACTTTTCAGCAGCCCGTACAGGTAACGCCCCGCTTGGCTATGCCTGGCAATGATGATGTCATCGCCCTGCGCAGCACCCCATTACCACTCCGGACGCTAAATTCGGTCACGCCCCCTGTCTTACTGAAAGATAGACAAGAAGGGAAAGGAGGTGGGGTAGCTCTGTTAATAAAGGAAGATATCAGGGCAGTTGTGAGAGACGATATTGGCTCTAATGAACAAATTGTTGAATCATTGTGGGTGGAGATTAGAGATAATAAGGGGAAAAAGTCACTGGTGGGCGTAGTTTATAGGTCCCCAAATAATAACTTCATGGTGGGGCAGGCAATAATCAAGGGAATAATGGAGGCATGTGAAAAAGGAACGGCAGTAATCATGGGGGATTTTAACCTACATATCGATTGGTCAAATCAAATCGCACGGGGTAGCCTTGAGGAGGAATTCATAGATTGCATACGGGATTGTTTCTTAGAACAGTATGTTACAGAACCTAGAAGGGAGCAAGCTATCTTAGATCTGGTCCTGTGTAATGAGACAGGAATAATAAACGATCTCCTAGTAAAAGATCCTCTCAGAATGAGTGATCACAGTATGGTTGAATTTGTAATACAGATTGAGGGTGAGGAAGTAGTGTCTCAAACGAGCGTATTATGCTTAAACAAAGGGGACTACAGTGGGATGAGGGCAGAGTTAGCTAAAGTAGACTGGAAACACAGGCTAAACGGTGGCACTATTGAGGAACAGTGGAGGACTTTTGAGGAGCTCTTTCATAGTGCTCAACAAAAATATATTCCAGTAAAAAAGAAGGGCGGTAAGAGAAGGGATAACCAGCCGGGAATAACCAAGGAAATAAGGGAGAGTATCAAATTAAAAACCAATGCGTATAGGTGGTCAAAGTTAGTGGGAAACTAGAAGATTGGGAAAATTTTAAACGACAACAAAGAATGACTAAGAAAGCAATAAAGAAAGGAAAGATAGATTACGAAAGTAAACTTGCGCAAAACATAAAAACAGGTCGTAAAAGCTTTTACCGATATATAAAACGGAAAAGAGTGACTAAAGTAAATGTTGGTCCCTTAGAAGATGAGAAGGGGGATTTAATAATGGGAAATGTGGAAATGGCTGAGATCTTAAACAATTATTTTGCTTCGGTCTTCACAGTGGAAGACACAAAAACTATGCCAAAAATTGCAGGTCACGGGAATGTGGGAAGGGAGGACCTTGAGATAATCACTATCACTAGGTGGGTAGTGCTGGATAGACTAATGGGACTCAAGGTAGACAAGTCCCCTGGTCCGGATGAAATGCATCCCAGGTTATTAAAAGAGATGGCGGAAGTTATAGCAGATGCATTCGTTATAATCTACCAAAATTCTCTGGACTCTAGGGAGATACCAGCGGATTGGAAAGCAGCTAATGTAATGCCTCTGTTTAAAAAAGGGGGCAGACAAAAGGCAGGTAACTATAGGCCGGTTAGTTTAACATCTGTAGTGGGGAAAATGCTTGAAGCTATCATTAAGGAAGAAATAGCGGGACATCTAGATAGGAATAGTGCAATCAAGCAGACGCAACATGGATTCATGAAGGGGAAATCATGTTTAACTAATTTACTGGAATTCTTTGAGGATATAACGAGCATGGTGGATAGAGGTGTACCGATGGATGTGGTGTATTTAGATTTCCAAAAGGCATTCGATAAGGTGCCACACAAAAGGTTACTGCAGAAGATAAAGGTACGCGGAGTCAGAGGAAATGTATTAGCATGGATCGAGAATTGGCTCGCTAACAGAAAGCAGAGAGTCGGGATAAATGGGTCCTTTTCTGGTTGGAAATCGGTGGTTAGTAGTGTGCCACAGGGATCAGTGCTGGGACCACAACTGTTTACAATATACATAGATGACCTGGAAGAGGGGACAGAGTGTAGTGTAGATGACACAAAGATTAGTGGGAAAGCGAGTTGTGTAGAGGACACAGAGAGGCTGCAAAGAGATTTAGATAGGTTAAGCGAATGGGCTAAGGTTTGGCAGATGGAATACAATGTCTGAAAATGTGAGGTCATCCACCTTGGGGAAAAAAAAACAGTAAAAAGGAATATTATTTGAATGGGGAGAAATTACAACATGCTGCAATGCAGAGGGACCTGGGGGTCCTTGTGCATGAATCCCAAAAAGTTAGTTTGCAGGTGCAGCAGGTAATCAGGAAAGCAAATGGAATGTTGGCCTTCATTGCGAGAGGGATGGAGTACAAAAGCAGGGAGGTCCTGCTGCAACTGTATATGGTATTAGTTAGTGAGGCCGCACCTGGAGTACTGCGTGTAGTTTTGGTCACCTTACTTAAGGAAGGATATACTAGCCTTGGAGGGGGTACAGAGACGATTCACTAGGCTGATTCCGGAGATGAGGGGGTTACCTTATGATGATAGATTGAGTAGACTGGGTCTTTACTCGTTGGAGTTCAGAAGGATGAGGGGTGATCTTATAGAAACATTTAAAATCATGAAAGGGATAGACAAGATAGAGGCAGAGAGGTTGTTTCCACTGGTCGGGGAGACTAGAACTAGGGGGCACAGCCTCAAAATACGGGGGAGCCAATTTAAAACTGAGTTGAGAAGGAATTTCTTCTCCCAGAGGGTTGTGAATCTGTGGAATTCTCTGCCCAAGGAAGCAGTTGAGGCTAGCTCATTGAATGTATTCAAGTCACAGATAGATAGATTTTTAACCAATAAGGGAATTAAGGGTTACGGGGAGCGGGCGGGTAAGTGGAGCTGAGTCCACGGCCAGATCAACCATGATCTTGTTGAATGGCGGAGCAGGCTCGAGGGGCTAGATGGCCTACTCCTGTTCCTAATTCTTATGGTCTTATGTACTGCCTGGTGCTACAACAATAGCTTCAGCTGTCACGTTTCAGTCGGATATCGGATGGAGGGGCGCGATTTAAAGGCCCCATCTTTGGAGAAAAAATTCCCCCATTACTGTTTGCTGCTTACTACTACGTAGGCAGACAGGCTGTTTGACAGATTTCAGCTGTTTTATGTTCAAGGAGTGTTCTGGCTTTTAAACATTCCTGTCTTTCATTGAGGGCAGATTTGAAACAACAACATCTATATTGTTTCATGGGGACTGTGTTGGCTCCCGAGTTCCTGCTCTGACATCACTGTCGGAGGAAACTTAGGCAGTGAGAAAGGCAGTGAGAAAGGCAGGGATAACTACAGCAAAATGTGTCCAGAGGGAGGAGGGCCAACAGGGCTATCAACAGGCGGCCTTACCCTCCCAGGGTATTCCGGCAGCAGTTCTCCTACATTTCACAGAGGAACAGTGTGTTCAAAGGCTGTACTTCAGCAAGGACGTGGTCACAGAGCTCTGCCATTTCCTACAACAAGACCTTGAGCCTCAGACCAGGGTGAGGACAGCTCTCTCAGTGGCAGTCAAGGTCACCATCGCGCTTAACTTCTATGCCAGTGGATCATTCTAATGTGCAACAGGAGACATCTCCAACATCTCCCAGTTTGCCGTCCACTGCAAGGTGACAGATGCTCGGTACAGAAGGAGAAGGGACTACATTTTATCCCCATGAGCAGAGAGAAACAGCTGGAATATGCATATGGCTTTGCCAGGATAGCAGGCTTCCCCATGGTGCAGGGCGCCATTGACTGCACCCACATCGCCTTGTGGGGACCGCACAACAATCCTGAGGTATTCCGTAACCACAAAGGCTACCACTCACTGTACAGTTGGTGTGCGACCACATGCAGCGAATCCTCACTGTCAAGAGCTCCATGTTGACCTGCTTGTTGACAGCATCCTCACAGTCCTGGTGGTAGTTCTGACTCACTTGAGAAACCATTTTGATTATTTTTCACAAACCTAAACTTTGTTGAAGCAACAAGCAGCCACGATGCATTCATCCTGCACCAGAGCGGTGTGTCAGCTCTCTTCCAGCCACCACATGATGCTCCCGGCTGGCTGGTTGGGGACAAGGGCTACCCGCTTTCCAGCTGGCTCATGACTCCCCTCCACAACCCCAACACTCCTGCCCAACACTCATACATGAGAGTTATGCCGCCACCAGGAACATCATTGAGCAGACCATCGGAGTGCTCAAGCAAAGGTTCCGCTGCCTTGACCGCTCGGGACGTGTCCTCCAGTACTCAGCTGAGCAGGTGTCCCTTTCGTTGCCGTCTGCTGCATGCTGCGCAACCTGGCCATCATGAGGACCCAGCCATTGCCACCAGGCATAGCCACACCTCCTCAGGAGGAGGAGGACGAGGAGTATGAGGAGCAGGAGGAGGAAACATAGAAACATTGAAACATAGAAACATAGAAAATAGGTGCAGGAGCAGGCCATTCTGCCCTTCGAGCCTGCACCACCATTCAATAAGGTCATGGCTGATCATTCACCTCAGTACCCCTTTCCCGCTTTCTCTCCATACTCCTTGATCCCTTTAGCCGTAAGGGCCATATCTAACTCCCTCTTGAATATATCCAGTGAACTGGCATCAACAACTCTCTGCGGCAGAGAATTCCACAGGTTAACAACTCTCTGAGTGAAGAAGATCTTCCTCATCTCAGTCCTAAATGGCCTACCCCTTATTTTAAGACTGTGACCCCTGGTTCTGGACTTCCCCAACATTGGGAACATTCTTCCCTCGTCTAACCTGTCCAGTCCCGTCAGAATCTTATACATTTCTATGAGATCCCCTCTCATCCTTCTAAACTCCAGTGTATAAAGGCCCAGTTAATCCAGTCTCTCCTCATATGTCAGTCCAGCCATCCCTGGAATCAATCTGGTGAACCTTCGCTGCACTCCCTCAATAGCAAGAACATCCTTCCTCAGATTAGGAGACCAAAACTGAGCACAATATTCCAGGTGAGGCCTCACCAAGGCCCTGTACAACTGCAGTAAGATTCCCTGCTCCTATACTCAAATCCCCTAGCTATGAAGGCCAACATACCATTTGCCTTCTTCACCGCCTGCTGTACCTGCATGCCCACTTTCAATGACTGATGAACCATGACACCCAGGTCTCGTTGCACCTCCCCTTTTCCTAATCTGCCGCCATTCAGATAATATTCTGCCTTCGTGTTTCTGCCACCAAAGTGGATAACCTCACATTTATCCACATTATACTGCATCTGCCATGCATTTGCCCACTCACCTAACCTGTCCAAATCACCCTGCAGCCTCTTAGCATCCTCCTCACAGCTCACACTGCCACCCAGTTTAGTGTCAGTTTAGAGCAAGAGGAGGAAGAGGAGGACAAGGAGTATGAGGAGCAGGAGGAGGAGCAAGAGGAGAAGGAGAAGGAGGAGGAGGAGGAGGAGAGGAGGAGGTGCAGGAGCAGCCACACCAGCGACGGAGGAGGCAGCCACTCAATCGCGATTCTGCAATGGCTGGCCACGACCGTCTCATCAGACTTTGGTTCCGGTGAATTCCATCCCACTTCCTGGTTCCACTGCATGTCCCCTGCAGCACATCCATTTCGCTTTCCATAACAGCCCCAAAACTGAAAAGAGAGCCACCACCAAAGAAGAAATATTTCAATTAAAATTTATCTCATAATATTTAAGAGTATCATAAACAAAAAATATATTTACCAATCACCCTTGTGCAATTCCTTATATCCCCTCTTAACACTCTGTTTAACTATTCTACTGCTCCTCCGCAGTGTGTCCCCAGTGGCTGCAGCAGGGCTGGTGGAAGGTTGCTGTGTGTCAGGGCCAGAGACTACAGATGGCCTTACAGGACGCCCTCGACCAGCTCTGGGAGGCCTGGCTGCAGACTGCGACACCTCAGGCTGGGCAGTGGCAGTCTGTGCTGGCTGGGTGACAGGCAGCGGCAAGTGCGATGGCAGAGTGGCAGTGGTGGCATCAGGAATGCTGTCATCCTGAGAGACAACTGCAGATTCCTGCTCCACTGACCCACTGCCACTCCCCTGGGGTAGTACCTCAGCATCCCACCAATCTGCTGGAGCACGGCCTGCTGCGACACCGTGAGATCCCCGGTCGACTATAGTGGACCCAGCGACAATGGCAACAGTCAAAGCATGCGTGGCATCCAGCTGAGACTTCCTGAGAGCAGTCTGAGCTTCGATGCCACCAACCATTGTCTGCATTACAGCACTGAGACGTTGCATTGCTTCCACCTGTGCTGCAATGGAAGCTGCCATCGCCCATGATACGCGTCATGAGGTCTGCATCTGCACCTTCTCTCTGGGAGTCCACCATCATCTGCAGACTGACAATGATGGGCTCCATGGTGTGTGCAGAGCTCTGTGCAATGCTCGAGGTGGACTCCTCCACTCTCCTTACCACTGTCGAGAGGCTCTCGGGCACCCTTGCCATTGCACCCATCATGTCGGACTGTATGGCCATCATCCTTTTTGTGTGAATGCTTCCCCATCGAGTTCGTCATCTGAATCCTGGGAGCTGACTTCTGAGCTACCTTTTCCCCTTGACCTTGCTGCAGCCTGCTAGGACCCAGTGCATCGCCTTTGCTAAGCTAACCTCTGAGGATCACGTATTGCCAGTCTCTGAGCTGGTGCCTGCGGGTTGAGAGATGCAATGACGCAGTGCTTGGCTCCTCCTCCTCCTCCTCTTCCTCCTCCTCCTCCTCCTCAGTGTGATGGGAAGGCTCTGGTATAGGCCGCACATCAGCTTGCTGATTATCTGAAAGAATAAATGGTACAAGACTAGCATTAAGGTGAGGGTGGCGGGGGAGGCAGGGGGGGGAGGGAGTGGGGCAGGAATGGAGCAAGGAAGGCAGATAAACATAGCAAGAGAGGAAGTTTTAAGGGGTTTAGCATCCTTGAAAGTAGATAAATCACCAGGACCAGATGAAATATATCCGAGGCTACTAAAAGAAACAAGAGAGGAAATTGCAGAGGCTCTGACCATCATTTTTCAATTCTCCCTGGCTACAGGAGTTGTGCCTGATGTTTGGAGAACTGCTAACACTGTACCATTGTTTAAAAAGGGAGGAAGGGATAAAGTGAGTAATTACAGGTCAGTTAGTATAACATCGGTGGTGGACAAAAGACTGGAATCAATTCTGAGGGACAGTATAAACCTTAATTTAGAAAGACACAGATTAATCAAGGACAATCAGCATGGATTTGTTAAGGGAAGGTCGTGTCTGACTAACTTGATTGAGTTCTTTGAGGAGGTAATAAGGTGGGTCGATGAGGGCATTGCATTTTATGTAGTTTACGTGGATTTTAGTAAGGCTTTTGACAAGATCCCACATGATAGGCTGATCAAAAAAGAAAAAGCCCATGGAATCAAAGGGAGAGTGGCAAATTGGATCCAAAATTGGCTCAGTGGCAGGAAGCAAAGGTAATGGTTGAGAGGAGCTTTTGTGACTGGAAGGCTGTATCCAGTGGGGTTCCACAAGGCTCAGTATGTGGTCCCTTACTTTTTGTAGAATATATTCATGACTTAGGGGCCGAATTTGGTCACCGCCCATTTCTCGGCGGCCCCTGGGCGGCACCTACCTTTTTGGTCAGGAGCTACTTTTGGCTCCGTTGTGTGGGCGGCGGCGTCAGCAGCAGGTAGCAGCAGTCGTTGGGCGGGAGCAGGAGTTGGAGGCCTCTCCACTCGGGGATCTTCGGAGGGCCTCCAATGCGCATGCGTGAGACTTCGCGATTTTTTGTTGTTGTAGTTTTTGTCTTCTGACATGTCACCATTTCGGGGTCATTTGAGGTTGATTGCTGTACTGCACATGCACATAAAGGCACACCATGTTATTCCACCTGTGAGTGTGAGACGGGAGAGGAGAGAGTTGGCATTTGAGAGGAGAGTTGGAGGTTGGAGAGGAGAGAGTTGGAGGTTGGAGAGGAGAGAGATGGAGGTTGGAGAGGAGAGAGATGGACGTTGCAGAGGGGGCAGTCTGAGTTGCAGAGGGGGCAGTTGGAGAAATTGAGGCACATAAACTGTTGAGCGGCCATTCGTTGTATCATTGACGATGAATGGCCAGAAACCAACAATGAAGGCCGGCAAAACCAGGCGCAGAGTTCCCTGGTTCAATGAGGAGAAATGGGACAAGTTAGTAAGAGGTGGAGTGCAGGTACAAAGTCCTCACCAGGGATGGTCATGGCAAGCCTCCACCACCCCAATACCAACACATTTGGAGGGAGATCGCTGAGATCGTGTCTGCAATGGGCAACGTTGAGCAGGATGGGGACCAATGCCGGAAACGTTGGAACGATTTGGTGGTGGCAGCAAGAATGAGTAAAAATGTATTCACCCCCTCCTGTCCAACGCCAAAAGAGTTGTGTGCCAGATGTGTGTGTGTGTGTGTGTGGGATTGTGTGTGGGGAGCATCAGCAAAGAGGCTAAAGGCTGCAACGTTTCTTTGTGCAGAAGAAAAACGCATCCAAGGCAGTAAATCTGAATGTGACGGGAGTGGGACCAGCAGAGATAGTTGGATTGGGCAGGCTGGAGGAGGGTGTATTGTGCATTGGTATTGGTGGGTGACCGCCACCATGCAACCACAAATGTTGATGCGGATCCAGTGCTACAGCATGGTAAGGTTCTACTAATCTGCGGTCTGAGCCATGCTCATGGCCTGAAAGGTCATGCAATGTTAAGGCACTCGCGGTTTACCACACACTTTGTTGCCCAGTATTGTTGTGCCCATGCAGAGATGCAACTCCTTGCTGGCAGAATGTGCGATGGCATGGCTCACACAATGAAATGTCGTCCTCTACTTGCAGATGATGGGTCGGACAGCATGGATCAAGGCACACCATCGACCTCTGGCCTTTAGAGAAGCCGTCAGACGCAATGTCTCCCACCCCGATGTTGCCCCCCACCCAAGACAGCGGATCCTTCCTCCACACATCTCCCCCCCCCCCCCCACCCCCCCAGATCACCCATTTCCACCGCTCCCACCTCCGCCAGCCAGAGGCATGAAGAGGAGGAGAGAGAGGAGGGAGAAGGGCCCGACGTTTTGGCCCTTGAGCTCAAAGAGCCGGAACAGGATAACAGCAGCCTCCTGCCATGTGAGCCATCTGTCCGCAGAACCGCAGCATCGGGCTCAGAGTGTGGTGTATGTAGCGCACAAATCACTGACTCCACACGGTCTGGTGTTTATCTAACTGCTGTGACCTTCGTCCTTTATTGAACAGCTCCAGAGTGACTCTCAGGTGTGGTGGTCAGCCTTTTATACTGCCTCTTGCAGGTACTTTCAGGTCTCCCACCACAGCGCCCTCTGTGGTGTACTATTGTGCTTATTATACATTTGAGGTACCAGGACGATACACACATCAATACATAACATCTCACTTCCCCCCCCAGTCCCGAAGCCGTTGCCGGGGATCTCGACCTTGTTTGTCCAACGGAAGGCAGGTATGCCTAGACAGTGTGTTTGTATGGTACATGTTATCTGGTACAGATGTCGCGTCAACGGGTTGTGGGTACACTGAGCAGTTACATTAAATAGTTATTAACTGGTAACGGATCCCTGATTTCCTTATTAGCTCTTATCATTAATTGTACTTCATATCCATTATTTTACACAAACACAGTGACCATTCAGCATTAAAATATTGATTCTTATTATAAATCCGTCATCTCACATTAACATAGCTCATTTTAGACTCGCTCTTGCCTTACAGAAGTCACTTTGTGGGGACCACCACGTGGTAAGGCCCTTTTAAGACTCCCAGGTGCATTTCCTTTTTAAGGCGCCATTTTTGAAGCAGCAGGATTCCACGAGGCTTCTCCTTGGGCGCCGCCATCTTTGATGCTCCGCTGCTCTGGACACGAGGCCACCGCCATCTTGCTCTCCGCCGCTCCAGATGCCCTCCGTCACCGCAGCCTCCGCTCCCCTCCGCTGCCACCTGACTTGCCGTCTCTCCTGCGGCCGTCGTCGTCGCTTCTCCGGCGACCACCGTAGCCGCCTCCCCTGCGGCCGTCGTGGCCTCTCCAGCCGCCGCACTTGCCGCCTCCCCCGCGGCCTCCGTAGCGGTCTCCTCTGCGGCTGTCATGGCCGCCGACCTCCAGCTGCTGCCGCCGCCCGACTCTCCCTCTGCATAGGCCCCTCCGATCCGCCGGCCATCCTGGATCTCTCGCACCCCGCCGGCAGCGCCCCGCCGGCTCACCCCCCCCCCACCCCGCTCCCCTCCCACTAGGCCCGCCTCTGCAGGGCTGCTTGCCTGTGGGTGCTAAGGCTGCAGGATCTCTGTGGCAAGAGGTCCGGGGCTGGGGCTTGCTCTGCTTGCCTCTGGGTGGATTGAGGCTGCAGCTCCAGCTCGGTCGGCGCTGCTCTCTGGGAACCTGGGGCCCTGCAGCACCCCGGGGAGCAGCAGCCTGTGGTGTGGTGAAGTCTTCCCAGCTCTCACGGAGCGTCGCCATCCACCTCCGGCCGAGGAGCGTCAGCCCATCACCTGCAATGACCCACAAAGGTAAACCGTGTGTCTAGTCCCCGTGGAATACCTGCACCATCGCTCTGCCAAGAACAGGTATCAGTTCCCTGGTGTAGGTGCGCAGCTCCGCCGTGACCGGGACCAGCTTGGGTCGTGCAGCTGGGTTAATCCACAGTTTATCAAAAGTTCTCCGACTCATCAACGACGGACCCGAGCCCGTGTCCACTTCCATACTCACAGGGACTCCGTTGATTTTTACTTCCATTATCACTGGGGGCGAATCGTCGGTACACGTGTACAGTCCCAACACCTCATCTTCTTCTACCTGCTCCTCGCTGAACAGTGGATCAGCCCCCATCTCCTCAGCCACATGGTGAGTCAGGTTTCTTTTGCACATACGCTGAAGGTGCCCTTTAACGTGGCAGGTACTGCACGTGTACTCCGCAAACCTGCACCAGTGAGCCCCATGGCTTCCTCCGCAGCGCCAGCATGGTGCTGCTTGATTGGCCCCCCTCAGCGGACTCTGAGTTCCAGGACCCCGAGGTCCATGCTCTCTGCCCCGGGCAGAGCCACGTTCTGCAGTTTTGTCCATGGTGGGCGCTATCCTGCGGACATTGCCTGCCGGGTTCGAGACTGTGTGGATCATTTGCTTGGTGCTGCAAGTCGAGGTCATAAATGCCCGGCTGATGGTGATGGCCTTTGTCAGGGTGACTGTGGGTTCCGTGGCTAGCAGCTTGTGAAGGAGGCCCTCATGGCCAATCCCCATGACGAAAATGTCCTGCAAAGCCTCGTCAAGGTGTGTGCCAAAATCACACGGCACCGCGAGTCTCCTGAGGTCCACAGCATATTTGGTGACATCCTGGCCCTCGGGTCTGCAGTGAAGGTAAAATTTGTGTCTGGCCGTGAGGATGCTCTCCTTCGGTTTAAACTGGTCACGAATGAGTTCAGTCAGCTCCTCGTATGACTTGTCCCTGGCGCTCCCGGGGGCCAGCAAATCCCTGACGAGACAGTAAACCTCATCGCCACAACTGGAGAACAATATCGCCTTACGCTTATCTCTCATTGCGTTCGTGTCCTCCGTCAGATCGTTTGCTGTGAAGTAGAACTCGAGCCTTTCCGTAAAGGCCTCCCAATCATTGCCCACGGTAAAATCCTTTAGCGAGCCCAGAGTAGCCGTGGTTGCGTGGAGTTCGTCCGCTTCCTCGTTGCCAATGTGGTGTATGTAGCACACAAATCACTGACTCCACACGGTCTGGTGTAAGTCTAACTGCTGTGACCTTCGTCCTTTATAGAACAGCTGCAGAGTGACTCTCGGGTGTGGTGGTCAGCCTTTTATACTGCCTCTTGCAGGTACTTTCAGGTCTCCCACCACAGCGCCCTCTGTGGTGCACCATTGTGCTTATTATACATTTAAGGTACCAGGATGGTACACACATCAATACATAACACCGAGTTCCTGAGGTTTGGAACGGACGTCACACTGATAAGCTCTACCAAGAGCAGAGGCTGTGGCACGAAGGCAAGCAAGGTGCCAGAACCCACCAGGAGCGAGCAACCACCTGAGGATGCAGCACGGCTCTCTGCAATTCAGGAGATGATCCAGCTATCACGGACGAGCGTGCAGATAGGTCGCGGTATGCTCCAGACCATGGCTAGGATCGCTGGCAGCATCGCCACCTTCACCAAGCAGCATGATGACAGGATGGACCGGCTCATTACTGTGTTGGAGCACACAACTGAGACCGTTGGGGCGATGAGGCAAGAAATGGCTTCTGGGCGCGAAGTGCAAGCGCCCGAGCCCACACCCTCAAGACAGACAGATCCAAAGAGCAGGAGATCACAACGCCTTTGGTCACGCCCCCTGCTTTGTCTGTCCCTCAAGTCATCTGCTTTATCAGAAATATCTTCCCATCCACATATAACTGCACTGTATAATGGGTACAGTCATCAGGCCATTGCAACACGCTTTATGTGCTGTGAGGGTTATTCGATGTGTCAGATTAATTACATCTCTCAGCATAGACTAATGTCCATCACCACAACAAGGCACGCTGGGTACAGGTCTTTTGTGATGAATCAGAACAGATTTTATGAAGTAGTTTCCTTGCAGTACAAAGAAAGACACATTAATAAAGCGATAGTGACAGTCTAGTCATTGAAACCTCAACGGTAGGCCACTGAGTCACCGTGCACTTGTCTCTTGCTGTGTTCTATTGACCGTAGTCCTTCCTCAGTTTGGTCTGTAATCGCGCTACCTCTAAAGTCAAATAGCTGTAACTTTATACCCTTTTCTTCCCATACAAATATTGTCAGAGTCTGCAGCTGGCTCAGGCTTACAATAGATCATTCTAACCCTAACCCTCTCACCCTCTACGTGATATGTAGTGGTTCCCTGAGAACTTCTTGAAGGACAGAATTAATTAATCAGCTTTATTGGACAATATGTGACTTTTCACTTATTCATCATTATTTTGCCTTTGCCATTGGGCTTCTTAATGAAGGTCTTTCAGCAAGGTCAAAGAAGAAAGTTTCCATCAGCCTAGACACATTTCAGTCGCTTTTATCACATCCAAATGAAACATGACCATCAGCAATAAAGTAAAGTAACATCCACCTAACTTTTTTCCAGCAGTCCCACTTATGATAGTCCAGCACCTGCACCATAGCCGCGATGTGCAGCGCTGCAGCACTCGGAGCCCTTCTCCCTGCCGCCCGGCTCACGGCCAGCTCAGACCTGCTTTTTGCCAGCGGTCCTTCTGGCGGGCGGCGGGTTGATCTGAGGCCAGCATCCTTCACCAAAATGGCCGATTTGCAGCATCTGGCATGGGCGGGCAGCATGACGTCACACCGGCGGATCCCTCCGCCACCAATCTCGTGCCGGGCAGAACCCGGACGGCAGATGGGCGGTTCTGGAGGAATCGCCCAGAAAACATACATTTCCAGCGGATCCTCGGCAGCTGCGGGCACAACCTGCACCAAATTCTGCCCCTTAGACTTAAATGTAGGGGGCACGATAAAGAAATTTGCAGATGATACAAAAATTGGCCGTGTGGTTGACAGGGAGGAGGACAGCTCCAGACTGCAGGAAGATATCGATGAACTCATCAGTTGGGCAGAAAAGTGGAAAATAGAAATCAATCTGGAAAAGTGTGAGGTAATGCATTTGGGGAGGGGCAACAAGGCAAGGGAATACATAATAAGAGGATGCTGAGAGATGTGGAGGAACAGAGAGACCTTAAAGTGTACATCCACAGATCCATAAAGGTAGCAGGACAGGTCAATAAGGTCGTTAAAAAGGCATACGGAATGCTTTCCTTTATTAGCCGAGGCATAGCATATAAGAGCAGAGGAGTTATGCTGGAACTGTATACAACACTAGTTAGGCCACAGCTGGAGTACTGCGTACAGTTCTGGTCATCACATTACAGGAAGGATGTGATTGCACTAGAGAGGGCGCAGAGATTGTTACCAGGACTGGAAGACTTTATATATAAGGAAAGATTGGATAGGCTGGGGTTGTTTTCCTTGGAAAAGAGGAGGCTGAGGAAAGATTTAAATTAATGTTTATAAAACTATGAGGAGCCTAGATAGAGTGGATAGGAAGGACCTATTTCCCTTAGCAGAGGGGTCAATAACCAGGGATTTAAAGTAGTTGGTGGAAGGATTAGAAGGGAGATGAGGAAACATTTCTTCACCCAGAGGGTGGTGGGGGTCTGGAACTCACTGCCTGAAAGGGTGGTAGATGCAGAATCCCTCATCAGAATTAAAAAGTACTTGGATGTGCACTTAAATAGCTGTAACCTACAGGACTACAGATCTTGTGCTGGAAGGTGGGATTAAGCTAGGTAACTCTTTTTCAACCGGCACAGACACGTTGGGCCGAATGGCTTCCTTCTGTGTCGTAATTGTCTATGATGCTATGAAAGTATCAGGAGCTGGAAAGTGATCAAGCCTCCTGGTGTGAGGATGAAGTGGGATGAGAAAAGGAGAGGGGATAAAGATACCGTTGTTGCCCCAGCGGGTCAATGAGCTGCAGCACTCGCTCCTCCAGGTCAGACAGCCCCTGCAATTAAGGTCTACCCCTGCCAGTCCTCTGCTGCTCCCTCCTATTATGTGCTATCTTGCTCTGTAAAAGAAAGGAAATCGTGTGAGCAAGAATCCAGCTATGGATGTGGGAGATATGCCTGCCGTGGTTGAATAGCTGTGAATGTAGGCAAGGCGTGAGATGAGGATGTGAGTGTGAGTAGCTGCACATGTTTGGTGGGTGAGTGGTGGTTTGCTCAGTGTGCACAGACAGAGGTTCAGAGGCTGGTATGTTGGAGATGTGGAAGCATGTACTCACCTTGACCACCTGACTGAGGTCGCTGAACTTCTTGTGGCACTGTGTCAGGGTTCGATCGACTACAGTGCTGGCCAACACCTCCTTGGCCACTTCTCTCCACATAGCCCTGACGATTTGTGGCAATGGCCTCCTTCCAAATGCGGGGAACAGCGAATCCATCCTTCTCTCCACTGCCCTCACCAGTGCCTCCAATGCCACATCATTGAATCGCCTTTCCCTCTCTCTTGCATGAGAATTTCCAACAGCCATCCCAGAAAATTGTTTCAGTAGCTCTTAGCTCTCCCTGAAATGCAGCAATGCTGAAAATGAGCAGGTGCAGCTTGATATAACCTCCCCTTTAAGAGCTGGAATCAGCCAGTGTGAAGGATTGAAGAATGATTGCTGAATACAAGTCACCTGAAATTGGGTAGCACTCTGCTATTAGTGCCCCTGCAGTGCCCCACTGCGATCATTAGCGCCTCATTTACCGCCCCCCTCCTTCCTGGGGCGCTAAAGCCAAATTTAGCAGAAGTTAGCAATCGTTTGCGCCTGACGCTAACTTTTCAAACTTTTAAAAGTCAACACCTCAAATGGGATGTTACCGAATATAGTCCCCAAAGTTATTGCTAATAAGGGACAGTCAGCACTGATTTGTTAAAGGTAGAATGGGATCTGTAAGTAGAGGTAGTATGGAATATGAGTGAAAAGGTAGAATGGGATGTGTGGAACTTTACCCAGAATGTATATTGAAGTGAGGTTCCTTCTCACCAAACCTCCAGACTTTGACATAATGCCACCTTTATCATTTAACTGCTGATCAATTTAACCTGGTGTTTCCTGACTGACTTTACAAAGGAAGAGATGATGACCTGGACAATCTCAGATAGTTAATGTGACCTTGCTAACAATTGCTATCTGTTCTTGCTATTGAGGGAGTGTAGTGAAGGTTCACTAGACTGATTCCTGGGATGACAGGACTGACATATGAGGAGAGACTGGATCAACTGGGCCTGTATTCACTGGAGTTTAGAAGGATGAGAGGGGATCTCATAGAAACATATAAAATTCTGATGGGACTGGACAGGTTAGATGCAAGAAGAATGTTCTCGATGTTGGGGAAGTCCAGAACCAGGGGACATAGTTTAAGGATAAGGGGTAAGCCATTTAGGACTGAGATGAGGAGAAGCTTCAGAGAGTTGTTAACCTGTGGAATTCCCTACCACAGAGTTATTGATGCCAGTTCATTGGATATATTCAAGAGGGAGTTAGATATGGCCCTTACGGCTGAAGGGATCAAGGGGTATGGAGAGAAAGCAGGAAAGTGGTACTGAGGTGAATGATCAGTTATGATCTTATTAAATGGTGGTGCAGGCTCGAAGGGCCGAATGGCCTACTCCTACACCTATTTTCTATGTTTCTATGTTTCTATGTTATTTTCGGGGACGCAGCTATTTGCACTCTGATTGGGTCTGCATGATCATAGACCCGATTGCTGATTGGTCCCCTTGGAGGATAAGAAACACCCAGCTGTTTCTCTGGAACGTGTAATTAGAACCACCCAGCCCAAGTTCTCAGTGACTTTGCAAAGTGTAATTCGAGCCATTCTGACTGCTGACTCCAGACAGGAGAGCTCCCTCTCCCCACCCAAGTTCCTGCCCAACCCAGCCCAAGTTCATGGCCGCCCCCAGCCCTCGTTTCTGACACCCACGGCCCAAGTCATGCCCACCCCCAGCCCAAGTTCCTGACCTTCACCCACCCACCCACGCCCCTGCCCCCCCCACCAGCACCCTGCCGCAGCATAGATGGGGCATTGAGTGTGGGTCACAGATTGTTAACAGGTTTATTGGGCATAAAGTGAATAGTGACAGTGTCGTGACTTCCGAGCTTTCCGAGAAATCAGGTGTGGGTGTAAAGGGGGTGGGTTTGGAAGAACGTGATCCATCTTCCCTGAGTTCCGTCTCTCCCCTCTGATCCCCTCTCCCGCATCTCCTCTCTCTCCGCCAGTCTCTGTCTCTCTGCCCCAGTATCTCTCACTCTCCCCTTGTATCTTTCACTCTCCCCCCAGTCACTCCCCAGTGTCTCTCTCTCTGCCCCCAGTATCTCTCACTCTCCCACCCAGTCTCTCTCTATCTCCCCTTCCCCAGTCTCTCTCTCTCCCTCTCCCCAGTGTCTCTCTCACGCCCCACTCTCTCCCCCAGTCTTTTACTCCGCCTCCCAGTTTCTCTCGCCCCCCAGTCTCTCTCTCTCCCCCCAGTGTCTCTCACTCTCCCTCCAGTCTCTCTCTCTCTCCCCTCCCTCAGCCTCTCTCTCTCCCCCTCCCCAGTGTCTCTCCTCCAGTCTCTCCCTCCCCCACCCCCAGTCTCTCATTCCGCCCGCCCATCTCTATCTCTCCCCCCCAGTCTCTCTCTCTCACCCACTCCCAGTCTCTTTCTCCCCAAGCAGTCTCTCACTCCGCCCCCAGTCTCTCTCTCTCCCAGTCACTCTCTCTCCCTCCCTCCCCACTCTCTCTCTCCTTCCCCATTCTCTCTCTCTCTCTCTCTCTCTCCCCCAGTCTCTCTCTCTCTCTCCCCAAGTCTCTCTCTCTCTCTCTCTCCCCCCGAGTCTCTCTCTCCCCCAATCTTGCTCTCTCCCTCCCACCCCCCAGTCTCTCTCTCTCCCCGCCCCCCCCCCCCCAGTCTCTCCCTCTCTCTCCCCCAGTCTCTCTCTCTCTCCCTCCCCAGTCTCTCACCACCTCCGATGTTTTCTCTCCCACAGAAGGCCACGAAAGTGTTCCAAATAATCCAAAAGCTAGAAGCAGCTCCAGGCTCGAGCAACAATGAGCACCACGCGGTTCGTAGTTCGGCCCCATTTCCGGCTTCCTCGTACGTCGCACTGCGCATGCGCGACTGAATCAAGCGCCCATGCTCAAAAAGGGGGGCGAAGTCCAATGCGCATTTGCAGAGGGACACAGAAAAAATGAGTGCAAATAGTCACACTGTATTTTTGGTGCCTCAATTGTTCTGGCAAATCTACTATTAACACCTCATATGGGATGTTGCCGACCCGTCTGCTTTTTCCTACTCCCCCATTGTCCTGACTAATATCCAATATTAGCATATCCTAATCAGATAATGCCCCCGAGATGTTATGCATAACTTTGACGGGACACCTGACAGAGCAAATTCTAATATGAGACACATGTAAGATAGATTTTCTAAGAGCTATAACCTGTTAGAGAATAAATAAAGCCACTATTGAGATTTAGAATCCATAAAAAGAGCAACTCATTTCATGATTTTTAAGAGTTTGTCTGATTGTCTCAATATTTGAGATGGTGGGGTGGCAATATGGCATTACTGTATATATGATTTTAAGTGGTTGCTGTCATTGTTGCTGCTGCTGTTGGTGTTGTTGTAAAAGTTGTTGTTGTAAAATTTGCCCACAGACAAAATAGTCACACTCAAAGGAGTTTGTGGCCCGCTCACTATAAAAAAAATTAGAGGGAACATTGAGTCCAATCCCCTTGCAATAAGGGTCAGCATGCCATTTGTCTTCCTAATTGCTTGCTGTACCTGTATGCTATCTCTGTGTTTCCTGTACAAGGACACCTAACCCTCTCTGAACATCAACCTTTAATAGTTTCTCACCATTTAAAAAATATTCTGTTTTTCTGTAGCAAAGTGAATTCCTCACATTTCCCCACATTATACTCTATCTGCCGCTTTATTGCCCATTCACTTAACTGGTCTATGTCTCTTTACAGGCTCTATACATCCTCCTCACAGCTTACTTTCCCACCTAGCTTTGTATCATCAGCAAACTTCGATACATTATGCTCAGTCACTTCATCTAAGTCATTATTAATTTTGATTGTAAATAGCTGAAGCCCAAGTTTCTTTGGGCTTCAGCTTTTTACAATCAAAATTAATAATGACTTAGATGAAGTGACTGCAGCATAATGCTACTCGAAGTTTGCTGATGATACCAAGCCAGGTGGAAAGTATTAAGCTGTGAGGAGGATGTATAGAGCCTGTAAAGAGACATAGAACAGTTAAGTGAATGCCTTTTGGAAATCCAAATTATTATATCCATTGGTTCTCCTTTATCTATCCTGTTAGTTACATCCTCAAAAACCTCGAATAAATTTGTCAAACATGATTTCCCTTTCATAAACCACGTTGACTCTGTCTAATCATGTTATGATTTTCTAAGTGCCCCGTTACCACTTCCTTAATAATGGATTCCAGTATTTTCCCGACAATTGACTGGCCTGTCGTTCCCTGTTTTCATTGTGTCAGAAAGAAGAATAAGGAACACCCACCAAGATACAATAGAACAGTGAATCAGTCAAAGGTCATATAACAAAAAGTAAATCATTTAGTTTTGTCTTTCAACTTATCTTTAACTGCTCTTTTTTTATGATCTTTGAGCTTTTTAAGAAGGGTTGTGTTAGCCCGGGAATGGAACACTTTCAATTTCATGTACCCAGTTTGGCATTTCCTGCTTTGATTCAGAAAGTTGTAGATTCAAGCCCCACTCCAGAGACATGAGCACAAAATCAAGGCTGACACACCAACATAGTACTGAGGATGAACTGCATTGTCAGAGGTGCCATCTTTTGGATGAGACGTAAAACCGAGGCCCCACCTCTCAGGTGGATGTAAAGCACCCCATGGCATGTTTTGTGAAGAAGAGCAGAGGAGTTCTCCCCAATGTCCAGTCCAATATTTATCCCTCAACCAATATTACTAAAAATCTGATTCTTTGGTCATCATCACATTGCTGTTTGTGGGACCTTGTTGTGCGCAAATTGGCTGCCGTGTTTCCTACATTACAAATGTTACTATACTTCAAAAAGTACTTCATTGGCTGTAAAGTGCTTGGGATATCCTGAGGTCGTGAGATGTGCTAGATAAATGGAAGTTCTTTCTTTTTAATATTCCCATGTCAGGTATAGCATGATTAGACACAGAGTAAATCCGCCCCAAAATTATGCTCCAACCACACAGGAGTATTCCCTTCTACATCCGGAGATCTGTGTCTATTTCCGTCAACAGCTATTATGTGACCTGCGTGAGTGAGATTAACAATTTAATGCCAAATTAGGGGCAGCACTGTGCTGTGACCCAACGTTCATTAAGGACAGGATTAAGGAGGCCCAACCTCATTTAACATCCTACGGAGTTAAGTAGCACAATAATCACTGACTTCATATGATTAATTAATAACACAAGAGTGCTTGAAATTCATAAAGAAAATAGAAGTTGCTTTAGAGTAGAAAAACTATTTTAGCAGTTAAAGAAGTGAAGAATATAAATTGAGACTGAAGACTTTAAAGAATTATTTTTTAAAATAAATAAATTGCATTTATATAGCACCAGTCACGATGTCCCAAAGCATTTTATAGCTAATGAAGTACTTTAGAAGTATAACCACTGTTGTAATGTATGAAACGCAGTGAACAATTTGTGCACAGCAAGCTCCCACAAACAATAATGTGATAATGATCAGATAATCTGTTTTAGTGATGTTAGTTGAAGTACAGATATTGGCTATCACACCGGGGATAACTTCCTTGCTCTTCTTCAAATAGTACCATGGGATCTTTTAGGTCCACCTGAGCGGGTAAAGGTTTAATGTCTCATCCGAAAGACAGCACCTCCAACACTATAACACTGCTACATAATTAGACACAGATTAATCTGAAGGAGTGCTGTACTGTCGGAGGTGCCACCTTGAGACATTAAACCAAATCTCCATCTGTGAGCATAGACTATGTGCTCATGCCTAGAAATTGGGTATCGCCCTGTTTGGGGGCGGTAACACTCAGGAGGCACAAGACCCAGAAGTCTCGCCCCTCGCGATAAATTCGGGTTGCCGCCCCTGAAGCATTCCACTTCCCTGAGGCGGTAACTGGGCGCACGCCTCAGCAATGCTAAGCACTGGGCCGCGTAGCGCTACCACAAACAAAGGGCTCTTCGAGAAGGGCCCAAGCTGCATACTCTGCCAAATAAGAACCCACCTACCTGGACCACCAGGGAGCGGGGATGTCACGCGATCAGCCCAGCAATCAAGCAGAGCGCCAGGCTGAGCGATCGAAAGCACCGACCCCGTGAACAAACCGCGACCGAAGCGGTAAATGAAAACAGCACATTTTTTTTCTGAGCAGCCGGCTACCTCCCCTTTTCTCCCCAGTAGTGGCCAGCCACCCGGTACACATCCCCTGACGCTGGGGCTCTTTAGCCCAGCGCAGCTTCAGAGAACGATACCCAATTTAGGGTCCCGGGCGCGAATGGGCCGATGTGCACAGCGATGATGTCATGATCTCCGGGTGCAGGATTTAGCGGGAGTCGTTAGTGGCGCTGCGCCCGGTCACAAAGTCATTTACTTGGGGGGCGCTAATGAGAGGTACAAATGCACCCAATTTCCCCTCCCCAGGTTTCTTGGAGTGTACCAGAAGCGAGGGTGTTGTCACTGAGCAATAGCCGACACCTGTACCTTTTGATCTGTATGCAGCAATTGAAATAACAACTGTTACATATTATTATCATATTCTCAAATGTACCTGACATACTCTTGTATGCCCAATGCAATAGCAATAGTACGGCATGAAAAAATACTGGCTTCACATGTAAGATCATGTTCTGAATCTGTACAGGCAGCACCTCTACATTGCCAGTGAATATCAGAGAACTGCCCGTGATTTTCCAACACGTGCTAGCTAGCCCACAAAAGGGACAAGCCACATGATTCATTATATTTTATTTCATTGTCCAAAGGGAGAACTGAATTGCACAGAAACAGGCCATTCAGCCCAACCAGTCCATGCCGGCATATACGGCACTCGAACATCCTCCCATTCTTCCTCATCTAACTCTATCAGCATAACCATATTCCTTCACCTTTATGCTTATCTAGCTTCCCCTTAAATGCATCTACACTATTCGCTTCAACCACTCCCTGTGGTAGCGAGATCCACATTTCACCACCCTCTGGATAAAGAAGATTCTTCTGAATTCCTGATTTGATTTCTTGGTGACTATCTTATATTAATGGCCTCTAGTTTTGCTCTTCCCCACAAGTGTATCCACTCTATCAAAATCTTTCATAATTTAATTACCTCAATTAGGTCACCCCTCAGCCTTCTCTTTTCAAGGGAAAAGAGACCCAGCCTGTTCATCCTTTCCTGATAGGTATAAACTTACAGTTCTGGTGTTAGTCTTGTAAATCTATTTTTGAACCCTCTCCAGTGCCTCTATATCCTTTTAATAATATGGCGACCAGAACTGTACGCAGTACTCCAAGTGTGGTCTAACCAAGGTTCGATACAAGTTTAGAATAACTTCTCTACTTTTCAATTCTATCCCTTTAGAAATAAACCCTAGTGCTTGCTTTGCTTTTTTATGGCCTTATTAACCTGTGTCGCTACTTTTTGTGATTTGTGTATCTGTACTTCCACAATCCCTTTGCTCCTCTACCCCATTTAGATTCTTAGTTTCCAAGTGATATGTGATCTCTTTATTTTTCTTACCAAACTATAATATTTACATGTGTTGAAATTCATTTGCCAATGATATGAAACTAGTGAAGCGAGAGGTGTTTTACAGGCGTCACTCTGTTCATTTTCTGTTTATAACATAAAGCAGCTTATTGATTTGTATCTATCTCATTAACATGTTTTCAGACTGCCTACTGATAGATTGGAGAGGCACATATGAGGACGTGTGTGAAATACATGGGGAGGAGGGAAGGGAGAATTTTTCCTTGTTGTATCTAATTTTGGGGTAAAAGATTGGCATGGGTGGGTGGGGGGACCAATGTACAATCTCTCACGCCCAATCTACACCGCAATTGCCAAATAGGAAGCTGTGAGATCCTCAATTTCCAGGGCCCCCGTCTGAATTAGACCTTAGGCTCTAGAAGCCCAACCTGAAGTCCCTCATATGCCAGGAGGAAATGACCCCTGAAGATTGTGGGCTGCCAATTTGGCGAGCTCATTGGGGAGGGTCGTGCAGGCGGCCAACTAGCATCTCTGGGCTACTACCCATCATTGCTGCTTTTTCTTCTCTTCATGAATTTGTCAACAAATTATACTGAGCAGGCACCAGAATCGATGAGCCAAGTCACTCTGAAAAGGATAATATCCCTCGTTTGCAATTGTATAGAATTACGTGGAATTTACAGCATAGAAACAGGCCATTCAGCCCAACCAGTCTATGCACAGGAGCCTCCTCTCACCTTACTTCATCTCACCCTGTCAGTATAACCTTCTATTCCTTTCTCCCTCGTGTACTGATCTAGCTTCCCCTTAAATGTAGCTGTGCTATTTGCCTCAACTACTCCTTGTGGAAGCAAGTTCCACATTCTAACCATTCTCTGGGTAAGAAGTTTCATTTGGAAAAGCGACAAACTCCTTTGCCATGGCAAACGATGCTTCAGTGTCCTGATGTTTGTAAACTGGTTGATCTGATAGATGCCACCTGAGGCAGCTTAAAAGGAGCCAATCGCATAGAGGTTCAAGCCCGTCTAACGATGACCATCATGGACAGTGCTGCCCCAATCATGGGCAAGGTGCGGAAATCTGACAATGGACAGCAAAGTTCCAATACTGCTTCCCTGGTGACATGTAAGTGAAGACAGCCCCTTGTCATGCCCAAGTAGCTCTTGGTGTTATGTATACACCATCCTCCATGGGGAGGAACAGGCCTGTCCTGAAGCAAGCATTGGAGGCTGTTCAGAGAAAGGTTTACTAGGTTGATTCTGGAGATGAGAGGGTTGATTTATGAAGATAGGTTGAGTAGGTTGGGCCTATACACATTGGAGTTCAGAAGAATAAGAGATGATCTTATCGAAACATATAAGATAATGAGGGGGCGCGACAAGATGGATGCAGGGAGGATATTTCCACTCATAGGAGAAACTAAAACTAGGGGACATAGTCCCAGAATAAGGGTCCGCCCATTTAAAACTGAGATGAGGAGCAATTTCTTCTCTCAGAGGTTTGTAAACCTATGGAATTCCTTGCCCCAGAGAGCTGTGGAGGCTGGGTCACTGAATATATTTAAGGCAGAGACAGGCATATTTTTGAGCGATAAGTGAGTAAAGGGTTATGGAGAGCGGGCAGGGAAGTGGAGCTGAGTCCATGATCAGATCAGCCATGATCTTATTGAATGTTGGAGCAGGCTTGAGGGGCCAGCTGGCCTACTCCTGCTCCTATTTCTTATGTTCTTCTGCAAGCACATCTGCCTCTGCTCATACCTGTAAATCTCTTCCTTATCATCTGGCTCCCTAATGGCAAGAAGAACCCATTCTATGCAGTAGGAGCTTCTTCCATTCCTGATTGGAAGCAAAGAAAAAATACAAGAAAAAGGAAAAATGCCCCAAAAAATGCACCTTAACAAAAGGCTGTAAAACCAAACCATGAAAGCCCAAAAATAGAGCTTCACTGTTCATTGCAAAACAAGAGGGCATATACCTTTAAGAACCTAGTGCTTCGAGACCAGGCAGTCAGGTTGCTGGAGTACATATTTCGTGCAATGATAATGTTGCATCTCAGATGAAACCATTAGAAAAGTATGCAGGGAGAGGGAACGCCGTCTCTATTTCTATAATTTTGTGAACTTCAATGCAGTTCTCTCTGTCCAGCTGCATGAACCTCCAGAGTCCTCACTGCCGCTCACTCAGAAAATAGTTCACCCTCCTGAGGCAGTTTCAACACTCCCACATTGCCCCAACACCTGCCCCCACCCCCCCCCCCCCCCCCCCACACACACACACACACACACACACACACTCACATTAACACACACACATGCACAGGTCAAGAGCACATTAGAGCAGAAAATCTCCCCTTAAGTTATCAATTTGGAGAAAGGTTCAAATACCAGGGCGCACCAGTTAAAAATCGGGAGTAAGAAGAGAGGTCGGGTGGAATGTGTAGGGCCAGATTGATAGAGTTGTGGAATAAACTATCAGGGAAGACTATTGAAGCAGAGAGTATAAATGAGGTCAAAAGAAAAACTTGCAGTTATATAGCACCCTTCTCAACCATCAGACGTCTCAAATCGCTTTACAGTCAATGAAGTACTTTTGGAGTGTAGTCACTGTTGTAATGTGGAAACGCAGCAGCCAATTTGCACACAGCAAGCTCCCACAAACATCAATGTGATAATGACCAGACAATCTGTTTTTAGTGATGTTGATTGAGGGATAAATATTGGCCAGGAGACCGGGGATAACTCCCCTGCTCTTCTTCGAAATAGCGCCTTGGGATCTTTTAGGTCCACCTAAGAGGGCAGATGGGGCCTCGGTTTAATGTCTCATCCGAAAAATGACACCTCTGACAGTGCAGTGCTTTCTGACTCAGAGACAAGGGTGGTACCAACTGAGCCACGCTGACATCCAAGGGACATGTCAAGGGACCAACTAGGGGTTTAATTTACACTGAAGGTGAGCTAGTTAACATTCTTGCTTAGAATTTCTTTGTCTTTTATATTAAGTTGTTAACCTGTTAATGTTAATCCAGTGAATGGATTGCTAAATTACAAAGGAACTTGATGCAAATGTATCAACCAGAGGAAATTAAACCTTCCTCTGGGTTTGTATGGAGACTATGAGTTGAGATATGTGGATAGATTAGGTTTATTGGGCCTGCTGATCACACTTCTTCTTGATCCCAAATGACCTGTGCAAAGACTCTGGATCAGAATAGCATTTAAAAATGCATTGCCTTGAAAGAATGTTGCATTAATTTATCCCAGTGGAACTGAGTTGAATACATTTACGAGAACATTCATTGTGGAATCTTTGGCTCCAGTACAAGAAAATAATGATTTTGTATAAGAATGCTATTAGCTAAATAAAATTATACTTCCAAATCAGGAAAAAAAAGATCAGTTATCTCCTTGAGGCTGGGTTCAGGGACATGGTACATGAACAATATGGAGAAACAAATTCAGAACCAACTCCATTTATTTCACCAAATCTGAAGGTTCTTCTGTTTTATAAGTGAATGGTTACAGTTTCACAATGTTGCTAGTTTGACTGCAAGAACAGGAATAAAATTATATTTTTTCATTGAATTATGCACATTTCCAGATGATTATTTCAATAATTTGGATCCTTCCTCCATGAGTCACTAGAAGACAAAACGGTCATCTGAACTTCTGGATAAAATAAATTTCAGGGAAAAGGGTTGTGTGTCTGTGCACCATAACCTCTCAATGCAATTCCAAGGGCCACTAGCTCAAAGATTTCTGCATTGTGGTAGTCCAGGGATTCAGTGGGTGAGTAAGAAAAAGAAAGACTTGCATTTATATAGCGCCTTTCACAACCTCAGGTTTAAGTGGTTTAGTCGTTGAGAAGAGTGTCACACTGAGGTAACTACAGTGAAGGAGGGGGGAAATCAGAGCCATGTCATTGCACTCCCAGTTACAAAGCACGAGAGAGTGGTCTACCTCACTCTTCAATTAGGTCATTCAGCATGGCCTGGGGAAGCTAAAGGAGAAGACTTTTTGTTTTTCAATGTAAAACATTATTACTTTTTAGTGTTTATATTTAACATGAATGTTCATTTTTTTGAAGTTGATTCTAGTCAGAATCTGTTGCCAAGTAGTCCTGGCAGAATTCTCCATGGTACCAAAACTCACATGCTGCACCTCAAACCATTTTTTGATGTTCCTTGCTTACATAGATAAGGGGTCATTTTCCAGTCTTGTATGCCTGGCAGGTAGCTTCACCCAGGGACCCTGGTGCACCCACTGGGAGCAATGCGCGCTCCCAGTGGGCACGCCCTCCCCATCGAGAGCACAATGTCAGAAGATTACTCCTTTTAAATTTCAGCATGAGGAACAGTTGCAAGGTGAAGCCCATAATTCCTCATACACAAGAGTTCTTAGTCTCAGCATAAGGAGGCGCTGAGTTATTTTAATTCATTCTCGGGATGTGGGCGATGCTGGCAAGGCCGGTATTTGTTGCCCGTCCCTAGTTGCCCTCGAGAAGGTGGTGGTGTATCGCTGCAGTGCGGGTGGTGAAGGTACTCCCACAGTGCTGTTATGTAAGGAGTTCCAGGATTTTGACCCAGCGACAATGAAGGAGCGGCGATATATTTGCACGTCAGGATGGTGTGTGACTTGAAGAGGAAGTTGGAGATGGTGGCAGGCGTAGGTGTGGGGCAGGCACTTTTCCAAGTGGAACATTGGACAAAAAGTCAGTCTCAGTTGTTCTCACACTGACAGTGGTGAATGGTTTCAGGGGCCGGTCTCCTCAGGGTAGCCTTAATGGGAGTCACCCACCAATCCTTCCCCTTTAGGCTTCATGCCTGGTGTCAAGAGGCTCGAAATTCAGGGGAACGAGAAGCCATTTCTCTTCCAGTCATACTAATGAGAGGAAGAAACAGATACTTTGAACCCTCACTGACATTCAGTACCCTGACCCTTTGAAGGAAAGTGCACCTTATTTTAATGTTATTTGTGTCATTGAGCCAACTGCCTAATGTCTATTATTACCCTATGACAAGCCATGGGGTAGATTAAGGCCGACCCCCCCATTTAAAATAGTCCGTGGAGTTCAGTGCTGTTTAAAGTTGCATTTCAGAATGCTTTTAAGGGGCAGAATTTTAGCATCAGTGATTTTACAGGTGTAATTGTTAATGCAGGGGCAAATAGCAATGGAGAGAATCCCGATTTTAACTCCAGTTGGATTTCCCCGCTCAGGCCCCAGTTAAAATTACACTCGGGTCTCAATAATGCCACTCTGGGTACATGTCTTTGCCGCCTGCTCAGGAGAGCAGGTTAAAATTGCAGATGTTGCGATCATGGCGGCTTTCGGATGGGTAAGAACCAGGGCAAGTTTTAACATGCTCACCCGCCAGGTTTGTGCTGAGCGAGTCGGGTTAAAATGGCTCCCATCACGTCCTCAGCATTCCTAGCCTGGGAAAAGGAAGAATCATCCCAGACTCCCGCTTTCAGTAACCTCTCCTGGAAGATAAGCGTGGCTGGATGTCGAATGGGAAGAGGATGCGGCTAGAGCATGAGGGTCTCTTGAATAGCCCATCAATCTCATTCCCTTTCTGGACTCACACATGAAGATCAGCTCATCCGGAGGGCTAACGTCACCTTGGAAACAAATGTTTAAAATAAGATATATTGAAGCTAAGAGCTGTTCCTATCTCCCCTCCCCCCCCACCCCACCCGCTCCCACCTCCACCGCCCCCAGAGACTGTGATCAATGGCGTGTGGCCTCTGCTCACATGTAATATTAAATACCAGCGTCAGGTTCTGTAGCTAGATTATAGTTTTTGTTTGAATTTTATTAATGGGCTGACAGACATACCAACTATCTGCCTAAAGGGCTGTTGGAGTGGCAGGAGACGGAGAGTAAACACATTCATTTTTGCAAAGGTGCAGTAATTATATGATGTCCGGAAATCTACTTGACTTATTTCTGCAGCTTATTGGGTGGTCCTACAAAGCCCCTGTCCACGGGCTGACTCCAGCTGCCAATGTTTAATCACACCTTAGGCCGTGTGATGAAGCTTTAAATTCTTCTTGTCAACAGCGGTGGGGTATCGCCGGGGTAGGTGCAAACGTTATCCCATGAGTAACTAGATCTAGGCAGAGATGGGGGGCCATTTAGCCCCAAAAGGCTGCGACAAGCAATTATGCCCAGACAAGCTGGATATAGATAGAAACAAAAAATACAATGGGGTGAGTATTAGCCGCAACAAAACGGGTGGACTGGGGGTTGGGTAGGAGGTTAAAATGTTAAGAATCTGAATCCCGATCCCAACCCACCTCCAACTTATCCACTTCCAGTTTTAGGCTGAGGGGAGACCTCATTGAGGTGTATAAAATTATGAGGGGCCTCGATATAGTGGATAGAAAGGGCCTATTTCCCTTAGCAGAGCGGTCAACAACCAGGGGGCATAAATTTAAAATAATTGGTAGAAGGTTTAGAGGGTATTTGAGGGGAGATTTCTTCACGCAGGGGGTTGTGGGGGTCTGGAACTCACTGCCTGAAAGGATGGTAGAGGCGGAAACCCTCACCACATTTAAAAAGTACTTGGATGTGTCCCTGAAGTGCTGTAACCTACAGGGTTGCGGATCAAGAGCTGGAAAATGGGATTAGGCTGGATAGCCTCTTGCTGGCCGGCATGGACACGATGGGCCGAAATGGCCTCCTTCCGTGCTGTAAGTTTCTATGGTTCTATGATTAATGGAGACGGGATGGGGGGGGGGGGGGCGTGGGGCAGCCAATCTGCTCCCAGGAGGCGGATTGGCATTTTAAATATGAAAATGAGGCCGGATTTAAACTGCTGTGATGGGCCGGGGTTCACGGGATTCCCGGCAGCTGCAGCGAGGGAAGGACAGCCTGGGGCGGGGGGATCCTTGTGGGCCTTGTGGGCCCCCAAGCTCCTCCCACCATCAGAGCCCACCGCCCCCCCCATACAAACCACCCCGCTGGGTGTGGATCGTATCCCGCCTCGCCCCCCCCCCCCCCACCCCCGGAGGATGGCGCTCGCCTCCACCTGGACCTGCGGCCTCCTGTGCAGCCTTCCCCATCTGACTGGAAGCCAGCCTGTCGGTCAGGCTGAACTCCGGCCGAGGAACCTGTCCGTGACATAAGCCAGTTAAAATTCCACAGCATTCAGAGCTCTACCTGGCCCTCGCCCCACTACCCGCTGGTCCGTAAGTTAAATCTCCCGTGTCATCATTCTCGTGTCTATCTGAACCTGCAATTGCTGTAAAAGTAGGCCTTGACCTACCAGCTTACTTGTCACAAGGTTATTCTGAGATGCCCAGAAATAAACATGGCAGCATCTATTTTCTCCCCCAATTGTCTCCCCATACGCTCCTGAGCTTATCACCTCGCACCAGATACAGTTCACAGGGAACAGACAACTCTCAGTCACCTCACAAAAGGGGCCATTCTTCAAATGTGAGCTTGCACGGCGAATGCCAGGCGGCTATTCGGCCATGATGTACATCACACCCAGGCTCGATCTGTCTTCACCTAGTGGCTGATATGGGAACTGGAAACATTTTTTACACTGGTTGCAGCACCCATGTTCTTCTGAGGTTGCTGCTCAGGCAGTCACATTGTTAGGACTGTGTCCCCACCACCAGTTATTATCCAAATGTTGCCCCTCCCGTCTGGTGTAGCAATCCCCTCGGCACGGGAATGGAGACACGTCCAGACCAAAACTGTACGCAGTACTCTAGGTGTGGTCTTACCAACGCCCTGTACAGTTGGAGCAGGACTTCCCTACTTTTATACTCTATCCCCCTTGCAATAAAGGCCAGCATTCCATTTGCCTTCCTGATTACTTGCTGTACCTGCATAAGGAGCAGCGTGCAGCCCAGGTTGCGGCATGGTGGCCCCGACTTGCGAGAAACCATCATCGGCAGGCCGGCGCCATAAAAAGAGCGGCGTGCGGCCCAGGGAGCAGTGTGCAAGCATGCCACTTCAAGGTCCAGCGCGAGCTGGTGCAGGAGGGCAACGGCAGCGAAGAGTGATGTCAGCAAAGTCCAGGTCGGTGATTGGAGCGTGGGCAGATACAGCAGGAGCGGCGAGAGACTGTGGAGGGATGTGAGTTCAGGGCCAGGGACCCAGGAGCAGCACGGGCCAGCCCACACTGCGATATGTGTGTGCACTAGGTCCGTGCAGCGGAGCTGATCTCCAGTTGTCTTGGTTAACCCTTGCCACTGGACCAAGACCTAGCTCTGTCAAGCCCGCATGGTGGCTGGTGTGCAACGTCCACCCCATGTTAAAAAAAATTCATGCACAGGCATCTTCCACCCTTCAGGATGTAGTTTGGGTTCTTCATTCGAAACAAGTCATCCTCGATTTGAGGGACTGCCTATGATGATGATGATGACATTATCTGGTCTCTCTAACTCCCCAGGTGAGACTGCCAATTCAGTCCTTTGTTGCACAAAGCCCTGTGATTTGAGCCAGTGCCCACATGGAACTAAACTGAGATCGATCAGCCATGATCTAATTGAAAGGCAGAGCTGGCTTGAGGGGTTGAGTGGCCTACTCCTGTTCCTATGTTCCAAGACTATCCAAAGCCAGCTCAAGATGGATCCTTACATAGGACTTTCATCCATAATTTGGACTGGATTTGAACGCAGGTCCTAGAAATGAAAAATCTAATCTAACCGATTACACTGACTAATACCTAACCAAAACCTTTACCCTCAGCTGTTACTCATGTTCTACTCAGCCAAATCTGTCTATTAGATAAATATCGGCCCTGAAATCCCGGTTTCTTCTTCCTGTGGGCATTCGACTAAAAATAGGAGAAAAGATGCGCACTTACCTTTTGGTCGAACGCTCGCCAGAGATCCCGGTCCTGAGGCCACCGCTTCTTGCGCAATGGAGCGCGTTCACGTTGGGACATCAGTAGGAGTCACGTGGACACCCAATCACTGTAAAGCATTTTCTCATTCATAGTAATAGGAGTTTCATAAGTCTGAAACTCCTATTACTATGAATGAGAAACACTCCCATACACCCAAACACGACATAAAACATTTTAAAAAACACCTCACATAAATACATTATAGAAATTAAAGTTGATAGAAATGTTTTTAAAAAAAAAATATTTGCCGATTTAAAAAAAAAAAGTTTTATTTAGGGTTTAAAATAAAATTACCTGAGTGGGCAGGGTTTTTAACATAAATATGTATTTTTAAATTTTATTTTAATATGTTTTTGATATGTTTTTAAACTCTTATGCTGGTAAAAGTAGGCTATGCACCTGCTTTTAACAGGCGCAAGAGTTTTAAGGACATTTACAGGGCAAGAGATGGGCAAATAGCGCAATCTCTACCATGGGAATGTCCTTCTCCTCGACATGCGGCCATCTGGCAAGCCAGAAACTTGACAGATCGGAAAAGCTATTTTTCAGTGCATGCGCATTGTGTACCGAAAACCGGCTTTTCCGATGACTTCCCGGGTCCGTACACACTCCGTACGGACACGGGGAGGCCGAAATTTCAGGGCAATTGTTTCCAGTGAAATAATAATATGTACCTGTGTATAGTGTACTGAAAATTGACAACGATATGAATCGAGGACCATTCAATGTCTGGAATATGGCTCCAGGACCTTCAGGGTGACAATAAAGTTATTTACTGCTAACATTACTGGACTAACTTGCCAAGGAATATTACCCACGGGTCAATCACTCTCATTTCAACTCAAATGAATGACTTGTCTACATACATATCTATATTCCCCTTCATTCTCCAGCCCCAAAGACAGCTCTACCTGACCACCCATGACTGCAGTAACAGTGTTTTGAAGGCAGGCAAAAGCAATCTAACTCCAGTAGAAACATCTTAACAAAAGCCAAAATTAAGTTGTAGAAGTCAGAAAATAGGCCAAAAAAAACACTCTCAAATTGGAAACACTGCCTCCACAAGATCCTGCAAATCCCCTGAGAGGACAGACGCATCAACGTCAGTGTTCTCGCTCAGGCCAACATCCTCGGCATCAAAGCACTGACCACACTCGACCAGCTCCGTTGGGCGGGCCACATTGTCCGCATGCCCGACACGAGACTCCCTGTGCAAGTGCTCTACTCAGAACTGCTACACGGCAAGCGAGCCCCAGGTGGGCAGAGGAAATGTTTCAAGGACACCCTCAAAGCCTCCTTGATAAAGTGCAACATCCCCACTGGCACCTGGGAATCCCTGGCCCAAGAACGCCCAAAATGGAGGAAGAGCACCCGGGATGGCGCTGATGACCTCGATTCTCATCACCGAGAGCACGCAGAAAACAAGCACAGACAGCGGAAGGAGCGTGTGGGCAAACCAGCCTCCCCACCCACCCTTTCCTTCAACCACTGACTGTCCCACCTGTGACAGAGGCTGTAATTCCTGTATTAGACTGTACAGCAACCTGATAATTCACTTTTAGAGTGGAAGCAAGTCTTCCTCGATTTCGAGGGACTGTCTATGATGATGATGATATTTAAATATCATAATGAGCTTCCTGAATCGTTCCAGCACACGGCCTGAATGCCTATGGAGAAGCCTGAACTAATATGGCGATACATTGCAGGCTTCCGAGGCCCCATCTGCCCTCTGAGGTAGACGTAAAAGATCTCATGGCACTACTTTGAAGAAGAGCAGGGGAGTTATCCCCCGTGTCCGGCCCATTATTGATCCCTCAATCAACATAACAAAAACAGATTATCTGGTCATTATTACATTGCTGTTTGTAGGAGTTTGCTGTGCGCAAATTGGCTGCTGCGTTTTTTACATTACAACAGTGACTACACTCGAAAAGTACTTCATTGGCTGTAAAGCGCTTTGAGATGTCTGGTGGTTGTGAACAATGCTATATAAATGCCAGTCTTTTTTTTCCCCTAGGGTGCAAAGTTCTGTAGATTGCGCCCAGATTTCTTTGTGTGCCCCCTCATCACCATCCTGGCATCTTGCTGAGTACAAATGGATTCCAATCCCTTAATGTCTAGCTCGCTTGTGACCACAGGCAGCACATAAACCAGGTCTGTTCCCAGTTTCCTGGCAACAGTCATGATTCATTCATCCTGCGCCAGTTCTCTGCACTGCCTTTATGCCAACCAGCTGTCAGGTCACAATCTGCCTTCCGGGTAACAAGGGGTCAACCCTCCAGACAAGGCTCAGGACTCCGGCCAGGAACCCGGGCAGATGCAAAGCTGGCCTACAATGGGAGCCATGCGGACACCACATACATCATCAAGCAGACAGTTGGCATAGCTCAAGCAATAGGGGGCCACTGGAGGCCAATGCTGCTTGTATCCTTCCTCCTCCTCTTCTCGCTGACCGATCGGGAGCGTTGGACATCATGGGGAGATAAGGGTTACTGATAAAACTTCCTTGTATTTTGGGGCAACAGGCTTTCCAAGATAAACATGATGGCTTTGAAGTATAACAAGTACAAAGTGTCGCTTAACTTCTGCTTTTAGTATCTGAGTGTTATATATGAGCAATGCTTGTGCAATAAGTGACAGTAATGGCATCCGCCATGAGTGATTAAAGTATAACTTTGGTGGCTAGGGTAATAAACATAGGTAGCGGGATCCATTAACTGTAGCATAGAAAGATAATGGTTAATAAAGCCTACTTTTCAGAGGATTCGACAACAGTTCAGTCAGAAGAGAGAAGTAGCTTTGAAGCAAACAACTGTTTATGCAAATAGCCTGTTTTCTAAGGATTCAGGAACCGATACTGGGCCTATATTCACTGGAGTTTAGAAGGACAAGCGGGGATCTCATAGAAACATATAAAATTCTGACGGGATTGGACAGGTTAGAGGCACGAAGAATGTTCCTGATACTGGGGAAGTCCAGAACCAGGGGTCACAGTCTTGTATAAGGGGTAAGCCATTTAGAACCGAGATGAGGAGAAACTTCTTCACTCAGAGAGTTGTTAACCTGTGGAATTCTCTACTGCAGAAAGTTGTTGAGGCCAGTTCGTTAGATATATTCAAGAGGGAGTTAGATATGGCCCTTATGGCTAAAGGGATCAAGGGGTATGGAGAGAAAGCAGGAAAAGAGTACTGAAGTGAATGATCAGCCATGATCTCATTGAATGGTGGTGCAGTCTCGAAGGGCCAAATGGCCTACTCCTGCACCTATTTTCTATGTTTCTATGATACATCATGAGGTCTTACTGTGACAGGCACCTTTGATGCAGGCAAAGTATGGGGTATAAAGGAGCATGGTTTTCAATAGTTCTTCGGAGAGTTCGAAAGATAAAACTAGGAGCCAACAGCCACTCTCTGTGTCTAATTAGACTAGTATATACATGATATCTGTTGTGTTCCTAACACAGATGAGACTGCACACAGGGAGGTTAAAGTAACAGTGACCTCAGTCTTTATTAAGACACTCCAGAGTGAGGAACAGGCCTTTGGGGCCGGCTTATATACAGTGCTCCCAAGGGATGCTGGGATCCCTTGGGACTTCATGGGGATGTGCTCCCTGGTGGCGGAACATGGGAGTGCATGCTTTACAGATGCACAACATCACTCCCCCTCCAAAGTCAAAGTGAAAACTATTTACAAGGTGAGGCGGTCGGGAACCTTTCTTTCCCTGGTGGACCGCCTCGGTACAAATGTCTGTTCTGGTGTGTTGGCTGTGCCCTCGATGGGCTGGTGTGTTGTTGGCCCTGCAGGGCTGCTGGTTGAGCCTGGCCTTGCTGGGCTGCTGGTTGAGCCTGGCCTTGCTGGGCTGTTGGGCATGATGGATTTGATTTCCTAGTTCGGGGTGATGTCGTTGATCATTTGAGTGTGTGTTGTGGGCTCGAAAAAGGTGGTGTCTGCTGTGGGTTGTTCAGGGCAGTCTTTGAACCGCAGCCTCGTTTGGTCCACGTGCTTTCTGCAAATTTGTCCATTGTCTAGTTTGACTACAAACACCCGACTCCCTTCTTTAGCTATCACCGTGCCCACGATCCACTTGAGACCATGTCCATAGTTTAGCACATACACAGGGTAATTCAGATCAATTTCCCATGACACAGTGGCGCGACCATCGTTTACATTTTGTTGCTGCCGCCTGCTCTCTGCCTGATCATGCAGGTTGGGGTGAACCAGCGAGAGTCTGGCTTTAATTGACCTTTTCATGAGTAGCTCAGCCGGGGGCACCCCTGTGAGCGAGTGGGGTCTCATGCGGTAGCTGAGCAGTACTCGGGACAGGAGGGTTTGGAGTGAGCCTTCTGTGACTCGTTTGAGGCTCTGTTTGATTGTTTGTACTGCCAGCTCTGCCTGCGTATTTAACGGGGCCGAGTTGACATGTTTGATCCCATTGCGGGTCATGAATTCTTTAACTTCGGCACTGGTGAAACATGGCCCGTTGTCACTGACCAGTATGTCAGGCAGGCCATGGGTGGCAAACATGGCCCTCAGGCTTTCAATGGTGGCGGTGGCGGTGCTTCCCGACATTATTTCACATTCAATTCATTTTGAAAAAGCATCCACCACCACCAGGAACATTTTACCGAGAAACGGGCCCACATAGTCGACATGAATCCTCGACCATGGTCTGGAGGGCCAGGACCACAAACTTAGTGGTGCCACTCTGGGCGTGTTGCTCAACTGAGCACACATACTGCATTGCCGTACACAGGACTCGAAGTCAGAGCCGATACCGGCCCACCACACGTGGGATCTGGCTATTGCTTTCATCATTACTATACCCGGGTGTGTGTTGTGGAGATCTGAGATGAACGTCTCCCTGCCGTTTTTTGGGTAGCACTACGCGATTACCCCACAACAGGCAGTCTGCCTGAATGGACAGCTCGTCCTTTTGCCGCTGGAACGGCTTGATTAGCTCTTGCATTTCAACGGGGATGCTGGCCCAGCTCCCATGCAGTACACAGTCTTTTACTAGGGACAGCAGAGGATCTTGGCTGGTCCAAGTCCTAATCTGGCGGGCTGTGACAGGTGATTTATCATTTTCAAACGCTTCCATGACCATCAACAAGTCTGCGGGCTGTGCCATCATCAACAAGTTTGCAGGCTGCTCCATTTCCACCCCCGTGGTGGGCAATGGTAGCCGACTGAGAGCATCCGCACAGTTCTCGGTGCCTGGCATGTGGCAGATGGTATAGTTATACGCTGATAACGTGAGTGCCCACCTTTGTATGCGGGCTGAGGCATTAGTAATTATCCCCTTGTTTTCAGCGAACAGGGATATGAGGGGCTTGTGATCGGTTTCCAGCTCAAATTTGAGGCCAAACAGATACTGATGCATTTTCTTTACCCCGAACACACAGGCCTCTTTCTCAATCATGCTGTAGGATCTCTCCGCCTTAGACAAGCTCCTGGAAGCATAGGCGACAGGTTGCAACTTCCTTGCGATGATAGCTTGTTGTAATACACACCCGACTCCATACGACGACACATCACATGCTAGCACGAGTCTTTTACATGGGTTATGCAATACAAGCAGCTTGTTGGAGCATAAAATGTTTCTGGCTTTCTCAAAAGCAATTACTTGGTTTTTACCCCATTCCCCGTTCTCACCTTTACGCAATAACACATGTAGGGGCTCTAAGAGGGTGCTTAACCCTGGTAGGAAGTTATCAAAATAGTTGAGGAGTCCCAGGAACGACTGCAGCTCCGTGACGTTCTGTGGCCTGGGCATGTTCCTGATACCCTCTGTCTTGGCGTCTGTGGGCCGAATGCCGTCCGCCGCGATCTTTCTCCCCAAAAACTCCACTTCTGTTGCCATGAAGACGCATTTCGACCTCTTCAGCCGCGGCCCTACGTGATCCAGTCACTGGAGGACCTCCTCCAGGTTTTGTTGGTGCTCAACGGTGTCCCGACCCGTGACCAATATGTCATCCTGAAAAACCACCGTGCGTGGTTCCAACTTGAGTAGGCTCTCCATGTTTCTCTGGAAGATCGCTGCAGCCGACCAAATTCCAAACGGGCATCTGTTGTAGATGAACAGTCCCTTGTGCGTGTAGATGCAGGTGAGGCCCTTCGAAGACTCCTCCAGCTCCTGCGTCATGTAGGCCGAAGTCAGGTCAAGTTTGGTGAACGTCTTGCCTCCTACCAGCGTCGCAAATAGGTCATTTGCCTTAGGTAGCGGGTATTGGTCCTGTAGCGAGAAACATTTAATAGTTACTTTATAATCGCCGCAAATCCTGACCATGCCATCACTTTTGAGTACTGGAACAATCGGGCTGGCCCACTCGCTGAATTCCACTGGGGAGATGATGCCCTCGCGTTGCAGCCTGTCCAGCTTGATTTCCACTCTCTCCCTCATCATGTGAGGTACCACTCGCGCCTTGTGGTGAATGGGTTGTGCCTCTGGGACCAAGTGGATCCGCACCTTCACCCTGGAAAAGTTTCCAATGCCTGGCTCAAAAAGGGAAGGAAATTTGTTAAGAACCTGGATACATAAGGCCTCATCGACATGTGATAACGTTCGGATGTTAACCCAGTTCCAGCGGATTTTTCCCAGCCAGCTCCTTACAAGCAGTGTGGGGCCATTGCCCAGGACAATCCAGAGTGGCAGTTCGTGCACCAGGCCCTCGTTGGTGACCTTGACTGGCGTAGTCAGCAGTTTGGTTTTTCAGGTTTTGCAGAGCTTGCAGCTCGGCTGCAAGCTCGTTGGAGGTGCCCCATTGTTCCACAGCTCTTGCAAACATATCCTTTGAAGCTGCATGAATAGACTGAATGGAAGCCTCCACAATGCCAACAAGGTGTGAATTGCCTTGCATTCATCCTTTGTTGTGGACTCTGAGTCATCTGGGTCATCTGAGGCCTGCTGGCAGTTGCAGGCTCGTGGTTTCTGCCCTGTACATTTCTGCTCGCAAACACAGTTAATTTATGAACATTGCTAGCACTTGTGTGCTGAGAGATTTGTTTGGTGTTATCACTGGTGAACATAAACGCCTGTGCTATCGCAATGACCTTACTGAGGTTCGGTGTCTCTACAGTCAAAAGTTTTCATAGGATGGTCTCATGGCCAATGCCCAGTACAAAAAAGTCTCTGAGCATTTGCTCCAGGTAGCCATCAAACTCACATTGTCCTGCAAGTCACCTTAGCTCAGCGACGTAGCTCTCCAATTCCTGACCTTCAGATCGCTGGTACATATAGAACCGATACCTCACCATCAGCACGCTCTCCCTCGGGTTAAATGCTCCCGAACCAGTCTATACAGCTCCTCATACGACTTATCTGTGGGTTTCACCAGAGCCAGAAGATTCTTCATGAGGCTGTAGGTCGGTGCCCCGCAGACTGTGAGCAGGACCGCTCTCCTTTTTGCAGCGCTTCCTTCTCCGTCCAGCTCGTTGGCTACAAAGTACTGGTCTAACTGTTCGACATAGGCTTCCCAGTCCTCACCCTCTGAGAACTTCTCCAGGATACCCACAGTTTGCTGCATCTTTGTGTTGGATTCGTGTACTCGTCGTCAGTTGTTGTGTTCCTAACACAGATGAGACTGCACATAGGGAGGTTAAAGTAACAGTGACCTCAGTCTTTATTAAGACACTCCAGAGTGAGTAACAGGCCTTAGGTGCTGGCTTATATACAGTGCTCCCAAAGGATGCTGGGATCCCTTCGGACTTCAGGGGATGCGCTCCCTGGTGGCGGAACATGGGAGTGCATGCTTTACAGATACACAAAAATATGAATAAAGTCTGTTCTATGTACTTCACCATCAAATGTCTTGTGCTTACTCGAAACGTGTTATTGTGAACTATAGAGGGAAGGAGGTTGACTGACAGTTGAATGTTAGCAGGGAGGAGCTTTGCAGTACAGCCCAGATCGGGTATCATCTGCTGCATGCGGAGTAACTTTGCCATAATGATGCAGCAGCCCTTTACCACCAGCTGGGCTGCGAGAAGTACAGCAGGAAAAGGAGGAGGAAGGGCAGAAACAGCATTGGTCTGCAGTGCTTCTAGCTGTCTGACCTCTTAGCGAGCCGTTCATCCAACATCACTTCACGTGAACCATGGCTCCCATCCCCAATATACCAACAGACCCGCAATTCCTTACCCCACCGCCCTTACCACCACCATCCGATTGCCTTCCCCCAATCCAGCCTTATGAGTTTTGCCCTCACTTCACTGTGAATATTAACACCAATGCCTGGACAAAAAAAATTCTTCAATTCAATTCCATCTATGTCTGCTATTGAACAGCAATATTAAGAATCACCCTCACACAACCCTTAGTGCCAGTGGCTACAGCTTGAGAGATAGAAGGTTGCTGAGCATCCATTGAGGTCAGTTCAGATGGCCGTGGTGAGCGACTGCGAGCAGATCTGCAGATGGTACCATCTCGGCATGGACTGGGGTAGTTTGCCCAGCTGGCTGTGTGGCACTATCAAGGGCACTGGTACCTGAAATGAAAGAGAGACAAGTCTTCGCTTTTACAAATCACAACCTAGTCAATAACAAAGAATTTCACAATACCAATGAGCTTTTGAAATTGGTTCACAGCCAGTCACACATTATTGTCTCATAAGAAGCTATGAGTCAATTTCTATCACTTCAACCAGTTAGAATGGTGCTTTACCAATATTGTGATAGGATATTGTCCCTACCTTTACTCTCCAAAGTCCCTGAACGTGTTGTCACCTCCTATATCTGTGCCCATCTTTCCCACAATTTTTAATCACTCCAAACAAATTTCCGCCCCTGCCACAGCTCCGAAACAACAACAACAACAACTTGCATTTCTAGTGCCTTTAATGTAGTGAAACGTCCCAAAGCACTTCACAGGAATGTTACAAAACAAAATTTGACACAGAGCCACATAAGGAGATATTAGGGCCGATGACTAAAAGCTTGGTCAAAGAGGTAGGTTTTAAGGAGCGCCTTAAAGAAAGAAAGAGAGGTAGAGGGGCTGAGAGGTTTAGGGAGGGAGTTCCAGAGCTTGGGACCTAGGCAGCTGAAGGCACAGCCACCAGTAGTTCAGTGATTAAGATCGGGGATGCTCAAGAGGCCAGAATTAGTGGCAAGCAGATATCTTGGCGGGGTTGGAGGAAATTACAGAGATAGGAGGCGTGAGGCCACGGAGGGATTTGAAAACAAGAGTGATCATTTTAAAATCCAGGTGTTGATTAACTGGGAGCCAGTGTAGGTCAACGATTACATGGGTGATGGGTGAGCGGGACTTAGTACGAGTTGGGACATAGACAGCAGAGTTTTGGATGACCTCAAGTTTACGGAGGGTAGAACAGCCTTAAATAAACTCAAAATGACACGCTCTGTGATTGTAACCATGGTGCATTATCGCTCTTCCTCCCACTGGATCCCTCTGTAACCTTCGAAATGGTTGATTACACCATCCTCCCCCAACACTTCTCCATTATCCAGCTCAGTGGTTTTGCCCTCATACAGTTACACTCTTTCCTATCTGATCACAGCCAGAGCATGTCTAGCAATGGCTTCTCTTCCTACCCTTCCATCATTACCTCCAGAATCCCTCAGGGATCTATACTTTGTGTTCTCCTTTTTCTCACCTTTGGTGACATCTAACTCTACTTCTCCACCTCCCTCGACCTGTCTGTGTTGTCAGACATCTTATCCAACATATGATTTTAGCTCAGCCAGAAACTCCTCAAGTTAAACATAAATAAGACGGACGCTATTGTCTTCCAGCCCCTGCCACAAACCCAGTACTTTCATCAATTTCATTCCCTCTCCCCTTCCACTGTCTCAGACTGAACCAAACAGATTGGAACCTCTGTGTCCTGTTTCACCCCAGGCTGAGCTTCCAAGCCCATATCCTCCACATCACAGAGACTGCCTACTTCCAGCTCCGTAACATCGCCCACCTCTGTCCCTGCCTCAGCCCATTTGCTGCCAAAATCCTCATCCATGCATTTTCACCTCCTGCCTTGATCATTCCCATGTTCTCCTGGCTGGCCTCACATCCTTCATCCTCTGTAATAGGATATTGGCCATCTCCAACCTCCCATCTCTCCAAATCATTCAAAATTCTGCTGCTGTATCCTATCTTGAGCCAAATCCCACGCACTCATCACCTCTATCTTTGCCTCACATTTAAAATTCTCATCCTTGTGCTTAAATCACTTTTAAGCTTTGCCCCATCTATCTGTGTAGCCTCCCTCAAACCTACCAACTTTGCCCCCCCCAGGTTTCCATCCCTCCAACTCTGGCCTCTTGTGCAACCGTTCCCCTTTGACACACAACTAGCAGCCGTGCCTTCAGCTGTGTAAGCCCCAATCCTCTGGTATTCTCTCCCAGTACGCTTCCTTCTCTCCATCTCCCTCCCCTTCTTTAACCACTCCTGAAAACCCACATCTTTGGCCAAAGAGATTGAGTAGACTAGGCCTATGTTCTCTAGAGTTTAGAAGACTAAGAGGTGATCTGATTGAAACATACAAAATTCTTACAGGGCTTGACAGAGTAGATGCAGGGAGGATATTTCCTCTTGCTAGGGAGTCTAGAACCAGGGGTCACAGTCTCAGAATAAGGGATCGGCCATTTAGGAGTGAGATGAAGAGAAATGTCTTCACTCAGAGGGTGATGAATCTTTGGAATTCTCTACCCCAAAGGGCTGTGGAGGCTCAGTCTTTAAGTATATTCAAGTCAGAGATGGATAGATTTTTAGTTATTAAGGGAATCAAGGGAGATGGGGATAGTGCAGGAAGGTTGAGTTGAGATAGATCAGCCATGATCTTATTGATTGGCGGAGCAGGCTCAAAGGGGCCGAGTGGCCTACTCCTGCTCCTATTTCTTATGTTCTTATGTTCTAAACCACTCCTAATATCTTCTTTGTCTTGAGATGCATTTTTATTTTGATTACACTTCTGTGAAGGGCCTTGGACATTTTTTCAACATTAAAGATGCTTTATATAAATGTTCAATGTTTAGAACTGCAATGAGATCCATTAATCTGCTTGAAAAGCTAGTGCAAACTAGATCCTCATTCAATAATCAGTCACGGCTGTTCTTTATAAAAACAGCAGACGTTTCACATTTATCTCAGTAGCACCTTTGTCAAGTGTCTGCTCCCTGAGATGTTTTATCTAAGTGTTTGATAGCCTACTAAAGGTTTTCTCAGTTCTGCATGCTTTTTGGTCTCTGAAACAAAACAGTAATCTCTAAATTTGACTGCACTTGGTAGGACGAGTGTGTTAGTATTAGTGGTGCGTTAGATTATGGTAGCATAATGGTTATGTTACTGGACGAGTAATACAGAGGCCTGTGTTAATGACCCGGAGACTTGAGTTCAAATCCCAACACGGCAGCTGGGGAATTTAAATTCAGTTAATTAAATAAATCTGGGGGAAAAAAAGCTAGTATCAGTAATGGTGACCATGAAACTACTGGATTGTTGTAAAAACCCACTTGGTTTACTAACGTTCTATAGGGAAGGAAATCTGCTGTCATTACTTAGTCTGGCCTATATATGACTCCAGACCCACAGTAATGTGGCTAACTCTTAATTACCCTCTGCGGTTCAAGAAGGTGGCTCAGCATCTCAAGGGAAAGTAGGGATGGGCAATAAGTGTTGGCACATCCCAGGAACAAATAAAAAACAATTATCCAAAATATGTTGTAGAATGTTAACTAGATATGTTGCTGATCCACTTTTGCTTTTCTGCTTTTGCTGGTAGAAATAAAAAGTGTTTAGTTATGGTGAAGCAGCAGCTGATTATAGTGGCCCAATTTTGCGGTTGTAATGATGGTGAAACTGTCAGCGTTTGCCATCATTACCCTGTGGAACTGACAGCAACTTCTGGCATCTGCATATGCGCAGTTAAATGCAGAAATCCAGAAGCTGCTGTCAGTGATTCCCTGCTCTTCCACAGGGCACGCAGACAGCAATCTTTTGAAATCACTGAACTGTCAAGAACATCAGCTTTTACGCTCTAAAAACCCCTGAAAAAGTTAAGCCTTGTTCAATGAGGTGTAACTATGTTTCTAACAGCATACCGAGTCATAATTACTGCTGAACAACCTCTCTGGCCCTGAAATACTAATTTTATATTTATGGAATGTCAAATTTTTCCATTATGATAAAAATTCCATAATGTTAATATAATAAAAATTAGTATTCTTTTTTAAAGTTTGTTTTATGATATTTCAGCTTCTACCTTAATCCCATGTGTATGTCCCAACCTTTATTTGTCTCTCTGTAAAATTTATTAAAAATGAAGGATAATCAGTGCATTTTACTTCCTGGTTTGCTGTCTGTGAGAATTCTTCAATGTGATTGGCTGCTTAACCTGCTTGATGACATCACTGTTGCTGGATGATAGAGATCCCCTAGACTTGGTGCCAGAATCAAATTAACGTCGGGAAAGGTGAAATCAACGTCATTGCAATCGCTAGATCTTTGTGGGCAGCTTGCTTCGAGGTCAACGATGTGCACCATCACTTCCCTGCTGACCACAAAATCCGGGCCAATACGTTGAACAGTCATGTTGGCTGGCTTTGAATTATCTGTGTTCGCGGAACCATTTCTTGCTCCTTGCCGCCCACATTGTGAACAGTATTCACACCACATAGTTGTAATATTCTATTTTATTGCATAATGTTATTTTACTTCCATAACCATTATATTACAATGTGTATGTGTGAGGGAATTTATTGAATCCTTTCTTAAAATAGCATGCGAGGGATCCACAAACCACTAAAAAAACTGATTATCTGGTCATTGTCACATTGCTGTTTGTGGAAGTATGCTGTGCGCAAATTATCTGCCGCGTTTCATACATTACAACAGCGACTATCCTTCAAAAAGTACTTCATAGCCTGTAAAGCGCTTTATGGTGTCCAGTGGTTGTGAAAGGCGCTATATAAATGCAAGTCTTTCTTTCTGTCTATATATTTGAAAGATCTTTGAACATCCCATAGATTGAAAAAGTAGCAAATGCAGCCCCCGTGTTGAAAAAAAGGGCAAGGGATAAATCATCAAGTTATAGACATGAGAACCATAACTGATTTGGAGGGAAAATGGTTGAGACTTTAATAAAGAATAGTATAAAGGATCATCTGGAAGGAGAGATTAAAGAGAAAGGGTAAATTTGCTGGAATTCTTTGAGGGATGTCTGGTGGATAGGAGTTTCACAGTGTATTTCATCAACCTTGATTTCAGGAAAACATTTGACACTGTCCTGCACAACAGATTGATTCACAAGATGCATGCCTATGGAAAAGGTAGCATAATATTAGGCTGGATAGATGCCTGGTTGGAAGGTAAACAATAAAAGATGGTGGTGTAAAGGGAGGGATCAATAGTTCAAGATGCCTTTGTTACAGATGATACTAAATTGAATGTATTGGTCAATGATGCTAATGAATGTGTGATAATCCAAAAGAGTCTGGTCAAGCTAGGTGGATGAGTAGCGAGGTGGCCAATAGAGTTCTACACACATCACAAGATTACCGAGAAGAAGTGAGAATATAGATTAAATGGGAATGTGCTAGAAGTAACAAAGCAGGAAAGCGAGCAGGATATTTTGACACAAAAACAGAAAATGCTGGAAACTCTCAGCGGGTCAGGCAGCATCTGTGGAGAGAGAAAAAGTTAATGTTCCAGGTCGATGACCTTTTGTCAGAATTGGTAAAAGTTAGAGATGTAACAGGTTTTAAGCAAGTACAGAGGCAAGGAAAAGGGGGAGGGAGGCAAGAACAAAAGGGAAAGATTGAATGACAAAAGGAATGATGGTGCAAGGCAAATCGAGATGGTAATAGGACAAGTAAAAAAACAAAAGATGGGTCTAGAGGAGCTGTAAATGGGGATATCAGAATCATCATTTTGATGGTAGGTCAGTAAAACCTATTGGTTCAATGTTTCCAGGAAGTGCAAAATGCCAATAAAATGTTTGGATGGTACAGCTAAAGTATGACTTATAAGTCTATGGTGGTGCTGTCAAAGTTGTATTTGTCCTTGGTGAGACTGCATTTAAAGTGATGGGTTCAATTTTAGCCTCTTTTGTAAAGGAAATATGTAAATATTTTAGAGGGAGCCCAGAGGAGGGTAACACCTAATTCATGAACTTAGAGTGATGAAGAATGGGGAAAGACTATCTAGGAACATAGGAACAGGAGAATGCCACTCAACCCCTTGATTCTGTTCCACCATTCTATTAGATTGTGGCTGATCTGTACCTCAACCCCATTTATCTGCCCTTGATACCCTTACATAACAAAAATCTACCCTGGGACATTACTCTCTGGAAAAACGAAGGAAGAGGAAAAATCTCAAAGATTGTCATAGGTATGGTGAATTTGGATCCAGGAAAGTTCTTCTATCGGGATATGGGGATTGGGTAGAACGGGCATATACTCTCTGGAGTTTAGAAGAATGAGAGGTGATCTCATTGAAACATACAAGATTCTGAAGGGGATTGACAGGGTAGATGCTGAGCGGTTGTTTCCCCCGGCTGGAATGTCTAGAACTAGGGGGCACAGTCTCAGGATAAGGGATCGGTTATTTAAGAAGAGACGAGGAGGGTTGTGAATCTTTGGAATTCTCTCCCCCAGAGGGCTGTGGATGATGAGTCTCTGAATATATTCAAGGCTGAGATCGATAGATTTTTGCTCTCTAGGGGAATCAAAGGATATGGGGATTGGGCGGGAAAGTGGAGTTAAGGTCGAAGATTAGCCATGATCTTATTGAATGACGGAGCAGGCTCGAGAGGCCGTATGGCCTACTCCTGCTCCTATTTCTTATGTTCTTATAGAGGGTGCTGTTCAAAATTAAGAATGGCAAAAGAGGATAGGAAATTTAGACAACAATTGTTTAGTAAGAGGATGATACAATGATGAAACAGATTACCATCACGGATGGCCATGGTAAGTTTTTTTTTAATCACTCAATTAATTCCTATTAGGAAAGGGGCAACAGGGCTGTAGTTTCAGAATCATGGTAAGCAAACAGGTGGGAAGTTTAGAAGGGAGGTAGGCTAGATTGAGAAATATTCTTCCCTTACTCAAAACATTACTCTGTAAATTAGCCTACCTCCAAAATTGTTAGAGAGCCTCATCAATTCTAAAAACGTATTAAAACTTGGCTGGAGCTGCTGATACATTTATGGATTTTAGATAACTTTTAGATGCTTGGCACAACCGCCCAAAACTATAACCTTAATTGGCATGAATTATATCGAACCTGCAAAGATTGTTTTAGCCGTGGCTCAGTGGGTAGCACGCTCTTCTCTGAGTCATGAAAGTTGTGGGTTCAAGTCCCACTCTGAAGACGAGCACAAATATCCAGGCTGACACTCCAGTTGACTGCTGTTTAATTGGATGTGTTAAGCAGGTTATTAGCTAGTTCACGAGCTCCATTTCATGCAGCTAATTAGTTCACCTGCTTGATATTCTATATATTGAAAGAAAGACTTCTGAGGTGTCTTTCATTACTTCAGGACATGCCAAAGCACTTTAAAAGAAAGAAAGACTTGCATTTCTATAGCGCCTATTACAACCTCAGGATGTCCCAAAGCCCTTTACAACCAATGAAGTACTCTTTAAGTGTAGTCACTGTTGTAATGTGGGAAACGTGGCAGCCAATATGTGCACAGCAAGCTCCCACAAACAGCAACGTGATAATAATCAGAGTGTCATTGATTGAGAGATAAATATTGGCCAGGATACCACCCCTACTCTTTTTTGAAATAGTGCTATGAGATCTTTTTCCCCACTATAGAGAGTAGACAGGGCCTCAGTTTAACATCTCATCTGAAAGACGGCACCCTCCCACAGTTATTATGTAGCCAAAACAGTAGAGTACAAATCAGAGAAATGTATGTTTAAACTCTGCAGTAGTCTGGTCAGACCATAGTATGGTGGAATCGGGATTCTGGGGTCCTTTTCAAATGATATCTTCTGATATTATCATGGAATCAAACAGCACAGATAGCGGCCATTCAGCCCATCATACCTGTGCTGGCTCTTTAAAAGAGCTATCCAATAGTCTGACTCTTTCCCCATAGTCCTGCAAATTTTTAATTATACGGTTAATTTTGTGACATTGTACTCCCAACGTGATGTGGGGCCTCACTAAATGAGATGCAAGTTGCAAAGTGTTATAATGTCAGCTGTGGCTCAGTGGGTAGCACTCTCGCCTCTGAGTCAGAAGGTTGTGGCTTTGAATCCCACTCCAGGGACCTGAGCACAAAAATCTAGGCTGATATTCCACTGCAGTGGTGTGCTGCACTGTCAGAGGTGACGTTGTTCAGATGAGACATCAAACCGAGGCCCCGTCTGCTTTCTCAGATGGATGTAGAAGATCTCTTGGCACTATTTTGAAGAAGAGCAGGGAAGTTATCCCTGGTTGTCCTGGCTAATATTTATCCCTCAAGCAACATAACAAAAACAGATTATCTGGTCATTATCACATTGCTGTTTGTGGGACTTTGTTGCGCACAAATTGGCTGCTGCGTTTCCCACATTACAATAGTGACTACACTCCAAAAGTAAAGCATTTATGAGATGTCCTGAGGATGTGACAGGTGCTATATAAATGCAAGTCTTTCTTTCATCTCGAACTCGCACCACCTTCTAGCGAGGCTTGGTGCAAAATTTATCCTTGTATCTTTTCATTTGAACTGCATCTGGCTCTAGGCACTCGGATGTTGAAAATGCAAGGTGTAGCTGGCTGTTTCTGATAAGATTTTCTCGACTTGAAGATCTGGGCATGAGCAAATACATGCCTGTAGTCCGCATGCCAGACATGAGTCTCCCAAAGCAAGTGCCCTACTCGGAGCTCCCTCACGGCAAACGAGCCAAAGATGGGCAGCGTAAACGCTACAAGGACACCCTCAAAGCCCCCCTGATAAAGTGCGACATCCCCACTGACACCTGGGAGTCCCTGGCCCAAGACCGCCCTAAGTGGAGGAAGTGCATCCGAGAGCACCTCGAGTCTCAACGCCGTGAGCATGCAGAAATCAAACGCAGGCAGCGGAAAGAGCACGCGGCAAACCAGTCCCACCCACCCCTTCCCTCAACGACTATCTGTCCCACCTGTGACAGAGTCTGTGGCTCTCGTATTGGACTGTTCAGCTACCAAAGTACTCACTTCAGGAGTGGGAGCAAGTCTTCCTTGATTCTGAGGGACTGCCTATGATGATGATGACCTGCTAAATGTACTGAGATTGAAGTACAAAAGGAATTTGCCCACCTTTGTTTTGTATCTTTGTTAACCGCTCCTCATCAGGTTGCAGTGCATTGACCAGACAGCTCAGGCTTGTGGAATGTTAATATAGGCAATGTTTACATTGTGGGAACAGACTCACGTCAGTGAAAGTACTTTTAATGCACATCAAGTGTTGGAAGATTCAAAACCCATCCAGGCTGGCAGCTGGCAGTTCACATTGGGTACAGTAGCATGGTGGTTATGTTACTACACTATTTACTGATTTGGAGATGTGAGTTCAAATCCCACCATGGCAACTGGGGAATTTAAATTCAGTTAATCAAATAAATTTGGAATAAAAAGCTAGAATGAAACTACTGAATTGTTGTAAAAACCCACTTGGTTCACTAATTGCCCTTTCGGGAAGGAAATTTTCCGTCTGGCCTATATGTGACACCAGACCCACAATGTGGTTGACTCTTAACTCTTAAAATGGCTTCGCAAGCGATACAGTTGTACCAAACCACCACAAGAAACAATATTGCAGCAGTACAATAAGGCGGCTCACCACTCCTTCTCAAGGGCTACTAGGAATGGGCAATAAATGCTGGCTTTGCCAGTGATGCCAACATCCCAGGAATGATTTTTTTTAAATTCCATCTGGAAGAGATCTTGCTAAAAAATATAAGTACGCAGGAGCTGCAAGGCTGTGTGGAGAAATTGGCAGGTTGCCTTTCAACCTGCTTATAATCTAAAGAATACACGGCAAGCAAAAAAGACAGTTTGCTGCAGAACACAGAGCATTTGATGCGCACAAGGCTATGGTGGGTGAATGGAAGGCCGGCTAGGACAGCTTTGCAATAGTCGAGTCTGGAGGTGAGAAAAACATGGAGGAGGGTTTCAGCAGCAGGAGGGCTGAGGCAGGGATGGAGATGGGCGAGGTTACGGAGGTGGAAGTGTTAAGTCCTAGTTCGGGTGGTCAGCTGCATTCGATAATAATCGAGTCAGATACCTTCAATCTTTACGTCTTTATTGAAGCAGCTTCGGACCTGTTACCAAACTGCCAGCACAGAGTCTACAGATTCCGGGGCAGGCAGACAAAAGGTCTGCCTATCCTCACAGACGCATCCCTTTTATTCTTACAAACCGAAGGAGGTATGGCCTGCTTCGTCAATCACAGTGTGTTACTAGGGCTTCATGAATTGACAGCCTGTTTATCTTTAGAACACTTTATGCTTTTACGAGCGGAATAGCCCAGCTTAATCACACGAAGCAAATGTGCACCTTATCAAGTCATGGCCATAAACCCTTGTTTATCAGTGATGGTCACACAAGCTACTTTGTCCACTACTTTCTCACGGGAAACCAAGTCTGTCTTTTCTTATTTTCTTATTGATTCGAAGAACCATTTTATTAACACTTTCATGATTCTTCCACCTACATTCACATTCACAGAAGTAGGCGGTCTTTGTGATGGAGAGGAGATCGGATTGGAAACTCGGCTCAGCACCAATTAGGATGATGAGGATATCTAGTCTACAAATTAAGTCAATAATGTATAGAATACAGAAATATTGCGATACGACTCAAATTGAGTTGTCTAACCTCTTGGAGCTGCGAGCTAAATCCATTTGTTACAACTAGTAAGTGGATCATGTGTAACTAAAATGTTTTTGGGTCAGTCAGAATGATGATTAACCACAGTCACGCTTTTCAAAATATTTCCACATTTATTGGAGAAGCATTTTCACACACGGTTACTGATCTTGCGACGCATACGAGTTTCTTGAGATTTTTTTTATTAACACCAACCCAAAGTAGATAACAAGGAACACAGATACAGCTTCCTGATTGTAGATACACTTATTGGGTCACTGTGAAACCACTGAGAGAGAAATAGCTATATGATATCCTTAGATGATAACAACAGCCCCATTGTGACTTTGTTGCTTTTAAGCTATGCATTTAGATCATTAAGGAATATTCTCTGTATTCCATGATGATTCTACCACACATACTTCTTGTATTACACTCTTGCCCCACTCCCTCTCTTCTCACTGCACACTTCATCCAGATAATACTCGCAGAAAGTAGTGCTGTTGAATGTACTGAGTTAGATTTTCTTAAACATTGTTACTGTGCTTTGAAGACATGTTGCACTGATGAAAACATAGTATGATCTGAGTAGATTTCCCATTGACTTAATCGAAAAATCCACCACTACTTCCCCATATATGCCAGCTGTCACTTGTTATCTTGCTCAAAAAGCCATTCCTCGTGTGTGAGCCTAATGGGGGACTGTTGCAAGGCTATTGACCCATACATTGGACTAGGAACCATGGCAGATTTCTCCTGTCCCTGATCTAAGGGTACTGACAGGGATGGATTAACAATGGGGCGGACAGTCCCAGGCCCACCAAAGAACATAAGCCCACGAAATAAGTATAGGGAAAAAAATATAAGGCCTCCAAAATAGGCTGAATAGAATCGTAAATAAGAGAGGAAAAACAAGTTTTATTTCACATGCTATTGAGAGAAAGTTTCATATATGTGTAAAAATCTAGTATTGCAATGTTATCAGAACCAGAATATATACCTGCTTGAGACAGAATATATGCTTTCATTGTTGAATATACTGGCCTATGTTTTCATACTCAGAATCAGAATCATATACGTAATGTAATAAACATGAACAAACATAACTATAGGTCCATTTGGATCAGTTTGCCCCAGGCCCATCAGGCCCTTAATCCAGCCCTAGGTACTGAATCCAATTGTACTTCAGATCCTTTGGAGATCAGTTAAGCCAGCACAAAGGTAGAATTGAATCTGGGATTTTCCCGGTCTGTCCGGCTTGGTTCCAGGATCAGACCATGCATTTAATTGGAGAAGCCCAAGATACTATTGTTTATAAGGGACGAGTGGGGACTGGCACTCAATCACAGCGAATACATTACGAGTGCAGAGCCTGTGATTTGCTGCCCATTATAATGAATGGAATGAATATCACAGGCTGTGCTATCTCCCGCGATGTGATCCCGGACATCCTTGCTTCCCACTCGGAAAAGCAGTACTGAAAAAAGAAACCGCTTGCATTTCTATAGTGCTTTCTGTGTCCTCGAGATGTACCAAAATGCTTTACAGCCAATGAAGTACTTTTTAAAGTGTAGTCACTGTTCAAATGTAGGAAACGTGGCAGCCAATTTAGGCAGAGCAGAGTCCCACAAACAGCAATGAGATAATGACCAGATCGTCTGTTTTAGGTGTTGGTTGAGAGATAGATGTTGACAAAGGACACCAGGGAGAACTCGAATAGTTCTATGGGTTCTTTTACATCCACCCGAGAGAGCAGACACGGCGTACTCAGTTTAACGTCTCATCCAAATGACAGTGCAGCACTCCCTCAGTACTGCACTAGAGCATCAGCTTGGATTATGTGCTCAAGTGTCTGAAGTGGGACATGAACCCCCAACCTTCTGACTCAGAGGCAAGAGCTACCACCTTGACCCCATTCTCAAAAATCCTACTGGTATCTTGCAGGAGGTATTTTTACTGCTTTGGTCTTTGGGTTCCACTATAGACACCAGAGGAAACTCTTTGACCTGCACTATGAACGTCATCAGGTCACTTTGATGTGATGCCAGTTTGATTATTTTAAATCATTCAGGAACATATATAAATTATGTACATTCATTAGAAGCACGCACTTCACACTACCAAACAAATCTATTGTTAACACTACTTTGTACCAAAGTAATCGTTGGGTTGGAAAATGACTGATATACAGGTACATAAGAAATAGGAGCAGGAGTAGGCTATATGACCCCTCGAGCCTGCTCCACCATTTAATATGATCATGGCTGATCCGATCATGGACTCAGGTCCACTTCCCTGCCCGCTCCCCATAACCCCGTATTCCCTTATCGGTTAAGAGCTTTGTGTTTGTTGTTATCTCATCGGATTATCAATAGCACATGCGTAAGATTCCATTAGTTGGCAGTAAGACTGATGCTCTAAGCTCTATGAATATCCTACACTCTGCTAATCATAGCACTCCCCGCATGAAAACCATCCAGGGAGAACATTCTCATTTTAGTCGGAGCCCCATGTAATCTCTGTACCACTTCAGCCAGGATCATTGAATTATCTTCATATCTCTTGTATAATAATATATGTGAAATGGAAATCTGCAAGAAGGGAGTTTACAGAATTGACTCTCAGGCTGGAACTTTGCTCACCTCGGAGGATCCGTCACGGGTGATGTCGGTGGCGGGTTGCTGCAAGATGTGGATCACAGGTCACACATAGATTGCCTAAACAGTCTTAGGAGTCATAAGGCATTTTATTAAGGAGCGGCAGTTCAAATATAGTCAAATACAACACATAATCAGGATATACATAGGAGACATACAACTGTGACAAGCAGCTAGTGTTGGTCCTGATCGGACAGACAGCTGGCATGCACAAACAGCTCCTCTCTGCACTGCCTGTCCTAAAAAGCCCTTTAGCTATCTCTTTTATTCTCTTTTTAGGGGTCAGCCTGGGGCAAAGGATGGACAGGACTATCTAACCTGTAAGGGCTCTTCCCAAGCTGAGGTGCCCAATGGTATGTCAAGTTCTTTGTCTCAACTCTCAGGTGAAAAACCCTTCCCTGTTCTATGAGATAGATAGACTATGAAAGCAAACTAGCACAAAATATTAAAACAGATAGCAAGAATTTCTACAGGTACATAAAAAGGAAAAGAGTGGCTAAAGTGCATGTTGGTCCCTTAGAGGATGAGAATGGGAAACTAATAATGGGGAACAGGGAAATCGCAGAGACTTTAAACAAGTATTTTGTATCAGTCTTCACGGTAGAAGCCACTAAAAACATCCTAACAGTGGATAATCAAGGGGCTACAGGGAGGGAGGAAATAATACAACCACTATCACTGAAGAAGTAGTACTCGGTAAAATAATGGCACTAAAGCCAGACAAGTCCCGTGGACCTGATGGCTTGCACCCTAGGGTTTTAAAAGAAGTGGCTGCAGAGATAGTGGATGCATTGGTTGTAATCTACCAAAATTCCCTGGATTCTGGGGAGATCCCAGCGGATTGGAAAACCGCAAATGTAACACCCCTGTTTAAAAAAGGAGGCAGACAGAAAGCAGGAAAATATAGACTAGTTAGCCGAACATCTGTCGTTGGGGAAATGCTGGAGTCCATTATTAAGGCAGCAGTAGCAGGACATTTGGAAAAGCATGATTCAATCAAGCAGAGTCAGCATGGTTTTATGAAAGGGAAATCATGTTTGACAAATTTGCTGGAGTTCTTTGAGGATATAATGAGCAAGGTGGATGAGGGAGTACCAGTGGATGTGGTGTATTTGGATTTCCAAAAGGCATTCGATAAGATGCCACATAAAAGGTGCCACACAAGATACAAATTCATGGGGTTGGGGGTAATATATTAGCGTGGATAGAGGATTGGCTAACTAACAGAAAACAGAAAGTCGGGATAATTGGATCATTTTCCGGTTGGCAAATAGTAACTAGTGGGGTGCTGCAGGTTTCGGTGCTGGGACCTCAACTACTTACAATCTATATTAATGACTTGGATGAAGGGACCGAGTGTAATTTAGCCAAGTTTGCTGATGATACAAAGATGGGTGGGGAAGCAAATTGTGAGGAGGACACAAGAAATCTGTAAAGAGATATAGACAGGCTAAGTGAGTGGGCAAAAATTTGACAGATGGAGTATAATTTGGGAAAATGTGAGGTTATCTACTTTGGCAGAAAAAATAGAAGGCAAATTATAATTTAAATGGAGAAAAATTGCAAAGTGCTGCAGTACAGAGGGACCTGGGGGCTCCTTGTGCATGAAACATAAAAAATTAGTATGCAGGTACAGCAAGTGATCAGGAAGGCATAGACCTGTTGGGCTGAATGGCCCGTTTCTGTGCTGTAAATACTTTGTAAATAAACTGTTGTTGATCCCCCTGCCCCAAACCCTTGTGAAGACATAAATAAAGATTTCATTGTCCTGCCATCTGATGGTCCTCTTCCCTCGCTCCCTTTTGCTCGGTGTTCTCTGGCTATCCATTGCCATGTGATGTGCTTTGATATGTCTATCTGCATATAATAGGCACTATATAAATGTAAATTATTGTATTTGTATACAGAAACAGATTTTAGGAACTAGAGATCATACTCTGGTTTCTCGATAGTTGTGATTGTTTTGATAAAAGCATTCTTGGGATATGGGCGTCACTGGCAAGGCCAGCATTTATTGCCCATCCCTGGTTGTCCTTGAGAAGATGGTGGTAAATCGCCTTCTTAAACTGCTGCAGTCCGTGTGGTGAAGGTACTCCCACAGTGCTGTTAGGGAGGAAGTTCGATGATTTTGACCCAACGACGATGAAGGAATGGGCGATATATTTCCCAAGTTAGGATGGTGTGTGACTTGGAAGGGAACTTGGAGGTGACGGTGCTCCTCTGCGCCTGCCGCCCTTGTCCTTCTAGACGGCCGAGGTCACGGGTTTTGGAGGTGCTGCCGAAGATTGTGGAGAAAATGGATTTGAAAATAAACTGAAAAGTTTGAAATGTTGCGCCACACACTGTTCCTCTTTGAGAAATCAGGAAGAGTTTTAGAAAATGTGCATACTCAAAAAATTGGGGGAAAGTTTAAATGGCAATATTACTAATACGCTCTGGAATTATGTTAATTGACGTCCTCAATTTTTTTTTGTGGAGAAGGAAACTAGAAAATGGAAACAGTGGTATAAGTTTAATGGCTGTTTGTCTTTCATCCAGTAAAATATGGATTTCATGATGACTCCCAATCTCAGTCCCGCCTCTGCTGTCTTGCATTGTGTTCGTTCTTTTTGAATTTTCCTTCATATTTGCAGTTCTTTTTTAACTTTGATTTTCCTTCTTGGCTCACCTGGTGAGAACAGAATGCAGGTTGAACCTTCCTTATCCAGAACTCCCTGATCCAGAACTCCCTTGTCCAGAACCACCCTTCATCCAGAACCATTCCCGACCACCGGGTGGTGCATGCACAGCACTCCGACATGAACAAATTGAAGTCCTTCCTCGCTGCCAACTCCCGCAATCGCTGGCCTGACCCCACAATCCACCGCCCCTCCCCCCCCCCCGCCCCATGATATCTCTGCCGCACTCCCAGCCCCAAGCCAGCCAGCCTCAATATCACCATCCAATTTAGTGTGACCACCCCTCATCCAGAAAAATCCCATATCCAAAACAGGCCAGGTCCCAAGGGTTCCGGATAAGGGAGGTTCAACCTATATTAAATATAATTACATCCATAGCCCACATACTAGTTGCATCAGAATGAACACTACTTTGAATCCATCTTTCTATATAAATCAACCGTTGGCAATGTTCCCATGCAGAGCCCCTGGCATTTGGAAAATTGCAGTTGTGTCTTGGAAACTATAAAGAAAGCTTATATTTTACTCCTGGACTCACTACACACACATTAGTAGATTTGATGAGGTTGTGCGGCTGCATTCCAAGGTCGATGCTCTGCAACTCTGGAGAGATGTGGTCGACAATCAGTCTTTCCGTGATTAACTGGAGCAATACCACCAGAACCTATAGGGTTAAACTAGATCTCTGTCTATAGCAGGACTTCAAGAGCCACTGCAGCCACATTCTGTGTATAGTGCAAAACATCTCTGCACGATAGCAGCAACAACACTCACGCACCACATCTTCTGCCCGCAAAACTCTCCCCATAACAAGCCGTTGCCCAGAACTTCCTGCACCGATATTTTTGAAACATCCCAGTAATACTTCTCCAATGCCTTGAAATTCAGCTGTGCGATTAAAATGAATGAACGCTTAAAATGTTTGTATCAAATTGCCTTGTATAAAATGAACCGGTTAACGCCTCAGGAAAAATAGCATTGGCATGGTGTTATCGCACAGCATTATCTCAAGGTCTAAGTCCTTCTGTGTTCTTGTGAACCATAAAGATCAAAATCATGAAACGTGTCCTTATTACAGCTGAGAATATACAAAAAATCCATCTTTCATTGCTTTTTTCACTTTGTGCTTAAAGTGCATGTTTAAAAAATGGTGCACAACTTTATTACTCGTCATATTCTAAATAAGTATATTCTTTGAATAAATATATGGATTTTCATTAGTCCATATCTAAGATCCAACCGTAAATCACATGTTGAACCAGTTTTGTTGAATAACAACAACTTGTATTTATATAGCGCCTTTAACATGGTACAATGTCCCAAGGCACTTCACAGGAGCGTTATCAAATACAATTTAACACAGAACCACATAAGGAGATATTAGGGCAGATGACCAAAAGCTTGTTCAAAGAGGTAGGTTTTAAGGAGCGTCTTAAAGGAGGAGAGAGAGGTAGCGAGGTGGAGCGGTTTAGGGAGGGAGTTCCAGAGTTTAGGACTTTGGTAACTGAAGGCACGGCTGCCAATGGTGAAGCGATTAAAATTATGGATGCTCAAGAGGCCAGAATTAGAGGAGCGTAGATATCTCGGAGGGTTGTGTGGCTGGAGGAGATTAACATAAGAACATAAGATATAGGAGCAGGAGTAGGCCATACGGCCCCTCGAGCCTGCTCTGCCATTTAATACGATCATGGCTGATCCGATTATGGACTCAGGTCCACTTCCTTGCCCGCTCCCCATAACTCCTTATTCCCTTATTAACGTTTTAGACTGTGGAAAACCTATTGCCTCTTGGTACCACAGGACCACACCTCTAGTGTTGAATTTACATTGCAGAAGTGGATTTTACTTGATGCAGTTCTGTCATAGTCTTGGCCACTAATTTCCATTGCGGAGGAGAATCTACAGCACACGTGGAAATATAGCTATTGAAACCTTAATTTCCTGGCCTCATAGCTGTAGGTTAGTATAGGACAGTGTTTGATGGAAATTGCTGACTAGGTTAGCAGAAAACACCTTGCACACAATACAGGTAAATGTAGTTCACATGTATATTTACTTAACAAACATCTACCACCACCATCCAGTAACCGAGGAATGAAAGCACTCACAATGCTCTAAAAACACACACACTTTGGGCTAGATTATCCATTATTTTTCCATGCATACCGCCCACTTAACGTCCATCTTAACGCTGAAATGAAGTGTAACGCCCATATATCGCCCATTTAGCCACAAAATGGAAACTGACGCCTATTTCTCAGTCACTTATTGCCGAGCGTTACTTTTGGCATGTGCATAACACCGATAAAAAATAATACTGCCCGCCTACTTTTTTGGGGCGGAAAGATCAGAATGGGCGGCACCAACGCCCATAATATCGCCCAGCGTTACTTTCGGCACGTAATTAACACCGAAATTTAATAATAACACCCGGCCACTATTTTTTGTTGTAAAGATCATATTTGCCGAAACTAATGTCCAGAAAATCGCCCAGCCTTACTTTCGGCATCTCGCCGACAATATCGCTCGCCGACAAAACCGCTGTGAAAAAGTTGAACTGACCGGAACTACTCACAGCGGTATGGACGGCATTTTCTAAATCGCAGGTCACATCATTTAAAGGGCTGTTTTGCTTCAACTTCGGGGGAGTTTGGATGAATTCTGGAGGTGTTTTGAGGTGATGTGATCATCTGAACAAACATCTTATCATACTGTGGATGATTGGAATTTACTTTAGGTGCCTTAGTGGCGACATTTATTGTTTGTGAACAATCAGTGTAATAGTGATATCTATTGCAATGGGGTCTGTCATTTCTCAGCCTCTCTTGATGACCACGCACATGCTGCAGACTCGAGATGGCAGAAGGTACATTCGACAGCATTATGTGCCCAATGCAAGACGTGCCAGACTGATAAGGAGGATCAGATGTTACACCCCCCCACACTTATAGGGAGAAGCAGTTTTACCTCAACTTGTCCGACACCACCTGCCTTCGGAGACTGCGCTTCCACAAGGAGGTGATCAGTGAGATATGCCAGCTCATCAGGGGAAATCTGCAGCCTGCCAGCACCATCAGGACTGCCCTGTCTGTCGCGGTCAAAGTCACCGCGGCACTTTCGTTCTATGTGTCGGGTTCCTATCAGGCCTCAGCTAGCGACATTTGCGCTATATCTCAGCATGCCACACATTGCTGCATTAGACAGGTCACTGAAGCCCTGTATGCGTGCTGGATGGATTTTATCAGCTTTCCTATGACCGGGGAGGCTCAGACTGAGAGGGCTTTAGGATTCTACCGAATTACTAACTTCCCCAAGGTGCAGGGAGCAATAGACTGTGCGCACATCGCGATGCGGGCACCTTTTCAGGATGCAGAGGTTTTTAGGAACCGCAAGGGATTCCACTCCCTGAATGTACAACTCGTTGTCGACCTCCAGCAAATTATTATGACAGTGAATATAAATTTCCGGGCAGCATCCATGATGCTCACATCCGGCGTGAGAGCGCTGTATCTGACATATTTACCAGTCAGCCACAAGTTCAATGCTGGATGCTTGGTGACAAAGGATATGGCCTCACCACCTGGCTGATGACCCCCCTGCATGACACCCACACCGAAGCCAAGAAGTGATACAACGAGAGCCACAGAGCCACTCGCAATATCATGGAGAAAACCATTGGAGTGCTTAAGCAGTGCTTTAGATTCCTGGACCACTCAGGAGGTGAGCTCCAATACCACCCTGAGCAGGTAGCTCAATTCGTGGTGGTGTGCTCTATGCTGCACAACTTGGCTATCAGGAGGGGACAAGAATTGCCAGAGGGTCTGACGGTCCACCTCAGGAGAGAGAGGAAGAGGAGGATGAGGAGGTGGACGCTGACCTAGGCCAGACAATCAGGCTGATGATGAAACAATGCACCCGCCCCCCTCTAGACCACAGGAAAGGGCCCATGGTGACTACATAGCTCCAAGACTCTTACGTCAGCAGCTCATAAATGAGCGCTTTGCTTGAAAGAATGTTGGTGGTAATTACAAAGCTGCAACACTGCTGGGTGTGCAGGTCATACATCAATGGTGTGCATCACCTTGGTGACAGTTAAAGTTTAAGTTGATTCAAGTTAAGTGTAATTATACCCTTTCATGCTAAGGAATCACTAGTGTGTAACGGTGCAGCTATCTGAGACAATGCGCAACAAGGTTATGTTAAATAAAAAAACATTTAATCGGACCATTTGTCTGAAATCATAAGTATATCTGTAAAAAACACCCCACCCCACCCCCATCCCACCCCACAACAAATTTATCACATTTACATCATTACAATAGTCCCCATTTCCCGCAAAACAGAACACAAATGCAAACCAACAAGGTCGCCCTCTCGCCCCTTGCCCTGACCCTCCCACCAAAATAGCAGCAGCAACCTAAAAATATGCCCCAGACAACACCTGTGGCCATGCACCTCACTTTCCTTTCCCACCCCACTTCTCCTCCCCACCTCTACCCCTTCCACTCCTGACTCCAAGCCACCTGGCCAAGGAACTCCTCAGGCGATGCTTCATTGGGGGGGATGACGGCAGAACCGTTGCTTGGACGGATACGGGAGAGGATATTCCAAGGTGGGAACGTGATCTGAGCCAGAAGCAAGATCTTCCTCCTGGCTCTCATGTGTCGTTGGCAATGGGGGTGCGGCACCTTGGGGTGCAGTGCCGTGCTCTGGGACCATTGGGAGTCCTCTGCCACCAGTGTTCCTGGCTAACAGCTCCAGGGTCTCCTCCATCCCTTCCATGTTATCTTATTTGTTGGACAAAAAGTCGGTGCCAACTACGTTCTTGGTGCTTAGTAGGCTTTTTGCTGCTGGTGAATGTCCCTTCTGCCTCCCACCAGAGCCACACAAGCACACCCCACACTCACACACGCTTTCAGTCCCTATCAGCTCCCTCTCTCTCTGTCTCCTCTTCTGCGCATGTAATGATGATCCCTGACCTCCTGAATCGTGGGAAACAAGTGTTGCCATGCCCTTGCAAAGACAGCGATACTTTACGGCAGAAGGTCAGAGAGATTGAACGGTAACGCCCATTTCAGATCGCTCGCGGTAATGCCCATTTTTTAAAATGGAAACTAGGGGGTTTGAAATTGGTCAATAATCCGGCGATCTGAAAACCCATATTTACACCCACTTCGGAAATAATGCCGATTTTTGGGCGATCTGCACAAAAGTGGAAAATCTAGCCCCTGATGTCTTATCAATTTACCGACAAATGCACACAAGTTTAAAGCACAGGTGAATATGAGTATTGCGATCACGTTCCCAACGTCAGTGTCTATTGCTAATTTATTATTAACTAATCAAAAATGCAATTAGCCACATGTGACTAAAGTATTGGACAACATCAGTACAGGCTAATGATGTGGGGACATTGGATCCCTTACAGACCAGCTGAGCACTCAGTCAAAATGGCAAGCAGCACCAGTGTCATCAACTATTTGCATTGCTGCAGTAGCAGTGTGGTGGAAAGCCACCTCTTTAGCAGTGTCTGAAGGCAGTACCGTCGCTTCATTTACCTTACAGTGTAGCTGCTAAATCCAGGAGTGCTACATAAAATGATCAGTGCAGCATCAGATGTCTTAGCCAACCAGCATAGTTACATTCTCCACACAGCTGCCTGAGCCACATAGGAACCTAACTCCATATACCTGCCTTTGGCCCATATCCCTTAATGCCTTTAGTTAACTGAAAGCAATCAATCTCCGATTTAAAATTAACAATTGATCCAGCATTGCGGAAGAGAGTTCCAAATGTCTTCCACCCTTTATGTGTAGAAGTGTTTCCTAACTTCACTCCTGAAAGGTCTGGCTCGAGTTTCTCGACTATGCCCCCTAACTATGCTCCCGTTGACTTCGGCTGAAGTGTTTTGACGTGCCCGCCAGCAGGGTCCCCGAAAAGCCAAGAGAACGGTGCACAGGAACAGAAAGTAAAGAAAAACATTACAAAAACTCAACATCTACTGACAGTAATGAGCTGGTAGATGGGTGTAAGCGCACTAAGATCTATATTTATCACTCCTCACTGCCTCCGCCCCAGCGGTAGGTGAAACCCACATCATCATTGGCTTAAACTGGCCCCAGAAACTGAGCTAATCACCTGGCGGCCAGTCACTTATTGTCTGAGGAGCCTGTCAAAGGGGCGATGTGCATCTGGTGACACAGCAACACGTGTCCAGGCTCAGCAATGTCACGGAGCACAGGTCGTCTGAAAGGCAATCACCAACAAATGTAACTAGACCAGCTCAGAAAATTACAAGCTGAGAGTTGCGAATCTGTAAAATACTACATTTAGCGAGGATAATAGTGACAACATTGTTTTGTTCTGGCATTAGGTTCAGCTGGAGCACTGAGGCTTCCATTGCCGTCCACATGCCGACAATCACCAGCTCAGGGCTTGTGAGTGACCAAAACATCCCCTCTAATTGGGTCATGACTGTAATATTCGGAGTCAGAGCTGTTTGTCTGAGATTGTTATAGATTTTTCTGGGATGATTTGTACAAGACAGGAAGGAAGGAAATATTCCAATTTTGCGCTTTCAGTGCGATGTTGCACCATGGGTTTAATAAAGAAATCGAATGGGGAACTCCTTCCGGAGCTCAGCTGGTAACTGAGCCATGCCCATGGTCCAAGCTTTGATGTTTCCAGCCTATGTTAAATGGGTCGACTTGAGCTGAGGTGCTACAGTTGGCCTCAGCACCCTGGGCTCGGGAGGAGAGAACCAGCCGTACTTACATCTCAACTCACATCTTATGGTCCTCCATCTCTGGACTCCTGGGCATCGTCTCTGCCTCCCCCATCCTCCTCACCTCCACTCCTCTATCACCATTCCTCATTTCAGCCCCACCCTCTGGAAATCCCTCTCGAAATATTTTTGGCCTGTTATTTTTCCACTGCCGTGCGTGTGGGATTAGATGCGGGTCAGGAGTAAAAGTGGAAATAATTCGTAGCGCATGGGGAACCCACTGTCATCACGCCTCCTTGCACCTTTAACTCAGACACGTTTGCCACCGTGGCACGGACCCGAACGGCAGAGGTGAGTGACCTGATTTAGATTATAAGAATATAAGAACAAGGAGCAGGAGTAGGCCATTTGGCCCCTCGAGCCTGCTCCGCCATTCAATAAGATCATGACTGATCTGATCACAGACTCAGCTCCATTTCCCTGCCCACTCCCCATAACCCTTTATTCCCTTATCACTCAAAAATCTGTCTATCTCCGCCTTAAATATATTCAATGACCCAGCCTCCACAGTTCTCTGGGGCAGAGAATTCCACATATTTCCCTCAGAGAGAAGAAATTCCTCCTCATCTCAGTTTTAAATGGGCGGCCCCTTATTCTGAAACTATGTCCCCTAGTTTTAGTTTCCCATATGAGTGGAAATATCCTTTCTGCATCCACCTTGTCGAGCCCCCTCATTATCTTATATCTTTCGATAAGATCACCTCTCATTCTTCTGAACTCCAATGTAAATGGGCCCAACCTACTCAACCTATCTTCATCCCTGGAATCAACCTAATGAACCTTCTCTGAAACTGTACGCAGTACTCCAGGTGTGGCCTCACCAATAACCCATAGTTGTAGCAGGACTTCTCTGCTTTTATACTCCATCCCCCCTTGCAATAAAGCCCAACATTCCATTTGCCTTCCTGATTACTTACTATACCTGCGTACTAATTATTATTACCTTGTTGTCAGACCCTTAACTGTGTTTTTAAACCAGACCCTTTGAACTTCTCTGGATGACCAGTGGAATCTCACAGCTCGGGAACCATGTCTGTCAACCAGTGGCCATTGATCCAGGTCATTACTGCAGAGCATGGAGAGCACAATAAATACAGCCACCTTACACCTGCTTACTTGCCCAAGGGAAATCCTGTTGCTGGGTGCATTTTCAGCACAGATTTAGTTGTCTAGAGTTTGCAAGCCGTTTCTGGAAATTTGGAAATGACTCTCACCATATTGCTGCTACCTATCACACCATTGACAGATTGTTTCTCTCATCTCTACTTGACCTACCATCTATTATATCAGCACGGGTGCCATTTACACTTTATCACCTTGGTCCTCAGAATTGGACCAGGATGAGCCCCAACACCAGCAGCAGTAGCAACGCCACCAATAACCTTCTCCTCAACAACCTGATGCTCCGCAGGACAGAGAGGGTCAGCACAGGGTTGCACCATGCCAGAGGCGATACCCCCAACATAGGGTATACAGGCAGAGGATGAGTTTCCTCAACATGACAGAGCAGCAGTGCCAAAGAAGGCTCAGGCTATCGCGCTAGGTCATCGCAGACATTTGCAGGACCTGCAGCCCAGGGGACCGGGTGGACATGTCTAACCAGTGGCTGTCAAAGTCACCAGCTCCCTCAAGTTCTTTGCCTTAGTCGCCTTCCAGGGATCTGCAGCAGACATTTGCGGCATCTCGCAGTCGGCCGCCCACAGATGCATCATACAGGTCTCTGACAAGTCAGCCAATTATATCAACTCTGCCAATGATGAAGCCAGCGTAACTGAAGGGGTGCTAGGCTTTTCCACTCTGGCTGGCTTCCCACGGGTGCAGGGCGTCATCGGCTGCTCATATGTGGCCATCAGGGCACCCCCATCATCACCCAGGACTGTTTGTGAACTGCAAGGGCTTCCACTCCCTCAATGTGCAGCTTGTCTGCAACCATAGGAAGATCATCGTGCCTGTGCATCAAATTCCCTGGCAGCTGCCATGACTCATCCTGCGCCAGTCCACCCTCCCTCAGCTCTTCCTTCCCCCAAACAGACTTACTGACTGGCTGCTTGGGGACACCATTGAAGAGGCCAAGTACTGAGTCTGAGGTGAGATATAATAAAAGCCGCATGTCCACCAGATGTGTCATAGAGCAGACAATAGGCAAACTGAAGATACGCTTCAGGTGCTTGGGCAGACCTGGAGGAGTCCTTCAGTACGCACCCTCCAGGGTCTCCAGAATAGTCATGGCCGGCAGCACCCTGCACAACATATTGCAACAGCGAGGGTTAGCAAGGTGCAAAGTGCACAGCCTCTTCAGAGGAGGAGGAGGAGGAGCATCAGCTGGAAGACAAAGAGGAGGAACAGGAGGAGCCTGAGGTTCAGATGCCCAGGAGGCCAAGGATGACCTCATCCTGGTCAGATTTAACTTAACTTAAGGCATTACACCCACATGACTCACATGCTGTGGCAGGATTCCCTCCACCCCCAAAAATACCATAAAACATCCTTACAATGTCCAAGCCATTCCTTTCACACTGATCCCCATTGCTGGAAGTAACCTTATGTCTCACCATTCACTCCAACTCACTAAGCTACTTCTAAAGTAGCAGACAACTTTGGGCATGACTGGAAAGTGGTGAAAAAAAGTGTTTTATATGTGACATAAAAGTAACTGAACCTCATCAGAAAAACTTCTGCATCTACATGATTACCCTTCTGCATCTACTAATGTGTCATCTTTCGCTTACATGTGCTTCTACAAGGTGCCACCCCTGTGGCTTCAGCAGAGGTAGAGGCAGCTGGCTCACTTCCCTGCTGTGACTGCGTAGGCACTTTTGCCAGTTGCCCTTTGGGTTTTGGAACCTGTGAGGGCCCCGCCAAAGTCTGCTCCTCTTGCAACTGTGCAGGGGCAGACTCGCCCATCGCGATCCCAGGAGGCATCTGGGGCTCTGACTGAGGGGGAGGCAATGGGGGAGAAGTGTAAGCGCTTTGAGAGGACCCCCCTACTTCCATGACCCCTCTCACCATCATCCCTCTCAATTCTCTGTTAGCAAGGAGTTGGACATCAGTGGGGCCATGAGGACACACGTCTGTGCTGACATCCCTCCTAGATAGGAGATATATGAGCCTCTGCCATCTATTCTCCATAGAGACCATGTGCTCCTGTGAGTGGTGCATTAGCTGCTCCAGGCAGGTGGCCACCCTTTCCATGGAAGAGCCTACAGTTGCCATTTGCAGAAATCATGGTCGCAAAACCTGTCAGAGCTTCCTGCACCTTTCCTAACCTCCAGGGTCGCCCTCTTTCTGGATGGCGCCCAAGCCTGAGTATCTGCATGAGCAGAGCTGGGAGCGTCCTGCATCCTCTGGCGAGGAGTCTCCACTGCTGTCCTTGTCTCCACCTTGCTCCTCTTGCTCATTTGTGAGACACCAGGTGACAGCACCACTCTATAATACTTTGATAGATAATATTTTTGGATAGTAAGGGAGTCAAGGGATATGGGAATACTGCAGGCAAGTGGAGTTGATATAGAAGATCAGCTATTATCTCATTGAATGGCAGAGCAGGCTCGAGGGGCCAAATGGCCTACTCCTGCTCCTATTTCTTATGTTCTGTGCCACGTGGCGCCCACCGAGGTGTACCTATGACGATGATGATGATCTGTGCTGGTGCTGGGTGCGCTTAGATCTCATGATGCTCCTCTGAGGAGTCAGCTTCCTCTTCCACTCGGGTGGTGACGTGGGGGGAGGGGGGGGCAGGCTCTTGATGGACCTGTGGGAGAGTTAAGAAATTATTTAGTTATATGAAGGATGGGTATGATACCATTACGCACATGATGAACATGATGAACATTCCCCATATGAGTGACTGGTGTATGCCATGTGGCTGTATGAGATGTGATTCTGTCACCGGGTTTCTGAGATGTCTCCCCACCAGCTGCTCCTCAACTCCTGGGACCTCCAAGATGACCTCCTCTGCTGGAGTCAATGTTGCGAGTGATGGAGGGCCACGTCCGGTTCTCTCCCTCTCCCTCTTATTGTAGGCTCTCTTCTCCTGCAAGAACGGAAAGAAGGGATGTTTCAGTGAGAGTGATGGCATGAGTGTCAGGAATGTGTGCCAATGCAAAGTGGCCTCCTTGTGTATTGTTATTTGGTATGATTGCATTGAGATGAGGGTGAGTGTGAGGGTTGGTTAGTCAGAGGGGGATGTGAGTATGTAGATAGAGAAAGGGATGGATGAAGGTGCAAGGTAAGTTGGTGTGGGTAATGATGTGCAGGAGTAGGCTTGGGAAGGCAGAGTGATGGAGATGTGATGAGAGGCACAGCAGGATGAAGTTGGGTGTGGCTTTGCACTCACCGTTCCTGACCTAATGAGATAATTGAAACGTTTGCGGCTGCACCCAGGTCCTCCTGGCAATAACCCTGCTGCTGACCTCCTCTGCTATTTGGAGCCAGCCTCTTTTGGTCTCCTGGGGAGGTCTCTTGCACCAATCAGAAGGGAAGAGGACCTCTGCGGGTTCTGACTCCCTCCACAAGCATATGCAGGGAGTCATCTGAGAACTTGGGTGCGGCCCTCTGTCTCTGCAGTCATGTGTGCAAGATCCAAATGCTAAAGTGTACTGCCTTCACACTCATAAGCTCCTTTAAATATCCCAGTTGGATAGGAGTCATCGATGACATCATCAGATCCGCGCCATTTAATAGGGCTGGGAAACGCGCAGGCCTGCCTTAATAGGCGCCTTTAAGGGAAAGCCGCTCGGAGGAGCGCGATGAAAAGAACGGGGTCCCATCCCATCCCGCCACGCCGACCGCCCGCACCCGACCCGCCCAGGTAATAAAAATTCCGGCTTTTGAAACATAGAAACATAGAAAATAGGTGCAAGAGTAGGCCATTCGGCCCTTCGAGCCTGCATCACCATTCAATGAGTTCATGGATTAACGCGCACAAGATCACTGAAGTAGTCAGGGTCAAAGGGCGGCAACTTTACGGAAAAGCGTTTGGCAATCCTTTGTTTGTTTACAAAGTTCCTACGCCATCTGTTGTCCTGCTGGATGGATCAATGTTAACATATCTTCCATTGTGCCCATGTTTTTATCTTGTTGGAACATCTTCCATTGTGCCCATGTTTTTATCTGGTTGCAACATCTTCCATTGTGCCCATGTTTTTATCTGGTTGGAACATCTTCTATTGTGCCCGAGCTTTTGTCATAATTTCAAAATGACACCTCAGCTTTGGAAACATCTGAAGTTGTTTCAGGTTCTATTCTGGTGATAGCTCAAACAACCTGGTGAGATGGCATAGAGCCCTCAATGTGCTGGGCATGCAAAAAAAAAAGAAAGAACTTGCATTTATATAGCGCCTTGCGTGACTTCAGGATGTCCCAAAGTCCTTAACGGCCAATGAAGCACTTTTGTTTTTTGAAGTGTAGCCACTGTTGTAATGTAGGAAATGTGGCAGCCAATTTTGCGCACAGCAAGCTCCCACAAACAGCAATGAGATAATGATCAGATAATTTGTTTTTAGGTGTTGATTAGGGGATAAATATTGTCCAGGACACCGGAGAGAACTCCCCTGCTCTCCTTTGAAACAGTGCCGCGGTATCTTTTATGTCCACCTGTGAGGGCAGATGTGGCCTCGATTTAACGTCTGATCCGAAAGACGGCAATGCAGCACTCCTTCACCTCCAAGAAACTGTGACAATGCATGGTTAACCCAGTAAGATCCACAGTCCCAATAAATGCAGCAGTCACGTGCCAGAATTCACAAACAGCTGCAAATACCTGTGCTGACAGCTGATTAACATAATAACATAGATTGAAGATAGTTCGGAGGTTACCGTGGTGACAGAGCTACTGATGTTATTCCGCCACTAATGAAGACCTATAACTTACAAGAATCCCTAACTAATAACTTTCACCTTTTCACTTGACACTGCTCTGGATTTATTGCACAGCAACGGTGCAGTGAGACGCATTACTCGTAGAGTAAAAGGAAATGAATTTTCACGTTTACAATAAATATTTATTACCCTGAAGATGGATGTCACCTTCAGCCTTTGCCATGAATTTGCACTAGCTGAATTTAGATTTGCATTTATGATTTTTAATATTTAATGTGAAGAGTTTAGTTTCACTGAGATTTGTTCATGACTCTGTGGGTTTTTACGCCATCAGTCTGTTTGCTCCCATCCTCTTGTCGTTTTCCCTTTCCACTTCTCTCTTCACAGGCACAGGGTTAAATGGTACTCACCTCAGTGTACTGAAGGAGACTTAGGAAGAGATTTGTGAAGCACTGACAGGCACTATGAGAGAGTCATCTGACACTGGATAGTTACCAGTGGATGAGAAATAAGCTGATGTGGTGCCCATGATCCTAGTGCAATGGACCATTTTTGTAGCGCAAAGCACAGCTGGTAGAGCATGATGTGGTCAAGCTAGATCTGGCGATGGTCAGCTAAGCTAGATATGCAACAGGTACATTCAAAATGTTGCTGCTTGAACTTGAGAGAGCAAGTTTTTGAATTCTCTACCCGAACGGGCTGTGGATGCTGAATCATTGAGTATATTCAAGGCTGAGATAGATAGATGTTTGGACTCTAGGGGAATCAAGGGATATGGGGATCGGGCGGGAAAGTGGAGTTGAGGTCGAAGATCAGCCAAAATCCTATTGAATGCAGAGCAGGCTCGAGGGGTTGTATGGCCTACTCCTGCTCCTAATTCCTATGTTCAAAGATAGAGCCCATATGCTATCATGTGTCCACATATGAACAATGCGGACATTTTACTTTATTTAAGGAGTCGACAATGCTGGCGGTGATTGGTTGTGGCCTTGTTGTGGTCGTGCACTTTGTAGAGGAGCTTAGAAGGTATCCACCCTCCCAGACACTGGTACTCTAATAGGGAGGAGGGCAAGCTTGTGGAAGGCCTCCTACTGTCTACTGTCTGTTCATCTGGAAGGGGTGCACTTCTGGAACATATCCCTCCCTCTGCCCATTCACACTCTACTGGGTGATGGGGTTGGCTTTGTGATGGGTGACCCTTTAATCACCCCTGTATTTCAAGTGGGGGTGGTGGGGTGGAATTATGGTAAGTATCTTTCCCTTTACCCCCTGGCATTCTGGTGGGAAGATGGAAATTTCCCTCTGTCCAAGGAAGGTGATTCAGTCTGCAGGCACACTGTTAGTGTGGGTCGCAAGACATTTTTTATAAAAGTAAATTTTTAAAAATCAGGAAACAGGGCAAAGGTGTGAAGGCCGGGACTGCCCTGCATAAAATCAGGACAATTGGCAAATTGCATTGTTGTGCAGTCATGAACATGGAGCTGATACCCAGCAGAGCTGCAAGTTTCTGCCGAGGTGCTGCTGGAGGACCTGTGGCAGGAGAGGGTGGCCTTCTTTGGCAGCCAAGGAGACTGTCCACATAGACGAGCTGTCTCAAACTCCCAGAAGATGTGGCTACAGATGTCAGGATTTTCAGCTGTGACTCAATGGGTAGCACTCTCACCTGTGAGTCAGAAGGTTGTGGGGTCATGTCCCACTCCAGGGACTTGAGCACAGAAATCTAGGCTGACACTCCAGTGCAGTGCTGAGGGAGTGCTGCACTGTTGGAGGTGCCATCTTTCAGATGAGATGTTGAACTGCTCTCTCAGATGGATGTAAAAGCTCCCATGGCACTATTTCGAAGATGAGCAGGGGAATTATCCTCATGTCTTGGCCAATATTTATCCCTCAATCGACATCACTAAAACAGATTATCTGGTCGTTATCACATCGTTGTTTGTGGGAGCTTGCTGTGTGCAAATTGGCTGCCACATTTCCTACATTACAACAATGATTACACTTCAAAAAGTACTTAATTGGCTGCAAAGCAATTTGCGACATCCGGTGGCCATGAAAGACGCTGTATAAATGCAAGTCTTTCTTTATTTTCAGATCATTTAAGTTAAGCATGCCCACCACGACCTTATACTAAGTAGCTTGGCAAAGTCTGCAATCAATCCTTCATACTATCTCACCATTGAATGATAACTGTGGATGCTCATTCTGCAGTAGGGCACACTTTGCAGCACCAAATTATAACGCTAACTCTTTCCACACTTGCTGTCTTAAAGAGCATAAATCCTGTATGCTGCATGTGCATGTAATTACTCCTATAATAGGCCGCAGGAGGTGTCACTGCACACCACTGGGTCTCACTCTCTGTGGTCCTGATACTTCCAACCTTCTGTTTTATTCATTCCGGGATGTGGGAGTCACTGGCAAGGCCAGCATTTATTGCCCATCCCTAATTGCCCTTGAGAAGGTGGTGGTGAGCCGCCTTCTTGAACCCTGCAGTCCATGTGGTGAAGGTGCTCCCACAGTGTTGTTAAGGAGGGAGTTCCAAGATTTTGACCCAGCGACGATGAAAGAACGGCAATACACTTCCAACTTAGGATGGTGTGTAGCTCGGAGGTGAATTTGCAGGTAATGGTGTTCCCATGTGTCTGCTGCCCTTGTCCTTCTAGGTAGAGACCGCAGGTTTGGGAGGCGCTGTCGAAGGAGCCATGGCAAGTTGCTCTCAACTCTGCATCTCTGTTTGAAGGCCAAAGTATCACATAACAGAAAGCAGAAATAAAACTGGAGACGCCGCATGAAATATTGAACCTTTGAGTGTTTTTGAAGATATTAGCATTTTGAAACAACCATTCAGATGCCTTTTCACATGAAGGGATGTACTACTACACAACCCTGCCAGGGTCTCCAAGACATTGGTTATCTACTGTATGGTGCACAACTTTGCCATCTGGAGAGGCCTAACCATGGAGCAAACGGAGGAGTTCCCCACCCGCAGCCAATTGCAGTCAGCAAGAGTCGAATCCTGGGCGCTCATGGACGAGACCGTCACTGAAATACTGCCAAATGTGCACAGTTCAGTGACCAGTAATATCATCAGCATTGTAATCTGGAGCTTGGAAATATATTACCGTTCCTTCATTGTCGCTGGGTCAAAATCCTGGAACTCCCTAACAGCACTGTGGGAGCCCCTTCACATGGACTGCAGCGGTTCAAGGCGGCTCACCACCACCTTCGCAAGGGCAATTATGGATGAGCAATAAATGCTGGCCTTGCCAACAGCGCCCACATCCCGGAACTAAATTTTTAAAAAGCTGTGCAGGATGTGGTGTCGAGCCCATATCTGTCTTGCCCCTGGTCCTGGGCAACCCTCACCATGTTCATTGATCTCTGTGAGAGCAGCTCTCTAGCCAAGATTTGTGAAGCCCTCTGTCAATCGATCTCCAAGCATGTTGAAGTGGTGGGAGTGCCTGCTGCCCAGTCGTGCCCAAGCGCTCCATACCTGCGATGTGAGCATTCATAAGAAATACTCCCCTTGCACGAGGCAAACTTCAAAGGCATCAGAGAAATGGTAGCAACTGGAATTTTCAGTCACTCCAACAAAAGTTATTTTCTACAGCCATGTAATGAGACAAAGATTTATATTTCACACCGACATTAAAGCAAATACTTTAGGGGGGGAAAAATAGCAGCGATCATTATAACAAGGCTGTTCATGATGGACTGCAGCCCTAAAAAGAAGTTTTGTATTACTGCACAAATGCAGACTCCACAGTCTTCAGATTTGACTACGGTTTTTGTACAGTGACTGCTTAAAGGGCATAAAGGGTTAAATTATGAGGACAGGTTGAATAAGAAGGTTGAGAGGTGATCTAAGCACGGTCTTTAAAATGATAAAAGGATTTGATAAGGTCAATACAGAGAAGCTATTTCCTCTGGTGGAGGAATACAGGACAAGTGGGATTATCTTAAAACGACAGTTAGATCATTTAGGAGTGAAATCAGAAGGCACATTTTCACAAAATGGGTAGTAAAAATCTGGTGCTCCAGGTCTATATCTTAACTCCATTTACCGGCCTTTCATCCATGGTCCTTGTAGTTCTATGAGAGGGAATGCCAGAGGCCTGCCGCGTGCTGCTGTCCGAAGAGCTAGCGACGTTAGGGAGCTGGATTTCAGTCATCGCCATTGCACTGGGTCCTGGATCTGTTTTCCCATTGATCAGCGTAATGGCTGGTCGAATGGTAGCTATCAGACTCTGAAAGCCCTGAGAGACGGAAGATGCATCGTGACTGCCATGGCCTAGCTGATGTGTAGGCTGCCTTCTATGCTCGCCCCTATTTATACCAAAGCTGCACTCTGTGCTTCTGTGGAGGCACCGACCAGTCTGTGGCTCTGGCTGCTTCTGAGTGGCCATTTGCCCGAGTGGTTCTTGCAACAAAGACAGGGCTTCCATGAAGTTGCCACAGAGGACAGTTGTAGTCACGAGAGTCATACCCATTAGTTGCTGCACCAATCCTCAGAGATTGACCTCAGAGCCTTGACATAGGTGGGTCCCGGGACTCTGAGTGCATTGGCTGGGAAAGTGTCATTTCGTCATTCACTCCCCACTCCTCCACTCTGTGAATCACCCTGTGCTGCCTACTCATGGCTACTATCTAATTTGCCCCTGGTTGAAAATATCTGAGCTGGTGCCTGGGAGTGAGGAAGCAAGTGCTGCAGGCAGTGAGTTTGATATTTCCAGTCTCTGAAGGTTTGATTTGCCTCTGAAATGGATGCTGAAACCCCCATTTCAGAGCTGCAGCAGCTTCAGGCGTTTTACACCCCATTGAGAAAGTTCTCAGCAAATGTGGTGGAGTGGTCATCCTGAATATAAATTTGGAAGTAGCCTCAGAAGACTGGGCGAAGTCCACCATTTGCGGGACGTGCAGGCACAAATATGCTGTGCAGTGTTACAACTTTGACAAAAAGCCAGCAACAGAACATCTACCCTTTGGTGTCAAACACACTTTTCAAGTACCATAGGATTACAGTGACGCCAAGTGCCTTTACCGAAATAGATCTGCCTCTGCGATGTGGTGATATATCAAGGTTCTGAACTGATGTCTCCCACAGTATTTGTGCTGCAGCAGAAGAATCCACCAACCCTGCTGCTTAAATTCACAGTCATATCACATCAATGGCAATTTGATTTATCGTCAACCCCATCCCATTTCAGCAATTTGTTGACTTTCAAGGATTCTGTCGCAATAGTTGTACCGCGCTGCACCAATCACAAGGGACTTACTTACCTACTCACCGTTTTCCCATAACACTGGATTCACGCCAAGCAGAACACTTATTTTCAAAGACAAGAATAAACGATCCTTCAAACTTCCATCCAATTTCAAATTTGCTGGATATTTTCCCCCCATTGGAGATGTTTGCTGGCTCAGTATCTTTTTTTTAATGTTGCCATAATGATAATAAAGTATCAGTCCTGGCCAACATGGCTTTCACACTAAACACTGTACGAATGGCTCTTTCATGAACTAAGTATAATATATACACACTGCTACGGATCTTGGAACAGTGAGAGACATTTTTTTAGACCTTAAACCTGGCTCTTGACAGTCTGAGACATTAAGCCTGAGAGAATATCAGCTTTAAATACATAACCCGATTTTCAATCGTCCATTCTTAGACCTATGTTGGGGGTTTGAGCTCTTGAATAGTAGACACCTCAAGTCCCTGGAGAAATACCACCAACGATGTCTCCGCAAGATCCTACAAATCCCCTGGGAGGACAGATGCACCAACGTTAGCGTCCTCGACCAGGCCAACATCCCCAGCATTGAAGCATTGACCACAATTGATCAGCTCCGCTGGACAGGCCACATTGTTCGCATGCCAGATACGAGACTCCCAAAGCAAGTGTTCTACTCGGAACTCCTTCATAGCAAACGAGCCAAAGGTGGGCAGAGGAAACGTTACAAGGACACCCTCAAAGCCTCCCTGATAAAGTCCCTGATAAATCCACTGACACCTGTGGGTCCCTGGCCAAAGACCGCCCTAAGTGGAGGAAGTGCATCCGGGAAGGCGCTGAGCACCTCGAGTCTCGTCGCCGAGAGCATGCAGAAATCAAGCGCATGCAGCGGAAAGAACGTGCAGCAAACCTGTCCCACCTACCGCTTCCCTCAACGACTGTCTGTCCCACCTGTGACAGAGACTGTGGTTCTCCTATTGGGAGTGTTCAGCCACCTAAGGACTCATTTTTAGAGTGGAAGCAAGTCTTCCTCGATTCCGAGGGACTGCCTATGATGATGATGATTTCCCCTGAAGTTTCCACAGGCGTCCTCTGATTTCCTGCCGTGTGTGGCGGAAGATTGGACGGAATCTCGAGAGACAGGATGAAAACAACGTTCTCCTCGGGGATTCTGCTGAAAGTTACGGTGTGAGATGGGGAGAACCCTTGTGGAAATTCCAGCTCTTTGTGTTTTTTAGTTGGTAGGGGTGAAACGGGGCACTTTCAGCCCCATGACTGATCTTGCTGTGCCCCTGCCCACTTCAAATTCCTGAGACTGCCTCTGTCAATCACATCATTCATCTCAAGGTATTTTTCAGAAGCCTAGGTAAAGGACCTCGGCCCATACTGGAGGACATCATCCAAGTTGAACAGAGTAGAAGAGAAGGTAAAGCAAGAAAATATGGCGTAAACTTGGGTTTTAAAAGGCTGCAGATAGTAGGAGGGTGGGTTAGCTGAGAAGTTTCATTGTTAGGAGATCCTGGGAAAGGATAAGTTTGAGTAGGAACTGTAACAGGTTAGGAGTCTTTTTGAGTGTAATTTATGCGCCTGGATTGGGGTGGGAAGCTGTGGCCTGCACTGGAGACGTTGCTGATAGTAAAGATATAGGAGCTGAAGTAGGGAGGAAGAGGAAGCGGATGGTGATGCTTGAAGCTGATGCAGGAGGAAGTGCAGTGGGAAGAGTGTCCCAAAAACAGAGTGGGCAAGGAGCACAGTGAGAGCCAAAGCTCGGATTTCATAGAATCATAGAAGAGTACAGCACAGAAGGAGGCCATTCGGCCCATCGAGTCTGTGCCGGCTCTTTCGAAGAGCAACCCAGTTAGTTCCACTGCCCCGCCCTTTCCTCATATTCCTACAACCTTTTCTCCTTCAAGTACTTATCCAATTAGCTTTTGAAGTCCAATATTGAAGCTGTATCCACCCTAGCAGTCAGTGCATTCCAAATCATTGCCTACAATAGTTTTTTTCCTCATGTCGCTTCTGGTTGTTTTGCCAATCGCCTTAAATCCATGCCCTCTGGTTATCGACCCTTTAGCCATTGGAAACAGTTTAGGGCCGAAATTGCACATCGCCCGAAACGAGGCGCAACTACGAGTTTCGATGCATTGGGGCAGCCTAACTGTCGAAATTCAGCAGTTTGGGGTTTTTTTGTGCGGGGCGGAAGTGGCCTCATCATGGAGGCGGCAGTGGGGGCAGGGCGGAGTGGCTGTCAGTAGCGGGGCAGAAGTGAGGCTGTCAGTCATCAGCGGCGTGCTGATGATGTCATCGCATTGGTGAGTCATAACGTCTCTCCCCTTCATAAGAACATAAGAAAATAAAAAATAGGAGCAGGAGTAGGCCATATGGCTCCTCGAGCCTGCTCCACCATTCAATAAGATCATGCCTGATCCGATCATGGACTCAGGTCCACTTCCCTGCCTGCTCCCATAACCCATTATTCCCTTATCGGTTAAGAAATTGTCTATCTCCGTTTTAAATTTATTCAATGACCCAGCTTCCACAGCTCTTTGAGGCAGCAAATTCCACAGATTTACAACCCTATGAGAGAAGAAATTTCTCCTCATCTCTGTTTTAAATGGTCGACCCCTTATTCTAAGATTATGCCCTCTAGTTCTAATCTCCCCTATCTGTGAAAACATCCTCTCTGCATCCACCTTGTCAAGCCCCCTCATAATCTTATATGTTTCGATAAGATCGCCTCTCATTCTTCTGAATTCCAATGAGTAGAGGCCCAACCTCCTTTACCTTTCCTCATAAGTCAACCACCTCATCTCCGGAATCAACCTAATGAACCTTCTCTGAAATGCCTCCAAAGCAAATATATCCTTTCTTAAATATGGAAACCAAAACTGCACGCAGTATTCCAGGTGTGGCTTCACCAATACCCTGTATAACTGTAGCAAGACTTCCCTGCTTTTATACTCCATCCCCTTTGCAATAAAGGCCAAGATTCCATTGGCCTTCCTGATCACTTGCTGTACCTGCATACTAACCTTTTGTGTTTCATGCACCAGGACCCCCTGTACTGCAGCACTTAGCAATTTTTCTCCATTTAAATAATAAAGTGCTCTTCGATTTTTTCTGCCAAAGTGCATAACCTCACATTTTCTAACATTACACTCCATCTGCCAAAATTTTGCCCACTCACTTAGCCTTTTGCAGGTTTTTTGTGTCCTCTTCACACATTTCCTCCCATCTTTGTATCATCAGCAAACTTGGCTACGTTACACTCGGTCCCTTCATCCAAGTCATTAATGTGGATTGTAAATAATTGGGGTCCCAGCACTGATCCCTGCGGCACCCCACTAGTTACTGATTGCTGACCTGAGAATGAACCATTTATCCCGACTCTCTGTTTTCTGTTAGTTAGCCAGTCCTCTATCCATGTTGATATATTACCCCCAACCCCGTGAACTTTTATTTTGGGGTCCCGGATACCCCTCCAAAAGTAAAGGAGGACAATTTCCAAAATGGCGGCCCCTCGCCATTCCACGCCCACCACATTCAGGCGGCCAGAGGCCTTATCGGAAAAGGCAATTTTGGCCTTTTTTTCTTTATTTACTCTATCTAAACCCTTAACGATTTTAAACACCTCTACCAAATCTCCTCTTAGCCTTCTCTGCTCCAAGGAGACTGTGACCTTTTTGCAATTACAGGAACAATGTGTCTCCTTACCTCAGCGTAACATCTGGATATTTAAAGTGTTGTGCTTAAAGGGACAATCACATTGTGGTAGAACTTAATTTCAAGGCAGTGAGGAGGGGGAGCGATTTTGGAGGAACAAAAAGTAGAATGCAAGTAGAAAATTGTCTTGAATTTCTTGAATGTTGATCTTACTGTTTCTGTGCTTTCATTTTTAAAAGCAGCAGAAGTAACACTCAGCACCTTTGCTCTTCCGCTGGTTCCAAAGTTGAGTTAACTTGTCAGCAAACCTAAAACACAACCCTTACATACATCCAGCAGAAGTATCACACTAATCCTCAAATTGAGGAGTGCGGCTTGCATCTGCAAGACCCGTGAGAGAGGGGCTACATCTAAAACTACTGCAAGGCAGCAAAGGTAGGCCAGAGTGAAACAGAATGAGGGGAGCTGGAATAGCAGCATTCAAGGTGGATCTGGCGTGGAGCATAGGCTGAACATAGTGGATAAATGGAAGATTAATGGATAAGAGAGCAAGGAATTATCATGGCAATAAAAATGGATTGTTATTCTTCTTTTTCCAATAATCTGATTGTTTTATGACGCTACACTATTACTATGGTAACAGTGATGGATCTCATTGGCCTCGGATGTCAGGTCCAGTGGTGTACTCACATCATTGAAAAATTGGCCCCGAGATGTTTTGAATGAGTGTCTAGCTATTACTCAGGGTGCTGGTCAGTTAGATCTAAGACATCTTAAAGTGTTTCAGGGCTTGCAGGAACCTGGAACAGGTGAGGGGAAAGAAATATAAGTGGGCAAAAAATTATTTTTATTTGTGGGGAGTCCAGAGCCAGGGGCTATAAATATAAGATCCAAAAGTAAATCCAACTAATAAAGCCAATGAAATAAATCAGGAAAAACTTCTTTACCCAGAGAATGGCTAGAATGTGGAACTTGCTACCATGCGATTGTTGAGGTGAATAGTATATTATGCCTTTAAGGGGAAAGAAAGAAAAAGAAAGACTTGCAATTATATACCGCCTTTCTTGACCACCGGATGACCCAAAGTGCTTTACAGTCAATCATGTACTTTTTGTTTTGAAGTGTAGTCACTGCTGTAATGTTATGGGGAAGCTAGATAAGTATATAAGGGAGAAATAGAAACATATGCTGACAGGGTGGGAGGAGAGTCATGTGAAGCATAAACACTGGCTTAGACCAGTTGAGCCAAATAGCCTGTTTCTGTGCTGTAAATGCTATGTAAATAAATATAGTACATTGCAAGTCTAGTCTTCACACAGATGATTATAAACATTCCAGGCACCGCCGCAAAAAAGGAACCGAGGATCGCGAGGCCAAGCTTAGCGACCGGGTTTTCGCTGCGGAGGGTCAAAGCGCGGCGAAAAACCGGTCGCAAACCACCGATAGATGTTTGTCTGTTGAACTCTTCCAACAATTTCTTACTTGCAAGTTTTTCAAAAATGACAGAAAGAATGTATGCTGCTGAGGATCACAGGGAATTGTGTCCAAATACTGTTGGATTCCTGGGACTGACAATAAATGTGGGCATCAGGAGAGCCTCTTCTATATTTTGGCATGTACAGAATCTGCAAAGCTGGCAGAATAATGTTCAAGCGGCTTGGTTCAAGTGGCTAGTTTTTCTAAACTTGCTCCGCCTTTAAAATGGACAGGGGAAACCAGAAATAACTAGAAGCAAAAATAGTTAAAGGTTTAAAATTAATTATTTAGGATAAAAGTAAAGATGTTGGACACTCCGGGAATCAAGGGATAGTGCAGGAAGGTGGAGTAGAGGTCGATGATCAGCCGTGATCTTATTGAAAGGCAGAGCAGGCGCGAGGGGCCATATGGCCTACACCTGTTCCTAATTCTTAAGTTCTTATAGGATAGATTGCATTAGTTGAAAAAAAGTTAAATTAAAGTTATGAAAAGAACTGACAGTGAGGGAATACAAAAGAGAGAATGGGGGCAAAGAGAGGGATGGCAGAGTGAACAGAATTAAGATTATACTCAAAGTATTTTTGTTAATTCACAAGGTTAATATTACATCAAGCAAATTATTCCTGACATCTAAGTACTTTCATGATTCTAATACTGGTGTATGTTTCAGCATCACAGTGAATGAGCTGAAACATTGCAAACTATCTGGTCCAGAGAGACAGGGGTTTCCTGGAGTCTAAAGATTAAGATGCTTTATAACACAGATCTCATTCCTACGAATTATAACTCCTTTAAAAAGCCGGAGCAGAGTCAGTGGCTGCTTGTATTCCCATTTATCATAGAGGGTACATCCCTAATAGTAAAAGGGCAAAGTGTTTGGATGACATCTTCCAAAATCCCTGAAAACCAGACCAATATTTAAAGTTGTGTTATGCAACAATAGCATTTGTTGAACACGAGTCAATCTCCTGTAGCATTGCATTAGACCAAGTGTAGTCTTAAGGTGAAGCAGCGTTCGAGGATGGGAGTTTAATTAGACCTGGGCATATAGTAATAGATAGATATCACATATAATATAAAATACAGACATAGGATCATAGGAACAGGAGTAAGTATTTCAACCCCTCGAGCCTGCTCTGCCATTCAATGAGATCATGGCTGAACTGTGACCCAACTCCAGATACCCACCGTTGGCCCATATCCCTTAATACCTTGGGTTAACAGAAAGCTGTCAATCTCCGATTAAAAATTAACAATTCATGTTGCATTAATTGCCATTTAGGGAAGGGAGTTCCAAACTTCTGCCACCCTTTGTGTGTGTAGAAGTGTTTCCTAATTTCACTCCTGAAAGGTCTGGCTCTAATTTTTAGCCCCCTAGTGCTAGAATCCTCAACCAGCGGAAATACTTTCTCCCCATGTTCAATCCCCATTTTAAAGTCCTTATTTTTACATACAATACTTTGACTTATCTTACTTTGTATAGTTCCATAAGCAAAACCTTGAGCAATTTGGGAAGCAGAGAAGTAGTTTAGACTAGAGGTACTCTGCAGTACAGGCTGAGGAGATGGAAAACGAAGGAACTGCAGCACCACCACTGGCAGGTTCGTGCAATTACATGGCCAAGTTACACCATCAATTTCTATGATAAATTTAAACATTTATAACGGGAAAAATTGACACAAAGCTGTGGCAACAGGTTTTTTAAACATAAAGTGGATGGTACTGCAAGATGTTTAATAATATTTAGATTTTCACAAGAATTCTTAAGCCATTTTAAAGAAAAAAAAAGACGTACATTAATATATCGCCTTTCACGGCCAGCCGACGTCCCAAAGCTGTTGTAATATAGAAAATGCGGCAGCCAATTTGTGCACAGCAAGCTCCCACAAACAGCAATGTGATAATGAACAGATTATCTGTTTTAGTGATGCTGATTGAGGGATAAATATTGGCCAAGGCACCAGGGATAACTCCACTGCTCCTCTTTGAAATGGCACCATGGGATCTTTTACACCCACCTGAGAAAGTAGCCGGGGCCTTGGTTTAACGTCTCATCTGAAAGACAGCACCTCCGACAGTGCATCACTCCCTCACTGGAGGGTCAGCCTCGATTTTTGTCTCTAGAGTGGGAAGTGTGCACCAATTTAAAATGTACAGTTTGACACCTACATTAAAATAGTGGGCAAAAATCATTTCACATGAACGTGTTAAGCATTTCATATACAAAGACAAACAGCTTAATTTCAAAGCTTGTATTCCTGCCGTGTACTCAGCTTGAAGTACAGCACAGGCAGGAGCCGCTGTGTTATCGCTTTTCCCTAGTTTAGTGCCTCAATGCAAATAAAACAAAAAATTGGCAGAGCTTTCCAAATAGCTGCAAGGTGATGGGAGGCTGAGAGACCACTTCACACGTCTCCCAGAGCCAGGGAGGCTATCTCATGTGAAAAGAGTCAGCATACTCATTAATGTGATTTTTCCGCAATGTCTAAGGTATTTTTTCTCTCGTCTGGTCACATGCAATCACCTCCCAACTAAACTACTGGCCAAGTGACCTGAACCCAAACCTCCGCTGGGAGTGCTGGGAGAGGGGCAGCACTTTGATTTTTTCCCCCCTCTCACTACCTGAGAAAGAGGCCTCGTCTCTATCCAACGCAACACCGAGCAGCCCTGCTGAGGTTGGGAGCTCACTAATCGAACAGGGGGTTCTACGATTTTGTGACATTATGGGGTAGATTCTGGTCTTTACTGCCTGGGCATTAAACATCACCCTGGCAGAGCACAGGTAGGGAAATCTAGCAGTGAAGATTGCAGAATCCAATGGATTTTCCTTTCAGTCATTCCAATGAAAGGAAGATCAGGCAAGTTTTGCTACTGGCATGCAAGCTTCTCTGCCAGAGTTCTCTCTCTGTACTCCATCAGGCGATGCTTAATGCCAAGTGGTAAAAGCAAATATGTACTCCATGATGAAAGTACAGTACTTGCATTTATATAGCACCTTTTATGACCACAGGAAGTCCCAAAGTGCTTTCCAGCCAATGAAGTACTTTTTTGAAGTATCATCATCATAGGCAGTCCCTCGAAATGAGGATGACTTGCTTCCACGCTGAAAAGGGATTTCACAGGTGTTTCAATGAAGGACCTAATATTCTGGATCCCGAACTACATCCTGAAGGGTGGAAGATGCCTGTTGTGGATTTTTTTAAGGTGTGGTGGCCGTTGCACACCAGCCACCACACGGGCTTGACAGAGCTAGGTCTTGGTCCAGTGGCAAGGATTCACCAAAATGACTGGAGACCAGCTCTGCTGCACGGACCTAATGTGCACACATATCGCAGGTGGGCTGGCCCATGCTGCCCCTGGGCCCTTGCCTCTTCTGGGCCCCGAACTCTCGCCTCTCCTGGGCCCCGATCACATCCCTCTATGAACTCTTGCCGCTCCTTCGCCCTGACCTCGCCGCTCATTCTGTATCTGCCGGAAATCGGTGCGATCCCAGACTGCAAGACCACCAGCAGGCCGGGGCCATTAGAGGGAGCAGCGTGCGGCGGCATGCCACTGCAGGGAGCAGCGCGTGCTGCTGCAGGAAGGCGACGGATGATTGAAGTATAGTCACTGTTACAATGTAGGAAACGGGCAGCTAATTTGCGCATGGCGAGCTCCAACCACAAGTAATGTGATAAATGATGGATAATCTGTTTTGGTGATGTTGATTGAGGGATAAATAATGGCCAGGACACCGGGGAGAACTCCCTTGCTCTTCTTCGAAACAGTGACATGAGATCTTTTATATCCACCTGAGAGGGCAGACGGGGCCTCAGTTTAACATCTCATCTGAAAGATGGCATCTCCGACAGCGCAGTGCTCCCTCAGCACTGCACTGGAGGCTCAGCCTAGATTTTGTGCTCAAGTCTCTGGCTCAGTCCACCAATGCACAGTGCCATCAGGCTGCCCTGATAGCTTATTTTAATTAGAGTGACCCTATTGAAGGACAATTCCTGCTTTGCCATTTATGGAAATTACTAGTATAGTGACGACTACTATCATCATCGAACAACAAAATGAGCCAGCACCTCAGACCATCAATGGGCTATGCTGGCAAAATGACTTTAGAGACTATTTTCAAATCTTCCTCAATAAGTTTTCCATATAGCTATAGAGTTACCTCATAGACTACCAGCAGATCCAGGAAAATGAGTAACGCCTTGGATTTCTCAATTCCGTAAGTTTTCAGAAACAGCCATTCAAATGTCAGGAGCATCTTATTGCTTCAGCCCTCACAACACCTAAACTCTGCAGTTCTCCAGATATCGTCCCATAGCAGACCAATTTCTTCTATGAATCCCAATATGTTTCAGTAACCGCCTTCCAACCCAAGCCTGACTACTCAATTATCCTTTTGCAGACTTATACTCATGAATATTGTCAACCTCTGTCATTCCCTCCCTAAACATCTCATCTTCAGCCCTTGTATTTTTGCAAACTATTGCCCTATCTTTAAACTGTCCTTTCTCTCCAAACCCCTTCAACCCAATGATGTGTCTACCTCTCTCACCAGAACCTCCTAACCAATCCCCTCCCCCTCCCTCAATTCAAAGAGATGTCCTGGCGTTTCTGTTGAAGGTACAGGCAACTCTCGATTATCCGCACACGGATCCAACGGGAAACTGTTATAACGGATTTAAAATTTTGGCCCGGGAAGGCAACGGGCCACTGACATCAGAGTCCTTTCAGCCCAGGAAGGCTCCAGAACCCCAGAGCTCGACAATCTCCTCCTCCAGGCCACCTCCAGCATACATGCTGGTAATGTCCATACTTAACTGCCTTGTTACTGTTTGTAGCAGGTTATAAAGTTAAAACTTTAATGAATAAATACTGTACAATGTGGAGTGGAGGGATTGGTGGCCTCGTGAAGGGTTTCCGATCGCGGGGGTGGGTTAGGCAGAGAACTTGGATTCAGGAGATAGATGGACACCTGGATGCAGCAGATCTCGACTTGCTGTAACTGCCAAGTTTTATGAAGTGTGCAAAACCCAAACAGCTACAGTTAAACACAAAATAAAGGTTAAAGAAGAGGCTTCCAGCCTTATTATAATATTTAAATAGACCGCCAGCCTCCAGGATTGGCTGTCCGACCCATCCCTCTTCCCATACCGCCTGTGTTAAAACCAGAAGTGGGCGGGTTGGAGGCGGGTTCAGGTCGGGATTACAATTTTTAACACTTAACTATCCCCATGCCCCAACCCACCCATTGTTTTAGGTTAAAATTCCCCCCCTACAGATTCAGTTTCCAAATGTATGCCAATCACACACAATATCATTCTATCATTACTGTTGACTTTAGAAATGTTGCTATATTATCCCACTTACTAAGTTTGGATGAGGTGTAATGCCAATAGCTGAATATTAGTGAAACTGAAACAATCAGAATTGACATATGAAGAAAGTCTGGATCGACTAGGCTTATATTCACTGGAATTTAGAAGAATGAGAGGGGATCTCATCGAACCATATAAAATTCTGACGGGATTGGACAGGTTAGATGCAAGACGAATGTTCCCGATGTTGGGGAAGTCCGGAACCAGAGGTCACAGTCTAAGGATAAGGGGTAAACCATATAGGACAAAGATGAGGAGAAACATTTTCACCCAGAGAATTGTGAATCTGTGGAATTCTCTACCACAGAAAGTTGTTGAGTCCAGTTCGTTGGATATATTCAAAAGGGAGTTAGATGTGGCCCTTACAGCTAAAGGGATCAAGGGGTATGGAGAGAAGGCAGGAGTGGGGTACTGAAGTTTCATGATCAGCTATGATCTTATTGAATGGTGGTGCAGACTCGAAGGGCCAAATGGCCTGCTCCTGCACCTATTTTCTATATTTCTATGTTTCTAATCTTTTTCATCATTCCGTTAGCTCCAGTTGTGTTTATATTTCAATTTTACATAATCACTTTTAGTCCACTGATATATTGCTGAATGTCAATATTAATGCATCAGAAACTTTAACATGTTTAACATTTGCCAATTTACTTGTTGAAATTTATCAATATTTGGTAGCTTTAAACTAAATATTCAATGTCAGGTATGGTTATCTTGTAGCTCAGTTCAAACTATTCCTCATATCATTGCACTTGTTGAAGTATCAGTGGAGTATCACTAATACTGCAACAAACTGGCCTCTTGCACATTCCTGATTTTAATCGTTCCACCATTGACGGCCGTGCATTCAGCTGCCAAGGCCCTAAACTCTGGTTCCCTCCCTAATCCTCTCCACCTCTCTACCTCTTTTTCCTCCTTTAAGATGCTCCTTAAACTCTCTCTCTTTGACTGAGCTTTTGCTCATCTACCCTAATATCTCATGTGGCTTGGTGTCAATCTTTGTCTGATAACACTCCTGCGAAGTGCCTTGGGACGTTTTACTTCATTAAAGGCACTATATAAATGCAAGTTGTTGTTGTTGTTGGAGAAGACGGTGATAACACAGACCCAGGGCTTCTTTTGCTTGACTTTCAAAAAGCCTTTGACAAAACTCCACCCAAAAGGCTCTTACATAAACTTAAAATGGTGGGAATGGAAACTAAAACCTGCAGATAGATAGAACGCTAGGAAGCAGGGGGCATTTGTTAGGGGAGCAATGTCTGGGTGGAGGAAAGAATAATAATAATGAGTAGATGAGTTTTGGGAAGTGTTTCTATTATGTGTCCATTCACTGTGGAACGGTAACCAACAGAGCAAATAGAATTAGAATTGAGTGGTGAGGAAAGAATGGTCAAACGTGTACTTTTCAGCCTTGAAAACAATTAAATGAGAGGAGATCTCACAGAGGTTTATAAGATGGTAAAATAGTACAGGAAAAGTATATTAGGAGCAGGGGGATGTTAAAGATCCCATTGCGCTACTTGGAAGAGAGTCCGGGAGTTCTCCTTGCCAATATTTATTCCTCAACCAAAGCCTAAAACAGGTTATCTGATCATTTATTTTATTGCTGCCTGTGGGACTTTGCTGTGCACAATTGGTCAGCAAGTTTTTTTTTATTCATTCACGGATGTGAGCATTGCTGGCAAGGCCAGCATTTATTGCCCATCCCTAATTGCCCTTGAGAAGGTGGTGGTGAGCCGCCTTCTTGAACCGCTGCAGTCCATGCGGTGAAGGTACTCCCACAGTGCTGGTAGTTTCCTACATTACAACATGAGTTTGGTGGTAGATTTGAGGGCTTGGTCTTCGAACACTCTTTTCCTCAGGCGGCCGAAGGCTGCACTGGCGCACTGGAGGCAGTGTTGAATCTCCTCATCAGTGTCTGCTTTTGTTGATAAGAGGCTCCCGAGGTATGGGGAATGGTTCACGTTGTCGAGAGCCACGCCGTGGATCTTGATGACTGGGGGGGGGGCAGTGCTGTGCAGCGAGGACAGGCTGGTGGAGGTCCTTTGTCTTACGGATGTTTAGCGTAAGACCCATGCTTTCATATGCCTCAGTAAATACGTTGACTATATCCTGGAGTTCAACCTCAGAATGTGTGTAGACACAGGCGTCATCCGCGTACTGTAGCTCAACGACAGAGGTTGGGGTGATCTTGGACCTGGCCTAGAGGCAGCGAAGGTTAAACAGCTTCCCACTGGTTCTGTAGTTTAGTTCCACTCCAGCGGGGAGCTTGTTGACTGTGAGGTCATGGTCTACAGGGCTGTAGTAATACCCGCCCTCCTATATGGCTCAGAGGCATGGACCATGTACAGTAAACACCTCAAGTCACTGGAGATATATCACCAACGATGTCTCCGCAAGATCCTACAAATCCCCTGGGAGGACAGGCACACCAACATCAGCGGCCTCGTCCAGGCTAACATCCCCAGCATTGAAGCACTGACCACACTTGATCAGCTCCGCTGGGCAGGTCACATAGTTCACATGCCAGACAGGAGACTCCCAAAGCAAGTGCTCTATGCGGAGTTCCTTCATGGCAAACGATCCAAAGGTGGGCAGTGGAAACATTATAAGGACACCCTCAAAGCCTCCCTGATAAAGTGCAACATCCCTACTGAAACCTGGGAGTTTCTGGCCAAAAACCGCCGTAAGTGGAGAAAGTGCATCTGGGAGGGCGCTGAGCACCTCGAGTCTCAACGGCGAGAGCATTCAGAAATCAAGCGCAGGCAGCGGAAAGAGCGTGCGGCAAACCAATCCCACCCACCCCTTCCCCCGACGAATGTCTGTCCCACCAGTGACCGAGTCTGTGGCTCTCGTATTGGACTGTTCAGCCACCAAAGAACTCACTTCAGGAGTGGAAGCAAGTCTTCCACAATTCCGAGGGACTGCCTATGATGATGATTACAACAGTGACTGCACTTCAATACTTCATTGGCTGTAAAGCACTTTGGGACTTCCTGAGAGTCATGAAAGGTGCTGTCGAAATGCAAATTCTTCCTTTCTTTCTTTTATTACTTCAAGGTAGATTATGACAATGGACACTGATTCATACTTGGACGTTCTTTGTGCAAAGAGTGACAACATTTCAAAATAATAAACATGCGGCGAGAACAATGGCACATTAAATTTGATGCTGACAAGTGTCAAGTGCTGCATAATGGAAAGACAAATGGGTGACATACAATGTTTCCTCTAATTTCTTTTGTGCGTGGTCCCTTTAAATTTGCTGTGGTATCTTCCAGCGGCAACAGCTTGAGAGCGGCCTGTGTGTATCCTCCGGATTGAAACGGAGCCACGCCCCCGCACACCTGAGGGGGAACATTGGTGACACACATAGTCCATGAATGGCCTTGAGGTAGCTAAGGAGAAAGTTGAAAGAGACCTAGGAGTTTGAGAAAACACAATGCTCAACATGTCTACCCAATGCAGAGCAGCAATCAACAAGACCTGTAGAATGTTGAACTGTGTAACCAAAGCAGTAGAACACAGGCCAGGGGAAGCCGTGGTCAAACTCCACAATGTTCTGGGGAGACCACAGCTTGAGTACTGCATCCAGTTCTGGAAGCCAAGAGAAAAGCAGACATTAAGGCACATGGAGGCGGTGCAGAGAATCATCATCATCATCATAGGCAGTCCCGCGAAATCGAGGAAGACTTGCTTCCACTCTAAAAATCCACTCAGGTGGCTGTATAGTCCAATGCGGGAATTACAATCTCTGTCGCAGGTGGGACAGACAGTGGTTGAAGGAAAGGGTGGGTGGGGAAGCCTGGTTTGCCGCGTGCTCCTTCCGCTGCCTGCACTTGTTTTCTGCATGCTCTCGCCGACGAGATTCGAGGTGCTCAGCGCCCTCCCGGATGCTCTTCCTCCACTTTGGGCGGTCTATGGCCAGGGACTCCCAGGTGCCGGTGGGGATGTTGTACTTTATCAAGGAGGCTTTGAGGGTGTCCTTGAAACGTTTCCTCTGCCCACCTGGGGCTCGCTTGCCGTGTAGGAGTTCCGAGTAGAGCGCTTGCTTAGGGAGTCTCGTGGGCCACCCAATGGAGCTGGTGGAGTGTGGTCAGTGCTTCGATGCTGGGGAAGAGAGTGTTTGCAGAGAATAGCCACAAGGCTGATCACTAGTGTTGTACTACTTTAAGAGAACAGACGGCAGGAACTTGGACTTTTCCGCCAGGAAAGGGGGTGTCTGAGAGATGACCTTATGAACTCGTATCAGATAATTAAGGGAATGGAAAGGGTAAATCCAGAGTATTACTTTAAATTGAATTCGAGAGTAAGGTAGGGGGACAGATGTTTAAACTAGTAAAAGGCAAATTTGAGACGAATATCCGGAAGTTATTCTTCACACAAAAAGTGATCAACTCATGGAATGGACTTCCAGATAGAGAAGTGGGGGCAAAAACCTTGGAATCGTTCAAAGAATAGTTGGATCCTGTAATAGGGAGACTGTGGGCTCTTTCTGTGTGCATAAGCTAAGATGATCCAAATAGCTATCCTGATCGATATGATCCTGTGAAACAAATCAACATCAAATGAATGGGTGTCTGGGGCGTTGTGTAAAATGATTGGCATTTAACAGTATTTCTTTTTCTTATGGTGGACATCAAATAACTTTTGTTAAAATCTGTCTTTTTCTTACTAGACTGATTACCAATTTTCATGGAGCAGGACGTCGAGAGCCCTGTGGCCACTCGGCAGCCAAAGCTACCGAAACAAGTGCGAGAGGATGTCCCGAAACAGTTCGCCACAGGCAACCATCAAGTCAAGAAGAATGTCCAGAGGTACGTGCGAAAGGACGGCAAGTGTAACGTCCACCATGGCAATGTGAGGGAGCGGTACCGTTATCTGACTGATATTTTCACTACGTTAGTGGACTTAAAATGGAGACTTAACCTACTCATTTTTGTCATGGTCTACACCACCACTTGGCTTTTCTTCGGGATGATCTGGTGGCTTATTGCCTACATCCGAGGGGACCTGAACCACATAAGTGACTCTTCGTGGGTGCCCTGTGTTAAAAACCTCAATGGCTTCGTCTCGGCCTTTCTCTTCTCCATCGAGACGGAAACCACCATTGGATACGGGTACAGGTTCATCACAGACAAGTGTCCGGAAGGCATCATCTTACTCCTCTTCCAGTCCGTCCTGGGTTCAATCGTCAATGCTTTCATGGTGGGCTGCATGTTTGTCAAGATATCGCAGCCCAACAAGCGGGCGGAGACGCTAGTCTTCTCCACCCACGCGGTGATCTCCGTGCGCGACAGCAAGCTGTGCCTGATGTTCCGGGTAGGGGACCTGAGGAGCTCGCACATTGTCGAGGCTTCGATTCGCGCTAAACTCATCAAGTCGCAGCAGACCAAGGAAGGCGAATTCATCCCGCTCAACCAGACCGACATCAGCGTTGGCTATGACACGGGGGACGACCGCCTCTTCTTAGTGTCGCCGCTCATCATCTCACACGAGATCAACCAGCAGAGTCCCTTCTGGGGAATGCCCAAAGCCCAGCTGGCCAAGGAAGAAATGGAAATTGTCGTGATCCTGGAAGGGATGGTGGAGGCCACAGGTAAGAAGTTTACCTCCAGTAACATCATTCTGCCCTCTTTGACAGGAACCACCAGGGGGTTGTGCCAGTAATCTCACTCTCAAAATGGCAACAGCCAGGGAAAGATGGTGGCTATGTCACTGGACGAGTAATCCAGAGGCCTGGACTAATGATCCAAAGACATGGTGCGGCCACACCTGGAGTACTACGAACAGTTTTGGTCTCCGTATTTAAGGAAGGATATATTTGCATTGGAGGCAGCTCAGACAAGGTTCACTAGGTTGATTCTGGAGATGAGGGGATTGACTTATGAGGAAGGTTGAGTCGGTTGGGTCTCTACTCATTGGAATTCAGAAGAATGAGAGGTAATCTTATCGAAACTTATAAGATAATGAGGGGGCTCGACAAGCTGGATGCAGAGAAGATGTTTCCACTGATAGGGAAAACTAAAACTAGGGGGCATAGTCTTGGAATAAGGGGCCGCCCATTTAAAACTGAGTTGAGGAGAAATTTCTTCTTTGAGGGTTGTAAATTTACGGAATTCTCTGCCCCAGGGAGCTATAGAAGCTGGGTCATTGAATATATTTAAGGCTGAGATAGATTTTTGAGCGATAAGGGAGTAAAGGGTTATGGGGAGCGGGCAGGGAAGTGGAGCTGAGTCCATGATAAGATCAGCCATGATCTTATTGAATGGCGGAGCAGGCTCGAGGGGCCAAATGGCCTACTCCTGCTCCTATTTCTTATATTCTTATAACATGAGTTCAAATCCCACCAAGCTAACTGGGGAATTTAAATTTAGTTAATTAAATAAAATCTGGAATAAAAAGCTAGCATCAGTAATGGTGACCATGAAACCATCGGCTTGTCGTAAAACCCCATCTGGTTCACTAATGTCCTTTCGGGAAGGAAATCTGCCGTCCTTACCCGGTCTGGCCTATATGTGACTCCAGTCCCACAGCAATGTGGTTGATTCTTAACTGCCCTCTGAAATGGCCTGGTACAGGTTGGCTCATCACTTCTCAAGGGCAATTAGAGATACCCACATCCCGTGAGTGAATACATAAAAAAAAAGATGGCCCATGGGAGGGAGATAGGGCTTATGATGACACATGCGCATTTAAAGGCTTTGGATATCTCCAATTACCAGCTCAATTGGTACTTGAAATAAAATGCCATTGGTGCAGGAATTAACACCTTCAGCTACAACAACAACTTGCATTTATACAGTACCTTTAATGTAGAAAAATGTCCCAAGATCACAGAATGCAATTGGTCGTCAGAGATTGACCTTCGACATATAATCAAACGGAGTAACTATTTGTACTAAGTCTCCTGACATATGCGCAGAAGCGAGAGTTAGGACAAATATCACCGACTCCGCCCCTTCAACACAATTCCTACTAACCCAATTCTGTGAATGCACCCTCCTCTTCCCCCATCCCCCTCCCCCTCACCACTGCTCCTCACCCCCGCCCATCACGCCACGCCATATCTGAAAGCAGCCCCGTGCGTTGCCTCCACTGCCTCCGATCCAACAGCAGCCCCGAGGTTCTGATCAGGCAGCCGGCGACCAGGACCAGTTCAAGCGGCAGTTTGAGTGAAGAGTGCAGGTGGCGGGGAAAGCGAGAGGATGGGGAGAGCGGGGCGGGGAGAGCGAGAGGGCGGGGAGAGCGAGAGGGCGGGGAGAGCGAGAGGGCGGGGAAAGCGAGAGGCGGGGAGAGCGAGAGGGCGGGGAGAGCGAGAGGGCGGGGAGAGCGAGAGGGCGGGGAAAGCGAGAGGCGGGGAGAGCGAGAGGGCGGGGAGAGCGAGAGGGTGGGGAGAGCAAGAAGCGGGGAGAGCGAGAGGTGGGGAGAGCAAGAGGCGGGGAGAGCGAGAGGCGGGGAGAGCGAGAGGAGGGAAGAGCAAGAGGTGGGGAGAGCGGGGAGAGCGAGAGGCGGGGAGAGCGAGAGGGTGGGGAGAGCGGGAGGCGGGGAGAGCGAGAGGTGGGGAGAGCGGGGAGAGCGAGAGGCGGGGAGAGCGAGAGGGCGGGGAGAGCGAGAGGTGGGGAGAGCGAGAGGCGGGGAGAGCGGGGAGAGCGAGAGGCGGGGAGAGCGAGAGGGCAGGGAGAGCGGGAGGCGGGGAGAGCGGGGAGAGCGAGAGGCGGGGAGAGCGAGAGGCGGGGAGAGCGAGAGGCGGGGAGAGGGCGGGGAGAGCGAGAGGCGGGGAGAGCGAGAGGCGGGGAGAGCGAGAGGCGGGGAGAGCGAGAGGCGGGGAGAGGGCGGGGAGAGCGAGAGGCGGGGAGAGCGAGAGGCGGGGAGAGCGGGGAGAGCGAGAGGCGGGGAGAGCGAGAGGCGGGGAGAGGGCGGGGAGAGCGAGAGGCGGGGAGAGCGAGAGGCGGGGAGAGGGCGGGGAGAGCGAGAGGCGGGGAGAGCGGGGAGAGCGAGAGGCGGGGAGAGCGAGAGGGCAGGGAGAGCGGGAGGCGGGGAGAGCGAGAGGCGGGGAGAGCGGAGGGCGGGGAGAGCGAGAGGGCAGGGAGAGCGGGAGGCGGGGAGAGCGAGAGGCGGGGAGAGCGAGAGGGCAGGGAGAGCGAGAGGCGGGGAGAGCGAGAGGCGGGGAGAGCGAGAGGGCAGGGAGAGCGAGAGGCGGGGAGAGCGAGAGGCGGGGAGAGCGAGAGGGCAGGGAGAGCGAGAGGGCAGGGAGAGCGGGAGGTGGGGAGAGCGAGAGGCGGGGAGAGCGAGAGGCGGGGAGAGCGAGAGGCGGGGAGAGCGAGAGGGCGGGGAGAGCGGGAGGGCGGGGAGAGCGAGAGGCGGGGAGAGCGAGAGGGCGGGGAGAGCGAGAGGCGGGGAGAGCGGGGCGGGGAGAGCGAGAGGGCGGGGAGAGCGAGAGGGCGGGGGGAGCGAGAGACGGGGGGAGCGAGGAGCGGAGGGAGCGAGGGGCGGAGAGAGCGGGGAGAGCGAGAGAGCGGGGAGAGCGAGAGGGCGGGGAGAGCGAGAGGCGGGGAGAGCGAGAGGTGGGGAGAGCGGGGAGAGCGAGAGGCGGGGAGAGCGAGGATAGCGGGGGGAGCGAGAGGCGGGGAGAGCGAGGGGGCGGGGGGAGCGAGAGGGCAGGGAGAGCGAGAGGGCAGGGAGAGCGAGAGGCGGGGAGAGCGAGAGGCGGGGAGAGCGAGAGGCGAGGAGAGCGAGAGGGTGAGGGAGGCGGGGAGAGCGAGGGGGCGGGGAGAGCGAGAGGCGGGGAGAGCGAGAGGCGGGGAGAGCGAGAGGCGGGGAGAGCGAGAGGCGAGGAGAGCGAGAGGCGGGGGGAGCGAGAGGCGGGGAGAGCGAGAGGGCGGGGGCAGCGAGAGGGCGGGAAGAGCGAGAGGTGGGGAGAGCGAGAGGCCGGGGAGAGCGAGAGGGCGGGGGGAGCGAGAGGCGGGGGGAGCGAGAGGGTGGGGAGAGCGAGAGGGTGGGGAGAGCAAGAGGGTGGGGAGAGCGAGAGGCGGCGAGAGCGGGGAGAGCGAGAGGCGAGGGGAGCGAGAGGCGGGGAGAGCGGGGAGAGCGAGAGGCGAGGGGAGCGAGAGGCGGGGAGAGCGAGGGGAGCGAGAGGCGGGGGGAGCGAGAGGCGGGGAGAGCGAGGGGAGCGAGAGGCGGGGGGAGCGAGAGGCGGGGAGAGCGGGGAGAGCGAGAGGCGAGGGGAGCGAGAGGCGGGGAGAGCGAGAGGCGGGGAGAGCGAGGAGCGGGGAGAGCAAGGAGCGGGGGAGCGAGAGGCGGGGAGAGCGGGGAGAGCGAGAGGGCGGGGAGAGCGAGAGGGCGGGGAGAGCGTGAGGTGGGGAGAGCGAGAGGTGGGGAGAGCGAGAGGGTGGGGAGAGCGAGAGGGCGGGGGCAGCGAGAGGGTGGGGAGAGCGAGAGGGCAGGGGGAGCGAGAGGGCGGGGGGAGCGAGAGGGCGGGGGGAGCGAGAGGGCGGGGGGAGCAGGGGGAGCGAGAGGCGGGGAGAGCGAGAGGCGGGGAGAGCGAGAGGCGGGGAGAGCGAGAGGCGGGGGGAGCGAGAGGCGGGGAGAGCGAGAGGGCGGGGGCAGCGAGAGGGCGGGAAGAGCGAGAGGTGGGGAGAGCGAGAGGCCGGGGAGAGCGAGAGGCGGGGGCAGCGAGAGGGCGGGAAGAGCGAGAGGTGGGGAGAGCGAGAGGCGGGGGGAGCGAGAGGGTGGGGAGAGCGAGAGTGTGGGGAGAGCGAGAGGCGGCGAGAGCGGGGAGAGCGAGAGGTGGGGAGAGCGAGAGGCGGGGAGAGCGAGAGGTGGGGAGAGCGAGAGGCGGGGAGAGCGAGAGGCGGCGAGAGCGAGAGGCGAGGGGAGCGAGAGGCGAGGGGAGCGAGAGGCGGGGGGAGCGAGAGGCGGGGAGAGCGAGGGGAGCGAGAGGCGGGGGGAGCGAGAGGCGGGGAGAGCGGGGAGAGCGAGAGGCGAGGGGAGCGAGAGGCGGGGAGAGCGGGGAGAGCAGGGAGAGCGAGAGGCGGGGAGAGCGAGGAGCGGGGAGAGCAAGGAGTGGGGGAGCGAGAGGCGGGGAGAGCGGGGAGAGCGAGAGGGCGGGGAGAGCGAGAGGTGGGGAGAGCGAGAGGTGGGGAGAGCGAGAGGGCAGGGGGAGCGAGAGGGCGGGGGGAGCGGGGGGAGCGAGAGGCGGGGAGAGCGAGAGGGTGGGGAGAGCGAGAGGCGGGGAGAGCGAGAGGGCGGGGGGAGTGAGAGGGTGGGGAGAGCGAGAGGCGGGGAGAGCGAGAGGCGAGGAGAGCAAGAGGCGGGGAGAGCGGGGAGAGCGAGAGGCGGGGGGAGCGAGAGACGGGGAGAGCGAGAGACGGGGAGAGCGAGAGGGCGGGGAGAGGGGGAGGCGGGGAGAGCGAGAGGTGGGGAGAGCGGGGAGAGCGAGAGGTGGGGAGAGCGAGAGGATGGGGAGAGCGGGAGGCGGGGAGAGCGAGAGGCGGGGGGAGCGAGAGGCGGGGAGAGCGGGGAGAGCGAGAGGGCGGGGGCAGCGAGAGGGTAGGGAGAGCGAGAGGTGGAGAGAGCAAGAGGATGGGGAGAGCGGGAGGCGGGGAGAGCGAGAGGCGGGGGGAGCGAGAGGGCGGGGAGAGCGAGAGGCGGGGAGAATGGGGAGAGCGAGAGGCGGGGAGAGCGAGAGGTGGGGAGAATGGGGAGAGCGAGAGGCGGGGAGAGCGAGAGGTGGGGATAACGGGGAGAGCGAGAGGCGGGGGGAGCGAGAGGTGGGGAGAACGGGGAGAGCGAGAGGTGGGGAGAGCGAGAGGTGGGGAGAATGGGGAGAGCGAGAGGCGGGGAGAGCGAGAGGTGGGGAGAACGGGGAGAGCGAGAGGCGGGGAGAGCGAGAGGTGGGGAGAGCGAGAGGCGGGGAGAGCGAGAGGCGGGGAGAGCGAGAGGCGAGGAGAGCGAGAGGCGGGGGGAGCGAGAGGGCGGGGGCAGCGAGAGGGCGGGAAGAGCGAGAGGTGGGGAGAGCGAGAGGCCGGGGAGAGCGAGAGGGCGGGGGGAGCGAGAGGCGGGGGGAGCGAGAGGCGGGGGGAGCGAGAGGGTGGGGAGAGCGAGAGGGTGGGGAGAGCAAGAGGGTGGGGAGAGCGAGAGGCGGCGAGAGCGGGGAGAGCGAGAGGCGAGGGGAGCGAGAGGCGGGGAGAGCGGGGAGAGCGAGAGGCGAGGGGAGCGAGAGGCGGGGAGAGCGAGGGGAGCGAGAGGCGGGGGGAGCGAGGGGAGCGAGAGGCGGGGGGAGCGAGAGGCGGGGAGAGCGGGGAGAGCGAGAGGCGAGGGGAGCGAGAGGCGGGGAGAGCGAGAGGCGGGGGGAGCGAGGAGCGGGGAGAGCAAGGAGCGGGGGAGCGAGAGGCGGGGAGAGCGAGAGGTGGGGAGAGCGAAAGGTGGGGAGAGCGAGAGGGTGGGGAGAGCGAGAGGGCGGGGGCAGCGAGAGGGTGGGGAGAGCGAGAGGTGGGGAGAGCGAGAGGGCGGGGGGAGCGAGAGGGCGGGGGGAGCGAGAGGGCGGGGGGAGCGGGGGGAGCGAGAGGCGGGGAGAGCGAGAGGCGAGGAGAGCGAGAGGCGGGGAGAGCGAGAGGGCGGGGGCAGCGAGAGGGCGGGAAGAGCGAGAGGGCGGGGGCAGCGAGAGGGCGGGAAGAGCGAGAGGTGGGGAGAGCGAGAGGGCGGGGGGAGCGAGAGGCGGGGGGAGCGAGAGGGTGGGGAGAGCGAGAGGGTGGGGAGAGCGAGAGGCGGCGAGAGCGGGGAGAGCGAGAGGCGGGGAGAGCGAGAGGTGGGGAGAGCGAGAGGCGGGGAGAGCGAGAGGCGGCGAGAGCGGGGAGAGCGAGAGGCGAGGGGAGCGAGAGGCGAGGGGAGCGAGAGGCGGGGGGAGCGAGAGGCGGGGAGAGCGAGGGGAGCGAGAGGCGGGGGGAGCGAGAGGCGGGGAGAGCGGGGAGAGCGAGAGGCGAGGGGAGCGAGAGGCGGGGAGAGCGGGGAGAGCAGGGAGAGCGAGAGGCGGGGGGAGCGAGGAGCGGGGAGAGCAAGGAGCGGGGAGAGCGAGAGGGCGGGGGCAGCGAGAGGGTGGGGAGAGCGAGAGGTGGGGAGAGCGAGAGGTGGGGAGAGCGAGAGGGCAGGGGGAGCGAGAGGGCGGGGGGAGCGAGAGGGCGGGGGGAGCGGGGGGAGCAAGAGGGTGGGGAGAGTGAGAGGCGGGGAGAGCGAGAGGGCGGGGGGAGCGAGAGGGCGGGGGGAGCGAGAGGGTGGGGAGAGCGAGAGGCGGGGAGAGCGAGAGGCGAGGAGAGCAAGAGGCGGGGAGAGCGGGGAGAGCGAGAGGCGGGGGGAGCGAGAGGCGGGGAGAGCGAGAGACGGGGGGAGCGAGAGGCGGGGGGAGCGAGAGGCGGGGAGAGCGGGGAGAGCGAGAGGGCGGGGGCAGCGAGAGGGTAGGGAGAGCGAGAGGTGGGGAGAGCGAGAGGGCGGGGGGAGTGAGAGGCGGGGGGAGCGAGAGGGCGGGGAGAGCGAGAGGCGGGGAGAATGGGGAGAGCGAGAGGCGGGGAGAGCGAGAGGCGGGGAGAACGGGGAGAGCGAGAGGCGGGGGGAGCGAGAGGTGGGGAGAACGGGGAGAGCGAGAGGTGGGGAGAGCGAGAGGTGGGGAGAACGGGGAGAGCGAGAGGCGGGGAGAGCGAGAGGGCGGGGGGAGTGGGGAGAGCGAGAGGCGGGGAGAGCGAGAGGCGGGGAGAGCGAGAGGCGGGGAGAGCGGGGAGAGCGAGAGGTGGGGAGAACGGGGAGAGCGAGAGGTGGGGAGAGCGAGAGGTGGGGAGAGCGAGAGGTGGGGAGAGCGAGAGGTGGGGAGAGCGAGAGGTGGGGAGAACGGGGAGAGCGAGAGGCGGGGAGAGCGGGAGGTGGGGAGAGCGAGAGGCGGGGAGAGCGAGAGGCGAGGAGAGCGGGGGAGAGCGAGAGGGCGGGGAGAGCGAGAGGTGGGGAGAACGGGGAGAGCGAGAGGCGGGGAGAGCGAGAGGCGGGGAGAACGGGGAGAGCGAGAGGCGGGGAGAGCGAGAGGTGGGGAGAACGGGGAAAGCGAGAGGCGGGGAGAGCGAGAGGCGGGGAGAGCGAGAGGTGGGGAGAACGGGGAGAGCGAGAGGCGGGGAGAGCGAGAGGCGGGGAGAACGGGGAGAGCGAGAGGCGGGGAGAGCGAGAGGTGGGGAGAACGGGGAAAGCGAGAGGCGGGGAGAGCGAGAGGCGGGGAGAACGAGAGGTGGGGAGAACGGGGAGAACGAGAGGTGGGGAGAGCGAGAGGCGGGGAGAGCGGGGAGAGCGAGAGGCGGGGAGAGCGGGGGAGAGCGAGAGGCGGGGAGAGCGAGAGGCGGGGAGAGCGGGGAGAGCGAGAGGCGGGGAGAGCAGGGGAGAGCGAGAGGGCGGGGGGAGCGGGGAGAGCGAGAGGCGGGGAGAGCAGGGGAGAGCGAGAGGCGCGGGGAGCGGGGAGAGCGAGAGGCGGGGAGAGCAGGGGAGAGCGAGAGGCGGGGAGAGTGAGAGGGCGGGGGGAGCGGGGAGAGCGAGAGGTGGGGAGAGCGGGGAGAGCGAGAGGTGGGGAGAGCGGGGGAGAGCGAGAGGCGGGGAGAGCGGGGGAGAGCGAGAGGCGGGGAGAGCGGGGAGAGCGAGAGGTGGGGAGAGCGGGGAGAGTGAGAGGCGGGGAGAGCGAGAGGTGGGGAGAGCGGGGAGAGTGAGAGGCGGGGAGAGCGAGAGGTGGGGAGAGCGGTGAGAGCAAGAGGGCCGGGGGGGCGGGGAGAGCGGTGAGAGCGAGAGGCGGGGGGAGCGAGAAGGCGGGGCGAGCAGGGAGAGCGAGAGGTGGGGAGAGCGGGGGAGAGCGAGAGGCGGGGAGAGCGGGGGAGAGTGAGAGGCGGGGAGAGCGAGAGGGCCGGGGGGGCGGGGAGAGCGGTGAGAGCGAGAGGCGGGGGGAGCGAGAGGGCGGGGGGAGCGGGAGGCGGGGATAGAGAGGTGGGTTGAAAGGAGCAGTTCGTTTCTCATTCAGCGCCAGTTTGATTGAAGAGTCAAGCGGCATCGTAAAGTGCTCCATGAGGAGAGAGACATGGGGTGGGGGCGTGGGGGGGGGGCGGTGGTGGCAGAAGAGAGAGCTGGGGGTGGAGAGAGAGCTTGGGGGTGGGGGAGAGTGCTTGGGGGTGGGGGAGAGAGCTAGGTGGGGGAGAGAGCTTGTTGGGGTGGGAGAGAGAGAGAGAGAGAGAGACCCTGGGTGGGGGGGGTTGGGGGGGAAGAGAGAGACACAGGTGGCGGGGTGGGGGGGGGGGCTCGGAGGGGAGAGAGGGAACTCAGAGAAGACAGATCACGTTCTTCCAACTCCCTGATGCATGTAAGCTTGGTGCGTGTGTTACAAGAGACATCATTGGGGTTGATGATATCCAGAAGTCACGACACTGTCACTATTCACTTCATACCCAATAAACATGTTAACAATCCGCACACAATGCCCCATCTATGGGGGGGCATAAGGTCTTGTGCTTTGATGAGGGACTGCGGCTGGCAGAGGGATGCACTTGCGCTGGGATAAGGGACTTCGGCCTGGAACTTGGTGGCTTTTGGGCAGATCTATCCTCTGTGGCTTCTGAAGTCAAAATGGATCGAATTACAAATTGGAAAGTCAGTCAGAACTTGGGCTGGGCGGTTCCAGTTACACATTCCAGAGGATGTGGCTGATCCTCCAAGGGGACCAATCAGCAATAGGTCATGTGAAAATGGAGAGCCAATCAGAGAAACGGCTGCCTTTCAGTTAATACAAATAAACGCAGCCATAGTTAAACCCATTCACAGATCCGTACTCCTGCAATTAACAATTATATGCCTGAGGTCAAAGGGCTAAAGGTCTCTGATGCGTAAATGCCAGCATCCGCTGTTAGCAATGTTTCCCGATGGATACGGAGTTTAACAGCTGAAGAAATGTATCGTTTGAAATCCACAGAAAGAGGACGATTTTCAATGCTTTGTATCACAATCCTGTTTACAGCTAACAAATATGTCAGAAATCAACTGGGAACACGTTATCCCCTCAGACTTGTTTTCAGCAGTGATGGATCGTGTTATATGGCGACTTGGGCACTTTAGGGGTAAAGAAAGAAAGACTTGCATTTATATAGCACCTTTCACAACCTCAGGACATCCCAAAACATTTTACAGCCACAAATAAGTACATTTCAAAGTGTCGTCGCTGTTGTAATGTAGAAAATGCAGCAGTCAATTTGCACACAGCAAACTCCCACAAACAACGATAACGACCAGATAATCTGTTTTTTTAGTGATGTTGATTGAGGGATAAATATTGGCCAGGACACCAGAGGATAACTTCCCTGCTCTTCTTCAGAATAGGGCCATGGGATCTTTTACATCCACCTGGGAGGGCAGACGGTTTAACGTCTCGTCCGAAAGATGGCACCTCTGACAGTGCAGCACTCCATTGGAGTGTTAGCTTAGACTTTTGTGCTCGAGTGGGACTTGAACCCACAACCTACTGACTCCGAGGCGAAGGTGCTACCCACTGAACCATAACTGACAAGTGGTAAAGATGGCTTTGTTTCAATGATTTTTGAACCTCCTTAATTCCTGGACAATTCTTTATAACAGGCTAACCTATCATAAGAGATTGTTGCACATGAATAAATCTGATCATTGGTGAAATACTACCCTTCTTCTTGCCCAAGTAAACCAATCAACTTCAAGAAATCACTGGCATCTTGGAACATTCCTTTCTATTGCAATATATTTGTGGTCAGTCAGTTCAGTTGCAAATTCTGTAACTTGCATTTGTTATTTCAAACCGCCCCCCCCACCCACTCCCGCCAGCCCCCCGCCTTGTGTCTTTCGTTTCTGACTTCAATGGCACAATGCCAGATGGGTTGCAGGCAAAGGAAGAATATATCGTGCAGCGTGATGAGGGGATGCCGCAGAAAAGAAAAAGAAACAAGCCACAGGCAGCAGCAGGGAGAACCAACACGGTTAGGGAGTTTCATAAAGACGGGGTCAATGGTTGTCCATGGACAGAAGCAAGGTGGGACAGGATAGACAAGCTACACGGTCCAACTGAGAAGCCTCTCGGCCTACAGAGAAAATGAATACTGTTGTTTCAATTCAGTAGCCATCACATGAATCTGATGGTTTGGAAATTATTGCAATGCATTTTCTTATTGAGAAACTTGGTGAAAGGCCAATTGGTGTTCAGGATACCCTCTGTATAATACTCAGTTGTCTTCAATAGCAAGAACACCATTAGTAGCAAATCTGAGGTAGAAGTGGCCTTAAGATTGGATGCATTCTAAAAAGTGTTTCTACCTTTTACCACATGCATTACCTTTATTCCAGTCTTAAGATGTCTCTCTGAACTCCCTGAACATTTCCCCTCTACCTCATCTCCACTGTTCGGTGTCCTGTAATACACATCGAGAATTGTACTATTTCTGTTCCTATTTTATTAACTATCTTCAGATGGATTCTTTCTTAAAACAATCTGCTAGGACATCCTTACATTCTAGTGCTGTGATAGGATCTTGTACTAATGCTGCCTTTCCCTCCACCCTTCTGAAAATATTATAACCAGGAATTGTAATGTCCCAAACATAAGCCATGTCTTTGTTGTAGCCAACAAAACATATCCCACCATTGTTATTAATGCATTTAATATGTCCTTACTATACAGTATAAATGCACACGAGACCCATACTTGAGAAAAGATCACTCTGTGACCAGTTACCTTTATTACCAAGACCACACAAGGCAGACCGGAAAGTCCAGGTTAGGCGTGTCTCCCACAAGTTCACCCCTTGTGGTCAGTGTTCTCAAGGTATACAACTTAGGTCAGCTTATACATGGGTTACAATGACAGTTGCATACATGACATCACCTTCCCCCCCGCCTCAAAGTCTTATTGGGATCACAGGTTAAGTCTCTCTGGTGGTTTACGCTCGCTTGTAGAGTGCCTGAGTTGGGGCTCCGGTTGTTGGGTGCTGGCCTGAGTGTCTGCTGTTTGCGGTGCCTCAGGCCTCTCCAGACTGACCACAGTGACTGGGCTCTCCTCCACTTGGTTCCGGTGTTCGGTCACCTGTGGTGGAGTAAACTCTATGTCGTGTTCTTCCTCTGCTTCTTCTATGGGGTTGCTGAACCTCCTTTTAGTTTGATCCACATATTTGCGGCAGATTTGTCCATTGGTAAGTTTAACTACCAAAAACCTATTCCCCTCTTTGGCAATCACAGTGCCTGCAAGCTATTTGGGCCCTGCAGCGTAATTAAAGACAAAAACAGAGTCATTGACATCAATACATCGCACACTCGCATTCCTGTCATGGTAGTCACATTGTGACTGATGCCTGCTCTCAACAATTTCTTTCATAGTAGGGTGTATAAGGGATAACCTGGTTTTGAGCGTCCTTTTCATTAGCAGCTCTGCTGCTGTAACCCCTGTGAGCGAGTGTGGTCGTGATCTATTGGTCAACAGGAGGCGTGATAAGCGGCTTTGTAGGGAACCCCCTTGGATTCTGAGCATTCCCTGTTTGATTATCTGCACTGCTCGTTCCACCTGGCCGTTTGAGGCCGGCTTGAATGGTGCCGTTCTGACATGGTTGATTCCATTGCCTGCTATGAAGTCCTGGAATTCAGTGCTTGTGAAGCACAGGCCACTGTCACTGACCAAGACGTCCGGTAGACCATGGGTGGCGAACATTGCCCGTAGACTTTCTACCGTGGCAGAGGATGTGCTTGAATTTAAAATGGCAGACTCAATCCATTTGGAGTAGGCATCTACTACAACCAAAAACATTTTTCCCATGGAAGGACCTGTGTAGTCCACATGGATGTGTGACCATGGCTTGGCGGGCCAGGACCAGGGGCTAAGGGGGGCTTCCCTGGGTGCGTTTCCCAGCTGAGCACACGTGTTGCACCTGCGAACACAAAGTTCCAGGTCTGCATCTATCCCTGGCCACCAAACATGTGACCTGGCAATTGCCTTCATCATGACAATGTCCGCGCGCTCATTGTGAAGTTCTCTGATAAACACCTCTCTGCCCTTCTGGGGCATGACTACTTGGTTTCCCCACAGTAGGCAATCGGCCTAATTCAAGAGTTCATCCTTGCGCCTATGAAACGGTTTCAACTCCTCAGGGCATGCCGCATACATGGCTGCCCAGTCCCCATTCAGGACACATTTCTTAACTAAAGACAGTAGTGGATCTTTATTTGTCCAGACTTTAATCTGATGGGCTGTCACAGGTGAGCCTTCGCTTTCGAAAGCTTCAATAGCTATGGCCATCTCAGCATCATGCTCAGCTGCCCCCTCAGTGGTGGCTAGTGGTAGCCTGCTGAGTGCATCAGTGCAGTTTTCAGTGCCCAGTCTGTGCCGAATTGTGTAATCATAGGCGGCTAACGTAAGTGCCCACCTCTGTATGCGGGCCGATGCATTCATATTTATGGCCTTGTTGTCGGCGAAAAGGGACGGTAGGGGTTTGTGATCTGTCTCCAGTTCAAATTTCCTGCCAATCAGGTGCTAGTACATTTTTTTTTGTTGCATATACACATGCTAGCGCTTCCTTTTTTACCATCCCGTAGCCCCTTTCTGCCCGGGACAGACTTCTGGAGGCATAAGCTACCGGCTGTAACTGACCATTGGCATTCACATGCTGCAACACACACCCGACCCCATAGGACGAAGGATCACATGTTAAAACTAGTTTCTTACACGGGTCATATAACGTTAACAGTTTGTTGGAGCATAACAAATTGCGTGCTCTATCAAAAGCCCTTTCCTAGCTGTCCCCCCCAGACCCAATCACGACCTTTGCGTCAGAGCACGTGTAGCGGCTCTAACAGCGTGCTCAATTTGGGAAGAAAGTTGCCAAAATAGTTCAGGAGCCCCAGGAACGAACGCTGCTCCATCGTGTTATGGGGTCTGGGTACTCTCTGGATCGCTTCCCTTTTGGACACAGTAGGTCTGATCCCGTCTGCTGCTACTCTCATCCCCAGGAATTCTACCTCTGGAGCTAAGAAGACGCATTTCGCCTTTTTCAGTCGCAGCCCGGTCCAGTCTGTATAGCACCTCCTCCAGGTTGTGGAAGTGTTCTTCAGTATCATGACCCATGATGAGGATGTCGTCCTGAAAAACCACCGTCCTTGAAATCGACTTGAGGAGGCTTTCCATATTTCGCTGAAAGATCGCGGGGGCCGAACGAATCACGAACGGACATCTGTTATACTCAAACAACTCCTTGTGTGTCGTGATGGTGGTCAGCTTCTTCGACTCACTCGCCAGCTCCTGGGTCATGTAAGCTGAGGTCAGGTCCAATTTTGAAAAAAGTTTGCCACCGGATAGCGTCGCAAAGAGGTCCTCCACTCTCGGTAGCGGGTACTGGTCTTGGAGTGACACCCGATTGATGGTGGCCTTGTAATCACCACATATCCTGACCGACCCATCCGCCTTGAGCACCGGCACAATCGGGCTCGCCCAGTTACTGAATTCAACTGGCGAGATGATGCCTACCCTCAGCAGGCGGTCCAATTCGCCTTCTATCTTTTCCCGCATCACGTACGGCACCGCTCTGGCCTTGTGGTGTACTGGCCTGGCGTCCGGGTTTATGTAAATCACTACCTTGGTCTCCATGAAAGTGCCAATGCCGAGTTAAAATAGTGAGTCAAATTTGTCCAGGACCTGTGAGCATGATATTCACTCCACAGAAGAAATTGCATTGACATCGCCCCACTTCCAGTTCATGACAGCAAGCCAACTCTTCCCCAGCAGTGCGGGATCGTCCCCCGGGACAATCCAGAGTGGCATCCTGTTCTCAGAATCTTTGTGGGTCACAACTACCGTGGCGCTGCCGAGCACCGGAACAATCTCCTTTGTATATGTCCATAGCTGTGCGTCAATCCGCAATAATTTTGGCCTCCTGGTCTTGGATGCCCACAACTTACAGCATATACACATGCAAGCGCTTCCTTTTCTACGATCCCGTAGCTCCTTTCTGCCTAGGACAGACTTCTGGAGGCATAAGCTACCAACTGTAACTGACCCTTGGCATTAACATGCTGCAACACACACCCGACCACATAGGACGACGCATCGCACGCTAAAACAAGTTTCTTACATGGGTTATATAGCACTAACAGATTGTTGGAGCATAACAAATTGCGTGCTCTATCAAAAGCCCTTCCCTGGCTGTCCCCCCAGACCCATTTGCGGCCTTTGCGTAGGAGCACGTGTTGCAGCTTTAACAGCGTGCTCAATTTGGGAAGAAAGTTACCAAAATAGTTCAGGATCCCCAGGAACGAACACAGCTCCGTTGTGTTACAGGGCCTGGGTGCTCTCTGGATCGCTTCCGTTTTGGACGCAGTAGGTCTGATCCCATCTGCTGCTACCCTCATCCCCAGGAATTCTACCTCTGAAGCTAAGAAGACGCACTTTGCCTTTTTCAGTCGCAGACCTACCTGGTCCAGTCTGCGAAGCACCTCCTCCAGGTTGTGGAGGTGTTCTTCAGTATCGCAACCCGTGATGAGGATGTCGTCTTGAAAAACCACCTCCTTGGAATCGACTTGAGGAGACTTTCCATGTTTCGTTGAAAGATTGCGGCGGCCAAGCGAATCACGAACGGACATCTGTTGTACTCAAACAACAAATTGTGTGTCGTGATGGTGGTCAGCTTCTTCGACTCACTCGCCAGCTCCTGGGTCATGTAAGCTGAGGTCAGGTCCAATTTTGAAAAAAGTTTGCCACCAGATAGCGTCGCAAAGAGGTCCTCCACTCTCGGTAGCGGGTGCTGGTCTTGGAGTGACATCCGATTGATGGTGGCCTTGTAATCACCACATATCCTGACCGACCCATCCGCCTTGAGCACCGGCACAATCGGGCTCGCCCAGTCACTGAATTCGACTGGTGAGATGATGCCTTCCCTCAGCAGGCGATCCAATTCGCATTCTATCTTTTCCGGCATCACGTACGGCACCGCTCTGGCCTTGTGGTGTACTGGCCTGCGTCCGGGTTTTTGTGAATCACTACCTTGTTCCCCATGAAAGTGCCGATGCCGGGTTGAAATAGTGACTCAAATTTGTCCAGGACCTGTGAGCATGATATTCGCTCCACAGAAGAAATTGCATTGACATCGCCCCATTTCCAGTTCATGACAGCAAGCCAACTCCTCCCCAGTCGTGCAGGACCATCCCCTGGGCCAATCCAGAGTGGCAACCTGTTCTCCGAATCTTTGTGGGTCATGACTACCGTGGTGCTGCCTAGCACCGGAATGATTTCCTTTGTATATGTTGTAGCTGTGCGTCAATCCGCAATAATTTTGGCCTCCTGGCCTTGGACACCCACAACCTTTCGAACTGTTTGATACTCATCAGGGACTGGCTGTCCCCCATGTCTAGCTCCATTAATACTGGGATGCCATTGAGGAGCACTTTCATCATTATCGGTGGCGTCCTGGTGTATGAACTGTATATGTGCTCCACATGAACTCGCTGAACTTCAGCTTCCAGCGATTTCCCCCTGCATTGATTTCTGCAATTTCTGCAAGTATTTTGCTCATCTTTGCAAACTCCGGCTGAGTGTGTGCCTCCACGCCTCCAACATGAGCTGTTGTTGGAAACAAAAGGTCCCTTGCCAGTTGATCATCCCTGACTGCCCCTGTGACTGTCCTTGAGTGCGCCATTAACAGGTGTTGATGGCCCCATTACTGGCCGCATTGTCCCTTGCAATGGTGTGAATCACCGTTCAGCTTGCCATTGCCTCTGTCGAACTCCCCCTCTGGATTCGACTACATGATGGGGCATGCCCGATTGCCCTTGGCTGCCTGGAGAACTGTGTGCTGCTTTAACAATGTTGAATCTCTGTCCCAACCATTCCTTAACACAGTACCTCTCATCTGTTCTGCTAGTGGCCATGCTCGCGTGGTTTAAATTCCAGTTTCCTGTCGCCATTGATACGTCCTTACTACACAGTATAAATGCACACGAGGCCCATGCTTGAGAGAAGGTCAGTCTGTGACCTGTCCTTTATTCCTTAGCATTCAAGTGATGGAAGTGGGTGGAGCTTCCCCTTTTATACCTGAAGGTCCAGGTTAGGAGTGTCTCCCACAAGTTCACCACCTAGTGGTCATTGTTCTCACAGTGTACAACTTAGGCAAGATCATACATGGGTTACAATGCTGGTTGACTACATGACACCGCCCATTTAAAATAGAGATGAGGAGAAATTTATTCTCGCAGAGGGTTGTAAATCTGTGGAATTCACTGCCTCAGAGAGCTGTGGAAGCTGGGACATTGAATAAATTTAAGACAGAAATAGACAGTTTCTCAAACAATAAGGGGATAAGGGGTTATGGGGAGCGGATGGGGAAGTGGAGCTGAGTCCATGATCAGATCAGCCATGGTCTTATTGAATGGCGGAGCAGGCTCAATGGGCCAAATGGCCTACTCCTGCTCCTATTTCTTATGTTTTTTCTTATATTCTTATGGTACAACATTTGCAATCCTCCAGTCTTCTGGCACCATACCTATAGCCAGAGAGGATTGGAAAATGATGGTCAGAGCCTCTGCTATTTCCACTCTTGCTTCTCTTAACAGCCTTAACAGTAAATGAAGCAGTGGTGCATTGTGATCTTCATGCTGTATGTCTGTGACTTGCATTTATACAGTGCCTTTAACGTAGTAAAATGTCCCAAGGTGCTTCATAGCAGTGTTATTAGATAGAATTTGACACCAAGCCACAATTCGAGATATTAGAACAAATGACCAAGAGTTTGGTCAAAGAAGTAGGTTTTAAGGAACATCTTAAAGGAAGAGACAGAGGTTTGGGGAGACAATTCCGGAGCTTAGGGCTTAGATGTCTGAAGACATGGCCACCAATGTTGGAGTGAAAGAAATGGGAGATGCACAAGAGGCCAGAGTTGGAGGAATGCAGAGCTCCCAGAAAGTTGTAGGGCTGGAGGGAGTTACAGAGATCGAGAGGGGCGAGACCAACATTCTCACAGCCTGGGACTTAGACTTGAATGTAGGAGGTATTATTAAGAAGTTTGTATTTGGGGAGGTCTAGTAAGGCAAGGGAATACACATTAAATGGTACAACAAAGCAAATGGCATGTTGGCCTTCATAGCGAGGGGATTTGAGTACAGGGGCAGGGAGGTGTTGCTACAATTGTACAGGGCCTTGGTGAGGCCACACCTGGAATATTGTGTACAGTTTTGGTCTCCTAACCTGAGGAAGGACATTCTTGCTATTGAAGGAGTGCAGCGAAGGTTCACCAGACTGATTCCCGGGATGGCGGGACTGACCTATCAAGAAAGACTGGATCAACTGAGCTTGTATTCACTGGAGTTCAGAAGAATGAGAGGGGACCTCATAGAAACGTTTAAAATTCTGACGGGGTTAGACAGGTTAGATGCAGGAAGAATGTTCCCAATGTTGGGGAAGTCCAGAACCAGGGGACACAGTCTAAGGATAAGGGGGAAGCCATTTAGGACCGAGATGAGGAGGAATTTCTTCACCCAGAGAGTGGTGAACCTGTGGAATTCTCTACCACAGAAAGTTGTTGAGGCCAATTCACTAAATATATTCAAAAAGGAGTTAGATGAAGTCCTTACTACTAGGGGAATCAAGGGGTATGGTGAGAAAGCAGGAATGGGGTACTGAAGTTGCATGTTCAGCCATGAACTCATTGAATGGCGGTGCAGGCTAGAAGGGCCGAATGGCCTACTCCTGCACCTATTTTCTATGTTTCTATGTTTCTATGTAACACTGAAAAGTGCAGAGGAACAAAGGGATCTTGGAGTGCAGGTCCACAGATCCCTGAAGGTAGCGGGCCAGGTACATAAGGTGGTTAAGAAGGCATACGGAACACTTGCCTTTATTAGTCAAGACATGGAATACAAGAGCAAGGAGGTTATACATGAACTGTATAAAACACTGGTTAGGCCGCAGCTGGAGTACTGTGTGCAGTTCTGGTCACCACATTACAGGAAAGATGTGATTGCACTGGAAAAGGTGCAGAGGAGATTTACAAGAATGTTGCCTGGAATGGAGAATTTTGGCTGGAAGAAAAATTGGAGATGCTGGGTCTCTTTTCTTTGGAATAGAGGATGTTGAGGGGAGACCTGATTGAGTTGTATTAAATTATGAGGGGCCTGCATAGAGTGCATCGGAAGGACCTGTTTCCCTTGGCAGAGGGGTCAATAACAAATAGTTAGATGAAGAGGGGTGAGAGGAGGCTCGTGCAGAGCATAAACACCAGCATAGAACAGTTGGATGAATGGCCTATTTCTGTGCAGCAGACTCGATGTAACGTGAGATGGGTATTAATGTCTAGGTAACACTGTGTTCCTGCAAACATCTTACTTTAATGGTTCAGTGACCAGAGTCATTGAAGTTATCTATTCCATTGCCTGTTAATATGCATACATCAACATCTCAAAAATGATCAGGAGCTAAGAGTCACAAGCACAGGAGCTGATTCAAAACTAATGAAGGTGGCCAACTATAAAGCTTAGTAGTGTAAGACACAGCAGGGGTTGAATATACTTGGGAATTGGTCAGACAGGTGTCAGAGGTAATTCAAAGTAAAGATATGTCATGTGCTTCACATGAGGACAAATAAATCCAGGAAGGGACTAGTACTTAAATGGAAAGAATATAATGTGTATAGAAAATGAAAATCTGGGGGTCCTGAGTGACTATAAATTGAAGCTATCACAACAATGCACAGTAACAGTGAGTAAAGCAAGTCATATGTTGGGATGTATTAATAGGTGAATATTAATCCAAAATAGTGAGGTAATCCTTCTACTTTACAAATCATTGGTGCAACCACACTTTGAATACAGTGTATAGTTCTGGTCACCATGGTACAAAAGGAATATTGCAGCTATTGAAAGAATACAGAAGAGGACAACCAGAATGATTGAGGGGATGGAGGGATTGGATTATGATGAGCGATTATTTAAAAGTGGGAAAAGGGAAGGTTTGAGAGGTAATATCATTGCTGTCTTTAGGATTCTAAAGGGATTAGATACTGTAGACCATGACAAGCTGTTCAACCTTGTCCAGGACAGTAGAACGAGAGCAGATGGCCCGAGGGGCAGAAATCATTGAGCAAATGGTAAATCTATGGCACATTCTCTCTAGGGAGATGTTAGCATTGATTCACTCAAGTGCAAATTAGATAGATTTATTTGAGAAAATCCCATTTTGAATACAGTATGTGAGTAATTTGAGACATGACACGTGGTAAGCAATGTTCCCTCTAAATAATTTCTGGGTGTGTGGCCCATTCAAATGCTCGCGCTTGTGTGGCTACTCCAACTAAAAAGCCAGCGCGCGGCTTGCGTGGGAGCTCCAGACCTTTGCACGGCCACGCAGCATAAAGGGAACACTGGTGGGAAGTGTTATATATGTCAACCTGTAAATACCTTGTTTAACCACCAGAGGGCACATACCCTGGAGTCCCAAGGGATCCAACAATCCCTTGGGAGCATCTGTACTTAAGGAGGCCTCACAGGCTGGAGAGGCACTCTGGAAACTTGCAATAAAAGACTGTCACACTTTACTTTGAGCTCACAGTATCTGGTCAGACTCTTCATTCATACACTACAACTGGTGACGAGATACAGATGACCAACCCCACCGCAACGATGCAGAGAACAGTGGGCATCCTGGAGAAATTTTCAGAGGGAGATGATTGGGAAACCTTCTTGGAGCAACTCGACCAAAACTTTGTGACTAACGAGTTGGAAGGAGAAGCGAACGCTGCCAAATGAAGGGCGATTCTCCTCACCATTTGCAAGGCACCAACGTATGGCCTCACGAAAAATCTGCTTGCTCCAGCGAAACCCACAGAGAAATCGTATGATGATTTCGGCACACTGATCCAGGAGAATTTTAACCCGAAGGAAAGCGTTCTCATGACGAGGTGTCGGTTCTACACGTGCAAGAGGTCTGAAGGCCAGCAAGTGGCGAGCTATGTCGCCAAGCTAAGACACCTTGCAGGACATTGCGAATTTGAAGGACATTTGCAGCATATGCTCAGGGAGTTCTTTGTACTTGGCATTGGCCATGAAGTAATATTTCACAAACATTTGACTGTAGAGGCCCCAACTTTGAGTAAAGTCATAGCGATAGCCCAGGCATTCATCGCCACGAGTGACACTACCAAGCAAATCTCTCAGCACAGGAGTGCTGCTACAAGTACTGTGAACAAAGTAATGTTGTTTTTGAATCATAACGTACAGGGCAGGTCACACATGCCTGCAGCTGCACATCCGCAGATGTCTCAGAGTCCACCATCAAGGCCATTAACACCTTGTTGGCGCTGCGGGAGTAATCATCGTTTCCATTCATGCCGCTTCAAAGGATACATTTGCAAGGACTGTGGATCAATGGGACATCGCCAATGTATGTGCAGGCGAGCTGCAAACCCTGCTAATCCTGCAAACAACCAGGTTGCAGAGGAGGACAAATCCACAGTGGATCACGGCGAACCAGAGCCTCAGACCGAGGAGGCAGAGATATATGGGGTACACACATTTACCACAAAGTGTCACCCAATAATGCTGAAGGTTGAATTAAATGATCTCCCGGTGTCAATGGAGGTGGACACGGGCGCAAGCCAGTCCATTATCAGCAAAAAGGCTTTCGATAAATTGTGGTGCAGCAAGGCCTCAAGGCCAGTCCTGACTATCATTCGCACTAAACTGAGAACATACACAAAGGAACTGATTTCTGTAATCAGCAGTGCTACCGTAAAGGACTCCTACGATGGAGTTACCACTCTGGGTGGTACTAGGAGATGGTCCCACGCTGCTCGGCAGGATTTGGCTGGGGAAGATACGCTGGAACTGGGATGACGTCCGAGCGCTCGCGCCCGTCGACGACACTTCATGTGCCCAGGTCTTAAACAAGTTCCCCTCGCTGTTCGACCCAGGCATCGGGAAGTTCCAAGGAGCAAAAGTGCAGATCCGCCTGATTCCAGGGGCGCGACCCATCCATCACAAGGTGAGAGCGGTACCATACATGATGAGAGAGAGGGTGGAGATCGAGCTGGACCGGCTGCAACGAGAGGGCATCATGTCGCCGATCGAATTCAACGATTGGCCAGTCCAGTTGTTCCAGTCCTCGAGGAAGACAGCACCGTCAGAATCTGTGGTGATTACAAAGTAACTATCAATCGTTTCTCCCTGCAGGATCAATACCCACTACCAAACACAGACGCCTTTTTTGCGATGCTGACAGGAGGAAAGACGTTCACGAAGCTGGACTTGACCTCGGCCTACATGATGCAGGAGCTGGAGGAATCATCGAAGAGCCTCACCTGCATCACCACGCACAAAGGTCTCTTCATTTACAACAGATGCCCGTTTGGGATTCGATCAGCCGTGACGACATTCCAGATAACTATGGAAAGCTTAATGAAGTTGGTCCCTCGCACCGTGGTCTTCCAAGACAACATCTTGGTTGCAGGTCGGGACACAGTCGAACATCTGCAGAATCTAGAGGAGGTTCTTAGTCGTCTCAATCGCGTGGGGCTCAAGTTAAAACACTCGAAGTGCGTTTTCATGGTGCCTGAAGTGGAGTTCCTGGGGAGAAGAATCATGGCGGACGGCATCAGGCCCACCGATTCAAAGACGGAGGCAATCGAGAACGCACCGAGGCCACAGAACGTGACGGAGCTGCGGTTGTTTCTAGGACTCCTGAACTACTTTGGTAACTTATTACCGGGTTTTAGCACACTGTTAAAACCACTGCACGCTATACTGCATAAAGGAGATGAATGAGTATGGGGTAAAAGCCAAGAAAATGCCTTTGTAAAAGCTAGAAAACTGTTATGTTCAAACAAATTGCTTGCTCCTCCTGTACTATGTGGGAAGTCAGGGGCGCTTCCGATGTCCCTGACGACTACATATGCGGGAAGTGCATCCGCCTGCAGCTCCTGACGGACCACATTGCGGCACTGGAGCTGCGGGTGGATTCACTCTGTAGCATCCACGATGCTGAGAATGACGTGAATAGCACGTTAGCGAGTTGGTCACACCACAGGTAAAGGGTACTCAGCCAGATAGTAAATGGGTGACCAGCAGGAAGAGAAGTGTAAGGAAGGTAGTGCAGGGGTCCTCTGCGGTCATCCCCCTGCAAAACCGCTTTGGATACTGTTGAGGGGGCTGACACATCAGTGGAGGGCAGCAGCAGCCAAGTTCATGGCACCATGGGTGGTTCTGCTGCACAGGAGGGCAGGAAAAAGAGTGGGAGAGCTATAGTGATAGGGGAATCGATTGTAAGGGGAATAGATAGGCATTTCTGCGGCCGCAACCGAGACTCCAGGATGGTATGTTGCCTCCCTGGTGCAAGGGTCAAGGATGTCTCGGAGCGGGTGCAGGACATTCTGAAAAGGGAGGGTGAACAGCCAGTTGTCGTTGTACACATAGGTACCAACGATAGAGGTAAAAAACGGGATGAGGTCAAACAAGGTGAATTTAGGGAGCTAGGAGCTAAATTAAAAAGTAGGACCTCAAAAGTAGTAATCTCACGATTGCTACCAGTGCCACGTGCTAGTCAGAGTAGGAATCACAGGAAAGCTCAGATGAATACGTGGCTTGAGGAGTGGTGCAGAAGGGAGCGATTCAAATTCCTGGGGCATTGGAACTGGTTCTGGGGTAGGTGGGACCAGTACAAACCGGACGGTCTACACCTGGGCAGGACCGAAACCAATGTCCTAGGGGGAGTGTTTGCAAGTGCTGTTGGGGAGGAGTTAAACGAATATGGCAGGGGGATGGAAACCTATGCAGGGAGGCAGAGGGAAATAAATGGGAGACAGAGGCAAAAGATAGAAAGGAGAATAGTAAAAGTGGAGGGCAGAGAATCTCAAGGCAAAAAACAAAAAGGGCCACATTACAGCAAAATTCTAAAGGGACAAGGTGTGTTAAAAAGACAAGCCTGAAGGCTCTGTGTCTTAATGCAAGGAGTATCCGTAATAAGGTGGATGAATTAACTGTGCAAATAGATGTTAACACATACGATGTGATTGGGATTACAGACATGTGGCTCCAGGATGATCAGGGCTGGGAACTCAACATTCAAGGGTATTCAACATTCAGGAAGGATAGAATAAAATGAAAAGGAGGTGGAGTAGCATTGCTGGTTAAAGAGGAGATTAATGCAATAGTTAGGAAGGACATTAGCTTGGATGATGTGGAATCTATATGGGTAGAGCTGCAGAACACCAAAGGGCAAAAAACATTAGTGGGAGTTGTGTACAGACCTCCAAACAGTAGTAGTGATGTTAGGGAGGGCGTCAAACAGGAAATTAGGGGTGCATGCAATAAAGGTGCAGCAGTTAACATGGGTGACTTTAATATGCATATAGATTGGGCTAACCAAACTGGAAGCAATACGGTGGAGGAGGATTTCCTGGAGTGCATAAGGGATGGTTTTCTCGACCAATATGTCGAGGAACCAACTAGGGGGGAGGCCATCTTAGACTGGGTGTTGTGTAATGAGAGAGGATTAATTAGCAATCTCGTTGTGCGAGGCCCCTTTGGAAGAGCGACCATAATATGTTGGAATTCTACATTAGGATGGAGAATGAAACAGTTAATTCAGAGACCATGGTCCAGAACTTAAAGAAGGGTAACTTTGAAGGTATGAGGCATGAATTGGCTAGGATAGATTGGCGAATGATACTTAAGGGGTTAACTGTGGATGGGCAATGGCAGACATTTAGAGACCGCATGGATGAACTACAACAATTGTACATCCCTGTCTGGCATAAAAATAAAAAAGGGAAGGTGGCTCAACCGTGGCTATCAAGGGAAATCAGGGATAGTATTAAAGCCAAGGAAGTGGCATACAAATTGGCCAGAAATAGCAACGAACCCGGGGACTGGGAGAAATTTAGAACCCAGCAGAGGAGGAAAAAGGGTTTGATTAGGGCAGGGAAAATAGCGTACGAGAGGAAGCTTGCATGGAACATTAAAACGGACTGCAAAAGCTGCTATAGATATGTAAAGAGAAAAAGGTTGGTAAAGACAAACGTAGGTCCCCTGCAGTCAGAATCAGGGGAAGTCATAATGGGGAATAAAGAAATGGCAGTCCAATTGAACAAGTACTTTGGTTCGGTATTCACTAAGGAGGACACAAACAACCTTCCGGATATAAAAGGGGTCAGAGGGTCTAGTAAGAAGGAGGAACTGAGGGAAATCCTTATTAGTCGGGAAATTGTGTTGGGGAAATTGATGGGATTGAAGGCCGATAAATCCCCAGGGCCTAATGGTCTGCATCGTAGAGTACTTAAGGAGGTGGCCTTGGAAATAGCGGATGCATTGACAGTCATTTTCCAACATTCCATAGACTCTGGATCAGTTCCTATGGAGTGGAGGGTAGCCAATGTAACCCCACTTTTTAAAAAAGGAGGGAGAGAGAAAACAGGGAATTATAGACCGGTCAGCCTGACATCGGTAGTGGGTAAAATGATGGAATCAATTATCAAGGATGTCACAGCAGCGCATTTGGAAAGAGGTGACATGATAGGTCCAAGTCAGCATGGATTTGTGAAAGGGAAATCATGCTTGACAAATCTTCTGGAATTTTGTGAGGATGTTTCCAGTGGAGTGGACAAGGGAGAACCAGTTGATGTGGTGTATTTGGACTTTCAGAAGGCTTTCGACAAGGTCCCACACAAGAGATTAATGTGCAAAGTTAAAGCACGTGGGATTGGGGGTAGTGTGCTGACGTGGATTGACAACTGGTTGGCAGACAGGAAGCAAAGAGTAGGAGTAAATGGTTACTTTTCAGAATGGCAGGCAGTGACTAGTGGGGTACCACAAGGTTCTGTGCTGGGGCCCCAGCTGTTTACTTTGTACATTAATGATTTAGACGAGGGGATTAAATGTAGTATCTCCAAATTTGCGGATGACACTAAGTTGGGTGGCAGTGTGAGCTGCGAGGAGGATGCTATGTGGCTGCAGAGTGACTTGGATAGGTTAGGTGAGTGGGCAAATGCATGGCAGATGAAGTATAATGTGGATAAATGTGAGGTTATCCACTTTGGTGGTAAAAACAGTGAGACAGACTATTATCTGAATGGTGACAGATTAAGAAAAGGGGAGGTGCAACGAGACCTGGGTGTCATGGTACATCAGTCATTGAAGGTTGGCATGCAGGTACAGCAGGCGGTTAAGAAAGCAAATGGCATGTTGACCTTCATAGCGAGGGGATTTGAGTACAGGGGCAGGGAAGTGTTACTACAGTTGTACAGGGCCTTGGTGAGGCCACACCTGGAGTATTGTGTACAGTTTTGGTCTCCTAACTTGAGGAAGGACAGTCTTGCTATTGAGGGAGTGCAGCGAAGGTTCACCAGACTGATTCCTGGGATGGCGGGACTGGCATATCAAGAAAGACTGGATCAACTGGGCTTGTATTCACTGGAGTTCAGAAGAATGAGAGGGGATCTCATAGAAACGTTAAAAATTCTGACGGGTTTCGACAGGTTGGATGCAAGAAGAATGTTCCCAATGTTGGGGAAGTCCAGAACCAGGGGTCACTGTCTAAGGATAAGGGGTAAGCCATTTAGGACCGAGATGAGGAGAAACTTCTTCACCCAGAGAGTGGTGCACCTGTGGAATTCTCTACCACAGAAAGTTGTTGAGGCCAATTCACTAAATATATTCAAAAAGGAGTTAGATGTTGTCCTTACGACTCGGGTTCTTCAAAGGGTATGGCGAGAAAGCAGGAATGGGGTACTGAAGTTGCATGTTCAGCCATGAACTCATTGAATGGCGGTGCAGGCTCAAAGGGTCGAATGGCCGACTCCTGCACCTATTTTTTTGTTTCTATGTTGTGTTGTATGATCCATATAAGCGTTTGGTACTAGCATGTGATGCGTCGTCATACAGTGTCGGGTGTGTATTGCAACAAGCTAATGAATCTGGGAAATTGCAACCGGTTGCTTATGCATCCAGAAGTTTGTCTTAGGCTGAGAGGGCGTACAGCATGATTGAAAAATAAGCGTTAGCGTGTGTTTATGGGGTAAAGAAAATGCATCAATATCTGTTTGGGCTCAAATTTCAATTGGAAACTGACCATAAGCCATTAATATCCCTCTTTTCTGAAACTAAGGGGATAACTACAAATGCATCGGCCCGCAACCAGAGATGGGGCCGCTCACTTTGTCCGCATACAACCACGCCATCCGCCACAGGCCAGGCACAGAAAACTGTGCCGATGCTCTCAGTAGGCATGCATTGCCCACCAGGGGGGTGGAAATGGCACAGCCCGCAGATTTAGTCATGGGTAATGGAAGTATTCGAGAGTGAGCAATCACCCGTTACCGCCCGACAGATTAGAACCTGGACGAGCCAGGACCCCTTACTGTCCTTAGTTAAAAAAAACTGTGTGTTTCACGGGAGCTGGTCCAGTGTACCATTAGAAATGCAGGAAGAAATAAAGCCGTACCAGCGGCGCAAAGATGAAATATCTACACAGGCAGACTGCCTTCTGTGAGGTAATTGGGTAGTGGTGCCTAAAAAGGATAGGGACACTTTCATTAGTGACCTCCACAGTACCCACACAGGCATTGTAATGATGAAAGCGATAGCCAGATCCCATGTGTGGTGGCCCGGTATCGATGCGGAATTAGGGACCTGCATGTACAAATATAACACATGTTCACAGTTAAGCAATGCACCCAGGAAGGTGCCGCTAAGTTTATGATCTTGGCCCTCCAAACCATGGTCCAGGGTCCATGTCAACTATTCAGGCCAATTCTTGGGAAAAATGTTCCTAGTGGTTGTAGATGCGTGCTCCAAATGGATTGAATGTGAGATAATGTCAGCAAGCACGTCCGCTGCCACCACTGAAAGCCTGCGGGCCATGTTTGCCATGCACAGCCTGCCTGATGTCCTTGTGAGTGACAATGGGCTGTGCTTCACCAGTGCCGCGTTCAAAGAATTCATGACCCGCAATGGAATCAAAAATGTCACATCTGCACCGTTCAAATCAGCATCCAATGGTCAGGCAGAGAGAGTAGTGCAAACAATCAAGCAGAGCTTGACGAGGGTAACTGAAGGCTCACTGCAGACTCGCCTATACCAAGTCCTGCTTAGTTACCGCACGAGACCCCTCTCGCTCACTGGGATTCCACCCGCTGAAATGCTCATGAAAAGGGCACTTAAGACAAGGCTCTCATTAGTCCACCCTGATCTACACGAACAGGGGTAGAGAGCAGGCGGCTTCAACAAAGTACATATCATGATAGCGCAAATATGTCACGCGAAATTGAGATTAATGATCCTGTATTTGTGTTGAACTAAGGACAAGGTCCAAAGTGGCTTCCCGGCACTGTCATGGCCAAAGAGAGTAGGGTGTTTCAGGTCAAACTTTCAAATGGACTCATCTACAGGAAACACTTGGACCAAACCAAACTCAGATTCACGGACTATCCAGAGCAACCCACATTAGACCCGACCTTTTTTGACCCCCCAACAGACACACCAGTGGCAACCGACACAGCGGTTGACCACAAAGTTGAACCCATCACCCGCAGCAGCCCAGCAGGACTCACTACACCAGGCAGCCCAGCAAGGCCAGCTGCACAGCAGCCCAGCAAGGGCCCAACAAATGAATCACCAAAACCAGCATTTGCACCGAGACGATCAACCAGGGAAAGAAGGGCCCCAGATCGAGTCATCTTGTAAATAGTTAAACTATTGACTTTGGGGGTGGGGGGGGGGTGGGGGTGGGGCTGGGGGAGTGTTGTTTTATATGTAAACCTGTAAATACCTTGTTTAACCACCAGAGGGCTCATCCCCAAGAGTCCCAAGCGATCCCACAATTCCTTGGGAGCACCTATACTTAAGGAGGCCTCACAGGCTGGAGAGGCACTCTGGAGACCTGCAATAAAAGACTACGGTCATACTTTACTTTGAGCTCACAGTATCTGGTCAGACACTTTATTCATACACGACAGTAAGTGTAGGGTGCTTGGGAGGAATACGGGACTTTTGGTCCTGCGGTTCCCAAAGCTCTCCACCACCAGGGTTTTCCTCACGTCGTGTCTTGGCCTGCTGCAGACTAATTGATAAGAGATTGATGTTGGGCCTCTACTCATTGGAATTCAGAAGAATGAGAGGTGATCTTATCGAAACATTTAAGATTATGAGGGGACTTGACAAGGTGGATGCAGAGAGGATGATTCTACTGATGGGGGAGACGAGAACTAGAGGGCAAGATCTTAGAATAAGGGGCCGCCCATTTAAAATAGAGATGAGGAGAAATTTATTCTCGCAGAGGGTTGTAAATCTGTGGAATTCACTGCCTCAGAGAGCTGTGGAAGCTGGGACATTGAATAAATTTAAGACAGAAAAAGACAGTTTCTCAAACAATAAAGGGATAACGGGTTATGGGGAGCGGATGTGGAAGTGGAGCTGAGTCCATGATCAGATCAGCCATGGTCTTATTGAATGGCGGAGCAGGCTTGATGGGCCAAATGGCCTGCTCCTGCTCCTATTTCTTATGTTTTTTCTTATATTCTTATGGTACAACATTTGCAATCCTCCAATCTTCTGGCACCACACCTGTAGCCAGAGAGGATTTGAAAATGATGGTCAGAGCCTCTGCTATTTCCACTCTTGCTTCTCTTAACAGCCTTAACAGCAAATGAAGCAGTGGTATATTATGATCTTCATGCTGTATGTCTGTGACTTGTATTTATACAGTGCCTTTAACGTAGTAAAATGTCCTAAGGTGCATCATAGCAGTGTTATCAGATAAAATTTGATACCAAGCCACAATTTGAGATATTAGAACAAATGACCAAGAGTTTGGTCAAAGAAGTAGGTTTTAAGGAGCACCTTAAAGGAAGAGACAGAGGTTTGGGGAGAGAATCCCAGAGCTTAGGGCTTAGATGTCTGAAGACATGGCCACCAATGGTGGAGTGAAAGAAATGGGAGATGCACAAGAGGCCAGAGTTGGAAGAATGCAGAGCTCTCAAAAGGTTGTAGGGCTGGAGGGAGTTACAGAGATAGGGAGGGGCGAGGCCAACATTCTCACAGCCGGGACTTAGACTTGAATGTAGGGGGTATTATTAAGAAGTTTGCATTTGGGGAGGTCTAGTAAGGCAAGGGAATACACACTAAATGGTACAACACTGAAAAGTGTAGAGGAACAAAGGGATCTTGGCGTGCAGGTCCACAGATCCCTGAAGGTAGCAGGCCAGGTACATAAGGTGGGTTAAGAAGGCATACGGAACACTTGCCTTTATTAGTCGAGACATGGAATACAAGAGCAAGGTGGTTATGCTTGAACTGTATAAAACACTGGTTAGGCCGCAGCTGGAGTACTGTGTGCAGTTCTGGTCACCACATTACAGGAAAGGTGTGATTGCACTGGAAAAGGTGCAGAGGAGATTTACAAGAATGTTGCCTGGAATGGAGAATTTTGGCTAGAGGAAAAATTGGAGATGCTGGGTCTCTTTTCTTTGGTATAGAGGAGGCTGAGGGGAGACCTGATTGAGTTGTATTAAATTATGAGGGGCCTGCATAGAGTGGATACGAAGGACCTGTTTCCCTTGGCAGAGGAGCCAATAACAAATAGTTAGATGAAGAGGGGTGAGAGGAGGCTCGTGCAGAGCATAAACACCAGCATAGAACAGTTGGATGAATGGCCTATTTCTGTGCAGCAGACTCGATGTAACGTGAGATGGGTATTAATGTCTAGGTAATACTGTGTTCCTGCAAACATCTTACTTTAATGGTTCAGTGACCAGAGTCATTGAAGTTATCTATTCCATTGCCTGTTAATATGCATACATCAACATCTCAAAAATGATCAGGAGCTAAGAGTCACAAGCACAGGAGCTGATTCAAAACTAATGAAGGTGGCCAACTATAAAGCTTAGTAGTGTAAGACACAGCAGGGGTTGAATATACTTGGGAATTGGTCAGACAGGTGTCAGAGGTAATTCAAAGTAAAGATATGTCATGTGCTTCACATGAGGACAAATAAATCCAGGAAGGGACTAGTACTTAAATGGAAAGAAAATAATGTGTATAGAAAATGAAAATCTGGGGGTCCTGAGTGACTATAAATTGAAGCTATCACAACAATGCACAGTAACAGTGAGTAAAGCAAGTCATATGTTGGGATGTATTAATAGGTGAATATTAATCCAAAATAGTGAGGTAATCCTTCTACTTTACAAATCATTGGTGCAACCACACTTTGAATACAGTGTATAGTTCTGGTCACCATGGTACAAAAGGAATATTGCAGCTATTGAAAGAATACAGAAGAGGACAACCAGAATGATTGAGGGGATGGAGGGATTGGATTATGATGAGCGATTATTTAAAAGTGGGAAAAGGGAAGGTTTGAGAGGTAATATCATTGCTGTCTTTAGGATTCTAAAGGGATTAGATACTGTAGACCATGACAAGCTGTTCAACCTTGTCCAGGACAGTAGAACGAGAGCAGATGGCCCGAGGGGCAGAAATCATTGAGCAAATGGTAAATCTATGGCACATTCTCTCTAGGGAGATGTTAGCATTGATTCACTCAAGTGCAAATTAGATAGATTTATTTGAGAAAATCCCATTTTGAATACAGTATGTGAGTAATTTGAGACATGACACGTGGTAAGCAATGTTCCCTCTAAATAATTTCTGGGTGTGTGGCCCATTCAAATGCTCGCGCTTGTGTGGCTACTCCAACTAAAAAGCCAGCGCGCGGCTTGCGTGGGAGCTCCAGACCTTTGCACGGCCACGCAGCATAAAGGGAACACTGGTGGGAAGTGTTATATATGTCAACCTGTAAATACCTTGTTTAACCACCAGAGGGCACATACCCTGGAGTCCCAAGGGATCCAACAATCCCTTGGGAGCATCTGTACTTAAGGAGGCCTCACAGGCTGGAGAGGCACTCTGGAAACTTGCAATAAAAGACTGTCACACTTTACTTTGAGCTCACAGTATCTGGTCAGACTCTTCATTCATACACTACAACTGGTGACGAGATACAGATGACCAACCCCACCGCAACGATGCAGAGAACAGTGGGCATCCTGGAGAAATTTTCAGAGGGAGATGATTGGGAAACCTTCTTGGAGCAACTCGACCAAAACTTTGTGACTAACGAGTTGGAAGGAGAAGCGAACGCTGCCAAATGAAGGGCGATTCTCCTCACCATTTGCAAGGCACCAACGTATGGCCTCACGAAAAATCTGCTTGCTCCAGCGAAACCCACAGAGAAATCGTATGATGATTTCGGCACACTGATCCAGGAGAATTTTAACCCGAAGGAAAGCGTTCTCATGACGAGGTGTCGGTTCTACACGTGCAAGAGGTCTGAAGGCCAGCAAGTGGCGAGCTATGTCGCCAAGCTAAGACACCTTGCAGGACATTGCGAATTTGAAGGACATTTGCAGCATATGCTCAGGGAGTTCTTTGTACTTGGCATTGGCCATGAAGTAATATTTCACAAACATTTGACTGTAGAGGCCCCAACTTTGAGTAAAGTCATAGCGATAGCCCAGGCATTCATCGCCACGAGTGACACTACCAAGCAAATCTCTCAGCACAGGAGTGCTGCTACAAGTACTGTGAACAAAGTAATGTTGTTTTTGAATCATAACGTACAGGGCAGGTCACACATGCCTGCAGCTGCACATCCGCAGATGTCTCAGAGTCCACCATCAAGGCCATTAACACCTTGTTGGCGCTGCGGGAGTAATCATCGTTTCCATTCATGCCGCTTCAAAGGATACATTTGCAAGGACTGTGGATCAATGGGACATCGCCAATGTATGTGCAGGCGAGCTGCAAACCCTGCTAATCCTGCAAACAACCAGGTTGCAGAGGAGGACAAATCCACAGTGGATCACGGCGAACCAGAGCCTCAGACCGAGGAGGCAGAGATATATGGGGTACACACATTTACCACAAAGTGTCACCCAATAATGCTGAAGGTTGAATTAAATGATCTCCCGGTGTCAATGGAGGTGGACACGGGCGCAAGCCAGTCCATTATCAGCAAAAAGGCTTTCGATAAATTGTGGTGCAGCAAGGCCTCAAGGCCAGTCCTGACTATCATTCGCACTAAACTGAGAACATACACAAAGGAACTGATTTCTGTAATCAGCAGTGCTACCGTAAAGGACTCCTACGATGGAGTTACCACTCTGGGTGGTACTAGGAGATGGTCCCACGCTGCTCGGCAGGATTTGGCTGGGGAAGATACGCTGGAACTGGGATGACGTCCGAGCGCTCGCGCCCGTCGACGACACTTCATGTGCCCAGGTCTTAAACAAGTTCCCCTCGCTGTTCGACCCAGGCATCGGGAAGTTCCAAGGAGCAAAAGTGCAGATCCGCCTGATTCCAGGGGCGCGACCCATCCATCACAAGGTGAGAGCGGTACCATACATGATGAGAGAGAGGGTGGAGATCGAGCTGGACCGGCTGCAACGAGAGGGCATCATGTCGCCGATCGAATTCAACGATTGGCCAGTCCAGTTGTTCCAGTCCTCGAGGAAGACAGCACCGTCAGAATCTGTGGTGATTACAAAGTAACTATCAATCGTTTCTCCCTGCAGGATCAATACCCACTACCAAACACAGACGCCTTTTTTGCGATGCTGACAGGAGGAAAGACGTTCACGAAGCTGGACTTGACCTCGGCCTACATGATGCAGGAGCTGGAGGAATCATCGAAGAGCCTCACCTGCATCACCACGCACAAAGGTCTCTTCATTTACAACAGATGCCCGTTTGGGATTCGATCAGCCGTGACGACATTCCAGATAACTATGGAAAGCTTAATGAAGTTGGTCCCTCGCACCGTGGTCTTCCAAGACAACATCTTGGTTGCAGGTCGGGACACAGTCGAACATCTGCAGAATCTAGAGGAGGTTCTTAGTCGTCTCAATCGCGTGGGGCTCAAGTTAAAACACTCGAAGTGCGTTTTCATGGTGCCTGAAGTGGAGTTCCTGGGGAGAAGAATCATGGCGGACGGCATCAGGCCCACCGATTCAAAGACGGAGGCAATCGAGAACGCACCGAGGCCACAGAACGTGACGGAGCTGCGGTTGTTTCTAGGACTCCTGAACTACTTTGGTAACTTATTACCGGGTTTTAGCACACTGTTAAAACCACTGCACGCTATACTGCATAAAGGAGATGAATGAGTATGGGGTAAAAGCCAAGAAAATGCCTTTGTAAAAGCTAGAAAACTGTTATGTTCAAACAAATTGCTTGCTCCTCCTGTACTATGTGGGAAGTCAGGGGCGCTTCCGATGTCCCTGACGACTACATATGCGGGAAGTGCATCCGCCTGCAGCTCCTGACGGACCACATTGCGGCACTGGAGCTGCGGGTGGATTCACTCTGTAGCATCCACGATGCTGAGAATGACGTGAATAGCACGTTAGCGAGTTGGTCACACCACAGGTAAAGGGTACTCAGCCAGATAGTAAATGGGTGACCAGCAGGAAGAGAAGTGTAAGGAAGGTAGTGCAGGGGTCCTCTGCGGTCATCCCCCTGCAAAACCGCTTTGGATACTGTTGAGGGGGCTGACACATCAGTGGAGGGCAGCAGCAGCCAAGTTCATGGCACCATGGGTGGTTCTGCTGCACAGGAGGGCAGGAAAAAGAGTGGGAGAGCTATAGTGATAGGGGAATCGATTGTAAGGGGAATAGATAGGCATTTCTGCGGCCGCAACCGAGACTCCAGGATGGTATGTTGCCTCCCTGGTGCAAGGGTCAAGGATGTCTCGGAGCGGGTGCAGGACATTCTGAAAAGGGAGGGTGAACAGCCAGTTGTCGTTGTACACATAGGTACCAACGATAGAGGTAAAAAACGGGATGAGGTCAAACAAGGTGAATTTAGGGAGCTAGGAGCTAAATTAAAAAGTAGGACCTCAAAAGTAGTAATCTCACGATTGCTACCAGTGCCACGTGCTAGTCAGAGTAGGAATCACAGGAAAGCTCAGATGAATACGTGGCTTGAGGAGTGGTGCAGAAGGGAGCGATTCAAATTCCTGGGGCATTGGAACTGGTTCTGGGGTAGGTGGGACCAGTACAAACCGGACGGTCTACACCTGGGCAGGACCGAAACCAATGTCCTAGGGGGAGTGTTTGCAAGTGCTGTTGGGGAGGAGTTAAACGAATATGGCAGGGGGATGGAAACCTATGCAGGGAGGCAGAGGGAAATAAATGGGAGACAGAGGCAAAAGATAGAAAGGAGAATAGTAAAAGTGGAGGGCAGAGAATCTCAAGGCAAAAAACAAAAAGGGCCACATTACAGCAAAATTCTAAAGGGACAAGGTGTGTTAAAAAGACAAGCCTGAAGGCTCTGTGTCTTAATGCAAGGAGTATCCGTAATAAGGTGGATGAATTAACTGTGCAAATAGATGTTAACACATACGATGTGATTGGGATTACAGACATGTGGCTCCAGGATGATCAGGGCTGGGAACTCAACATTCAAGGGTATTCAACATTCAGGAAGGATAGAATAAAATGAAAAGGAGGTGGAGTAGCATTGCTGGTTAAAGAGGAGATTAATGCAATAGTTAGGAAGGACATTAGCTTGGATGATGTGGAATCTATATGGGTAGAGCTGCAGAACACCAAAGGGCAAAAAACATTAGTGGGAGTTGTGTACAGACCTCCAAACAGTAGTAGTGATGTTAGGGAGGGCGTCAAACAGGAAATTAGGGGTGCATGCAATAAAGGTGCAGCAGTTAACATGGGTGACTTTAATATGCATATAGATTGGGCTAACCAAACTGGAAGCAATACGGTGGAGGAGGATTTCCTGGAGTGCATAAGGGATGGTTTTCTCGACCAATATGTCGAGGAACCAACTAGGGGGGAGGCCATCTTAGACTGGGTGTTGTGTAATGAGAGAGGATTAATTAGCAATCTCGTTGTGCGAGGCCCCTTTGGAAGAGCGACCATAATATGTTGGAATTCTACATTAGGATGGAGAATGAAACAGTTAATTCAGAGACCATGGTCCAGAACTTAAAGAAGGGTAACTTTGAAGGTATGAGGCATGAATTGGCTAGGATAGATTGGCGAATGATACTTAAGGGGTTAACTGTGGATGGGCAATGGCAGACATTTAGAGACCGCATGGATGAACTACAACAATTGTACATCCCTGTCTGGCATAAAAATAAAAAAGGGAAGGTGGCTCAACCGTGGCTATCAAGGGAAATCAGGGATAGTATTAAAGCCAAGGAAGTGGCATACAAATTGGCCAGAAATAGCAACGAACCCGGGGACTGGGAGAAATTTAGAACCCAGCAGAGGAGGAAAAAGGGTTTGATTAGGGCAGGGAAAATAGCGTACGAGAGGAAGCTTGCATGGAACATTAAAACGGACTGCAAAAGCTGCTATAGATATGTAAAGAGAAAAAGGTTGGTAAAGACAAACGTAGGTCCCCTGCAGTCAGAATCAGGGGAAGTCATAATGGGGAATAAAGAAATGGCAGTCCAATTGAACAAGTACTTTGGTTCGGTATTCACTAAGGAGGACACAAACAACCTTCCGGATATAAAAGGGGTCAGAGGGTCTAGTAAGAAGGAGGAACTGAGGGAAATCCTTATTAGTCGGGAAATTGTGTTGGGGAAATTGATGGGATTGAAGGCCGATAAATCCCCAGGGCCTAATGGTCTGCATCGTAGAGTACTTAAGGAGGTGGCCTTGGAAATAGCGGATGCATTGACAGTCATTTTCCAACATTCCATAGACTCTGGATCAGTTCCTATGGAGTGGAGGGTAGCCAATGTAACCCCACTTTTTAAAAAAGGAGGGAGAGAGAAAACAGGGAATTATAGACCGGTCAGCCTGACATCGGTAGTGGGTAAAATGATGGAATCAATTATCAAGGATGTCACAGCAGCGCATTTGGAAAGAGGTGACATGATAGGTCCAAGTCAGCATGGATTTGTGAAAGGGAAATCATGCTTGACAAATCTTCTGGAATTTTGTGAGGATGTTTCCAGTGGAGTGGACAAGGGAGAACCAGTTGATGTGGTGTATTTGGACTTTCAGAAGGCTTTCGACAAGGTCCCACACAAGAGATTAATGTGCAAAGTTAAAGCACGTGGGATTGGGGGTAGTGTGCTGACGTGGATTGACAACTGGTTGGCAGACAGGAAGCAAAGAGTAGGAGTAAATGGTTACTTTTCAGAATGGCAGGCAGTGACTAGTGGGGTACCACAAGGTTCTGTGCTGGGGCCCCAGCTGTTTACTTTGTACATTAATGATTTAGACGAGGGGATTAAATGTAGTATCTCCAAATTTGCGGATGACACTAAGTTGGGTGGCAGTGTGAGCTGCGAGGAGGATGCTATGTGGCTGCAGAGTGACTTGGATAGGTTAGGTGAGTGGGCAAATGCATGGCAGATGAAGTATAATGTGGATAAATGTGAGGTTATCCACTTTGGTGGTAAAAACAGTGAGACAGACTATTATCTGAATGGTGACAGATTAAGAAAAGGGGAGGTGCAACGAGACCTGGGTGTCATGGTACATCAGTCATTGAAGGTTGGCATGCAGGTACAGCAGGCGGTTAAGAAAGCAAATGGCATGTTGACCTTCATAGCGAGGGGATTTGAGTACAGGGGCAGGGAAGTGTTACTACAGTTGTACAGGGCCTTGGTGAGGCCACACCTGGAGTATTGTGTACAGTTTTGGTCTCCTAACTTGAGGAAGGACAGTCTTGCTATTGAGGGAGTGCAGCGAAGGTTCACCAGACTGATTCCTGGGATGGCGGGACTGGCATATCAAGAAAGACTGGATCAACTGGGCTTGTATTCACTGGAGTTCAGAAGAATGAGAGGGGATCTCATAGAAACGTTAAAAATTCTGACGGGTTTCGACAGGTTGGATGCAAGAAGAATGTTCCCAATGTTGGGGAAGTCCAGAACCAGGGGTCACTGTCTAAGGATAAGGGGTAAGCCATTTAGGACCGAGATGAGGAGAAACTTCTTCACCCAGAGAGTGGTGCACCTGTGGAATTCTCTACCACAGAAAGTTGTTGAGGCCAATTCACTAAATATATTCAAAAAGGAGTTAGATGTTGTCCTTACGACTCGGGTTCTTCAAAGGGTATGGCGAGAAAGCAGGAATGGGGTACTGAAGTTGCATGTTCAGCCATGAACTCATTGAATGGCGGTGCAGGCTCAAAGGGTCGAATGGCCGACTCCTGCACCTATTTTTTTGTTTCTATGTTGTGTTGTATGATCCATATAAGCGTTTGGTACTAGCATGTGATGCGTCGTCATACAGTGTCGGGTGTGTATTGCAACAAGCTAATGAATCTGGGAAATTGCAACCGGTTGCTTATGCATCCAGAAGTTTGTCTTAGGCTGAGAGGGCCTACAGCATGATTGAAAAATAAGCGTTAGCGTGTGTTTATGGGGTAAAGAAAATGCATCAATATCTGTTTGGGCTCAAATTTCAATTGGAAACTGACCATAAGCCATTAATATCCCTCTTTTCTGAAACTAAGGGGATAACTACAAATGCATCGGCCCGCAACCAGAGATGGGGCCGCTCACTTTGTCCGCATACAACCACGCCATCCGCCACAGGCCAGGCACAGAAAACTGTGCCGATGCTCTCAGTAGGCATGCATTGCCCACCAGGGGGGTGGAAATGGCACAGCCCGCAGATTTAGTCATGGGTAATGGAAGTATTCGAGAGTGAGCAATCACCCGTTACCGCCCGACAGATTAGAACCTGGACGAGCCAGGACCCCTTACTGTCCTTAGTTAAAAAAAACTGTGTGTTTCACGGGAGCTGGTCCAGTGTACCATTAGAAATGCAGGAAGAAATAAAGCCGTACCAGCGGCGCAAAGATGAAATATCTACACAGGCAGACTGCCTTCTGTGAGGTAATTGGGTAGTGGTGCCTAAAAAGGATAGGGACACTTTCATTAGTGACCTCCACAGTACCCACACAGGCATTGTAATGATGAAAGCGATAGCCAGATCCCATGTGTGGTGGCCCGGTATCGATGCGGAATTAGGGACCTGCATGTACAAATATAACACATGTTCACAGTTAAGCAATGCACCCAGGAAGGTGCCGCTAAGTTTATGATCTTGGCCCTCCAAACCATGGTCCAGGGTCCATGTCAACTATTCAGGCCAATTCTTGGGAAAAATGTTCCTAGTGGTTGTAGATGCGTGCTCCAAATGGATTGAATGTGAGATAATGTCAGCAAGCACGTCCGCTGCCACCACTGAAAGCCTGCGGGCCATGTTTGCCATGCACAGCCTGCCTGATGTCCTTGTGAGTGACAATGGGCTGTGCTTCACCAGTGCCGCGTTCAAAGAATTCATGACCCGCAATGGAATCAAAAATGTCACATCTGCACCGTTCAAATCAGCATCCAATGGTCAGGCAGAGAGAGTAGTGCAAACAATCAAGCAGAGCTTGACGAGGGTAACTGAAGGCTCACTGCAGACTCGCCTATACCAAGTCCTGCTTAGTTACCGCACGAGACCCCTCTCGCTCACTGGGATTCCACCCGCTGAAATGCTCATGAAAAGGGCACTTAAGACAAGGCTCTCATTAGTCCACCCTGATCTACACGAACAGGGGTAGAGAGCAGGCGGCTTCAACAAAGTACATATCATGATAGCGCAAATATGTCACGCGAAATTGAGATTAATGATCCTGTATTTGTGTTGAACTAAGGACAAGGTCCAAAGTGGCTTCCCGGCACTGTCATGGCCAAAGAGAGTAGGGTGTTTCAGGTCAAACTTTCAAATGGACTCATCTACAGGAAACACTTGGACCAAACCAAACTCAGATTCACGGACTATCCAGAGCAACCCACATTAGACCCGACCTTTTTTGACCCCCCAACAGACACACCAGTGGCAACCGACACAGCGGTTGACCACAAAGTTGAACCCATCACCCGCAGCAGCCCAGCAGGACTCACTACACCAGGCAGCCCAGCAAGGCCAGCTGCACAGCAGCCCAGCAAGGGCCCAACAAATGAATCACCAAAACCAGCATTTGCACCGAGACGATCAACCAGGGAAAGAAGGGCCCCAGATCGAGTCATCTTGTAAATAGTTAAACTATTGACTTTGGGGGTGGGGGGGGGGTGGGGGTGGGGCTGGGGGAGTGTTGTTTTATATGTAAACCTGTAAATACCTTGTTTAACCACCAGAGGGCTCATCCCCAAGAGTCCCAAGCGATCCCACAATTCCTTGGGAGCACCTATACTTAAGGAGGCCTCACAGGCTGGAGAGGCACTCTGGAGACCTGCAATAAAAGACTACGGTCATACTTTACTTTGAGCTCACAGTATCTGGTCAGACACTTTATTCATACACGACAGTAAGTGTAGGGTGCTTGGGAGGAATACGGGACTTTTGGTCCTGCGGTTCCCAAAGCTCTCCACCACCAGGGTTTTCCTCACGTCGTGTCTTGGCCTGCTGCAGACTAATTGATAAGAGATTGATGTTGGGCCTCTACTCATTGGAATTCAGAAGAATGAGAGGTGATCTTATCGAAACATTTAAGATTATGAGGGGACTTGACAAGGTGGATGCAGAGAGGATGATTCTACTGATGGGGGAGACGAGAACTAGAGGGCAAGATCTTAGAATAAGGGGCCGCCCATTTAAAATAGAGATGAGGAGAAATTTATTCTCGCAGAGGGTTGTAAATCTGTGGAATTCACTGCCTCAGAGAGCTGTGGAAGCTGGGACATTGAATAAATTTAAGACAGAAAAAGACAGTTTCTCAAACAATAAAGGGATAACGGGTTATGGGGAGCGGATGTGGAAGTGGAGCTGAGTCCATGATCAGATCAGCCATGGTCTTATTGAATGGCGGAGCAGGCTTGATGGGCCAAATGGCCTGCTCCTGCTCCTATTTCTTATGTTTTTTCTTATATTCTTATGGTACAACATTTGCAATCCTCCAATCTTCTGGCACCACACCTGTAGCCAGAGAGGATTTGAAAATGATGGTCAGAGCCTCTGCTATTTCCACTCTTGCTTCTCTTAACAGCCTTAACAGCAAATGAAGCAGTGGTATATTATGATCTTCATGCTGTATGTCTGTGACTTGTATTTATACAGTGCCTTTAACGTAGTAAAATGTCCTAAGGTGCATCATAGCAGTGTTATCAGATAAAATTTGATACCAAGCCACAATTTGAGATATTAGAACAAATGACCAAGAGTTTGGTCAAAGAAGTAGGTTTTAAGGAGCACCTTAAAGGAAGAGACAGAGGTTTGGGGAGAGAATCCCAGAGCTTAGGGCTTAGATGTCTGAAGACATGGCCACCAATGGTGGAGTGAAAGAAATGGGAGATGCACAAGAGGCCAGAGTTGGAAGAATGCAGAGCTCTCAAAAGGTTGTAGGGCTGGAGGGAGTTACAGAGATAGGGAGGGGCGAGGCCAACATTCTCACAGCCGGGACTTAGACTTGAATGTAGGGGGTATTATTAAGAAGTTTGCATTTGGGGAGGTCTAGTAAGGCAAGGGAATACACACTAAATGGTACAACACTGAAAAGTGTAGAGGAACAAAGGGATCTTGGCGTGCAGGTCCACAGATCCCTGAAGGTAGCAGGCCAGGTACATAAGGTGGGTTAAGAAGGCATACGGAACACTTGCCTTTATTAGTCGAGACATGGAATACAAGAGCAAGGTGGTTATGCTTGAACTGTATAAAACACTGGTTAGGCCGCAGCTGGAGTACTGTGTGCAGTTCTGGTCACCACATTACAGGAAAGGTGTGATTGCACTGGAAAAGGTGCAGAGGAGATTTACAAGAATGTTGCCTGGAATGGAGAATTTTGGCTAGAGGAAAAATTGGAGATGCTGGGTCTCTTTTCTTTGGTATAGAGGAGGCTGAGGGGAGACCTGATTGAGTTGTATTAAATTATGAGGGGCCTGCATAGAGTGGATACGAAGGACCTGTTTCCCTTGGCAGAGGAGCCAATAACAAATAGTTAGATGAAGAGGGGTGAGAGGAGGCTCGTGCAGAGCATAAACACCAGCATAGAACAGTTGGATGAATGGCCTATTTCTGTGCAGCAGACTCGATGTAACGTGAGATGGGTATTAATGTCTAGGTAATACTGTGTTCCTGCAAACATCTTACTTTAATGGTTCAGTGACCAGAGTCATTGAAGTTATCTATTCCATTGCCTGTTAATATGCATACATCAACATCTCAAAAATGATCAGGAGCTAAGAGTCACAAGCACAGGAGCTGATTCAAAACTAATGAAGGTGGCCAACTATAAAGCTTAGTAGTGTAAGACACAGCAGGGGTTGAATATACTTGGGAATTGGTCAGACAGGTGTCAGAGGTAATTCAAAGTAAAGATATGTCATGTGCTTCACATGAGGACAAATAAATCCAGGAAGGGACTAGTACTTAAATGGAAAGAAAATAATGTGTATAGAAAATGAAAATCTGGGGGTCCTGAGTGACTATAAATTGAAGCTATCACAACAATGCACAGTAACAGTGAGTAAAGCAAGTCATATGTTGGGATGTATTAATAGGTGAATATTAATCCAAAATAGTGAGGTAATCCTTCTACTTTACAAATCATTGGTGCAACCACACTTTGAATACAGTGTATAGTTCTGGTCACCATGGTACAAAAGGAATATTGCAGCTATTGAAAGAATACAGAAGAGGACAACCAGAATGATTGAGGGGATGGAGGGATTGGATTATGATGAGCGATTATTTAAAAGTGGGAAAAGGGAAGGTTTGAGAGGTAATATCATTGCTGTCTTTAGGATTCTAAAGGGATTAGATACTGTAGACCATGACAAGCTGTTCAACCTTGTCCAGGACAGTAGAACGAGAGCAGATGGCCCGAGGGGCAGAAATCATTGAGCAAATGGTAAATCTATGGCACATTCTCTCTAGGGAGATGTTAGCATTGATTCACTCAAGTGCAAATTAGATAGATTTATTTGAGAAAATCCCATTTTGAATACAGTATGTGAGTAATTTGAGACATGACACGTGGTAAGCAATGTTCCCTCTAAATAATTTCTGGGTGTGTGGCCCATTCAAATGCTCGCGCTTGTGTGGCTACTCCAACTAAAAAGCCAGCGCGCGGCTTGCGTGGGAGCTCCAGACCTTTGCACGGCCACGCAGCATAAAGGGAACACTGGTGGGAAGTGTTATATATGTCAACCTGTAAATACCTTGTTTAACCACCAGAGGGCACATACCCTGGAGTCCCAAGGGATCCAACAATCCCTTGGGAGCATCTGTACTTAAGGAGGCCTCACAGGCTGGAGAGGCACTCTGGAAACTTGCAATAAAAGACTGTCACACTTTACTTTGAGCTCACAGTATCTGGTCAGACTCTTCATTCATACACTACAACTGGTGACGAGATACAGATGACCAACCCCACCGCAACGATGCAGAGAACAGTGGGCATCCTGGAGAAATTTTCAGAGGGAGATGATTGGGAAACCTTCTTGGAGCAACTCGACCAAAACTTTGTGACTAACGAGTTGGAAGGAGAAGCGAACGCTGCCAAATGAAGGGCGATTCTCCTCACCATTTGCAAGGCACCAACGTATGGCCTCACGAAAAATCTGCTTGCTCCAGCGAAACCCACAGAGAAATCGTATGATGATTTCGGCACACTGATCCAGGAGAATTTTAACCCGAAGGAAAGCGTTCTCATGACGAGGTGTCGGTTCTACACGTGCAAGAGGTCTGAAGGCCAGCAAGTGGCGAGCTATGTCGCCAAGCTAAGACACCTTGCAGGACATTGCGAATTTGAAGGACATTTGCAGCATATGCTCAGGGAGTTCTTTGTACTTGGCATTGGCCATGAAGTAATATTTCACAAACATTTGACTGTAGAGGCCCCAACTTTGAGTAAAGTCATAGCGATAGCCCAGGCATTCATCGCCACGAGTGACACTACCAAGCAAATCTCTCAGCACAGGAGTGCTGCTACAAGTACTGTGAACAAAGTAATGTTGTTTTTGAATCATAACGTACAGGGCAGGTCACACATGCCTGCAGCTGCACATCCGCAGATGTCTCAGAGTCCACCATCAAGGCCATTAACACCTTGTTGGCGCTGCGGGAGTAATCATCGTTTCCATTCATGCCGCTTCAAAGGATACATTTGCAAGGACTGTGGATCAATGGGACATCGCCAATGTATGTGCAGGCGAGCTGCAAACCCTGCTAATCCTGCAAACAACCAGGTTGCAGAGGAGGACAAATCCACAGTGGATCACGGCGAACCAGAGCCTCAGACCGAGGAGGCAGAGATATATGGGGTACACACATTTACCACAAAGTGTCACCCAATAATGCTGAAGGTTGAATTAAATGATCTCCCGGTGTCAATGGAGGTGGACACGGGCGCAAGCCAGTCCATTATCAGCAAAAAGGCTTTCGATAAATTGTGGTGCAGCAAGGCCTCAAGGCCAGTCCTGACTATCATTCGCACTAAACTGAGAACATACACAAAGGAACTGATTTCTGTAATCAGCAGTGCTACCGTAAAGGACTCCTACGATGGAGTTACCACTCTGGGTGGTACTAGGAGATGGTCCCACGCTGCTCGGCAGGATTTGGCTGGGGAAGATACGCTGGAACTGGGATGACGTCCGAGCGCTCGCGCCCGTCGACGACACTTCATGTGCCCAGGTCTTAAACAAGTTCCCCTCGCTGTTCGACCCAGGCATCGGGAAGTTCCAAGGAGCAAAAGTGCAGATCCGCCTGATTCCAGGGGCGCGACCCATCCATCACAAGGTGAGAGCGGTACCATACATGATGAGAGAGAGGGTGGAGATCGAGCTGGACCGGCTGCAACGAGAGGGCATCATGTCGCCGATCGAATTCAACGATTGGCCAGTCCAGTTGTTCCAGTCCTCGAGGAAGACAGCACCGTCAGAATCTGTGGTGATTACAAAGTAACTATCAATCGTTTCTCCCTGCAGGATCAATACCCACTACCAAACACAGACGCCTTTTTTGCGATGCTGACAGGAGGAAAGACGTTCACGAAGCTGGACTTGACCTCGGCCTACATGATGCAGGAGCTGGAGGAATCATCGAAGAGCCTCACCTGCATCACCACGCACAAAGGTCTCTTCATTTACAACAGATGCCCGTTTGGGATTCGATCAGCCGTGACGACATTCCAGATAACTATGGAAAGCTTAATGAAGTTGGTCCCTCGCACCGTGGTCTTCCAAGACAACATCTTGGTTGCAGGTCGGGACACAGTCGAACATCTGCAGAATCTAGAGGAGGTTCTTAGTCGTCTCAATCGCGTGGGGCTCAAGTTAAAACACTCGAAGTGCGTTTTCATGGTGCCTGAAGTGGAGTTCCTGGGGAGAAGAATCATGGCGGACGGCATCAGGCCCACCGATTCAAAGACGGAGGCAATCGAGAACGCACCGAGGCCACAGAACGTGACGGAGCTGCGGTTGTTTCTAGGACTCCTGAACTACTTTGGTAACTTATTACCGGGTTTTAGCACACTGTTAAAACCACTGCACGCTATACTGCATAAAGGAGATGAATGAGTATGGGGTAAAAGCCAAGAAAATGCCTTTGTAAAAGCTAGAAAACTGTTATGTTCAAACAAATTGCTTGCTCCTCCTGTACTATGTGGGAAGTCAGGGGCGCTTCCGATGTCCCTGACGACTACATATGCGGGAAGTGCATCCGCCTGCAGCTCCTGACGGACCACATTGCGGCACTGGAGCTGCGGGTGGATTCACTCTGTAGCATCCACGATGCTGAGAATGACGTGAATAGCACGTTAGCGAGTTGGTCACACCACAGGTAAAGGGTACTCAGCCAGATAGTAAATGGGTGACCAGCAGGAAGAGAAGTGTAAGGAAGGTAGTGCAGGGGTCCTCTGCGGTCATCCCCCTGCAAAACCGCTTTGGATACTGTTGAGGGGGCTGACACATCAGTGGAGGGCAGCAGCAGCCAAGTTCATGGCACCATGGGTGGTTCTGCTGCACAGGAGGGCAGGAAAAAGAGTGGGAGAGCTATAGTGATAGGGGAATCGATTGTAAGGGGAATAGATAGGCATTTCTGCGGCCGCAACCGAGACTCCAGGATGGTATGTTGCCTCCCTGGTGCAAGGGTCAAGGATGTCTCGGAGCGGGTGCAGGACATTCTGAAAAGGGAGGGTGAACAGCCAGTTGTCGTTGTACACATAGGTACCAACGATAGAGGTAAAAAACGGGATGAGGTCAAACAAGGTGAATTTAGGGAGCTAGGAGCTAAATTAAAAAGTAGGACCTCAAAAGTAGTAATCTCACGATTGCTACCAGTGCCACGTGCTAGTCAGAGTAGGAATCACAGGAAAGCTCAGATGAATACGTGGCTTGAGGAGTGGTGCAGAAGGGAGCGATTCAAATTCCTGGGGCATTGGAACTGGTTCTGGGGTAGGTGGGACCAGTACAAACCGGACGGTCTACACCTGGGCAGGACCGAAACCAATGTCCTAGGGGGAGTGTTTGCAAGTGCTGTTGGGGAGGAGTTAAACGAATATGGCAGGGGGATGGAAACCTATGCAGGGAGGCAGAGGGAAATAAATGGGAGACAGAGGCAAAAGATAGAAAGGAGAATAGTAAAAGTGGAGGGCAGAGAATCTCAAGGCAAAAAACAAAAAGGGCCACATTACAGCAAAATTCTAAAGGGACAAGGTGTGTTAAAAAGACAAGCCTGAAGGCTCTGTGTCTTAATGCAAGGAGTATCCGTAATAAGGTGGATGAATTAACTGTGCAAATAGATGTTAACACATACGATGTGATTGGGATTACAGACATGTGGCTCCAGGATGATCAGGGCTGGGAACTCAACATTCAAGGGTATTCAACATTCAGGAAGGATAGAATAAAATGAAAAGGAGGTGGAGTAGCATTGCTGGTTAAAGAGGAGATTAATGCAATAGTTAGGAAGGACATTAGCTTGGATGATGTGGAATCTATATGGGTAGAGCTGCAGAACACCAAAGGGCAAAAAACATTAGTGGGAGTTGTGTACAGACCTCCAAACAGTAGTAGTGATGTTAGGGAGGGCGTCAAACAGGAAATTAGGGGTGCATGCAATAAAGGTGCAGCAGTTAACATGGGTGACTTTAATATGCATATAGATTGGGCTAACCAAACTGGAAGCAATACGGTGGAGGAGGATTTCCTGGAGTGCATAAGGGATGGTTTTCTCGACCAATATGTCGAGGAACCAACTAGGGGGGAGGCCATCTTAGACTGGGTGTTGTGTAATGAGAGAGGATTAATTAGCAATCTCGTTGTGCGAGGCCCCTTTGGAAGAGCGACCATAATATGTTGGAATTCTACATTAGGATGGAGAATGAAACAGTTAATTCAGAGACCATGGTCCAGAACTTAAAGAAGGGTAACTTTGAAGGTATGAGGCATGAATTGGCTAGGATAGATTGGCGAATGATACTTAAGGGGTTAACTGTGGATGGGCAATGGCAGACATTTAGAGACCGCATGGATGAACTACAACAATTGTACATCCCTGTCTGGCATAAAAATAAAAAAGGGAAGGTGGCTCAACCGTGGCTATCAAGGGAAATCAGGGATAGTATTAAAGCCAAGGAAGTGGCATACAAATTGGCCAGAAATAGCAACGAACCCGGGGACTGGGAGAAATTTAGAACCCAGCAGAGGAGGAAAAAGGGTTTGATTAGGGCAGGGAAAATAGCGTACGAGAGGAAGCTTGCATGGAACATTAAAACGGACTGCAAAAGCTGCTATAGATATGTAAAGAGAAAAAGGTTGGTAAAGACAAACGTAGGTCCCCTGCAGTCAGAATCAGGGGAAGTCATAATGGGGAATAAAGAAATGGCAGTCCAATTGAACAAGTACTTTGGTTCGGTATTCACTAAGGAGGACACAAACAACCTTCCGGATATAAAAGGGGTCAGAGGGTCTAGTAAGAAGGAGGAACTGAGGGAAATCCTTATTAGTCGGGAAATTGTGTTGGGGAAATTGATGGGATTGAAGGCCGATAAATCCCCAGGGCCTAATGGTCTGCATCGTAGAGTACTTAAGGAGGTGGCCTTGGAAATAGCGGATGCATTGACAGTCATTTTCCAACATTCCATAGACTCTGGATCAGTTCCTATGGAGTGGAGGGTAGCCAATGTAACCCCACTTTTTAAAAAAGGAGGGAGAGAGAAAACAGGGAATTATAGACCGGTCAGCCTGACATCGGTAGTGGGTAAAATGATGGAATCAATTATCAAGGATGTCACAGCAGCGCATTTGGAAAGAGGTGACATGATAGGTCCAAGTCAGCATGGATTTGTGAAAGGGAAATCATGCTTGACAAATCTTCTGGAATTTTGTGAGGATGTTTCCAGTGGAGTGGACAAGGGAGAACCAGTTGATGTGGTGTATTTGGACTTTCAGAAGGCTTTCGACAAGGTCCCACACAAGAGATTAATGTGCAAAGTTAAAGCACGTGGGATTGGGGGTAGTGTGCTGACGTGGATTGACAACTGGTTGGCAGACAGGAAGCAAAGAGTAGGAGTAAATGGTTACTTTTCAGAATGGCAGGCAGTGACTAGTGGGGTACCACAAGGTTCTGTGCTGGGGCCCCAGCTGTTTACTTTGTACATTAATGATTTAGACGAGGGGATTAAATGTAGTATCTCCAAATTTGCGGATGACACTAAGTTGGGTGGCAGTGTGAGCTGCGAGGAGGATGCTATGTGGCTGCAGAGTGACTTGGATAGGTTAGGTGAGTGGGCAAATGCATGGCAGATGAAGTATAATGTGGATAAATGTGAGGTTATCCACTTTGGTGGTAAAAACAGTGAGACAGACTATTATCTGAATGGTGACAGATTAAGAAAAGGGGAGGTGCAACGAGACCTGGGTGTCATGGTACATCAGTCATTGAAGGTTGGCATGCAGGTACAGCAGGCGGTTAAGAAAGCAAATGGCATGTTGACCTTCATAGCGAGGGGATTTGAGTACAGGGGCAGGGAAGTGTTACTACAGTTGTACAGGGCCTTGGTGAGGCCACACCTGGAGTATTGTGTACAGTTTTGGTCTCCTAACTTGAGGAAGGACAGTCTTGCTATTGAGGGAGTGCAGCGAAGGTTCACCAGACTGATTCCTGGGATGGCGGGACTGGCATATCAAGAAAGACTGGATCAACTGGGCTTGTATTCACTGGAGTTCAGAAGAATGAGAGGGGATCTCATAGAAACGTTAAAAATTCTGACGGGTTTCGACAGGTTGGATGCAAGAAGAATGTTCCCAATGTTGGGGAAGTCCAGAACCAGGGGTCACTGTCTAAGGATAAGGGGTAAGCCATTTAGGACCGAGATGAGGAGAAACTTCTTCACCCAGAGAGTGGTGCACCTGTGGAATTCTCTACCACAGAAAGTTGTTGAGGCCAATTCACTAAATATATTCAAAAAGGAGTTAGATGTTGTCCTTACGACTCGGGTTCTTCAAAGGGTATGGCGAGAAAGCAGGAATGGGGTACTGAAGTTGCATGTTCAGCCATGAACTCATTGAATGGCGGTGCAGGCTCAAAGGGTCGAATGGCCGACTCCTGCACCTATTTTTTTGTTTCTATGTTGTGTTGTATGATCCATATAAGCGTTTGGTACTAGCATGTGATGCGTCGTCATACAGTGTCGGGTGTGTATTGCAACAAGCTAATGAATCTGGGAAATTGCAACCGGTTGCTTATGCATCCAGAAGTTTGTCTTAGGCTGAGAGGGCCTACAGCATGATTGAAAAATAAGCGTTAGCGTGTGTTTATGGGGTAAAGAAAATGCATCAATATCTGTTTGGGCTCAAATTTCAATTGGAAACTGACCATAAGCCATTAATATCCCTCTTTTCTGAAACTAAGGGGATAACTACAAATGCATCGGCCCGCAACCAGAGATGGGGCCGCTCACTTTGTCCGCATACAACCACGCCATCCGCCACAGGCCAGGCACAGAAAACTGTGCCGATGCTCTCAGTAGGCATGCATTGCCCACCAGGGGGGTGGAAATGGCACAGCCCGCAGATTTAGTCATGGGTAATGGAAGTATTCGAGAGTGAGCAATCACCCGTTACCGCCCGACAGATTAGAACCTGGACGAGCCAGGACCCCTTACTGTCCTTAGTTAAAAAAAACTGTGTGTTTCACGGGAGCTGGTCCAGTGTACCATTAGAAATGCAGGAAGAAATAAAGCCGTACCAGCGGCGCAAAGATGAAATATCTACACAGGCAGACTGCCTTCTGTGAGGTAATTGGGTAGTGGTGCCTAAAAAGGATAGGGACACTTTCATTAGTGACCTCCACAGTACCCACACAGGCATTGTAATGATGAAAGCGATAGCCAGATCCCATGTGTGGTGGCCCGGTATCGATGCGGAATTAGGGACCTGCATGTACAAATATAACACATGTTCACAGTTAAGCAATGCACCCAGGAAGGTGCCGCTAAGTTTATGATCTTGGCCCTCCAAACCATGGTCCAGGGTCCATGTCAACTATTCAGGCCAATTCTTGGGAAAAATGTTCCTAGTGGTTGTAGATGCGTGCTCCAAATGGATTGAATGTGAGATAATGTCAGCAAGCACGTCCGCTGCCACCACTGAAAGCCTGCGGGCCATGTTTGCCATGCACAGCCTGCCTGATGTCCTTGTGAGTGACAATGGGCTGTGCTTCACCAGTGCCGCGTTCAAAGAATTCATGACCCGCAATGGAATCAAAAATGTCACATCTGCACCGTTCAAATCAGCATCCAATGGTCAGGCAGAGAGAGTAGTGCAAACAATCAAGCAGAGCTTGACGAGGGTAACTGAAGGCTCACTGCAGACTCGCCTATACCAAGTCCTGCTTAGTTACCGCACGAGACCCCTCTCGCTCACTGGGATTCCACCCGCTGAAATGCTCATGAAAAGGGCACTTAAGACAAGGCTCTCATTAGTCCACCCTGATCTACACGAACAGGGGTAGAGAGCAGGCGGCTTCAACAAAGTACATATCATGATAGCGCAAATATGTCACGCGAAATTGAGATTAATGATCCTGTATTTGTGTTGAACTAAGGACAAGGTCCAAAGTGGCTTCCCGGCACTGTCATGGCCAAAGAGAGTAGGGTGTTTCAGGTCAAACTTTCAAATGGACTCATCTACAGGAAACACTTGGACCAAACCAAACTCAGATTCACGGACTATCCAGAGCAACCCACATTAGACCCGACCTTTTTTGACCCCCCAACAGACACACCAGTGGCAACCGACACAGCGGTTGACCACAAAGTTGAACCCATCACCCGCAGCAGCCCAGCAGGACTCACTACACCAGGCAGCCCAGCAAGGCCAGCTGCACAGCAGCCCAGCAAGGGCCCAACAAATGAATCACCAAAACCAGCATTTGCACCGAGACGATCAACCAGGGAAAGAAGGGCCCCAGATCGAGTCATCTTGTAAATAGTTAAACTATTGACTTTGGGGGTGGGGGGGGGGTGGGGGTGGGGCTGGGGGAGTGTTGTTTTATATGTAAACCTGTAAATACCTTGTTTAACCACCAGAGGGCTCATCCCCAAGAGTCCCAAGCGATCCCACAATTCCTTGGGAGCACCTATACTTAAGGAGGCCTCACAGGCTGGAGAGGCACTCTGGAGACCTGCAATAAAAGACTACGGTCATACTTTACTTTGAGCTCACAGTATCTGGTCAGACACTTTATTCATACACGACAGTAAGTGTAGGGTGCTTGGGAGGAATACGGGACTTTTGGTCCTGCGGTTCCCAAAGCTCTCCACCACCAGGGTTTTCCTCACGTCGTGTCTTGGCCTGCTGCAGACTAATTGATAAGAGATTGATGTTGGGCCTCTACTCATTGGAATTCAGAAGAATGAGAGGTGATCTTATCGAAACATTTAAGATTATGAGGGGACTTGACAAGGTGGATGCAGAGAGGATGATTCTACTGATGGGGGAGACGAGAACTAGAGGGCAAGATCTTAGAATAAGGGGCCGCCCATTTAAAATAGAGATGAGGAGAAATTTATTCTCGCAGAGGGTTGTAAATCTGTGGAATTCACTGCCTCAGAGAGCTGTGGAAGCTGGGACATTGAATAAATTTAAGACAGAAAAAGACAGTTTCTCAAACAATAAAGGGATAACGGGTTATGGGGAGCGGATGTGGAAGTGGAGCTGAGTCCATGATCAGATCAGCCATGGTCTTATTGAATGGCGGAGCAGGCTTGATGGGCCAAATGGCCTGCTCCTGCTCCTATTTCTTATGTTTTTTCTTATATTCTTATGGTACAACATTTGCAATCCTCCAATCTTCTGGCACCACACCTGTAGCCAGAGAGGATTTGAAAATGATGGTCAGAGCCTCTGCTATTTCCACTCTTGCTTCTCTTAACAGCCTTAACAGCAAATGAAGCAGTGGTATATTATGATCTTCATGCTGTATGTCTGTGACTTGTATTTATACAGTGCCTTTAACGTAGTAAAATGTCCTAAGGTGCATCATAGCAGTGTTATCAGATAAAATTTGATACCAAGCCACAATTTGAGATATTAGAACAAATGACCAAGAGTTTGGTCAAAGAAGTAGGTTTTAAGGAGCACCTTAAAGGAAGAGACAGAGGTTTGGGGAGAGAATCCCAGAGCTTAGGGCTTAGATGTCTGAAGACATGGCCACCAATGGTGGAGTGAAAGAAATGGGAGATGCACAAGAGGCCAGAGTTGGAAGAATGCAGAGCTCTCAAAAGGTTGTAGGGCTGGAGGGAGTTACAGAGATAGGGAGGGGCGAGGCCAACATTCTCACAGCCGGGACTTAGACTTGAATGTAGGGGGTATTATTAAGAAGTTTGCATTTGGGGAGGTCTAGTAAGGCAAGGGAATACACACTAAATGGTACAACACTGAAAAGTGTAGAGGAACAAAGGGATCTTGGCGTGCAGGTCCACAGATCCCTGAAGGTAGCAGGCCAGGTACATAAGGTGGGTTAAGAAGGCATACGGAACACTTGCCTTTATTAGTCGAGACATGGAATACAAGAGCAAGGTGGTTATGCTTGAACTGTATAAAACACTGGTTAGGCCGCAGCTGGAGTACTGTGTGCAGTTCTGGTCACCACATTACAGGAAAGGTGTGATTGCACTGGAAAAGGTGCAGAGGAGATTTACAAGAATGTTGCCTGGAATGGAGAATTTTGGCTAGAGGAAAAATTGGAGATGCTGGGTCTCTTTTCTTTGGTATAGAGGAGGCTGAGGGGAGACCTGATTGAGTTGTATTAAATTATGAGGGGCCTGCATAGAGTGGATACGAAGGACCTGTTTCCCTTGGCAGAGGAGCCAATAACAAATAGTTAGATGAAGAGGGGTGAGAGGAGGCTCGTGCAGAGCATAAACACCAGCATAGAACAGTTGGATGAATGGCCTATTTCTGTGCAGCAGACTCGATGTAACGTGAGATGGGTATTAATGTCTAGGTAATACTGTGTTCCTGCAAACATCTTACTTTAATGGTTCAGTGACCAGAGTCATTGAAGTTATCTATTCCATTGCCTGTTAATATGCATACATCAACATCTCAAAAATGATCAGGAGCTAAGAGTCACAAGCACAGGAGCTGATTCAAAACTAATGAAGGTGGCCAACTATAAAGCTTAGTAGTGTAAGACACAGCAGGGGTTGAATATACTTGGGAATTGGTCAGACAGGTGTCAGAGGTAATTCAAAGTAAAGATATGTCATGTGCTTCACATGAGGACAAATAAATCCAGGAAGGGACTAGTACTTAAATGGAAAGAAAATAATGTGTATAGAAAATGAAAATCTGGGGGTCCTGAGTGACTATAAATTGAAGCTATCACAACAATGCACAGTAACAGTGAGTAAAGCAAGTCATATGTTGGGATGTATTAATAGGTGAATATTAATCCAAAATAGTGAGGTAATCCTTCTACTTTACAAATCATTGGTGCAACCACACTTTGAATACAGTGTATAGTTCTGGTCACCATGGTACAAAAGGAATATTGCAGCTATTGAAAGAATACAGAAGAGGACAACCAGAATGATTGAGGGGATGGAGGGATTGGATTATGATGAGCGATTATTTAAAAGTGGGAAAAGGGAAGGTTTGAGAGGTAATATAATTGTTGTCTTTAGGATTCTAAAGGGATTAGATACTGTAGACCATGACAAGCTGTTCAACCTTGTCCAGGACAGTAGAACGAGAGCAAATGGCCCGAGGGGCAGAAATCATTGAGCAAATGGTAAATCTATGGAACATTCTCTCCAGGCAGATGTTAGCATTGATTCACTCAAGTGCAAATTAGATAGATTTATTTGAGAAAATCCCATTTTGAATACAGTATGTGAGTAATTTGAGACATGACACGTGGTAAGCAATGTTCCCTCTAAATAATTTCTGGGTGTGTGGCCCATTCAAATGCTCGCGCTTGTGTGGCTACTCCAACTAAAAAGCCAGCGAGCGGCTTGCGCGGGAGCTCCAGACCTTTGCACGGCCACGCAGCATAAAGGGAACACTGGTGGGAAGTGTTATATATGTCAACCTGTAAATACCTTGTTTAACCACCAGAGGGCACATACCCTGGAGTCCCAAGGGATCCAACAATCCTTTGGGAGCATCTGTACTTAAGGAGGCCTCACAGGCTAGAGAGGCACTCTGGAAACTTGCAATAAAAGACTAAGGTCACACTTTACTTTGAGCTCACAGTATCTGGTCAGACTCTTCATTCATACACTACAACTGGTGACGAGATACAGATGACCAACCCCACCGCAATGATGCAGAGAACAGTGGGTATCCTGGAGAAATTTTCAGAGGGAGATGATTGGGAAACCTTCTTGGAGCAACTCGACCAATACTTTGTGGCTAACGAGCTGGAAGGAGAAGTGAACACTGCCAAACGAAGGGCGATTCTCCTCACCATTTGCAAGGCACCAACGTATGGCTTCATGAAAAATCTGCTTGCTCCAGCAAAACCCACAGAGAAATCGTATGATGATTTGTGCACACTGGTCCGGGAGCATCTTAACCTGAAGGAAAGTGTTCTGATGGCGAGGTACCGGTTCTACACGTGCAAGAGGTCTGAAGGCCAGCAAGTGGCGAGCTATGTCGCCGAGCTAAGACACCTTGCAGGACATTGCGAATTTGAAGGACATTTGCAGCATATGCTCAGAGACTTCTTTGTACTTGGCATTGGCCATGAAGTAATACTTCGCAAACTTTTGACTGTAGAGACCCCAACCTTGAGTAAAGCCATAGCGGTAGCCCAGGCATTCATCGCCACCAGTGACAATACCAAGCAAATCTCTCAGCACAGGAGTGCTGCTACAAGTACTGAGAACAAAGTAATGTTGTTTTTGAATCGTAACGTACAGGGCAGGTCACACATACCTGCAGCTGCACATCCGCAGATGTCTCAGAGTCCACCATCAAGGGTGATGAATGCTAGGCCATTAACACCTTGTTGGTGCTGCGGGGTTGATCATCGTTTCCATTCATGCCGCTTCAAAGGATACATTTGCAAGGACTATGGAACAATGGGACATCTCCAGTGTATGTGCAGGCGAGCTGCAAATCCTGCTAATCCTGCAAACAACCAGGTTGCAGAGGAGGACAGATCCACGGAGGATCATGACGAACTAGAGCCTCAGACCAAGGAGGCAGAGGTACACACATTTACCACAAAGTGTCCCCCGATAATGCTGAAGGTTGAATTTAATGGACTCCCGGTTTCAATGGAGCTGGACATGGGCACAAGCCAGTCCATTATGAGCAAAAAGACTTTCGATAAATTGTGGTGCAGCAAGGCCTCAAGGCCAGTCCTGACGCCCATTCGCAATAAACTGAGAATTTACACAAAGGAACTAATTCCCGTAATCGGCAGTGTTACTGTAAAGGACTCCTACGATGGAGCGGTGCACAAGTTACCACTCTGGGTGGTACTAGGCGATGGTCTCACGCTGCTCAGCAGGAGTTGGCTGGGGAAGATACGTTGGAACTGGGATGACGTCTGAGCGCTCTCGCCCTTCGACGACACTTCGTGTGCTCAGGTTCTAAACAAGTTCCCCTCGCTGTTCGAACCAGGCATCGGGAAGTTCCAAGGAGCAAAAGTGCAGATCCACCTAATTCCGGGGGCGCGACCCATCCATCACAAGGCGAGAGCAGTTTCGTACATGATGAGAGAGAGGGCGGAGATAGAGCTGGACCGGCTGCAACGTGAGGGCATCATTTCGCCAATTGAATTGAACGAGTAGGCCAGTCCAATTATTCCAGTCCTCAAGGAAGACAGCACCGTCAGAATCTGTGGTGATTACAAAGTAACAATCAATCGTTTCTCCCTGCAGGATCAATACCCACTACCAAAGGCAGACGACCTTTTTGCGATGCTGACAGGAGGAAAGACGTTCACGAAGCTGGACTTGACCTCGGCCTACATGACGCAGGAGCTGGAGGGATCATCGAAGGGCCTCACCTGCATCAACACGCACAAAGGTCTCTTTATTTACAACAGATGCCCGTTTGGGATTCGATCAGCCGCGGCGATATTCCAGAGAAATATGGAAAGCTTACTGAAGTTGGTCCCGCGCACCGTGGTCTTCCAGGACGATATCTTGGTTACAGGTGTGTACACAGTCGAGCATCTGCAGAACATGGAGGAGGTTATTAGTCGGCTTAATCGCGCAGGACTCAAGTTAAAATGCTCAATGTGCGTTTTCCTGGCACCTGAAGTGGAGTTCCTGGGGAGAAGAATCACTGCGGATAGCATCAGGCCCACCGATTCAAAGACGGAGGCAATCGAGAACGCACCGAGGCCACAGAACGTGACGGAGCTGCGGTCGTTTCTAGGACTCCTGAACTACTTTGGTAACTTATTAACGGGTCTCAGCACACTGTTAGAACCACTGCACTCTTTACTGCATAAAGGAGATGAATGAGTATGGGGTAAAAGCCAAGAAAATGCCTTTGTAAAAGCTAGAAAACTGTTCTGCTCAAACAAATTGCTTGTGTTGTATGATCCATGTAAGCGTTTGGTACTAGCATGTGATGCGTCGTCATACGGTGTCGGGTGTGTATTGCAACAAGCTAATGAATCTGGGAAATTGCAACTGGTTACTTATGCATCCAGGAGTCTATCTAAGGCTGAGAGGGCGTACAGCATGATTAAAAAATAAGTGTTAGCGTGTGTTCATGGGGTAAAGAAAATGAATCAATATCTGTTTGGGCTCAAATTTGAATTGGAAACTGACCACAAGGCATCTATATCCCTCTTTTCTGAAAGTAAGGGGATAACTACGAATGCATCGGCCCACATCCAGAGATGGGCGCTCACTTTGTCCGCATACAACTACTCCATCCGCCACAGGCCAGGCACAGAAAACTGTGCCAATGCTCTCAGTAGGCTGCCGTTCCCCACCACGGGGATGAAAATGGCACAGCCCGCAGATTTAGTCATGGTAATGGAAGTATTCGAGCGTGAGCAATCACCCATTACCGCCCGACAGATTAGAACCTGGACGAGCCAGGACCCCTTACTATCCTTTGTAAAAAACTGTGTGTTTCACGGGAGCTGGTCCAGTGTCCCATTAGAAATGCAGGAAGAAATAAAGCCGTACCAGCGGCGCAAAGTTGAAATGTCTATACAGGCAGACTGCCTTCTGTGGGGTAATCGGGTAGTGGTACCTAAAAAGGGCAGGGACACTTTCATTAGTGACCTCCACAGTACCCACACAGGCATTGTAATGATGAAAGCGATAGCCAGATCCCATGTGTGGTGGCCTGGTATCGATGCAGACTTAGAGACCTACATGCACAAATATAACACATGTTCACAGTTAAGCAATGCACCCAGGGAGGCGCCACTAAGTTTATGGTCTTGGCCTCCAAACCATGGCCCAGGGTTCATGTCGACTATGCAGGCCCGTTCTTGGGAAAAATGTTCCTAGTGGTTGTAGACGCATACTCCAAATGGATTGAATGTGAGATAATGTCGGCAAGCACGTCCGCTGCCACCACTGAAAGCCTTCAGGCCATGTTTGCCACGCACAGCCTGCCTGATGTCCTTGTGAGTGACAATGGGCTGTACTTCGCCAGTGCCGTGTTCAAAGAGTTCATGACCCGCAATGGGATCAAAAATGTCACATCTGCCCCGTTCAAACCAGCATCCAATGGTCAGGCAGAGAGAGCAGTGCAAACAATCAAGCAGAGCTTGAAGAGGGCAACTGAAGGCTCACTGCAGACTCGTCTATCCCAAGTCCTGCTTAGTTACCGCACGAGACCCCCACTCACTCACTGGGATTCTACCCGCTGAACTGCTCATGAAAAGGGCACTTAAGACAAGGCTCTCATTAGTCCACCCTGATCTACACGAACAGGTCGAGAGCAGGCGGCTTCAACAAAGTACACATCATGATAGCGCAAATGTGTCACATGAAATTGAGATTAATGATCCTGTATTTGTGTTGAACTAAGGACAAGGTCCTAAGTGGCTTCCCGGCACTGTTGTGGCCAAAGAGTGTTTCGGGTCAAACTTTCAAATGGACTCATCTACAGGAAACACTTGGACCAAACCAAACTCAGATTCACGGACTATCCAGAGCAACCCACATTAGACCCGACCTTTTTTGACCCCCCAACACACAAACCAGTGGTAACTGACACCGCAGTTGACCACAAAGCAGAACACATCACCGGCAGAAGCCCAGCAGGACTCACCACATCAGGCAGCCCAGCAAGGCCAGCTGCACAGCAGCCCAGCGAGGGCCCAACAAATGTCTCACCAAAACCAGCATTTGCACCGAGACGATCAACCAGGGAAAGAAAGACCCCAGATCGACTCACATTGTAAATAGTTAAACTATTGACTTTGGGGGGGGGGGGCGGAAGAGATGGGAGTGTTGTTATATATGTAAACCTGTAAATACCTTGTTTAACCACCAGAGGGCTCATCCCCTGGAGTCCCAAGCCATCCCACAATCCCTTGGGAGCACCTGTACTTAAGGAGGCCTCACAGGCTGGAGAGGCACTTTGGAGACCTGCAATAAAAGACTACGGTCATACTTTACTTTGAGCTCACAGTATCTGGTCAGACTCTTTATTCATACACTACAGTAAGTGTAGGGTGCTTGGGAGAAACACGGGACTTTTGGTCCTGCGGTTCCCAAAGCTCTCCACCACCAGGGTTTTCCTCACGTCGTGTCTTGGCCTGCTGCAGACTAATTGATAAGAGATTGATGTCATGATTAGTCAACAGCTCCTTTATTGGTGTATTATCATCATCATCATAGGCAGTCCCTCGGAATTGAGGAGGACTTGCTTCCACTCTTAACATGAATTCTAAGGTCGCTAAATAGTCCAATACGAAACCTGTCGCTATTGGAGTTGTCCTGACGTTCCAGGTCCCGAACTTCATGTTAGAGGAGTGGAAGATGCCTGTGCGTAAGTTCTTTTAATGTGGGGTGGTCATTGCACACCGGCTACCACACATGCTAAACTGAACAAGGTCTTGATCCAGTGGCAAGGGGGTCCAAAACCAGGCTCTGTTGTATGGGCCTAGTTGCCTACGGCAAGGTGTTAGCCGCAGACTCGCCGCTGAGTAGTGCCCTTGGTGGTATATGGTTACAAAGATAGCAGGAGGTGATCTAGATGGACCTTGGGAGTTTATGTCTAGCAATTCCTAGGTTACTTTTCCAACCTCGAACAACTGTTGACTTAATTCATTCCTGAACCGAGATTGTGTCACAAATAAGGACAATCTATCACCCGTTGCCACCGTTTGGTTCTACAACCAATTACTATTGGTTACCATTACAATGGAAACATTGGACTTTGCCCAAATAGCTAGCTGACTTCCATTATTAAATCACATTTCCATGCCTTTCTAAAATCATATAGGATATAATACAAAATCCCCCTAAGACACTGAGGGGGCTTGACAGGGTAGATGTAGAGAGGATGTTTCCCCTCATGAGGGAATCTAGAACTAGAGGGCATAGCTTCAGAATAAGGGGTCATCCATTTAAGACAGAGATGAGGAGGAATTTATTCTCTCAGAGGTCATGAATCTTTGGAATTCTCTACCCCAGGGAGCTGTGGAAGCTGAGCCATTGAATATATTCAAGGCTGAGATAGATAGATTCTTGAACTATAGGGGAGTCAAAGGTTCTGGATAACAGGCAGGAAAGTGGAATTGAGGCCAAGATCAGATCAGCCATGATCTTATAGAATGGTGGAAAAGGCTCGAGGGGTCGTATGGCCTACTCCTGCTCCTATTTCTTATGTTCTCATGTCCCGCAAACCTACTGGAATTATTGGAGAACATAACTGTGTTAGTGGATAAGGTATCCATCATGATATTATTAAATTTGCTAATGGCATGAAGTTATGTGGGCAGGTAATAAGTAGGAGATGTATAATCTTCAGAGAGTCTTTGAGCACATATGTAGGTGGACTGAGATAGAAGAGCACTTTGAAGATCTCCTCAATCGAGACTCTGCCTTTGACTCGAGTGTCCTCGACTCCATCCCGCAGCATGCGACCCGCCACCAACTCAGTGAAACTCCAATGTTGCACGAGGTAGGCAAAGCCATAAAACAGTTCAAGATTAACAAGGCTATGAGTGGAATCCCTGCTGAGGCACTAAAGTATGGCGGAGAGGCGCTGTTGGTGCGGATACATGACCGCATCTCTCTCATCTGTAGGGAGGAGAGCATGCTGGGAGATCCAAGAGATGCAGTGATTGTGACCATTTTTAAAGAAGGGGACTAGTCCGACTGCGGCAACTACAGGGGAATCTCCCTACTATCAGCCACTGGGAAGGTTGTCGCTAGAGTTCTCCTCAACCGTCTTCTCCCTGTGGCCAAGGAGCTCCTCCTGGAATCACAGTGCGGATTTCGTCCCCTACGGGGCACAACGGACATGATCTTTGCAGCGTGACAGCTGCAGGAAAAATGCAGGGAGCAGTGCCAGCCCTTATATATGGCCTTCTTCGATCTTACAAAGGCCTTTAACACTGTCAATCGTGAGGGTCTATGGAGAGTCGTCCTCCGTTTCGGATGCCCCCAAAAGTTTGTCAACAACCTTCGCCTGCTCCACGACGATATGCAGGCCGTGATCCTTACCAATGGATCCATTACAGACCCAATCCACGTCCGGACCGGGGTCAAACAGGGCTGCATCATCGCTCCAACACTCGTCTCAATCTTCCTCGCCGCCAAGCTCCACCTCACAATCAACAAGCTCCCCGCTGGAGTGGAACTAAACTACAGAACCAGTGGGAAGCTGTTTAACCTACGCCACCTCCAGTCAGGTCCAAGATCACCCCAACCTCTGTCGTTGAGCTGTAGTTCGCGGACGATGCCTGTGTCTGCGCACATTCTGAGGCTGAACTCCAGGATATAGTCAATGTATTCACCGAGGCATATGAAAGCATGGTCCTTACGCTTAACATCCGTAAGAGAAAGGTCCTCCACCAGCCTGTCCCCGCCGCACAGCACTGCCCTCCAATCATCAAGATTCACGGCGCGGCCCTCGACAATGTGGACCATATCCCATATCTCGGGAGCCTTTTATCAACAAAGGCAGACATTGATGCAGAGATTCAACATTGGCTCCAGTGCGCTAGTGAAGCCTTCGACCGTCTGAGGAAAAGAGTGTTTGAAGACCTGGTCCTCAAATCTACCACCAAGCTCATGGTCTACAGGGCTATCGTAATACCCGCCCTCCTGTGTGGATCTGAGGCATGGATGATGTATAGAAGGCACCTTAAGTCGCTGGAGATATATCACCAACAATGTCTCCGCAAGATCTTGCAAATGCCCTGGGAGGAGAGGCGCACCAACATCAGTGTCCTCGTCCAGGCTAACATCCCCAGTATTGAAGCACTGACCACACTTGATCAGCTTCGCTGGGCAGGCCACATAGTTCGCATGCCAGATACGAGACTCCCTAAGCAAATGCTTTATGCGGAGCTCCTTCATGGTAAACGAGCCAAAGGTGGGCAGCGGAAGCATTACAAGGACATCCTCATAGCCTCCCTGGTAAAGTGCGACATCACCACTGACACCTGGGAGACCCTGGCCGAAGACCACCCGAGGTGGAGAAAGTGCATCCGGGAGTTCTTCGAGTCTCAACGCAAAGCGTGTGAAAAGGTCAAGCGCAGACAGCAGAAGGAGCGCGCAGCAAACCAGCCCCACCCACCTCTTCCCTCGACGAATGTCTGTCCCACCTGTGGCAGGGTCTGTGGCTCTCGTATTGGACTGTTCAGCCACCAGAGACTTCACTTTGGGAGTGGAAGCAAGTCTTCCTCAATTTCGAGGGACTGCATATGATGAGATGAAGAGATGTGCTTTAATATAGACAAATGTAAGGCAATACATATAGAAACGGGAAACAATAAAAATGTATCACGCTGGCAGAAGCTGAAAATGAAGAGAGTGATCATTGATCATACCCTAAATCATTTGGTCAGTGTCAAGCAGTTACCAATAAAGGTACAGTCCTCCCTGCCGTATATAGTGGGTGCGTTGATACTAATGTGATTCGCCCACTATCCGCATTGGACAGTTTAAAGGGGTAGCACAATTACTGTCAAACAAGACTGTAACAAATCACTATTGAAGCAGTAACCCCACATCACTTAGAGGGGATTAAGTGCAGAAGGTAATTGGGACCTTAACGAGGTACTATTTACTTATTGAGCATGGTTGTTATTGCAGTCCGGGCTGCAGCAGTGCAAACTGCAACTTGACACCAGCAAGAGGGGGTTTTAATGAGGTGCGAACTACTGTTTCTGCCCAAAATTCACCGACCGTTTAACACGCTGCAGGTGGCAGCTTTGCAATTGACTATAACAAAAAAAAATAACGGAATGATTAGTGCTTTTTGGCCGATTTAAACGATTGCCTGATTTAAACGTGGGCACTTTGCGTATTGGGATAGTTCTGGTGGGCATTGAACTACAAATCAGAGGAACTTTCGCTGCCAATTTACAGATTAATTGTGAGGACAGTTCTGGCATATAGTATGCACTTTTGGCCACCAGCAATGTTTTGGTTTAGCGACTGCACAGCTGTTTGAAGCTCCTGCACAGGCCACTTGCAGGTTTCCCAATGGAAAAACCGCGCATGCGTGGAAGTTGGAATGGGCAGCACAGTCCCTTAAAGGGGCCACACCCAAAAACTGATTAGAGGGAACATTGGTCACCGTACCTCAAAGCATACAGGTGCATCAAAAATGGTCCAGACCAAGAGTGAGCAGTGCAATTTCAGGCCCAGGGGCACTAATTCATGAAAATATACAAAGCGACAACATTGATTTCTGCTGCGGAAATGAGGATTGAATGGAAACATGATGCAAGGCTTGAAAATAGTCAAAGATAAAGAAAAGGCTGAAATAAGTGAATTAACTTGGACTTTGCAATTGGATTCAAATACAAGATACACAAGCCTTGGTCAAGGTTAGAGGTTAGAAAAAATATTTTTCTCAAAAGGACAGCAGACATGTGGAACAGATTCCCAGAGAAGGTGGCTGATTCAGGGTTACTGACACCTTTAAAGGGGACCGAGATTGATCGCTAATCAAAAAGAAAGACTTGCATTTATACAGCAGCTGATGGAGACTTTGGGCAGCTTCAATCAATTGATACGTTTAACGTGAGATCAGGTCAACCTCTGCTACAATGTCTTGGTTCTATTTATGTCTCTTTTTATAAAGAAAGACTTGCCTTTCACGACCACCGGACGTCTCAAAGTACTTTACAGCCAGTGAAGTATTTTTGAAGTGTAGTCACTGTTTTAATGTAGGAAACGCATCAGCCAACTTGCACGTAGCAAGCTCCCACAAACAGCCATGTAATAATTACCAAATTGTCTGTTTTTGTTATGTTTATTGAGGGATAAATATTGGTCAGGACACTAGGGATAACTCCCCTGCTCATCTTCGAAATAGTGGCCGTGGGATCTTTTACGTCCACCTGAGAGGGCAAACGGGGTCTCAGTTTAACGTCTCATCTGAAAGACAGCACCTCTGACAGTGCAGCACTCCCTCAGCACTGCGCTGGAATGTCAGCCTAGATTTAAGTACTCAAGTCTCTGGAGAGGGACTTGAACCCACAACCTTCTGACTCAGAGGCGAGGGTACTACCCACTGAGCCACAGCTGACAGAGAGGGCTTGAATGTGAGAGAGATATTAATTGCACTGCTTGATTCTTTTTTCAAAGCAGGTAGAGGAAAGATCCTAGTGCAAATCTGCCTTGCACCTTTTGTCGTTTAATACCTGCTGCCCTCCACCCAATCATAGCAGTCAACATTTTATATCTTATAATACTCCTGTGAAGCACTTTGCTACGTTTTACTACGTTAAAGGCGCTATATAAATACAAGTTGTTGTTGTTTTCTCCCCCTCCACCCCGCCCCCCGCACCCTTTTCCATGGCTCCATGCTTGCTTCAAAACAGTTAAATCTCTAAACTGTTCCAGTTCTGATGAAAGGCCATCGACTTAAAACGTTAACTCTGTTTCTCTCTCCACAGATGCTGCCTGACCTGCTGCGTGTTTCCAGCATCCGCAGTATATTTGCTTTTATCAATTTAATGTCAATTTGTGCTGAATTCTAGGCAGGTTTGTGATGTGGCCCATGCCCACTGGGAACTGGGTTGAGGCCAACCAATCTTTTTTTTACATAAGCCCCTCAAGAGTCAACAGTGAAAGGAGACATTCATCTCATCTCCATGGACTGAGCTTGAACACAGGGTCCAGGGATGAAGGGGGACAATGGGGGACAGAGATAGACAGTTTCTTAACCCATAAGGGAATAAGGGGTTATCGGGAGCGGCCAGGGAAGTGGAGCTGAGTCCATGATCGGATCAGCCATGATCGTATTAAATAGCGGAGCAGGCTCAAGGGGCCATATGGCCTACTCCTGCTCCTATTCCTTATGTTCTTATGTTCTTATCTCACTATGTCATCTAGTCACTTTTACTGAGACTCTCACCGCTATTTTTGCATGTACAATATCAGAATGAGCACAAGTCACAATAGTGCAAATGAAAGTTTGTCACCAAAGCTTTTTATAGTTATAACAAACTGTCAGAGAGACAGCAGCAGTGAAAAATATGACCAAAAACGCAGAGCAAATAGTCTGAAGTTTATCATAGATGCCAATAAATCACTCATTGATAGCAGGCCTGTTTCAGCACTAAGTGAGCGGATGTAAACCACTTAAACACTGATAAGGTCGAGAGCAGATTGATGAGTGCCAATTGTCAGCAATAAGCCAGAAAAAAACCCACTGGCAACGTTTAATGAACCATCACTCTTGTCTCTAGAACTGTAGCACAGTTTTGGGTCCAACCACTCAGTAACACTGATGACTGAAAATCAGACAGAAAAAGTCTGGTTATCCGAGATCTGCTTCAAAGAATGCTTTGTAGGTTCCGCGGAAGGCCTTGAATGCTCTGCATCACTATGGTGACTCGACAAAAGTGTTGGGAGAACCTCCAAACCATAGTTCAACTGTTTGCTTCCTGGTCATTTCCTGGTCATCTATTCTTGTTCATGCTACACTCCCCACCGCTTATACTGAGTGCATTCGTGCTAACGAGCTTTTCACGCTATACACAGTGGCCAATAAATCCATCTGAATGCACCAAGACAATGTAGCAGAGGTTACATAAATTTGCCAGCACAGAAACAGGCCATTCGATGATGTTTATGCTCAACACGAGCCAAATGGCCGACTCCTGCACCGAATTCTTATGTTCTCTCGCCCTACTTCATCTAAGCTGATATGTCCTTACTATACAGTACAAATGCACACGAGGCCCATACTTGAGAGAAGGTCACTCTGTGACCAGTAACCTTTATCCCAGCACTGAAGTGATGAAGGTGGGTGGAGCTTCCCTTTTTATACCTGAAAGTCCAGGTTAGGAGTGTCTCCCACAAATTCACCACCTAGTGGTCAATGTTCTCAAGGTGTACAACTTAGGTCAGTTTATACATGTATTACAATGACAGTTGAATACATGACATCACATCCCCCCCAAAGTCTTATTGGGATCACAGGTTAAGTCTCTCTGGTGGTTTATGCTCCCTTGTAGAGCGCCTGAGTTGGGGCACCGATTGTTGGGCGCTGTCCTGAGTGTCTGCTGTTTGCGGTGCCTCAGGCCTATCCAGACTGCCCATAGTGACTGGGCTCTCCTCCCTTTGGTTCCGGTGTTCGGTCACCTGTGGTGGAGTGAACTCTATAACGTGTTCTTCCTCTGCTTCTTCTATGGGATTGCTGAACCTCCTTTTTGTTTGATCCACGTGTTTGCGGCAGATTTGTTCATTGGTAAGTTTAACTACCAGAATCCTATTCCCCTCTTTGGCAGTCACAGTGCCTGCGAGCCATTTGGGCCCTGCAGTGTAGTTGAGGACAAAGACAGGGTCATTGACATCAAGACATCGCACCCTCGCATTCCCATCGTGGTAGTCACATTGTGACCGGCGCCAGCTCTCAACAATTTCTTTCATGGTGGGGTGTATGAGGGATAACCTGGTTTTGAGCATCCTTTTCATTAGCAGCTCTGCGGGTGGAACCCCTGTGAGCAAGTGTGGTCGTGATCTATTGGTCAACAGGAGGCATGATAAGCGGCTTTGTAGGGAACCCCCTTGGATTTTGAGCATTCCCCCATTTGATTATCTGCACTGCTCGTTCTGCCTGGCCGTTTGAGGCCGGCTTGAACAGTGCTGTTCTAACATGGTTGATACCATTTCCTGCCATGAAGTCCTGGAATTCAGTGCTTGTAAAGCACAGGCCATTGTCGCTGACCAAGACGTCCGGTAGACCATGGGCGGCGAACATTGCCCGTAGACTTTCTACCGTGGCAGAGGATGTGCTTGAATTGAGAACATCACACTCGATCCATTTGGAGTAGGCATCTACTACAACCAAAAACATATTTCCCGTGAAAGGACCTGTGTAGTCCACATGGATGTGTGACCATGGCTTGGCGGGCCAGGACCAGGGGGGCTTCCCTGGGCGCATTACCCAGTTGGGCACACGTGTTGCACCTGCGAACACAAAGTTCCAGGTCTGCATCTATCCCTGGCCACAAAACGTGTGACCTGGCAATTGCCTTCATCATGACAATGCCCGGGTGCTCATTGAGGATGAACACCTCTCTGCCCATCTGGGGCATGACTACTCGGTTTCCCCATAGAAGGCAATCGGCCTGAATCGAGAGTTCATCCTTGCGCCTGTGAAATGGTTTAAATTCCTCAGCACATGCCCCGTACGTGGCTGCCCAGTCCCCATCCAGGACACATTTCTTGACTAAAGACAGTAGTGGGTCTCTATTAGTCTAGACTTTGATCTGACGGGCTGTCACGGGTGAGCCTTCGCTTTCGAAAGCTTCAACAGCCATGACCATCTCAGCAGCATGCTCGGTTGCCCCCTCGGTGGTGGCTAGTGGGAGCCTGCTGAGTGCATCGGCGCAGTTTTCAGTGCCCGGTCTGTGCCGAATTGTATAGTCATAGACGGCTAACATGAGTGCCCACCTCTGTATGCGGGCCAACGTATTTGCATTTATGGCCTTGTCATCGGCCAAAAGGGACGTAAGGAGTTTGTGATCTGTCTCCAGCTCAAATTTCCTGCCAAACAGGTACTGGTGCATTTTGTTTTACAGCATATACACATGCAAGCGCTTCCTTTTCTACCATCCCGTAGCCCCTTTCTGCCTGGGACAGACTTCTGGAGGCATAAGCTACCGGCTGTAACTGACCCTTGGCATTAACATGCTGCAACACACACCCGACCACATAGGACGACGCATCACATGTTAACACAAGTATCTTACATGGATCATATAGCATTAACAGATTGTTGGAGCATAACAAATTGCATGCTCTATCAAAAGCCCTTTCCTGGCTGTCCCTCCAGACCCATTTGCGGCATTTGCGTAGGAGCATGTGTTGCGGCTTTAACAGCGTGTTCAATTTGGGCAGAAAGTTACCAAAATAGTTCAGGAGCCCCAGGAACGAACGCAGCTCCGTCGTGTTACGGGGCCTGGGTGCTCTCTGGATCGCTTCCGTTTTCGACACAGTAGGTCTGATCCCGTCTGCTGCTACCCTCATCCCCAGGAATTCTACCTCTGGAGCTAAGAAGACGCACTTTGCCTTTTTCAGTCGCAGACCTACCTGGTCCAGTCTGCGAAGCACCTCCTCCTGGTTATGGAGGTGTTCTTCAGTATCGCAACTCGTGATGAGGATGTCGTCTTGAAAAACCACCCTCCTTGGAATCGACTTGAGGAGACTTTCCATGTTTCGTTGAAAGATTGCAGCAGCCGAGCGAATCACGAACGGACATCTGTTGTACTCAAACAACACCTTGTGTGTCGTGATGGTAGTCAGCTTCTTTGACTCACTCGCCAGCTCCTGGGTCATGTAAGCTGAGGTCAGGTCCAATTTTGAAAAAAGTTTGCCACCGGATAGCGTCACAAAGAGGTCCTCCACTCTCGGTAGCGGGTACTGGTCTTGGAGTGACACCCGATTGATGGTGGCCTTGTAATCACCACATATCCTGACCGACCCATCCGCCTTGAGCACCGGCACAATCGGGCTCGGCCAGTCACTGAATTCGACTGGCGAGATGATGCCTTCCCTCAACAGGCGGTCCAGTTCGCCTTCTATCTTTTCCCACATCACGTACGGTACCGCTCTGGCCTTGTGGTGTACTGGCCTGGCGTCCGGGTTTATGTGAATCACTACCTTGGTCCCCATGAAAGTGCCAATACCGGGTTAAAATAGTGAGTCAAATTTGTCCAGGACCTGTGAGCATGATATTCGCTCCACAGAAGAAATTGCATTGACATCGCCCCACTTCCAGTTCATGACAGCAAGCCAACTCCTCCCCAGCAGTGCGGGATCGTCCCCCGGGACAATCCAGAGTGGCAACCTGTTCTACGAATCTTTTTGGGTCACGACTACCGTGGCGCTGCCTAGCACCGGAACAATCTCCTTTGTATATGTCCATAGCTGTGCGTCAATCCGCAATAATTTTGGCCTCCTGGCCTTGGATGCCCACAACTTGTCGAATTGTTTGATACTCATCTGGGATTGGCTGGCCCCCGTGTTTAGCTCCATTGATACTGGGATGCCATTAAGGAGCACTTTCATCATTATCGGTGGCGTCCTGGTGTATGAACTGTATATGTGCTCCACATGAACTCGCTGAACTTCAGCTTCCAGCGATTTCCCCCAGTGTCCATTTGGCCTCATTGGGCTTGCATCGGGCCCGCATCGGGCCCGTCCTCCTTGTACATCAACCTGGCTGCAGGCTTCGTGCACATACACGCCAAGTGACCGCTATCGTTGCAATTTCTGCAGGTATGTTGCTGATACTTGCAAGCTCTGGCTGTGTGTTTGACTCCACACCTCCAACATGAGCCATTGTTGGAAACAAGAGGTCCATTACCAGTCGATCGTCTCTGACTGTCTCTGTAACTGTCCTTAAACGCACCATTGACAGGTGTTGATGGCCCCCTTACTGGCTGCATTGTCACTTGCGATGGCATGAATCGCTGTTCAGCTAGCCATTGTCTCTGTTGAATTCCCCCTTTGGGTTCGACTACATGCTTGGGCATGTCCGATTGCCCTTGTCTTCCTGGAGAACTGTGTGCCGCGTTAACAATGTTGACACCCTGTCCATTTGCTGCATTTAAACCAAGATTTTTGTCAAACATCATTCTGGTCTCTTCCTCCCCTGAGATGAATGTCTGGGCCATTAAAGCCACCGTTTCCAGGGTCAAGTCTTTGGTCTCAATCAGTTTCCTGAAAGCCCCAGCGTGCCCGATGCCCTCAATAAAAAAGTCTCGCAGCATCTCCACTCTGCATGCATCTGGGAACTTACATAGGCTCGCCAGTCGCCGGAGGTCTGCCACGAAGTCTAGAACGCATTGCCCTTCTCGCCACCGGTGCGTGTAAAACTGGTGTCTCGCCATGTGCATGCTGCTCGCCGGTTTAAAGTGTTCCCGATCAACTTACTGAACTCTTCAAAAGTCTTGTCCGCCGGCTTCTCTGGCGTGAGAAGGTCCTTCATCAGGGAGTACGTCCTGGATCCACAAACCGTCAGGAGATGAGCCCTGCGTTTGTCGGCCGAATCCTGTCCCAGCCATTTCTTAGTGACGAAACTTTGCTGTAGTCTCTCAATAAAATCGTCCCAATCATCACCAACACAGTACCTCTCTTCTGTGCTGCTAGTGGCCATGCTCGCGGTTTAAATCCCAGTTTCTCGTCACGAATGATATTTCACATTCTCACCACTCTTTGACTAAAGAAGTTTCTCCTGAATTCCCTATTGGATTTAATAGTGACTGTCTTATATTTATGGCTCCTAGTTTTGGTCTCGCCCACAAGTGGAAACATTTTCTCCACGTCTACGCAATCGAACCCTTTCAGTATCTTAAAGACTTCCATCACGAAGTCCCTCCGCCTTCTCTTTCCTAGAGAACAGAGCCCCAGCCTGTTCAGTATTTCTTGATAGCTATAACCTCTCAGTTCTAGTTTCCTGATAGGTTTAACATGAGATCAGATCAATCAGCTGATGGAGACTTCGGGCAGTTCAACTATCTCACGTGGTTGTTAATAGTGCGACCAGCTAATGGAGACTTTTGGCAGCTTCAATCAGCTGATACGTTTAACGTGAGATCAGGTCAACCTCTTCTACAATGTCTTGGTTCTATTTAAGTCTCTTTTTATAAAGAAAGAAGAAAGACTTGCATTTCTATAGCGTCTTTCACGACCACCGGATGTCTCAAAGCGCTTTACAGCCAATGACATATTTTTGAAGTGTAGTCACTGTAATGTAGGAAACGCAGCAGCCAACTTGCGCACAGCAAACTCGCATAAACAGCCATGTGATAATGATCAGATCGTCTGTTTTTGTTATATTGATTGAGGGATATATATTGGCCAGGACACCGGGGATAACTTCCCTTCGAAATAGTGGCTGTGGGATCTTTTACTTCCACCCGAGAGAGCAGACGGGGCCTCGGTTTAACGTCTCATCCGAAAGACGGCACCTCAGCACTGCACTGGAGTGTCAGCCTAGATTTATGTGCCCAAGTACCTGAAGTGGGACTTGAACCCACAACCTTCTGACTCAGAGGCGAGTGTGCTACCCACTGAGCCAAAAGCTGACATGTTGCAAAGTGGGATGTTAATTGGATGCGGCCATAAAAAATACACAAAATAACCGACACACTTAATACGTTATAAGCAGCAGCTATGTAATTGACGTCTATGGTGATGATTAGCGCCATTTGCCCGATATAGATGGCTGCCCAGTTCAAGTGAGGGCGGTGTAAGTGGTGGGACTATATAAACTTTGCATCCCAAAGCTTGTGGTGTAAATGATTTGTTATGTGGTTTCTCTCGACTGGTATAGTTACTAGAGAAGGTTAAGGGGTATGGTGGATATGTTGGAAGAAAGAAAACTGGATTAATAATTGGTTAGAAGGGAGAAAATGGAGAGTAGGGGTTAAGGACAGATTTTCAGAGTGGTTGGAAGTGGGTGATGGTATCCCACAATGTTCAGTTCTGGGGCCCCTTCTGTCACTGTATATATCAACGATTTGGATGAAGGCCTAGAGGGAGTGGTGCCAAAACTAGCAGATACCAAAATCGGAAGAATAGTCAATTTATAAGACCGAAGGAAGCTGCAAAGAGATTAGATTGTGGAATGGGTTAAAAAAAGTCAGATGGATTTAGTGTCAGTGAGTGTGAGGTGATACATTTTGGTTAGAAAATAATAGCCGTAATTATACAATATAGGGCCCGAAATTGGTGAAAGCTAAGTCCTGCCCAAAGGACCGCTGAGATCCTGACGGTACTTTGGGCGGAAGTTCCATGGAAAAATCTAGGAAAGACTACCCAGCGGCAAAAATGGGACTTAGCACGACAATTCTAGGTGGCAGCGGGCAGTAGCTCCCATTCTCGGCAGCAAATGCAATCTTCGACAAAGTACTGCCGAGGATTGAGTCGGGCCCAGGGAGAGAGGGGAACTGATGAAATAAAACATTTTCACAAAATAAAAAAACCCCACTAGAAATCCTTCAGGGGACCCCATCCACCTGAATCCCTGCAAAAAAAATGAAGTGAACTAACCTTTTTTTTTGCAGGTCTTCATACTTACCGTTGAGGTTAGACCTGCCTCCACGTGGAGGTCTCTACTCCTGCTGGAGCGGAGGACCGCCCGGACCAAACTGGCAGCTCGGTGGGTGGGAGAACGCTTCTGGGCATTGCACGTCGGCGTACACTGGCGGACGGTACCCAGCGGTCTTCTCTCCCCACCGGCGGGAGGCCTCCACCAAACTTGCTTGGAGGGGAGAGCGCCCAGAAACTGGGGAGACCGCTGAGAAAACTCGGCAGCAGCGGACGGCAATTCCACCAATTTCGGGCCCAAAGAATGGAAGTAGGCGCTTCAAAACAGCCCCTCGGGTTGATCAGGCTTCAAAAAAAGTTAATGTATGTTTTAGTTTTATCACGAGGTGTAGAATATAAAAACCAAGAACGAATGATGAGCCTATGTAAAACCTTACTAAGACCTCAATGGAGAACTGTGTGTAGGATTGGGCTTCACACTAGGTTTTAGAGAGGCTACAATGCAGATTAACTAGGATGCTGCCAGTTATGAGGAAATAAAATTTGAAGAAACACTTGAAAAATGGGGTCTTTTTTCACTAGAAAAATATAGATTATGGGGAAATGTGATAGAATTGTTTAAATTATGAAATAAATGGACAGGGTAGATAGAAATAGATTGTTTCTAGTAGTTTAGGGGTCTAGAATGAGGGGCATTAGATACAAGATTAAATAGAAGAGAATTGGAACAAGATGGCGGGAGACATTTATTTACACAGCGAGTTGAGAGGATGTAGAATTCACTTCCAGGGTAAGTGGTTGAGGCAGAAACTATGTTGACATTCAAGCTTGGATAGGTGTAGAAGGAAGTGGGGTTGAATGTATATGTGAACGGGGAGGGTAAATGCGATTAGGAATATTTGCTCCTGTGGAGGGTAAATGCCAAGACAGACTGGTTGGGCCGAATGGCCTGTTTCCAGGTTGTGTCAGGCTTTAAATTTTATTTTATTTTTTTAATTCATTCACGGGATGTGGGCATCGCTGGCAAGGCCAGCATTTATTGCCCATCCCTGATTGCCCTTGAGAAAGTGGTGGTGAGCCACCTTCTTGAACCGCTGCTGCCCGTGTACTGATAGTATTCCTACAGTGCTTTTAGAGAAGGAGTTCCAGGATATTGACCCAGCGACGATGAAGGAATGGCGATATTCTTCTAAATCAGAATGGTGTGTGATTTGGAGGGGAACGTGGAGGTGGTGGTGTTCCCATGTGCTTGTTGCCCTTGTCCTTTTAGGTGACAAGAGGTCGCGGGTTTGGGAGGTGCTGTCGAAGAAGCCTTGGTGAGTTCCTGCAGTGCATCTTGTAGATGGTACACACTGCAGCCACGGTGCGCCTGGTGAAGGAGGGAGTGGATGTTTAAGGTGGTGGATGTGGTGCCAACCAAGCGGGCTGCTTTGTCCTGGATGGCGTCGAGCATCTTTAGTGTTGTTGGAGCTGCACTCATCCAGGCAAGTGGAGAGTATTCCCTCACACTCCGGACTTGTGCCTTGTAGGTGGTGGAAAAGCTTTGGGGCATTAGGAGGTGAGACACTCGCCACAGAATACCCAGCCTCTGACCCGTTCTTGTTGCCACAGTATTTATTTGGCTGCCCACAAGTGTACTATATACCTTGTGATCAGATATACAATTACCCATGTAGCACTCCCTGGAGTTTGCATATTATTTCGAAAATATTCACTTTATACAGGCTAAAATAGCCAATCAAATTTATTACATTTAAAACATTTACAGAAGTAAACACACCAGGCACTAGTAGGTATTATTCAATGCAATCTTTTACATATAAAAAAGGTCTTTCGACTAGCATTTATCCATCAGGCTCTAAATATCACAGGTACAGATATACACAATCTTTTTGTTTAATCATTTAATGTTTAGTTCTCCTGACCTTAGGGAGGATCCAAAATTTACAACCAGTTGCTAATCTGATATGAACATAAGAATTAGAAACATAGAAACATAGAAAATAGATGCAGGAGCAGGCCATTTGGCCCTTTAAGCCTGCACCACCATTCAATATGATCATGGCTGATCATGCAACTTCAGTACCCCACTCCTGCCTTCTCTCAATACCCACTGATCCCTTTAGCTGTAAGGGCCACATCTAACTCCCTTTTGAATATATCCAACAAACTGGACTCAACAACTTTCTGTGGTAGAGAATTCCACAGGTTCACAATTCTCTGAGTGAATAAGTTTCTCCTCATCTTTGTCCTATATGGTTTATCCCTTATCCTTAGACTCTGACCCCCGGTTCTGGACTTCCCCAACATCAGGAATATTCTTCCTGAATCTAACCAGTCCAATCCCGTCAGAATTTTATATGCTTCTATCAGATCCCCTCTCATTCTTCTAAATTCGGAGCAGGAGTAGGCGATTTGGCACTTCGAGCCTGTGTCGAGCCATTCATCAAGATCATGGCTGATCTTCTACCTCAACACCACCTTCTCGCACTATCTCCATATCCCTTAGTTCCTAAAAATGTATCGACCTCTGACTTGAATATACTCAATGACTGAGCATCCACAGCCCTCTGGGGTTGAGAATTCCAAAGATTCACCACCCCGAGTGAAGAAATTTCTCCATCTCAGTACTAAATGGACGACTCCTTATTCTGAGACTGTGATCCCGTGTTCTAGATTCCCCAGCCAGGGGAAACACTTTCAAACATTAACACTGTCAAGCCTCTTAAGAATTGTATGTTTCAATTAGATCACCTCTCATTCTTCTAAACTCTAGGGAATGGAGGCTTAGTCTACTCAAACTCTCTTCATAGGACAATCCCCTCATCCCAGGAACCAGTCCAGTGAACCTTCGTTGCACTCCCTCTATTGGGTTCCTAACACAGATGAGGCTGCACACAGGGAGGTTAAAGTAACAGTGACCTCAGTCTTTAATAAGACACTCCAGAGTGAGGAACAGGCCTTAGGGGCCGGCTTATATACAGTGCTCCCAAAGGATGCTGGGATCTCTTGGAGCTTCAGGGGATGAGCTCCCTGGTGGCGGAACATGGGAGTGCATGCTTTACAGATACACAACTAAGGCAACTATGTCTTTCCTGAGGTAAGGAGACCAGAACTGTGCACAGTACTCCAGGTGTTGCCTCACCAATGCCCTGTATGATTGTAGTAGAATCTCATGAGAAAAAAAAAACAATCACACAGTTTACTCGACCTCGGACCTATTTACTGCAATTAGACATTATGGCCTTAAAGTGATACAAATACAGAGCAGAACAATACATCCCTTTATATAATGCTTCTGCCCTTACAAAACAGCATAACCCGCTGCTTACCACGAGAAATGCCTGGGGAAATCCGCTAGAGCTTTGTAGTTCTAGAAACAGTCCACAAAGGGCTAACTAATCCTTTCTGCTGTTAAAGAAAACAGTGTAAAAAACTTTACTCTAGCATCACTTAATTAATATTTCCCTTTGCGAGTCTGGCTTCATGCATAGCATTTCCTTCTAAGCCCCTCAGACTGTGAATGTCAGTGCTGCCACATTTTAAGGATATTTTGAAAATGGGCTGTCCGTCAAGCTGTATTGAAATCATTAGCAAAGTGACAGTACCGTTACCCTGAGACAAAAGCACAGAATCTCATGGTATTTCCCCGAGATTACAACGGACTATTGCAGAGAGTAGTTGCTGGAACAGGATAGTTTGTTAAACACATGGGGGTAGAAATTGGTATGCGTTGTGCTTAAATTGGGCACAATGTATACCAGTTCAGCAGTGGCACAGCCATTGCCCAATCCACACTACCCTGCAGCTGAAATTATGGGTCCCATTTCTCAGGCATTCCAGACAGGTTTCAGGGCATTGACTGTATAAATTAGAGCCTGAAGCCTATTAAAAAGCTCCTTTTCAATTTCTCTCAGCGATGAGCACCATTCCCAGTATCAGCTGAGCCCAATGGTGATTTTTTAAAAATTTATTTCTGTAGGGCCAACAGATGGAGTGCTCCTCCTCCCCCTTCCTCCCACCCCTCACCTTCCCCTTTCTCCTCTTTTCCCTTTCCTTCCTCCAAACCCTCCTTCTTTACCCCTCCCTCCTCTAAACCCCTCCTCCAACCCCAACCCGCCATTTTCCAGGCCCGGAGGTGAGCAGTGGCACAGAACTCTCAGGTAGACCTGGGGCCCTTGTAACTACGCCAATGAAGTGGCATTGGGGCCCTTGCCTGAAGTGGGGCACACCACCTGCTTCCTCGCAAACTCGTTGGCGGTTCGGCTCAGCTGGAAAACGCTCTCGTCCATCCTCTTGGTGAAAGTTTTGAACCCGTCGACACTGCTCTCCACCGCCTGCAGGTCGAGGGGGCTCTGCGGGGTGCTGAGCGTCAGGAAGAAGTTCCCCCCCACCACCACCATGTTGTCCTTCTCGGCTTTCCTCTTGCTCTGCTTCCAAGTCTTCTCGTCGTTGCAGGTGAGGACGTGCTTAAAGGCATTGCAGCAGGCCAGCACCGGGTGGCTCATCATGTGGTTCATCCACGGGGTCAGCCCTTTCTTCCGCTTGGAGATGAAGTCCTCCACGTAGCGGCCGGTGGCTTGCTTCTCGGGGATGATGGGGAACTTCGCTCCCGTGCTCACTCGATAACCAACTCGTCCCGTCGCAATCCAAGAACCCACCGCCGCCGCCGCCTCCCCCGTTCCCGGACAGCGGCTCGTCCGCCACCATCGAGTTATTGTCCCAGTCGTCGTCGTCGCCGCTGTGCGATGCTCTGGGGACTGGTCCTGTGCAGCCCCGCCAGGACCAGTCCCCAGAGGCCGCCGCCACCTGTTTGGGCGAGGGGCGGGGGACAGAAGGTGCTGGCAACGGGGCAGGCCGGTAGGGGGAAGCTGCTGGGGGGCTGAGGTCGTTCTCTGATTTAAAAAAAAATCTATGTTTGCATTGGGGCCCACATTCTCTAGTTACGCCACTGTCCTGACGATTTCACCACGTACCCTCTCACCACCGCGCTCAGCCAAACAGCCTTATTCCCCATCTCCAATATTTTTATAACTAATAAATTAAAAGTATTCAAGGGAAGTGAAAAGAAACATTTCCTTTAATGCCCCAATAGTTTTTCTCCAGGGTTGCCCACAGCAGTGTCCGGGAGATTAAACTTTAATTCCTGGAGACTCCAGGACAATCATCATCATTGGCAGTCCCTCGAACGAGGATGACTTACTTCCACATGAGTTCACAGATGTTTCAATGAAGGACCCGATATTCCAGTCCTGAACTCCAATTGAAGGGTGGAAGATGCCTGTGCGTGGATTTTTTTAATGTGTGGTGACCGTTGCACACCAGGCACCACACGGGCTCGACAGAGCTAGGCCTTTATCCAGTGGCAAGGATTAACCAGGATGACTGGAGACCAGCTCTGCTGCATGCTCCTAGCGCACACACACATCACAGTGTGGGCTGGCCCGTGCTGCCCCTGGGCCCTTGGCTCTTCTGGGCCTCGTACCCTCATTTGCCGCACCTCCGCCACGATCTCTCGCCGCTCCTCCGTCACAAACATTCGCCAGGACAATGCTGGAGGGTAGGCCGGTAGCTCACTGTGCTAATGAGGCCCAGCTCTCAAAATGGCTTCCCCTCGACGCTATCTTCCTCCAGCCGACCGCCTGAAAATTGCACGGAATGAAATCTATCCCCACATCTAAGAACATAAGAATTAGGAACAGGAATGGGCCATCTAGCCCCTCGAGCCTGCTCCGCCATTCAACAAGATCATGGCTGATCTGGCTGTGGACTCAGCTCCACTTACCCGCCCACTCCCCATAACCCTTAATTCCCTTATTGGTTAAAAATCTATCTATCTGTGATTTGAATACATTCAATGAGCTAGCCTCAACTGCTTCCTTGGGCAGAGAATTCCACAGATTCACAACCCTCTGGGAGAAGAAATTCCTTCTCAACTCGGTTTTAAATTGGCTCCCCCGTATTTTGAGGCTGTGCCCCCGAGTTCTAGTCTCCCCGACCAGTGGAAACAACCTCTCTGCTCTATCTTGTCTATCCCTTTCATTATTTTAAATGTTTCTATAAGATCACTCCTCATCCTTCTGAACTCCAACGAGTAAAGACCCAGTCTACTCAATCTATCATCATAAGGTAACCCCCTCATCTCCGGAATCAGCCAAGTGAATCGTCTCTGTATCCCCTCCAAAGCCAGTATATCCTTCCTTAAATAAGGTAACCAAAACTGCACGCAGTACTCCAGGTGCGGCTTCACCAATACCCTATACAGGTGCAGAAGGACCTCCCTGCTTTTGTACTCTATCCCTCTCGCAATGAAGGCCAACATTCCATTCGCCTTCCTGATTACCTGTTGCACCTGTTGGGATTCATGCACAAGGACCCCCAGGTCCCTCTGCACCGCAGCATGTTGTAATTTCTCCCCATTCAAATAATATTCCCTTTTACTGTTTTTTTTCCCAAGGTGGATGACCTCACACTTTCCAACATTGTACTTTCCAACATTGTATTCCATCTGCCAAACCTTAGCCCATTCGCTTAACCTATCTAAATCTCTTTGCAGCCTCTACACAACCCTCTTTCCCACTAATCTTTGTGTCATCTGCAAATTTTGTTACACTACACTCTGTCCCCTCTTCCAGGTCATCTATGTATATTGTAAACAGTTGTGGTCCCAGCACCGATCCCTGTGGCACAACACTAACCACCGATTTCCAACCCAAAAAGGACCCATTTATCCCGACTCTGCTTTCTGTTAGCCAGCCAATTCTCTATCCATGCTGATACATTTCCACTGATTCCGCGTACCTTTATCTTCTGCAGTAACCTTTTGTATGGTACCTTATCGAATGCCTTTTGGAAATCTAAATACACCACATCCATTGGTACACCTCTATCCACCATGCTCGTTATATCCTCAAAGAATTCCAGTAAATTAGTTAAACATGATTTCCCCTTCATGAATCCATGCTGCTTCTGCTTGATTGCACTATTCCTATCCAGATGTCCCGCTATTTCTTCCTTAATGATAGTTTCAAGCATTTTCCCCACTACAGATGTTAAACTAACCGGCCTATAGTTACCTGCCTTTTGTCTGCCCCCTTTTTTAAACAGAGGCTTAACATTAGCTGCTTTCCAATCCGCTGGTACCTCCCCAGAGTCCAGAGAACTTTGGTAGATTAACTTCCGCCAACTCTTTTAATACTCTGGGATGCATTTCATCAGGACCAGGGGACTTGTCTACCTTCAGTCCCATTAGCCTGTCCAGCAGTACCCCCTTAGTGATAGTGATTGTCTCAAGGTCCTCCCTTCCCACAGTCCTGTGACCAGCAATTTCTGGCATGGTTTCTGTGTCTTCCACTGTGAAGACCGAAGCAAAATAATTGTTTAAGGTCTCAGCCATTTCCACATTTCCCATTATTAAAGCCCCCTTCTCATCTTCTAAGGGACCAACATTTACTTTAGTCACTCTTTTCCATTTTATATATCTGTAAAAGCTTTTATTATCCGTTTTTATGTTTTGCGCAAGTTTACCTTCGTAATCTATCTTTCCTTTCCTTTCTTTTCTTTCTCTGGCTGTATAGCTAATGTGATTGTGGAAAACTAATGTGAATTCTGTCAAAATACACGGAATCAAAGTCCTGAGCTCTCTGATTGTGAACGAATGTACATTTCACACAAACCAGAATTTACCAGATACCACACAAACCGCAGACTGCACATATGGTTTTGCTGAATATAGATCCTGCGACTTCTCTTTACTGTTGCAACCTCTGACATTTAAGTGCCAATTTTCAGAATAATGGCAAAATGACTTGCACTTATATAGCGAATTTCATGGCCTGAGGACGTCCCACAGCCAATGAAGTACTTTTGAAGTGTAATCATTGTGGTAATGTTGGAAATGCAGCAGCCTATTTACACACAGCAAGCTCCCACTAACAGCAATGTGATAATGGCCAGATAATCTGTCTTAGTGATGTTGGTTGAGGGATAAATATTTGCCGGGACACCGGGGATAACTCCCCGGCTCTTTTTCGAAATAGTGACTTGGGATCTTTTACATCCACCTGAGAGAGCAGGCGGGGCCTTGGTTAACATCTCATCCGAAAGACGGCACCTCTGACAGTGCAGCACTCCCTCAGCACTGCGCTGGAGTGTCTCCGGAGTAAAGATTTGAACCCACGATATTATGACTCATCGGGTTAGAATGCCACATTCTGGCTCAAAGTACATGAAAAGCTTGCACAAAGAGCTTGCCTGTGGCAAACTTTGTGGTCGGGCATAATATTCTGGTGAGGCTGTAGCTCTTAAAGGGGAAGTTGTGGCGGTGGCAGAAAAGTGGACTCATTGCATGCAATGGCACAGCAGAGACATGTGGGCACGACTGCTCCCTTTTGATGTGGAGGCTCCATTGCAGAGCGTGTAGAGAATGAGTGTTACCCTACTTCAAGGCTGAATCCCGCCCTCCAGTAAATGTACAGCTGCAAGCTACATATAGAGGTCTCTTCTTCTTAGGCAGTCCCTCGGAGTCGAGGATGACTTGCTTCCACACTGATATGAGTTTGCAGGTGACTGAAGAGTCCAATACGGGACCTACAGTCTCTGTCACAGGTGGGGCAGACGGTGGTTGGCGGGACAGGTGGGTGGGGTGACTGGGTTGTTGGGAGCTCCTTCCGCTCTTGCGCTTGGCTTCCGCGTGCTCCCAATGAAGAGACTCGAGGTGTTCGGCGCCTTCCCGGATGCTTCTCCTCCACTTTGAGCGGCCTTAGGCCAGGGATTCCCTGGTGTCAGTGGGGATGTTGCACTTTTTCAAGGAGGCTTTGAGGGTGTCCTTGAAACGTTTCCTCTGGCCATCTGGAGATTAAGCAGATTTTAATCCTGGAGATGGACACAGGGGCAGGAGGAGGCCATTCAGCCCCTCGAGCCTGTTCCTTCAGTCAATGAGATCTTGGCTGATCTGTATATAGAGGTAGGTCCCTACTGGCTGCACATAAAGAAGCAGCTCGCTGATTTCAAGAGGAAATGAAGATAAGCGTACTCCTCACTTTTGCACTCATTCTGTCTGGGACCCATTAAACGTGCTGAAAACCTCAGACGGGATTTTCTCACCATTTGGAAGATACCATTTAATGCATTGTATTCAACTGTCGCCCTTTTGCACGCACTGTTTCATTTTGCCAAAGTTGGATGGCACACCTTTGTATCAGGTGCAGGTTGGAGGCGAGGAACAGCACATGGATGGGGAGGATTCCAGCCAGAGGCGCTCCACTGCTCTCAGAGTGGGGTCAGTGGGCCTGTATTCGGGGATGCAGATAATAGCTTGGTCTCCCAACAGCCGTCGCCCCCTCCCCGGGCCAGGCTAGTCCTGCTCCAGTCCCTGCAAAAAGTGCAAAGCGCAGAGATAGCCATTATCTGCTCAACCATGGTTACTGTAGCATGGTGCCTCTTGGTACCCTAGTGTCATTCCTCCAAGTCTTTTTGTGTGCTCAGCTAACATCAGAGTCAGTTTCATATAAATTTACCTTAGTTATAGTTGCTTTTTGCTATTGTTTCACCACCTACTGTAAAATCCAGACTGTAAGTCACTTCCGTGTATAAACTGCACCCTCTGTTTTAATAGTTTCTCTATTAATAAACAAAATGAAGTAATCTTCCCTCTATTTGGAGTATGATGGTATGATTGGAGCTAGTTTCCTGAGTGTGAATAAATGAACTTCAAGGGAACACAAGAAGTAAGAAATAAAAAAGGTCAATGAGGAAGGTGGCTCGTTAGAATCTTTTTTATTTGTTTACAGGATGTGGGTGTTGCAGGTAAGGCCAGCATTTATTGCTCATTCCTATTTGCCCTTGAGACAACGGAGTGGCTTGCTAGGCCATTTCAGAGAGCAGTTAAGAGTCAACCACATTGCTGTGGGTCTGGAATCACATGTAGGCTGGACACAGCAGGTTTCCTTCCCTAAAGGACATCAGTGAACCAGATAGAGTTTTTATGACAATCCAATAGTTGCATGGTCACCATTACTGATTCTAGCTTTTTATTCCAGATTTTATTTAATTAACTGAATTTGAATTCCCCAGCTGCCGTGGTGGGATTTGAACTCGTGTCTCCAAATCATTAGTCCAGGCCTCTGGATTACTGGACCAGTAACATAACCACTGTGCTACTGTTCCCGAATGCTACTCCTTTCACCCGAGGCTGGCAACTGAAATCAGCTCCAACTGATGGGATGAAAGCCTGTGCTGTCTGATGGTTGTAAGAATCTAATGAAACTTAGTTCGTAGACTAGACGGTCACAGTACAAACATTTAATACAAATTATCATTAACTTGGCAATCGGATTCAAATAAACCACAATGATGACTTGTGTTAGAAATGGAAATGTCACATTGGGCACTTCTCCTTTGAGGTTAGGGTTAAGACACATGGTTGGGCCAGGGTACAGAGAACTTTACTTTGTATCAGGGTTGTGGCATACCTAACTAGGCAACACTCAATGCTGGAACTGGATGCCAGAACTGTGAAAATATGTGATTCCCCAGAACTGACATCCATTACCTAGATGGGCACACAAAATCTCCCAAAACAAATGCTCAAAAATAAAATCCATTCATCGCATCTAGCTCAACGCATCATTGAAATTTATATAGAAATTGTTTCCTTCCAGACTTTGTTCCAAGAACATATCCTTCTTCTCCCTGTTCAATAAAGGTCCATTTTAGTCTGATCTATAAGTTAACATCGCCAAGTCTAAAGCTGTTGCTACTTAAATGGTATTAGGTTTCCTCATCTTGTATTCATGTGCTCTAGCTCGCATCTCCTTCTCCTCCACATTCACTCCACTGGTTAGAGTCAAAGGCCAGAATTTTCCTTACTTGGGCAGGTCGGGTGTGGGCGGTCAGTGTGGCAGGTCGCGACCTCGTTGCTGCTTCAATCCTGCTGCAGAAAATGACTTTCCGATAATGGGTCCCTATTAAGCCCGCCCTGAGCGTTATGCGACCCAATTAAATGGTGCGGGTCTGATGAAGTCATCCATGACGCATTTTCAGCTGGTGTATTTAAAAGGGCCATGACCACATTGCATTTGAAGATTCATCTGGGAGTTTGCAGGCAGCACACTGGAAGTTTCCATTGCTCCAAACAGTTGGAGAGATGGCTGCACAGAGACACAGGGCTGCATCCAGGTTCTCCGGGAGTGGCCAAGCAGATGGAGGTGAGCAACAGAGAGGGCGACATCTCAACAACCTGGTGACAGAATTACATCTTATACAGCTACACGGCATACATGTAATACAAATTATCATTAACTTGGCAATATGATTTAAATGAAGCACACGGAAAAGAAAGATGACATACAAGTAGATTAACAAGGGCAGCCACTTGGATGTTTTAGACAATGTTAATGGCAAAATTCCACTAACTTATTGTCAACCATTAAAATCTTTATTTTCACCACTTTCCCGTCTTGGACACATTTGTGTGCATCTTTGGAAGTGGCTTAGTGAGTTGCAGTGACTAGTGAGACATGACAGAATCTCCATTAATGGTGGTGAGTGTGAAAAGAATGGCTTGGTCATTATAGGGATCTTTTATGGTGTTGGTGTGGGGTGGTGCCAACCTGACACAGCATGTAGCAGCCATATCGGTGTACAGCATAAAGTTAAGTAAATCTGGCAATGGTGAGGCCTCCCAGGCAGCAATATGCGTGGGTGCTGATGCCCTCTGTCCTGTGCAGCATCAGGTGGTTGCGAAGAAGGTTGGCGGTGTTGTTGGTGCTGCTGGAGCTGGTGGCGTTGGGGCTGATCATGGTCCAACTCTGAGGACCAAGGTGAGACAGCATAGATGGCACTCATGCTGATGGAACAGATGGCAGGTCAAGTAGAGTGGACAGAAACAATCTGTCAATGGTGAGAGAGGTTCTTCCAATGAGGTGATACTGGATGGAGACTTTGCTGGAAACACTCGCAGCCTGCAGAAAGTTAAATCTGTGCTGGCAATGTAGTCAGCAACAGCTTCTGCCTGAGGAAAGTGATCAGCTGTGAGGTTGGAACTTTTATAGTACATTTGATGCTGTCAAGAAATCAGCAATGGCCACTCAAATTCCACCTCAAGTTGACAGAAGTGGTTCCCACGCTGCATGAATCCTTTGACCGTGAGGGAAATTTGAAATATAAGGAGGGGGAAATGGTTCGTAAGTGTCTAAGAAGTTTATAATGATTTCAATTAGGTCGCCCGCTTCTGGCAATCAGGTCGCTACTGCACCAGCAAACGCAACCGAGGGAAATAACTTACTTCACATGATAGCTTCTCAGTCACTTTCTTTGAACCCTTTCCGACATCTCTCTATGTAATGTTTCTGAAGATACAGTAGCTATCAAAACTAATGCAATAAGTCTGAGTTAGTCAATGTTTTACAGAGTGTGAGTATTAAATGCTTGAACTTATGTTATGGATCTATACACTCTGCCAATTTCTCCAATAACAACACTTTCAATATTTTGTTAACTAGCACACCCACATTGTTGGACTGTATTGGTGAGCTTTAATTACTCGATCCTTCATTTTGAACTAGATTTACAATTTTACCTTTTAGTAGTCAATATTAAATGTCACTTATCTAGTTCGCTGCTAGAACAATATTGCACTCCCTGGAGCACCCAACTTTTCTACACAACTCAATGTCATCTGCAAATTCAATATTTTACTTGCAGTACCTTAAATGAGGTCATGATGGGGAAAATGATACTCTGGAAAAGTTTTGAGAATTTTTATAAATTTATTCATCCATGTCGCTGGCAAGGCCAGCATTTATTGCCCATTCCTAATTGCCCTTTAGAAACTGGTGGTAAGCCATCTTCTTGAACTGCTGCAGTCCGTATGGTGAAGGTACTCCCACACAGTGCTGTTAGTGAGGGAGTTCCAGGATCTTGACCCAGCGATGATGAAGGAACGACGATATATTTCCAAGTTAGGATGGTGTGTGACTTCGAGGGGAACTTGCAGGTGATGGTGTTTACATGCATCTGCTGCCCTCGTCATTCTAGATGGTAGAGGTCGCGGGTTTGGGAGATGCTGCCGAAGGAGCCTTGGCGAGTTGCTGCAGTGCATCTTGTAGATGGTACACAATGCAGCCACGGTGCTCTGGTAGTGGAGGGAGTGAATGTTGAAGGTGGTGGATGGGTTGCCGATCAAGCGGGCTGCTTTGTCCTGGATGGTGTCGAGCTACTTGAGTGTTGTTGGAGCTGCACTCATCCAGGCAAGTGGAGAGTATTCCATCACACTCCTGCCTTGTAGATGGTGGAAAGGCTTTGGGGAGTCAGGAGGTGAGATACACACGCCACAGAATCTTCCGTTCTTCTTCTTAGGCAGTCCCCCGGAATCCAAGATGACTTACGTCCACACTAAAATTAGTTCTAAGGTGACTGATACGGGACCTACAGTCTCTGTCACAAGTGGGACAGATGGTGGTTGGAGGGACGGGTGGGTAATGTGTTTGATTTATCGTACACTCCTTCCACTATTTGTACTTGGCTTCCATGTGCTCCTGGCGAAGAGACTTGAGGTATTCAGTGCCTTCTCGGATGCTTCTCCTCCACTTTAAGCAGTCATAGGCCAGGGATTCCAAAGAGTCAGTAAGGATGTTACATTTTTTCAAGAAAGCTTTGAGGGTGCCTTTGAAGCTTTTTCTCTGCCCTCCTGGGACTCGCCTGCCATGACATAGCTCGGAGTAGAGTGTTTGTTTCAGGAGTCTAGTATCAGGCATGCAGACAACGTGGCCCATCCATCGGAGCTGATCGAGTGTGGTCAATGCCTCGATGCTGGGGATGTTGGCCTGAGAGAGAATACTGACATTGGAGCACCTATTCTACCAATGAATTTGCAGGATTTTGCGGAGGCAGCGTTGGTGGTAGTTCTCCAGTGCTTTGAGGTGCCTGCTGTACATCGTCCATGTCTCTGAAGCATATAGGAGGGCGCTCTTGTTGATACGGTATTCATGTGGCTGGTCCAGATAGGTTTCTGGTCCCCCAGGGTGTTGATGGTGGGGGAGTTGGCGATGGTAATGCCATTGATTATCAAGGAGAGGAAGTTAGATTCTCACTTGTTGGTGATGGTCATTGCCTTGCACTTGTGTGGTGCGAATGTTACTTGCCACTTATCAGCCCAAGCCTGAATGTCATCCAGGTCTTGCTGCATGCAGGCATGGGCTGCTTCATTATCTGAGGAGTTGTGAATGGAACTAAATACTGTACAATCATCAGCGAACATCCCCACTTCTGATCTCATGATGGAGGGAAGGTCATTGATGAAGCAGCTGAAGATGGTTGGGCCGAGGACATTGCCTGAGGAACTCCTGCAGTGATGTCCTGGAGCTGTGATGATTGACCTCCAACAACCACAACCATCCTACTTTGTGCTAGGTATGACTCCAGCCAGTGGAGAGTTTTCCCCGATTCAATTTTACTAGTTTCTCCTTGATGCTACACTCGGTCAAATGTTGCCTTGATGTTAAGGACAGTCACTCTCACCTCACCGCTGGAATTCAGCTCTTTTGTCCATGTTTGGACCAAGGCTGTAATGACGTCTGGAGCCGAGCGAATCTGGCAGAACCCAATCTGAGCATTGGTGGACAGGTTATTGGTAAGTGCCGCTTGATAGCACTGTCGACGAAACCTTTCATCACTTTGTCGAAATGGCCTCCTTCCATGATATTTCTATGATGGGGCAGATTGGATTTGTCCTGCTTTTTGTGGACAGGACATGCCTGGGCAGTTTTCCACATTGGCGGGTAGTTGTCAGTGTTGTAGCTGTACTGGAACAGCTTGGCTAGAGGTGTGGCTATTTCTAGAGCATACGTCTTCAGCATGACAGCCAGGGCCCATAGCCTTTGCTGTATCCAGTGCACTCAGCCATTTCTTAATATCACGTGCAATGAATTGAATTGGCTGAAAACTAGTTTCTGTGATGGTGGGAACCTCAGGAGAAGGCCGAGTCTGATATGGATCATTCACTCGGTACTTCTGGCTGAAGACAACTGCTTCAGCCTTGTCTTTTGCACTTGTATGCTGGGCTCCGCCATCATTGAGGCTGGGGATATTCATGGCGCCTCCTCCTTCTATTAGTTGTTTAATTATCCACCACCATTCACGACTGGATGTGGCAGGACTGCAGAGCTTTGATCCATTGATTGTGGGATTGCTTAGCTCTGTTTATAGCATGCTGTCTGCTGCTGCATGTAGCTTCTCCAGGTTGGCACCTCATTTTCAGGTGCGCCTGGTGCTGCTCCTGGCATGCTCTTCTGCATTCCTCATTAAACCAGAGCTGATCCCCTGGCTTGATGGTAATGGTAGAGTGAGGGATATGCCGGGGCTTGAGGTTACAGATTGTGGTGGAATACAATTAACAATTTAAATTCCTCAGCTGCCGTAGTGGGATTTGAACTCAAATCTCTGGATCATTAGTCTAGACCTCTGGATTACTAGTCCAGTAACATAATCATTATGCTACCATACATTCTGTGTGAAGTGCTTCCCTAGTTTAGTGGCATATTTGATTTAAATGCCGTCTTCTCCCTGGTTTGCACAGTGGGTAAATGTTCTTCCTGCTACAGTAAGGTAGGATGTCCTTGTTATGCACCAACTCCTAGTGCAGTGAGTTCCAAATTTCGGTTATTGAGTCAGGGTGAAATGCTTCCCCGTGTAGAGGGACGGAGACAGGCATCAACTGATTATCAGATGGTTCCCATCCCACATGACACATATGTATTGGCAAAAGTATGAGAACTGATCAACAGTTCATCCCACGAGGCAGAGAATGAATTGAAGGTAGCACAACGTGGTCACATAGCTTGATCACATTCACTGTCTAGCCTCAAACCTGAAAGCTACCACTTCAGTGAAGCCCATAGCACTATACTACATTACAAACCAGTACCTTTAAGATAGAGGTGGAGAAAATTGGAGGGAAAAAATATATCTGCCTGAACCTACTCCCTTCTGCCCACTGCAGACTAGGTCTGCCAACAAACAATCAAGCATCATATAAAACAATTGTTGATTCCATTTTACAGATATCAATGGTTGTTTCATTAAAGTGTCAGCTAAAGGCTCAGTGGGCAGCACTCTCACCAGTGAGTCACAAGGTTCTGGGTTTAAGACCCATTCCAGAGACTTGAGCACATAATCTAGGCTGACATTCCAGTGCAGTACTGAGGGAGTGCTGCACTGTCAAAGGTGACGTCTTTCGGATGAGACGGTAAACCGAGGCCCCGTCTGTTCTCTCAGGTAGGCGTAAAAGATCCCATGGCACTATTTCGAAGAAGAGCAGGTGTCCTGACCAATATTTATCCCTCAATCAACATCACTAAAACAGATTATCTGGCCATTATCACATTGCTGTTTGTGGGAACTTGCAGTTTGCAAATTGGCTGCCGCGTTTCCTACATTACAACAGTGACTACAATTCAAAAAGTACTTCATTGGCTGTAAAGCACTTTGGGACATCCAGTGGTCATGAAAGGCACTACATAAATGCAAGTTTCTTTTTCATTCTTTTAGAGAATGTGTTATGTTCAGAATAACTCCACAAGACTGTATACTGTAAGCTCAAACTGTTATGACCTTGCTCTCTTTACTGTAACTCCAGAATGAAGAAGCAGCATGGTAGACTGCCTTTTATATCTACTTGCCCGGATTGTGCAGGTGACCCTTGGGTCTCCAACAGGTGCGCCCCTGGTAGCAAGTCTTTCACACTAGTAAAGTTTACATACATAACATCACTCCCCTCCCAAAGTCTTAGATACAAGTTATTTACAAAGTTGAGGTGATCCGGGGCTCTACGTTCCCGGGTTGATCACCTGAGTTGAAGTCCTGGCATGGTTAAGTTGGTCGGATCATTGCTGCACTGCAGCATGGCTGATCTGATCGGACTGTCGGGCATGGTGGCTTCATCCTCGTGGTTGACCGCGAGGTCGATTGCTGGTTGGGTGTGTGTTGGTGGATCAATGATGGTAATGTCCTCTTCAAACTGTTCTTGGTTGTCAGTGAATTGTAGTTTGGTTTGATCCAAATGCTTTCTGCACGTTTGTCCATTCAAAAGTTTGACAACACTCAATTCCCCTCCTTGGCTAAAACAGTGGCAGCAACCTATTTGGGACTATGACCATAATTAAGAACAAACACAGGGTCATTAACCTCAATGTCACGCGGTACAGCCGCGCGATCGTAGTACACGTTATGCCGGTGACGCTGGGTTTCTACGTGATCATTGAGATCCGGGTGGACTAAGGAGAGCCTGGTTTTGAATGCTCTCTTCATTAATAATTCTGTAGGGGGAACACCAGTAAGCGAGTGGGGGCGAGTCCGGTAGCTGAGCAGAACCCGGGATAACCGGGTCTGCAGGGAACCATCCGTCACGCGTTTCAAGCTCTGCTTGATAGTTTAGACTGCCCGTTTCACTTGATCATTGGATGCGGGCTTAAATGGGGCAGACCTGACATGCTTGATGCTATTGTGGGTCATGAACTCGTTGAATTCCGAGCTGGTGAAAAATGGTCCATTGTCACTAATAAGGACGTCGTGCAAACCATGGATGGCGAACCATGGCCCAGAGGCTTTCAATGGTGGCAGTGGACATACATGATGACATTATTATACATTCAATCCATTTAGAGTAAGCGTCCATTGCTACTAGAAACATCTTTCCTAGAAAGAGGCCAGCGAAATCTACGTGGACCCTGGACCATGGTTTAGAGGACCATGACCACAGACTCAGCGGGGCCTCCCTTGGTGCATTGCTCAACTGTGAGCAAGTGTTACATTGGTGTACGCATGACTCCAATTCCGAGTCAATGCCGGGCCACCAAACGTGCAACGTGGTGATAGCCTTCATCATGACTATGCCTGGGTGGGTACTGTGTAGGTCGCATATAAACGTTTCCCTGCCTTTTTTTGGCAAAACCACGCGATTCCCCCATAGGAGACAATCCAAATGGATGGACATTTCATCCTTGCGTCGGTAAAACGGCTTAATTTCGTCTTGCATTTCCCCGGGAATAGCCGACAAGCTTCCATTAAGGATGCAGCTTTTTACTAGTGATAGCACAGGATCCTGGCTAGTCCAGGTCCTGATCTGGCGAGCTGTGACGGGTGACCCCTCGCTCTCAAAAACATCCATTACAAGAAGCAAATCTGGGGGTTGTGCCATTTCCACCCCGGTGGTGGGCAATGGTAGCCAACTGAGGACATCAGCACAGTTCTCAGTGCCTGGTCTGTGGCGGATTACAGTCATATGCAGATAATGTTATTGCGCATCTTTGGATGCGGGACGAAGCATTGGTGTTACCTTTGCTTTCTGAGGACAGCGAAATGAGCGGTTTGTGGTCAGTTTTGAGCTCGAACCGGAGTCCAAATAGGTATTGGTGCATTTTCCTAACCCCGTATACGCATGCTAATGCTTCTTTCTCAACTATACTGTAGGCTCTTTCAGCCTTAGATAAACTTCTGGACGCATATGCAACCGGTTGCAGTTTGCCTGATACATTGGCTTGCTGTTACACACAACCGACCTCGTACGAAGATGCATCACAAGCTATTACACGGTCATACAATACAAGTAACTTTTTAGAACATAGCAGGTTTCTGGCCTTATTAAAGGCGGTCTCTTGCGATTTACCCCAAACCCAGTCGTCACCCTTGTGTAGCAATAAATGCAAAGGTTCCAGCAAAGTGCTCAACCCCGGTAGAAAGTTACCAAAATAGTTGAGGAGTCCCAAGAACGAACGTTCTGTGGTCTTGGTGCATTCTTAATGGCCTCCGTCTTAGAGCCCGTAGGTCTGATGCCATCTGCCGCAATCTTTCTCCCCAAAATTTCGATCTCTGGCACCAGGAAAACATACTAGGAGCATTTCAGCCTGAGTTCCACTCTGTCCAGTCGCTTTAGAACCTCTTTCAGGTTGTGCAAGTGTTCGGTGGTGTTGCGACCAGTGATCAGGATGTCGTCTTGAAACACAATGGTGCGCGGAACCGATTTCAGCAGATTCTCCATGTTCCTCTGGAAGATGGCTGCAGCCGAGCGAAGGTTCAGCCAGCTCCTGCGTCATGTAAGCAGAGGTTAGATCCAGCTTGGTGAATGACTTCCCCCCTGCTAGCGTTGCGAACAGGTCATCCACTTTGGGTACTGGTCCTGTAACGAGACTCGGTTGATCGTTACCTTGTAGTCTCCGCAGATTCTGACCATCCCATCGCTTTTCAACACTGGAATGATTGGACTGGCCCACTCGTTGAACTCGACTGCAATATGATTCCCTCTCGTTGAAGTCTGTCCAGCTCGATCTCGACTTTCTCTCGCATCATATATGGAACCGCTCGGGCCTTGTGATGAACAGGCCGTGCATCAGGGACAAGATGGATCTGCACTTTGGCGCCTGTGAAGTTGCCGATGCCTGGCTCAAATAACGATGGGAATTTGTTTAGCACTTGGACGCATGAGGCATCATCCACCGAAGACAATGCTTTGATGTCGTCCCAGTTCCATCGGATCTTTCCTAGCCAGCTTCTACTGAACAGCGTTGGGCCATCGCATGGTACAATCCATAGTGGTAAATCATGCACAGTTCCATCATACGATACCTTCACTGCCACACTGCCAATGACTGGTATGAGCTCTTTGGTGTAAGTGCGCAGCTTTGTGTGAATCGGGCTTAGTTTTGGCCTTTGTGCCTTGTTGCCCCACAGTTTCTCAAAAGCCTTCTGGCTCATAATTGAATGACTCGCCCCCATGTCCAATTCCATGGAAACTGAAATGCCGTTTAATTTGACTTTCAACATTATCGGGGGGCTTTTGCTGGTGAAGGTGTGTACCCTCATATACTTCCTCTTCAGCCTCAGGTTGAGTTGTCTCTCTTATTCGTTCAGCGTGATCCGCGCCGGATCGGTCATCTTCTGCCGACTCTGCCACTTGGTGAGTCGCAGTACGTTTGCATATTCACTGGAGGTGCCCCATTGTTCCATAGCCCTTGCACACGTAATGCTTGAATCGACATTGATGGGCTCTATGATTGCCCCTGCAGCGCCTAGATAGTGTTAATGGATTCGTATTCACGCCCCACAACGGACTCCGACTCATCCTCGGTCTGGCCTCTGCAGGCGTGTAGGACCTGCCCTGTACAGTTCTGCCTGCTGAAGGTGATATTTTATGCACAGTACTTACCGACGAGCTTCAATGCTGCAAAGATATCTGTTTAGTGTTATCGTTCATGGACATGAAAGCCTGGGCTATCGTGATGGCCTTGCTCAGATCTAGGGATTCGGCAGACAGCAGTTTGCGAAGAATGACCTCGTGGCCGATTCCACGCACAAAAAAGTCCCGCAACATTTCTCCCAAAAATCCAGCAAATTCGCACGATCCCGCAAGGCATCTTAGGTCGGCGACATAGCTCGCGACGTTCTGGCCCTCAGAGTGATGGTGCATGTAAAAGCGATACCTGGCCATTAAGATGCTCTCCTTCGGCTTGAGGTGTTCCCAAACCAGCGTGCACAACTCTGCATATGTCTTGTCCATTGATTTCATCGATGCTAGCAGATTTTTGACGAGGCCATATATCGTGGACCCACAAATGGTGAGGAGAATCACCCTGCGTTTGACCGCAATATTTTCCATATCCAGCTCGTTGGCCACGAAGTACTGGTCAAGACGCTCAATGAAGGCTTCCCAATCATCACCCTCAACAAATCTCTCAAGAATTCCAACTGCAGCCATAACCGCATGAAAGTTCATGATCTGTTACTCGTCGCCAATTGTTATGTTCAGAATAACTCCACAAGACTGTGCAATGTAAGCTCAAACTGTTGTGACCTTGGTCTCTTTAATGTAACTCCAGAGTGAGGAAGCAGCATGGTAGATTGCCTTTTATACCTGCTTGACCTTGGGTCACCAACAGGTGTGCCCCCTGCTGGCAAATCTTACACACTAGTAAAGTTTACATACATAACATCATGCATGTCATAGTACAGCAGTGATGCAGTATTATGACACGTAGATTCTAGATTTAGGCAAGGCCGACTTCAATGGAATGAGGCAGAGACTGTCCAAAGTAAATTGGGCAAATCTGTTAATGGGCAAATCTGTTAATGGGTAAATCTGTTAATGGGCAAATCTGTTAATGGGTAAAACAACAGATCAGTGGGAGATGTTTAAAATGAATTTAACGTGATATAGAACCAGTTTATACTCCTGAGGGGCAAGAGCTCTACTTGCCAAAAGAAACAGCCATGGACAACTAAAGAGGTAGGCAACAGCATAAAACTAAAGGAAAAGGCATACAAAATGCAAAAAATAGCGCACATCCTGGCAAATGGGAAAGATACAAAGAACAGCAAAGGGTCACAAAACAGTTAGCAAGAGTTACAAAAAGGGAGTATGAAAAGAAACTTGCAAGGGATATCAAAATCAATATAAAGAACTTTTATAGTTACATTAGGAAGAAGAGGATGGTCAGGAGCAATGTTTGTCCCTGAAGAACTGAAAGTGGCGATACAGGTATTGTCAATGGCAATGGGAATTGCAGACATGTTCAATAATTACTTTGCCTCAGTATTTACAGTAGAAGAGGATTGCATGCCGGAAATCCCAAAGAAACTAATATTGAATCGGGGACAGGGACTCAATAAAATTAACGCAAGTAATCTAGAGTCATGAAGAAAATAATGGCAATAAAGAGTGGCAAATCCCCAAGCCCAGATAGTTTCCATCCCAGGGTTTTAAAGGAATTAGTTGAGCACAATGCAGATGCCCAAGCTCTATTCTTTAGTTCTCAAGTTTCAGGAACCGTCCCTTTAGATTGGAAAATTGCGCATGTTACTCTGCTTTTTAAGAATGACGAGGGGGGGAAACTAGGGAATTGTAGACCAGTTAGCCTACCATCTGTTGTGGGGAAATTTCTATTCTATAATTAAGGATAGGGTGACTGAACACCTTGAAAATTTTCAGTTGAACAGAGAGAGTAAGCATGGATGTGTGAAAGGTAGGTCCTGCCTGACAAACTGACTGAATTTTTTTGAAGAGATGATTAAAATAATGGTCAGGGGAATGTCTATGGATGTTATTTATATGGACTTCCAGAAGGCATTTGATAAGAGACTGTTATCTAAGGTAGAAGCCCACGGAATTAAGGGAAAATTATGGACCTGGTTAGGAAATTGGCTGAACGGCAGGTGGCAGAGAGTAAGGATAATGGGTAGGTACTCAAATTAGCAGGATGTGACTAGTGGAGTCCTGCAGGGATTTGTGTTGGGGCCTCAACTATTTACAATATTTATTAATGACTTAGATGATGGCATCGAAAGTCATATATCCAAATTTGCCGATGACACAAAGATAGGTGGCATTTTAGGCAGTGTAGATGAAAGCATAAAATTAAAGATATATTGATAAATTAAATGAATGGGCAAAACTGTGGCAAATGGATTTCAATGTAAGCAAATACGTGGACCTAAAAAGAATAGAAAAGGGTACTTTCTAAGTGGTAAAAAGCTAAAAACAGTGGATGTTCAAAGTGACTTGAGGATCCATGTACATAGATCATTAAAATATCATGAACAGGTACAGAAAATAATCTAAAAGGCCAATGGAATGCTGGCCTTTATATCTAGAGGAACACAAGGGGGTAGAAGTTATGCTACAGCTATACAAAGCCCTGGTTAGACCACACCTGGAGTACTGTGAGCAGTTCTGGGCACCACAGCTTAGGAAGAATCGATTGGCCTTGGAGGGAGTGTAGCGTAGGTTTACCAGAATGATACCCAGATTTCAAGGGTTAAGTTACGAGGGGTGATTAAACAAACTAGGGTTGTATTCCCTGGAATTTAGAAGGTTAAGAGGTGATTTGATCGAAGTTTTCAGGATATTAAGGGGAACAGATAGGGTAGATAGAGGGAAACTATTTCTGCTGGTTGGGGAAGTCTAGGACTAGGGAGCATAGTCTAAAAATTAGAGCCAGACCTTTCAGGAGTGAAATTAGGAAACGCTTCTACACACAAAGGGTGGTAGAAGTTTGGAACCCTCTTCCTCAAATGGCAATTGATGCTAGATCAATTGTTAATTTTAAATCGGAGATTGATAGCTTTTTTTTTTAAAACCAAAGGTATTAAGGAAACGACAGGTATGTGGAGTTAGATCGCAGATCAGCCATGATTTCATTGAATGGCAGAACAGACTTGAGGGGCTGAATGGCCCACTCCTGTTCCTATGTTCATATGAAAAAGAAGGGCGGTAAGAGAAGAGATAACCAGCTGTGGATAACCAAGGAAATAAAGAAGAGTATCAAATTAAAAACCAATGCGTATAAGGTGGCCAAGGTTAGTGGGAAACTAGAAGATTGGGAAAATTTTAAACGACAGCAAAGAATGACTAAGAAAGCAATAAAGAAAGGAAAGATAGATTACGAAAGTGAACTTGCGCAAAACATAAAAACAGATAGTAAAAGCTTTTACAGATATATAAAATGGAAAAGAGTGACAAAGTAAATGTTGGTCCCTTAGAAGATGAGAAGGGGGATTTAATAATGGGAAATGTGGAAATGGCTGAGATCTTGAACAATTATTTTGCTTCGGTCTTCACAGTGGAAGACACAAAAACCATGCCAAAAATTGCTGGTCACGGGAATGTGGGAAGGGAGGATCTTGAGATAATCACTATCACTAGGGGGGTAGTGCTGGACAGACTAATGGGACTCAAGGTAGACAAGTCCCCTGATCCTGATGAAATGCATCCCAGGGTATTGAAAGAGATGGCAGAAGTTATAGCAGATGCATTCGTTATAATCTACCAAAATTCTCTGGACTCTGGGGAGGTACCAGCGGATTGGAAAGCAGCTAATGTAACGCCTCTGTTTAAAAAAGGGGGCAGACAAAAGGCAGGTAACTATAGGCCAGTTAGTTTAACATCTGAGGTGGGGAAAATGCTTAAAGCTATCATTAAGGAAGAAATAGCGGGACATCTAGATAGGAATAGTGCAATCAAGCAGACGCAACATGGATTCATGAAGGGGAAATCATGTTAAACTAATTTACTGAAATTCTTTGAGGATATAACGAGCATGGTGGATAGAGGTGTACCGATGGATGTGGTGTATTTAGATTTCCAAAAGGCATTCGATAAGGTGCCACACAAAAGGTTACTGCAGAAGATAAAGGTACGCGGAGTCAGAGGAAATGTATTAGCATGGATCGAGAATTGGCTGGCTAACAGAAAGCAGAGAGTCGGGATAAATGGGTCCTTTTCGGGTTGGAAATCGGTGGTTAGTGGTGTGCCACAGGGATCGGTGCTGGGACCACAACTGTTTACAATATACAAAGATGACCTGGAAGAGGGGACAGAGTGTAGTGTGGATGACACAAAGATTAGTGGGAAAGTGGGTTGTGTAGAGGACACAGAGAGGCTGCAAAGAGATTTAGATAGGTTCAGCGAATGGGCTAAGGTTTGGCAGATGGAATACAATGTCGGAAAATGTGAGGTCATCCACCTTGGAAAAAAAACAGTAAAAGGGAATATTATTTGAATGGGGAGAAATTACAACATGCTGCAGTGCAGACGGACCTGGGGGTCCTTGTGCATGAATCCCAAAAAGTTAGTTTGCAGGTGCAGCAGGTAATCAGGAAGGTGAATGGAATGTTGGCCTTCATTGCGAGAGGGATGGAGTACAAAAGCAGGGAGGTCCTGCTGCAACTGTACAGGGTATTGGTGAGGCCGCACTTGGAGTACTGCGTGCAGTTTTGGTCACCTTACTTAAGGAAAGATATACTAGCTTTGGAGGGGGTACAGAGACGATTCACTCGGCTGATTCCGGAGATAAGGGGGTTACCTTATGATGATATATTGATTAGACTGGGTCTTTACTCGTTGGAGTTCAGAAGGATGAGGGGTGATCTTATAGAAACATTTAAAATAATGAAAGGGATAGACAAGATAGAGACAGAGAGGTTGTTTCCACTGGTCGGGGAGACTAGAACTAGGGGGCACAGCCTCAAAATACGGGGGAGCCAATTTAAAACCGAGTTGAGAAGGAATTTCTTCTCCCAGAGGGTTGTGAATCTGTGGAATTCTCTGCCCAAGGAAGCAGTTGAGGCTAGCTCATTGAATGTATTCAAATCACAGATAGATAGATTTTTAACCAATAAGGGAATTAAGGGTTACGGGGAGCGGGCGGGTAAGTGGAGCTGAGTCCACGGCCAGATCAGCTATGATCTTGTTGAATGGCGGAGCAGGCTCGAGGGGCTAGATGGCCCACTCCTGTTCCTAATTCTTATGTTCTTATGTGTCGGGACATTGCAGTGCAAAGCGTAGGTTGCTGAGTTCCTGATCCGAATTGCGATGCTCCAGGGAGATGCAGAGACAAGTGTCACTGCAAGTCCCAGTTGAGGAAATATCAGAAATGCAATCATCCTCCGGCCAGAGTCTCTTAGCCTCCAGCTCAGAATAGCACTGACAGAAGCTTGGGAGCAAATCAGGCGCTCACTCTCTCCACTGGAGGACGTGTAGATCAGGGAAAAAAAGAACATGCTTAAAAATGCAACATCATCATCATCATAGGCAGTCCCTCAGAATTGAGGAAGACTTGTTTCCACTCCTGAAGTGAGTTCTTTGGTGGCTGAACAGTCCAATACGAGAGCCACAGACTCTCACAGATGGGACAGATAGTCATTGAGGGAAGAGGTGGGTGGGATTGGTTTGCCGCATGCTCTTTCCACTGCCTGCGCTTGATTTCTGCATGCTCTCGGCGTTGAGACTCGAGGTGCTCAGCGCCCTCCCGGATGCTCTTCCTCCACTTAGGGCAGTCTTGAGCCAGGGACTCCAAAAGGGTGTCGGTGGGGATGTCGTATTTTATCAGGGAGGCTTTGAGGGTGTCCTTGTAATGTTTCCACTGCCCACCTTTGGCTCATTTGCAACACACATCAAAGGAATAGCTGTACTGTTTACAGTAGTATTTTCTCTCATGGGAATGACCACACTTGCATCACTTATGTAACACATTAAATACAAAGCTGTCTTTGCAGCTGTTGAATACACTATCTCTGTTATGTAACATCTGCCAGATTAATTCCTGTGCGGTTTGATGCTGAATATTATAATATATAACAAATCACTAAACATTATTAAAATCATATTGTCCTCTAAATGAATCCTTTAAAAGTTATTCCTTGCTCTAATAAATAATAATGTATCCTGGAAGGCATTCATGGGGTTGGTTGGAGGGAGGAGAGAAGGAAAGAGTCTTGTATCTATTTCCTTATACAATGGGGTGATTCTGCAATTGGACATCCCAGGTGGGTAGTGGTGCTCATAGTGAGGGTACCGCAGGCACGCATTCCAATGGGCAGAAAATCATGGGCTGTGTGCATGCAATTTCCTGTTAATACCACCAACAGCAATTTCTAGGCTACAAGGCAGTATTGGATAAGTCTGGGGAAACATTCACGGTTTGACACTCGCCAGCCAGTGAGACTGTCAAGTCATGGAATCGCCCCAATATGTTTTCTCAGACTTATCCAATACTGCCTTGTAGCCTAGAAATCGCTGTTGGTAGTATTAACAAGTGAGCATTTAAAGCATTTCGATGACATTTCTCTGTCCATTATAATATTGGAAGCCTGAAGTACATTACTGAGAGATGTTCAGTAAGAGATCTCTTTGGCTTTCCCCCTCCCTCATTGTGGGGAAGTAGTTGACCTGCCCGCATCAGCCAGCGAAGCTCATCACATTGGGGAAGTACCTGGTGTGAGCCCAGATGTTCATATATTTAGACAAGCATATCAACCAGAACAGAATTCATTTGCTTTGCGTAGTGTTGTATAAAGGTTTGAGAATGATAAATTTGTAAGAACTTACGGATGTCTAAAGCAATCCATCTAAAAATGGTATTCACAGGGCAATGCAGGAAGCTGTGCATTTATGAACTGCAGATGTTTGCTTGGGCAGTTCCCCACTGAGGATGTTCCTAATCTCAACTGCAGGAAGCATCTTTTGAGGGTTAGAAACATAGAAATTCACAGCGCAGAAGGAGGCCACTCCAGCCCATGGTGTCCGCACGGCCCTTGGTCAGCAGCCCTAAAGGTTGCATATAAACCTATGAACAATGACGGAAAGGCAAAGAGTGTAGTGTATGTAGGCACCTTTAGTAATGACTCCACGAGGCAGGGTATGGTACTTAAACTGTGCAGACTTGCAGTCCTTTATTAGCAGCTCCTGAGTGCAGACAACAAGCTGTGTGTTCCCTTTTATACTGGGTTACCTGCCATGTGCAGGCAACCCCTGGGTCTCCAGCAACAGCACCCTCTGGTGTACCGGTAAGGTGTGTACAGTACAAGGGTACATTCAATGTGGCATATCAGTGTTACAGACATCACACAGTGAACAGGCATGCCTACACAACAATACACCCCGAGCATTTTTCATATCCTTGTTGTCATGACTGGGGGAGGTGATCAATGGTGGGTTTTGGGAGGTTGTGGTGAGGGTTGTGTGGTTGCCAGGTGTGACCCCTATGCTTGAGGCTGGCCTCGTATGTTTCCCCTCCCTCACACACAAACCAAGTGTGTGTCACTGTTGTGGGATCCCTCGGGGAGGTAGCCACGGCAGCAGTGGGTGGTGTGTATACTCTGTGATGTGGGTAGTTGTGAGTTGGTGGGCAGGGCCACAAGACTGGGTGGGCTCCTTGTCCACCAATGGGGATGAGGGTCAGGTCATCCCAGGGTTTGCCAGGGAAGCTGGAGGGTATTGGCCTCATGCTCCTGGTATTGGCCAGGGGTTGCAGGGCTGGTCTGGTGCAGGTTGCCATTGGTGGTGGCTGGGCTGCCCATTGACCACCCACTGTCTCTGTAGTGGGTCTGCTCGCACTGCCTGTGTGTGTGTCCTGCAAGGGGCATCACATTCGTTCCAAAGGTCCAGGCTACATGGTCAGGTAGCCTGCTGGACCTGGGGGTCTCCCACAGTGGGATTCCATTGGCATCAGCATGGTTCCTGTAGGACCCAATGTCCTTTGGCAGTGTCCTACTGGTATACATGACACCTTGGCTCTGCTCACACATAGTCGAGCCTGCATTATACATTCTAGCATTTGCATCGCTTTTGGGTGTCCTGGTTTCAACAGACATGGTTACATTAGGCATTTCACAATCTCTATCATTACTGTTACGGATAATAAACTTGTTCATAACCTTACTGACACCTGCATTCATCTCATTAGTCACATTAGTTAAACCAGCATCACAATTCATGGTTACATTGCACACATTTTCATACTTGCACCCTTTAATTGCATCTTTAGCTTTAAAGTTCGTGTACTCAAATAGTTGGAACTTCCCCTTTAAATTTTTTTGATTACCGGTCTCCTTTAAGGGAGCCTTCAAATCTGATTGGCCGCTCGATATCACATGATGCTCCTCCATGTTGACTCGTGGCATGGAGGAGGCCATTTTGATTACAGGTCTGCTGCTTGTGGTGCTGCAGTCATTTTGTGGTCTTGCTGCAGGTAGGCTGTGGTGCTCTTTTCTTCCACATGCTTGTGGTGCTGCAGCCATTTTGTGGTCTTGCTGCAGCTAGGCTGTGGTGCTCTTTTCTTCCACAGCGCCACTTCGCCTGATGTGGACCCGGTTCATCCAATTCCTGCCCAGCAGCGTGGGACCGTCACCGGCTACAATCCACAGGGGGAGTTTGTGCAACACGCCGCTCTGGGAGACCTGGACGTCTACACTGCCAACAATTTGGATTTTATCTTTGGTATAGGTGAGCAGCTTTGCCTAGACAGGAGACAGTTTTGGTCGAGTGGCAGGATTCCTCCAAATTTTTTCAAAGGTCTTTTGGCTCATCACAGACTGGCTCGCACCTGTGTTGATCTCCATGGAGACTGGGACCCCATCAATGTCCACTTCCATCATCCATGGAGAACTTCTGGTGGAGCAGGTAAAGATTCTATACTCCTCTCCCAGGGTTAGAGCAGCTACATCTTCATCTGTGTCAGAGCCCCGATGATTAGCCAACTCATCCGAGACACAGTGAGTATAGCCTTTTCTGCACATTCTCTGAAGGGGCCCTTTTTCTTTGCAGCCCTTGCATGCATAGTCTTTGTAGCGGCACTGGTGGGCCCTGTGGTTTCCTCCACAGCGCCAGCACGGGGCCATCCGGTTTGCCCCTTGTGGCGGACTCAGGGTTGCGGGACTCGGGGCAGCATTTCTGCCTTTAGAAGTGTCCATACGGTGCACTGCACTCGCCGGTTTATAGTCCTGGGTCAGTATTCGCCTGGAATCGCTGGCCGAAACCATGTAGGCCTGGCTCACTTGAATTGCTTTCTGCAGGGTGGCCGTGATGTCAGCCAAGAGCAATTTGTGTAGGAGGCCTTCATGGCCGATTCCGATGACAAATATGTCCCTTAGTGCTTCATTAAGGTGGTCGCCAAACTCACATGGTGCAGCTAGTCTTCTTAAGTGTGCAGCATACTTGGCAATTTCTTGGCCCTCAGGTCGCCGGTTAGTGTAGAACCGATGCCTGGCTGTGAGGATGCTTTCTTTCAGTTTTAGTTGTTCCTGTATGATTGTTACAAGTTCCTCATAGCTCTTGGTGGTTGTCTTCTCTGGGGCTAGTAAGTCCTTGATGAGACTGTAGATGGTGGGCCCACAACTGCTAAGCAGGATGGCCCTGCGTTTGTTCGGTGTGTCCCCATCCAGGTCGTTGGCTATAAAGAAGTGTTCCAATCGTTCCACAAAAGCGTCCCAATCTTCCCCCTCTGTAAATTGCTGAAAGTTGCTGAGGTTAGACATGTTGAGCGTGAAATTCGTCATCTCGAATTCCCGTCGTGTTGTAGTGTATGTAGGCACCTTTAGTAATGACTCCACGAGGCAGGGTATGGTACTTAAACTGTGCAGACCTGCAGTCCTTTATTAGCAGTTCCTGAGTGCAGACAGCAAGCTGTGTGTTCCCTTTTATACTGGGTTACCTGCCGTGTGCAGGTAACCCCTGGGTCTCCAGCAACAGCACCCTCTGGTGTACCAGTAAGGTGTGTACAGTACAAGGGTACATTCAATGTGGCATAACAGTGTTACAGACATCACACAGTGAACAGGCATGCATACACAACAAAGAGCACCCAGCCCTACCAGTCCGCCTCACACAACTGCGACACCCCTTATACTGAAAACATCTACACTCCACCCCAACCGGAGCCATGTGATTTCCTGGGAGAGGCAAAAAACAGATAAAAACCCAGGCCAATTTTGGGAGAAAAAATCTGGGAAAATTCCTCTTCGACCCATCCAGGCGATCGAAACTAGTCCAGAAGATCACCCTGTCCGTATTCTATTCCCTGAAGTACTTACCATTATATCTGCACCGTCCAACAAAAGGTCATCCAGTCTAATCCCAATTACCAGCTCTAGTTCTGTAACCCTGCAGGTTACTGCACTTTAAGTGCCCATCCAACCATCTCTTAAAAGTGGTGAGGGTTTCTACATCCACCACTCTTCCAGGCAGCGAGTTCTAGATCCACACAACCCTCTGCATAAAGAAGCCCCCCCCCTCAAATCCCCTCTAAACCTTCCACCAACCACCTTAAAACTATGCCCCCTCATAATAGACCCCTCCACCAATGGAAATACACCCTTACTATCCACTATGTCCAGGCCCCTCAATATTTTGTACACCTCAATGAGGTCTCCTCTCAACCTCCTTTGTTCCATGAGAACAAACCCAGCCTATCCAATCTGTCCTCATAACTAAGATTCTCATTCCAGGCAGCATCCTAGTAAATCTCCTCTACACCCTCTCTAGTGCAATCACGTCCTTCCTATAATACGGCGACCAGAACTGCTTGTAAGGACATAGTTTCTCTTTCATTTAAAAAAAACTCATTCACGGAATGTGGGCATCACTGGCATTCATTGCCGATCCCTAGTTGCCCTTGAGAAGGTGGTGGTGAGCCGCTGCAGTCCATGTCGTGAAGGTACTCCCACAGTGCTGTTAGCTTGGAAGTTCTAGATTCTGCAAGATCATGTCCTTTCCACTTTGATGTTGAATAAAATATTGGAGGTGCCAAATTATAGAATATTGCCACATTTATCTTATCTCTTTTAAAAAAAATTATTGCTAAAATATATAATTGTACGCTTAGAACTGGTGGAGACCAGGGATAGAATATTCATGGGGGTCCTCCGATCTTCCAGTGTAATAAGGCAGAAAACATAGGAAAAGGGTGGAAACAGCAACTTATACTGTTACTCCAGGGTTTCCACTGAAGTTACAGTGAGAGATCAGAAGAATTCCACAGAAACAGTACCCCCAGAGGTTTCCTCATGGAGACAGAGAGTGGGGAGAGAATTAGCAAACCAACTACTCTCTCCATACTCTTAGTCATAAATTCAAAATTAGTGTTGGTAAAGGCTTGAGCGAAGGCCTCCTACCTGAACCACTCTTGGTTTGATATATTCCATGCCACATTGCGAAGGGGAGTTGGGAGGTATATTTAAAATGGGGCAAAATAACCCTCTGCTTATGCTTGACTGCTTCCTATACTTACAAAACATAATGTGGCTTTAAAACTACACTGTTCAAATGTTGTTCTATGAAGAGAGATTGAGTAGATTGGGCCGATACTCCCTGGAGTTTCGAGGAATGAGAGGTGATCTAATTGAAACGTACAAGATTCTGAGAGGGTTTGACAGGGTAGATGCTGAGAGGCTATTCCCTCTGGCTGGAGAGTCTAGAACTAGGGGGTACAGTCTCAGGATAAGGGTTCGGCCATTTAAGACAGAGATGAGGAAGAATTTCTTCACTCAGAGGAATCTTTGGAATTCTCTGCCCCAAAAGGCTGTGGCTGCCGAGTCTCTGAGTATATTCAAGGCTGAGATAGATTTTTGAACTCTCGAGGAATCGAGGAATTATGCAGATCGGGCGGGAAAGTGGAGTTAAAGTCGAAGATCAGCTATGATCTTATTCACTGGTAGAGCAGGCTCAAGGGACCATATGAACTACTCCTGCTCCTAATTCTTGTTAGTATACGCATGCTTAACTGGTGTATGAAGTTTGCTTGTCTGTTACTTTAACTTTAACACAACTTGCATTTATAGAACACTTTTAACATAGTAAAATGTCCCAAGGTACTTCACAGGAACGTAGACAGACAAAAATTGTCAGCGAGTAGATTGGGCCTATACTCCCTGGAGTTTAGAGGAATGAGAGGTGATCTAATTGAAATGTACAAGATTCTGAGAGGGTTTGACAGGGTAGATGCTGAGAGGCTGCTCACAGAGAGCAAAATAAATATTGGGACATCCACACAGGATTAAGGTAGAAGCTGAAATATCAAACAAACTTTAAGAATTTTGGTCTTTGGCCAAGGACGCCCAGGTGTTGGTGGGGATGTTGCACTTTATCAGGGAGACTTTGAGGGTGTCCTTGTAACATTTCCTCTGCCCACCTTTGGCTCGCTTGCCGTGAAGGAGTTCCGAGTAGAGCGCTTGCTTTGGAAGCCTCGTGTTTGGCATGCAAACGATGTGACCTGCCCAGCGGAGCTGATCCAAGTGTGGTCAGTGCTTCAATGCTGGGGATGTTGGCCCAGAATTTACGGTCAGCAGTGAAGCAACAGGCTCGCCGCTGACCTGAAAGAAAGTTGCCCACAAAGATATGGTGATCTCTGTGGCATGAATTTCAGCTCTCCCGACCTTAGTTTTAATCTGAAGCCAAATCAAGTGAATCTCCAGTAACAGTGCTGTCATCAAGCGGGCTGAGCAGCCAATCATATTGAAGAATTCTCACTGACAGAAAACCAGGAAGTAAAATGTACAGATTCTAATTGATTTTTTATAATTTTTACAGAGAGTAAAATAAATATTGGGACATCCACACAGGATTAAGGTAGAAGCTGAAATATCAAACAAACTTTAAGAATTTTTTTTAAACCATGCAATTCTTAATCATATTAATGGAAAAATTTGACATTCCACAAATATAAAATGAGTTTTTCAGGGCCAGAACAGTTATTCAGCAGTCAATACAGAATTAAAAATCCAGTTACACCTCGTTTAACAAAGCTTAAGGTTTTTTTTGGGGTGGGGGGGGCGCGGGGAAGAAATGAGTGAACAGCGATATCCCAGCGTAATAGGGGAAGTTTTCGTTCTTCAGTGTGATTTGAATTGATTGCCGGCTCTGGACTGTCCCAAGGTGCAAACTGTGGAGGAGCAGGGAATGACTGATTTCTGCGTTTATCTGTGCATGCGCTATATCCTGAATTTGCAGTCAGTTTCAGCGAGGTGGTGACGGCGAACGCTGACATTACCGCCGCAAAATCAAGGCCAATAGGACAGGTGACCAAAAACTTGGTCGAAAAGGTAGCAGAAGGAGATGGGGAGCTGATGGTTTATTCAAACTATTGTAACGATCAAATAGGCAAACCTATAGAAGCAACCTAAGGTCTTTATAAAGTATGGACCCACAAAAGAAAAATAGTACTTATTCATCATGGGTGCCTTTCTTTTTACATAGGTATGACGTGTCAAGCCCGGAGTTCATATGTTACCAGCGAGATTCTGTGGGGTTACCGCTTCACGCCTGTCCTGTCGTTGGAGGAGGGATTTTACGAGGTTGATTACAACAACTTTCATGAAACCTACGAGACAAAGACCCCGTCTTGTAGCGCCAAAGAACTAGCGGAGATGATCAGCAAGGTGGAACTGCCCCTCACTTGGTCGGTGTCCACCAAGCTGAATGAGGAGGAGGAGGAGGAGGAGGAGGAGGAGGAACAGGTGCAAGCTGAGGACAAGAGTCACGAGGAGCAAACTGAGCAGAACGGGGAGGTTACAAATTTGGAGAGCGAATCCAAAGTGTGAGGTGGAAGGCATGTCTATTTGCCTCAAGCGAGAGACAAGAATATCACGTGTGCGTGTGAGAGAGAGAGTGAGAGAGAGAGAGTGAGAGAGAGAGAGAGACAGAGAGAGAGAGTGAGTGTGAGTGTGAGTGTGTGTAATGAACAGAATCAAGTTGTGAAGTATCCACCTGCCCGACACTCTGAAGAAATTGGATGTTTGAACAAAACAAACATTGATTAAGGAGATGTGGGGAGGAGATGTGGGGAGGAGGGGTGGGGCAGGGGGGGGCGCTGAATTAACAGGACAGGGTTTGGGTTTACAAAGGGATTTTTACTTTCTTAAGATAGACACAAAATCTGTGTTCAATATAGAGCGCGGTTAAAAAGCATATCAGCCACATTATAGAGTATACATTTGTTCAGAAGCTATTTAGAATTCACAGTTTCAAGGGCTGGAACTGCAAACTGTCAGCTTTTTAAAAGCATCCCAGCCTCCCAAATAGAGAGAAATCATAAACACATATTTGTAATGTTCTGCTGTAGAGGTGAATGCCGCTAAATGATCCCTTTCTACGTTTTAAATAAATAAACATATATATAGATATATATGTGTGTGAATAAACAGACTGTTCAGGCAGTTACATTATTGGATTCAAACAGGATCTCAGGAAGGATGCTGGGCAAGTGGAAGATGCACATGTAAAGAGGCTTTGCTATATTTTCACTGGAGCTGCCGCGAGAACTATTTTTGGATGTTGTTTACAAGTGGCTTGCTTTTTTAAACACGTCGCCCTTTGTAATTCCAGTGTTACTTTCTCCAAGATCCCAGCGCCCATCCAAAGACGACCACCTTAATCAGCAGCTTTTAACATTCCCTCCCCTCCCAAACCACAGCTTGCCCCGAGACGCTCCTTATTAGGGACAAATCGTCAAATCCTGAAGCCCATGTTGCAATGTTTAGGAATAAGTCAGCAATGTGGAGGCCACAAAAAACAGCCAGGAATGTGACAAAATGCAAACCGAACACCCGAAATCGGGAAAGAAGAGCAGAATAAACCAGACTCGTGCTTCAAAGCCAGGAGACCCTTTATCAGAACTGGTGAACTGACCAAGGGGCTTCCAGCTTAACCGGTCTCTCCCTTTTCAGATGGAGATGAACCCGGTGTATTTCCAGCATTTATTTGTTTTTTGTTTAATTTATGATTGAAACCTGTCATGACAAAACGAGTACATGAATATCGCTGTATATATATATACACACACACACACAAACATATATTTGTATGGAATTTTTGAATGTTTATGAGAATGTAGATAATTTGTACTGAAATTGAGCACTTTAGAATAAGGGATCGCCCATTTAAAACAGAAATGAGGAGGAATTTTTTCTCTCAGAGAGTCGTGAATCTTTGGAATTCTATACCCCAGAGAGTTGTGGGGGCTGGGTCATTGAATATATATTTAAGGTGGAGATAGACAGATTTTTGAACGTTAAGGGAATCCAGGGTTATGGGGAGTGGGCAGGGAAGTGGAGTTGAGGCCAAGATCAGGTCAGCCATGATCTTATTGAATGGCGGAGCAGACTCAAGGGGCCTGCTCCTATTTCTTATGTTCTTATGTAAACTGGAGGATCAGTTTATTCGATAGGTGTAAAATACTCGAGTTAAAGGAAGGGAAGATGGTGGGGAGAGTGGGAGGGGAGGGGGGAGAAAAGAGATGAAGAAGAGCATTCTGTAATGTGCTCTATTCATTTTACATTGAAAAATGGCATTGTTGCCACGTTTTCTTTTGCCCTGTACATAACATTGAGTTAGGCCTAAGTTTTGGACCAGACAGTCCGGTTTTTGAGTGAACTCGCCAGACCTTTTGTAAAATATACATTAGACAAAAACATGTTTCCTTAAAGTAGAAATTCACGTTCTCGCACTTACTTCTATGTCGATGTGATGGCACCTTATTATTGTGGTCCATCAAAGTTTTCAACAACTCTTCATCAGCGGCAGCAAAGCAAATCTTAAGCCGTGATCTCAGCCCCATCATGTCCGTATCCAACGCCCCCTTCCCATCCCTTCACCTGCCCCGCTGTAAGCTTGGCCAAGTGGTGGTAACCCTACAGGGAATTAAGGGAATCGAGGGATATGGGGCTAAGTCAGGAAAGTGCAGTTGAGGTCGAAGATCAGCCATGATTTTATTGAATGGCGGAGCAGGCTCAAGTGGCCAAATGGCCTGCTCCTGCTTCTTATGTTCTTATGTTGACATGCAGAGAGAACCTGCATGCTGCATGTGACTTTACAACATTGAAATGAAACTGCAAGAGGTTTGAGATTTTTTAAAAGAGTTAGCAGAATACTGTTTTAATAGTTACTGCCAAATCACAGCTTTCTAGAAAATGTTTAAGCTCCATTCTAATATTTTCATCAGTAATAGCAGCAGTTTGGAGATAACAGAGATATTTTATACTTTCATTAGTTCTTTTAAATTCTTGTTATCCAGTGAGGCTCAGGCCATCCCAAAGCGCTTTACAGCCAATTAAGTACTTTGTAGTCACTGTTGTAATGTAGGAAACACGACAGCCAATCGGCGCACAGCAAGGTCGCACAAACAGCAATGAGATAATAACCAGATAAAGTGTTCCTTCAGTGATGTTGGTGAGGGATAAATATTGGCCAGGACACCGGGGATAACTCCCCTGCTCTTCATCACAATAGTGCCATGGGATCTTTTACATCCACCCGAGAGCAGACGGGGTCTCGGCTTAACATCTCGTCCAAAAGACAGCGCAGCACTGGAAATTCAGCCCGGAATTTGTGCTCAAGTTCCTGTAGTGGCACACAGAATCACCCTGTTTATTTGATCTCTTTATAAACATGAACGAACAGCTCCCATCACTGCTAGGATTGTCAACTCTGGTTGGGCATCACGTGACCTCCAGTCTACCACTGCCTCGACTCCACCAACATGTCCATCCTGTGGCACACCAGCTTCCCACCAAATTGATAAGCGAACAGACCTTCTACTGCCCATTTGGACGATTCAGTCAAACCAATTTCCAATGTTTTTTAGAACTAATAAATGAAAATGTTCAAAAGGATTTTTTTGTAAAAACACAATTTTGTCACTGTCCCACTAATTCCCCTCTTCCCCCCAGGATTGCCCTGGATATCAACCTTCAATTCCTGAAGGCTCCAGGACAATCCTGGAGGGTTGGAAACCCCAGTCACAGCCCAGCCATTATTTTCACCCAATTGCTGTCAATTTGTTTTGGAAAGTGATTCTCATTTGCAGGAGATGTTTTGATGTGATTCAGGTAACAGTACCTGTAGAAGGACCCTGCCTCTGAGTGAATATTCTCACTCCTGTCTGGATGGCTTTCCAGAAGCCACTCCACTCCAGACATTTTGCACACTTTGTCCACTTTATAGGCCTCACAGGGACCCTTTTCAATTGGACTTTGTAGCGCAGATGTGAAAGTATATGGAGCCGGAAGCAGCCGCCAATTTGAAGTTGAATGGTGGAGGTGACAGGGAATTACTTTGAAAATTGTGCCATATAGTTTATACTGAACATACACCATCATCATCATGGGTCTTCTATTAACCCTTCGAGTACTGAACTTCTTTAGTGCTTTTTTGATTCTGTATAACATCTAGAAATATGATTTTCTGTACATTTTTTATGCTGAATGTTTTAAAGTGAAATTAAAGAAATGCACGGCAGCACATCCGATTGGTCTTTCTCTCTTTTGTAATTTTTCAATAAAATGACAACTTTTTAAACACTGATGTAGGGGGGAAAAAAGATTGCAGTCCTCAAAGGATTCAAATTGCACAACCAATGGGAATCATTGAAAAGAAAAGTTACCCATGGATAATTAGGGGCGAAAACATTTTCCGTCAACGATTCGCTCCATTTGTCTTTGATGTCTGTTTTTGATATTGAAACGGGGAAGTAAAAGTTTTGCAGAAGTTCTGTCTTAACTTTGATGGGAAATTGACTGAATCCTCGGAGAAATGGCGTAAACAGCCATTTACTGTGTTTCTCCGGCGATCTACCACTGAAGTTATGGCGGGAGATTGGGAGAAACCCCTGTGGAACTTTTACGTCATGCTAACTAAAAAAAAGCCTGTGTATTAAATACAGTGGAATCCTGTTAGTGATCGATTAGAGCAGTAGCCAGAAATAATCACTTCAACAATTGATCAGAAAGTAGCCATCACTGCTATGTACTGCTTAGGTCATGATGCACTGCCAAACAGCATTGACTGGACTTTAGACAGTTGATTATATAACTAGCCGCCCAGCTAAAACCCACAACCTCTACCACCTAGAAGGGCAAGGGCATCAGGCACATGGGAACACCACCACCTCCCCATTCCCCTCCAAGTCACATATCACCCGGACTTGGAAATATATCACTGTTGCTTTATCGCTGGATCAAAATCCTCGAACTCCCTAACAGCACTGTGGGAGCACCATCACCACACGGACTGCAACGGTTCAAGGCGGCGGCTCACCACCACCTACTCAAGGGCAGTTAGGGATAGGCAATAAATGCTGGCCTTGCCTGCAGCGTCCACATCCCGTGAACGAATAAAGAAAAAAGCATCTCCTCCCCAATGTGCTGCTTCACACTTTTATTTTGTGCCATTCATTGGGTCTTTATCTCAAACTTAGTAGAGCACTACTAATCTATTTAAAGTGCTGGTGAGCACCCTTGGGATCCTTCATAGTTAACAGCTAAGGACCATTGACAGGCCCTCAGTAGTGTCATGATTTATCCATGATTAACAACCTTGTAACAATGTCAAACTGCTGCTAAAGTGATCACTACAACAGCACTGATCACTATGAATGAGTGAGTGCAATAACATAGGGGGTGAATTTCCACCTTAACTTTAATGGAAGAAACATGAAAATTAGGACAGGACGAGAGGGTAAACAAAAAACACAAAAGGCATGAAACTCAAAAGTTTAGTATGCAGGTACAGCAAGTGATCAGAAAAGCCAATGGCATCTTGGCCTTTATTGCAAAGGGGATGGAGTATAAAAGCAGGGAAGTCTTGTTACAGTTGTACAGGGTATTGGTGAGGCCACACATGGAATACTGCGTACAATTTTGGTTTCCATATTTAAGAAAGGATATACTTGCTTTGGAGGCAGTTCAGAGAAGGTTCACTAGATTGATTCCGGGGATGAGGGGGTTGACTTATGAGGAAAGGTTGAGTAGGTTGGGCCTCTACTCATTGGAATTCAGAAGAATGAGAGGTGATCTTATCAAACTGTATAAGATTATGAGGGGGCTTGACAAGGTGGATGCAGAGAGGATGTTTCCACTGATAGGGGAGAATAAGGGGCTGGCCACTTAAAACTGAGATGAGGAGAAATTTCTTCTCTCAGAGGGTTGTAAATCTGTGGAATTCACTGCCTCAGCTGTGGAAGCTGGGTCAGTGAATAAATTTGAGAGAGAGATAGACAGTTTCTTAACCAGTAAGGGAATAAGGGATTATGGAGAGCGAGCAGGGAAGTGGACCTGAGTCCATGATCGGATCAGCCATGATCGTATTAAATGGAGGAGCAGGCTCAAGGGGCCAAAATGGCCTACTTCTGCTCCTATTTCTTATGTTATGTTCTTATTAAGCTCCTGCTGAAATTCACCCCCATTGTATCCCCTAATTATAATACACATATAGTAACAAATGGCCAGCCAATTAACACTGCTGTTATGAGAACACTGTAGTTCAATTACTGTTTCAGTAGCACTGCCGCCAACTCCCATTAATATTCTGGAGTCTGCTACTAATACAGTCAAGCAACCCATAAGCAGTGCAGTGCATTTTGATTCCCCCTCCCCCAAGCACATGAATTTTTACAGCACAGCACTACACGAACAGTGGGGCTGGAGACAAATACATTGACTAAAAGTGATGCTAAGCTCATTGCGCTCAAGTGGTGGCTGCTCATCATCCTCATTCCGGCGCCGCACATGTTGACGTGTGTCTCAGTGGCAGTGCAGTGACCCCTATTCAGAAAGCAGGTTCGATCCTTTATGGAATATTCGACATTTGAATTCAAGGAGGAGGTAAAATGGAAGAGTGATTTCTGTACGAGGCTCTCCCCAATCTCTTTCTGAAAATGTAAAGACGAGCGCCTGGAATTTTCAGAGGTTGTCTGGTGGGACATCAGCGGAACCCCCGGTGAAATGGCTAAAAATGGCCATTTGCGCTGATCCTCAAAGTTTGCGCCAATCTTCTGTTGAAATTGCGTCAAAACCCCATGAAAATTCTCCCCCAACTGACGTCCATCCAATACCAATGACAGGAGCAAAAATTCGAAACACAGGTCTGCATCAGATCAGTAGCCAGAAGGCTCCCCCGGTTAGACCCAAACATCCTGGAGGAGGGCAAGTTTAAACATTTTTTTTACATTCTTAACTTTGGCCGGCCACAAGAACCTGAGTTAGTGGCAATCTGGGGCTGGCCATAACATTGTTTGTTGCTCTGCTTCAGCAAATTATGGCCCAGAGTCCACCGTTAGTTAGACTTGCCGTTGCCCGTTCAATCTTGATGATATTTTGTGCCTGAAAGTGTAAGTTGATCACATCACATTGATGGGAAACAGGGCATTTAGGACTTGGGTGAACAGGGAAAGCAACTGTATATCTGCTTAATCAATCAAATTGTGAAATTAACAGCGCCAGGGCTGAGAAGGAAATGTAAATTAGAGGGGGTGAATTCAATGCCAAAGCAGGTACAGAAAGAAAAAGAGAGAAAAGATTGGATTGAGAGAGAGAAAAATGACACAGGGAAAATTTAAAAAATGTAAAATCTAAAAGTTTGCATTTTTTAAATCTCCAACAACAATTAAAACCTGAAGGAATGAGACAGCACACTTGTAATAGTTAGCTTTCAGTGCCAGAGAGGTTGACTGGAGTAATTAACACTCATCACATCGTTAAAAGAGTACTTAGACTGAAATGGACAAGATTTAACTCTCTGCAGAGAGTTTCCTTCGTATCTACCATACAAATAGAGCAACTTCATGCCAGTCAATGCAATTCACTAGTGAGCCAGATAGTGAGTTGCTGCTTTGAAGAAGCTAACAGTGGAGCAGCACAACACAGACAGCAACTTCTGGTTTTCCACGTATGATCATCATAGGCAGTCCCTCAAAGCGAGGATGACTCGCTTCCACGCCAAAAAGGGATGAGTTCACAGGTGTTTCAATGAAGAACCTAATATTCCAGATCCCGAACTACATCTTTGAGGGTGGAAGATGCCTGTGCTTGGATTTTTTTAACGTACGGTGGCCGTTGCGCACTGGCCACCACACGGGCTTGACAGAGCTAGGTCTTGGTTCAGTGGCAAGGATTGCCCAAGATGACTGGAGACTAGCTCTGTTGCACGGACCTAGTGCGCACACATATCGCAGTGTGGGCTGGCCCGTGCTACCCCTTGCCTCTTCTCGCTTCCGCGTATAACCACGCATAAATAAAGGTGAGCGTCATTACCCTCACTGTTATTTTGACAACAAACTATGGCCTCTGGGTGTCCCTGCCCTGGAGCATACAGCCCATCGTCCCTCTGGAAATTGGGGTTGGAGGTCAGGAATTAACACGTTTCCAACTGCCCAAGTCTACTACAGGCGTTAGCCCAGCTCCACCTCACCCCCAGGGAAAATACCAGGAACAACATCAAAGGCCACAGAGCTGTCAATGAGGATTAAGAGGGATAATGCATTATAGTCACAGTTATTTAGCATGTTTTTGGTGACTTGGAATAATGTGGTCTTAGTGTTGTGAAAGATAGGGAAGTCAGGTTAAAGGCAAAGGTGCACATGGAGCTTGGTGATGATACATTCCAGAATCAGAGAGAGGAAGAGAATGGGGTAGTAGTTAGAGAGAAAGGGGATGGGGTAGTTAGAGAAGAAGGGGATGGGGTAGTTAGAGAAGAAGGGGATGGGGTAGTAGTTAGAGGGGACAGAAGAGTGGAAAGTAAGCTCTTTCAGGAGTGGGGTGATTATGGCCATTTTGAAAGTGAAGAGAACAATGCTTCCAATTTAAACAGCAAATTACTAGCAAATGCACCCTTCCAAAACTCGGCTTCCCCTGTCCCAACTCGCACCAATTCCCACTCACTCATCACCTTGTGCTCGCTGACCTACATTGGCTCCCGGTTAAGCAACACCTTGAATACTTGTTTTCAAATCCTTCCATGGCCTCACCCCACCCTATCTCTGTAATCTCCTCCAGCCCCACAACCCCCTGAGATGTCTGAGCTCCTCTAATTCTACCCCCTTGAGCATTTATGATTATAATCGCTCAACCATTGGTGGTCGTGCCTTCTGTTGCCTAGGCCCCAAGCTCTCTGCTTAAACATCTCCACCTCTCTACCTCTCCTTCCTCCTTCAAGACGCTCCTTAAAACCTATCTCTTTGACCAAGCTTTAGGTCACCTGGCCTAATTTCTTCTTACGCGGCTCTGTCAAATTTTTAATCTCATACATCTGTGAAGCGCCTCTGTACGTTTCACTACATTAAAGGCGTTATATAGATACAAGTTGTTGTTTACACCTGGGAAAATGGCCATTTCCTAGGATAAAGATCAGGAAATTCCATCCTTATATCACTTTCAGATTAGCACCATTGAATTTGATATCACAACTTAATCACAATGAGGTAAGACAATTGTCCCATCTTAGTTCTGTTGACCAGAAACACTCTAAAGTCCCTTCTTTGTAAAATCTAATTGTTTCTTAAATTTACATTGGATAGGATATACGGCACAGAAACAGTCCATTAAGCCCAAACAGTCCATGCAAGCATTTATGCCCCACTCGAGCCACCTCCCGTCTTTCCTCATCTAAATCTATCGGCGTAATCTTCTATTCCCATCTCCCTCATATGCTTATCTAACCACCCTTTAAATGCATCTATACCATTCACTTCAACCACTCCCTGTGGTAGCGAGTTCCACATTCTCACCACTCTCTGGGTAAAGAAGTTTCTTCTGAATTCCCGATTTGATTTCTTGGTGACTATCTTATATTGATAACCTTTATTTTTGCACTTCCCCACAAATGGAAACACTCTGGGGGACAAATTCGGTCACGCCTCTGTTGCGGCATTAATCCAGGTGGAGCTGGACTTTTAGCGCCTTGAAAAAGTTTGCATCTCCCACCCTGAAATTCACCAAAATCGGTCGAGGAGCTGACAGGGGCGATAAATCAACTGTTGCACACCAGAGCTGGGGGGGGTCAATAACGAAAGTTTGGTCGGTGCATTTTGTAGACCCATTGCGCATGCATGGAACTCCAAACCAGATCCCGGGAAAAGCCGAGTCTTAAAGGCGCAGCCTAGTACTGCACCCATTAAAGTTTTCAAAATCACTTGTTGTCAACCTGTACTGTTATGTCTGTCTGCCACTGCAAACTCGGAGGCTCACGCACCATGCTCTGTGTAAATGTTGCACTGACTGTGACCTCCAACGGAGGTGTTTCCTCATCCCTTTAAGTAACCACCAGTTATCGACTCTGCAAACCTGTACCGACTGTTTCTCCAGATGTTGCACCAAATTTACCGACCGGGGCGCAAACATGCGTGTTGCACCAGGAATACATCATGATCGGAGAGATCGTCAGCAGCCCGGCGCTAATGGTTTGCGCCCCCAGTGAGCCTCTAATGAATTTTCTGTCGGGGCGTTAAAAGCTGCGCGCCCGGTCGCTAAGCTCTAACGCTCGCATTAACGCCCTCTCTGGTCGCGAAATGAGGCTATAGACAACCGAAAATCCAGCCCTCTATCTGTGTCTACTCTAGCAAAACCTTTCACAATTTTAAAGACCTCTATTAGCTCATTCCTCAGTCTCAAAGGATAGAGAAGATGAATATGTGGCTGGAGAATGGTGCAGGCGGGAGGGCTTTAGGTTCCTGAGGCATTGGGACCGCTTCAGGGGGAGGTGGGACCTGTACAAGCTGGACGGGTTGCACCTCAACAGAGCCGGGACCAATATCCTCGCGGGGGTTGGGGTTGCCAGTGCTGTTGGGGAGGGTTTAAACTAGCTTGGCAGGGGGATAGGAACCGGAGAATAGATTCAGTGGGGAGAGAAGCAAAGCTGGAATTGGGCAGCAGAGAAGTAGAAGTAGAAAGGGAAGTTGGAAGACAGAGGAAACAAGGGCTGGGAATAGACAACAGAGGAGTTTGGCAATACTAAATGGTATTGTTCAATGCAAGGAGTATAGGAAATAAGGCAGATGAGCTGAGAGCACAGATTGACACTTGGGAGTACGATATTGTAGCTTTTACTAAGACATGGCTGAAAGAAGGGCAGGTATGGCAGCTCAACATTTCTGGTTACAGGGTTTTCAGACGGGATAGAAAGGGGGGTAAAAAAGGAGGGGGGGGGGCCGCAGTATTGATTAAAGAAACAATTACAGCTGTGAGAAGGGATGATGTATTAGAGGGGTCATCAAATGTGGCCATATCGGTTGAATTAAAGAACAAAAAATGGGCGATCACACTGCTGGGAGTGTATTGTAGACCCCCAAGCAGTCAGAGGGAGATAGAAGAACAAATATGTGGGCAAATTGCTGCAAAAACTATAGAGCTGTAATAGTGGAGGATTTCAACTACCCTAATATTAACTGGGAAAAAGATAGCGTGAATGGTACAGAGGGTGCAGAATTCCTAAAATAAATTCAGGAGAACTTCTTTAGCCAGTATGTAACAAGCCCAACAAGGGAGGGGACGGTTCTGGACTTGGTTTGGGGGGATGAAGAGGGGCAGGTGGAAGGGCTATCAGTGGGAGAGCAATTTGGTGCTAATGATCATAATTCAGTAAGATTTAGGGTAGTTATGGAAAAGGACAAAGGGGGACCAGGAATAAAAGTTCTCAATTGGGGTAAAGCCAATTTTGCTGAGCTGAGATGGGATTTGGCCAAAGTGGACCAGAAATGGCTACTTGATGGTAAGTCAGTGTCAGAGTTCTGGGAGGCAATCAAGGAGGAGATCCTGAGGGTAAAGAGCAATTATGTTCCCTTAAAAAAAAAGGTGGGCTAACAAATCTAAAGCCCCCTGGATGTCAAGGGACATACAGGGCAAGATAAAGAAAAAAAGGGAAGCTTATGACAGATACTGGGAACTCAACACTGCAGAAACTCTAGGAGAGTATAAGAAGTGCAGGGGTGCAATTAAAAACGATATCAGGAAAGCAAAAAGAGAATATGAAAAAATGTTGGCAAGTAAAATCAGGGAAAACCCAAAGATGTTTTATAAATACATTAAGAGCAAGAGGATAACTAGAAAAAGAATGGAGCCTATTAGAGACCATAAAGGAAATGTGTGTGTAGAGGCGGACGACGTGGGTATGATTCTTAATAAATATTTTGCATCCATTTTCACAAAAGAGAGGGGCAATGCAGACTTTGCAATTAGGGAGGAGGAATGTGAAATATTAGACAAGATCAATAAAGTGAGAGAGGAAATATTAAGGAACTTAGCAGCTTTGAAAGTGGATAAATCCCCAGGCCTGGTGAAATATATCACAGGCTGTTAAGAGAAGCAAAGGAAGAAATAGCAGAGGCTCTGACCATCATTTTCCAATCCTCTCTAGCTACAAGTGTGGTGCCAGAAGACTGGATGACTGCTAATGTTGTACTGTTGTTTAAAAAAAGGAAAAAGGGATAGACCGAATAATTAGAAGCCAGTCAGCCTAACTTCGGTGGTGGGAAAATTATTGGAAAAAATCCTGAGTGACAGGATAAATCTTAATTTGGAAAGACATGGATCAATCAAGGACAGTCAGCATGGATTTGTCAAAGGAAGGTCATGTCTGACTAACTTGATAAATATTTCGAGGAGGTAATCAGGTGTGTCGATGATGGCAGTGCGTATGATGTAGTATATATGGATTTTAGCAAAGCTTTTGATAAGGTCTCACATGGTAGACTGGTCATGAAAGTAATTAGCACATGGGATCCAGGGCAAAGTGGCAAGTTGGATCCAAAATTGGCTCAGAGGCAGGAAGCAAAAGGTAATGGTTGATGGGTGTTTTTGTGACTGGAAGACTGTATCCAGTGTGCTTCCGCAGGGCTCGGTGCTGGGTCCCTTGCTTTATGTGGTATATATCGATAACTTGAACTTAAATGTTGGGGGTATGATTAAGAAGTTTGCAGATGACACTAAAATAGGATGTGTGGTTGATAATGAAGAAGAAGCTGCGGACTGCAGGAAGACATCAATGTACTGGTCAAGTGGGCAGAACAGTGGCAAGTGGAATTCAATCCGGATAAGTGTGAGGTAATGCATTTGGGGAGATCTAACAAGGCAAGGGAATACACATTAAATGATACGACACTGAAAAGTGTAGAGGAACAAAGGGACCTTGGAGTGCAGGTCCACAGATCCCTGAAGGTAGCAGGCCAGGTAGATAAGGTGGTTAAGAAGGTGTTATGTATTTAACCTCTTGTAACCTGCATCATACCTGTCCACCAGAGGGCCTACACCTGTTGGAATCCCAAGGGATCTCAGCATTCCTTGGGAGCACAGTATATAAGCAGGCCACCCACAAGGTACCTACACTCTGGAACCTTAATAAAGGAGCTATGGTCACACATTCTCATTACACACAGTACTCAGTCTGACCATTTATTATGAGTGTAACAGAAGGCATATGGAATACTTGCCGTTATTAGTCGAGGCATGGAATACAAGAGCAAGGAGGTTATGCTTGAACTGTATAAAACACTGGTTAGGCCGCAGCTGGAGTGCTATGTGCAGTTCTGGTCACCACATTACAGGAAAGATGTGATAGCACTGGAAAGGGTGCAGAGGAGATTTACAAGAATGTTGTCTGGACTGGAGATTTTTGGCGATGCTGGGTCTGTTTACTTTGGAACAAATGAAGCTGAGGGGAGACCTGATTGAGATGTATAAAATTATGAGGGGCCTGGATAGGGTGGATAGGAAGGACCTGTTTCCCTTGGCAGAGGGGTCAACAACCGGGGGGGCATAGATTTAAAGGAATTGTGGGGAGGTTTAGAGGAGATATGAGGGGAAATGTCTTCCCCCAGAGGGTGGTGGGGGTCCGGAACTCACTGCCTGAAAGGGTGGTAGAGGCAGAAACCCTCATCACATTTAAAAGATACTTGAATGTGCACTTAAAGTGCCGTAACCTATAGGCTACAGACCAAGAGCTGGAAAGTGGGATTAGGCTGGATAGCTCTTGGTCGGCCGGTGCGGACACGATGGGCCAAAATGGCCTCCTTCTGTGCTGCAAATTTCTATGATTCTATGATTATCTTTGCCAAAGAAGAGAGATCCAGCCTGTTCATCCTTTCCTATAGGTATACCCTATGATTCCAGGGATTTTGGAATGCTCTCGCCTGGTTCCATTCTTATCTATCTAATCGTAGCCAGAAAATCTCCTGCAATGGCTTCTCTTCCCGCCCCCGCATCATTACCTCTGGTGTCCCCCAAGGATCTGTCCATGGTCCCCTCTTATTTCTCATCTATATGCTGCCCCTTGGCGATAACATCCGAAAACACGGAGTCAATTTCCACATGTATGCAGACAATACCCAGCTCTACCTCTCCACCACTTCTCTCGACCCCTGCTTGGTATCTAAATTGTCAGATTGCTTGTCCAACATCCAGTAGTGGATGAACAGAAATTTTTTCCAATTAAATATTGGGAAGATCGAAGCCATTATCTTTGGTCCCCACCACAAACTGCATTCCGTAACCACTGACTCCATCCTTCTCCCGAGCATCAACGTAGGTGTCACATTTGACCCCGAAATGAGTTTCCAGCCTCATATCGGCGGCATAACTAAAACCGCCTTTTTCCACCTCTGTAACATTGCCTGCCTCAGCTCTTCTGCTGCTGAAACCCTTATTCATGCCTTTGTTACCTCTAGACTTGACTACTCCAACTCACTCCTGGCTGGCCTCCCACATTTCACACTACGTAAACTTGAGGTCATCCAAAACTCAGCAGCCCGTGTCCTAACTCGCACCAAGTCACGATCACCAAAACCCCTGTGCTTTCTGACCTACATTGGCTCCAGGTTAAACAACGCCTCGATTTCAAAATTTTCATCCTTGTTTACAAATCACTCCATGGCCTTGCCCCCTTCCTATCTCTAATCTTTTTCTCCTCAAATTCTGCCCTCTTGAACATCCCTCATTATAACTGCTCAACCTGGGCCCTAAGCTCTGGAACTCCCTCCCTAAACCTCTCCGCCTCTCTATCTCTCTTTCCTCCTTTAAGACGCTCCTTAAAACCTACCTCTTTAACCAAGCTTTTGGACATCTGCCTTAATTTCCTTTTTGTGGCTCGGTGTCAAATTTATCTGTTTTGTCTTGTAACACTGCTGTGAAGCGCCTTGGGATGTTTTATGACGTTAAAGGCGCTATATAAATAAAAGTGATTATTATTATTTTGCCTGCACTACTCTATCTGGATGTCAATTCCAAATGTTGGTCACTCTGTGTGAAGAATTTCCTCATTTCAGCCATAAATTGATATGAGATGGCACGTTCCCCTGGTGGGCCAGGGCTGCGTAGGATGTTATTTTGGATTACTACAAGCTGAGTACAAAGTAGTACACACCTGCTGGCAATTTTTTTGTGGCTTGATTGATTTCAAATTGGACCATGGCCAGTTTTCTAGGAAAATTGCTAGTAATTTGCTGTTTGAATTGTAGCCACTGTTCTCTCCACTTTCAAAATCGCCAGAACCACCCTGCCTTTTAAAAAGCCTACTGTTGATCTTCTGTCCTCTCTAACTGCTGCCCCATCTCCATCCTCCCCTTCCTTCTGGAACATATCACGACCACCAAGCTCCATGCCCACCTCTCCCTTTTATCCAACTTCCGTCTCATTCACAACACTATTCCAAGTCACCAACATGCTGAATGGTTGTGATTAAAGTGCATTATCCCTCTTCATTCTCCTTGACCTCTCTGCGGCCCTTGACATTGTCTATTATACCATCATTCTCCATAGTCCACCTCCATGGCAGTGCCTCGCACAGCTCCATCCCTGCCTGTCCCAACATTACTAGCACATCTGCTGAAATAGTTTCTCTTCTCGTGCCTGCATATTCACCTCCAGTGTCCATCCCTCACACCACCCCCCACTCCTACCCCACCCGAGGTTCCATCCTTGACCCCCTTAGATTCCTTAATGCATGTGTTGTCCGTAATCTTCTGGGTAAGCATAGGCTTGGGTTTCATATGTAAGCTGATGATATCTACCCTCAGCTGTCCATTACCACCCTGAGCCAGGTTGTGAAGAAGCCAGTATTTTTGTTGTTGAAACACCAGAGGCCTTGCCTCTTCATAAACAGCCGAGGGCATTTGGATACTCCTTTTCAATGAATGGTACACACAGTAAGACAGAAATAAAACTTGTTAATCCAATTCCCAGTGGCCATGAATCCATTATACACTAAATTAGATTTAATTTGCATAGACTATTTGATAAAAACATTTTTTTCTTCAACTCAAAAAAAATCAAACACCAAACCATTCCTTATGAAACTCAGGACATGTATTTAACATATTACAATGGATTCATATTAGCTAGATTTAATTTACATATAAATAGGCTTTTCCCAAGAACTCAAACTGCAGGTTTTATTTATGAAGCTATTAAGGGCATAATAATGATTTGTTTGACCAATTTACATAATCGTGTTTAACTGCCTAGTATACAGGCAAAGTCCCAGGGTAGAACAATGTCTTAGTGAATTTGCTGTAAGGATGCTTACTAATAGTTTCGACATGCCGTCTGTTAGAAAAATCTGTTACTAGCTCAATAAACGGTAAATGTTATGAATGTCTGCTCCTGCTGCAGACCCTCACTTGCCTGAACCATATAATGGGGAATGATGGCACCACTACCCATCCCATCAATGAGTGGCCATTACTCAATATGTACATACCAGGAGCATGCATTCAGGCGATTTATTCTTATTCCAAAGATTTCTTAAAGTTCATACTTGGAATCTTTAAAAAATATATATATTTTTTTTTAATATTTGAAGTGAACCTTTGCATGCGTAACCAAGGAATAACATTAATTGTGCAGCTATTGTCGACACTGGAGCCTAACCCCAGATGTCCAGAGTTTCCACTAGCCTTGCCTCGAGTTACAATTGGATCAGCGGGCTGCCTTTCCATTGGTTTCACTGGGCTGTTCGTGGCACCATGTCTCAACCTGCAGGATTCATGCAGTCGGTGACAGTCCAGAAGTACATTGGCTGGCTCTGCTGGGGCTGGTGACTGGGAAAAACTGACAACAGAAAGTGGGTCTTCCCTGACACCAAAGTTTGCGAATGTGGCAAATTTACCGTGGACTTGCTGCCATCTGCCCAAGTGTCGATTCAGTAACACTGGCATTGACATGAAACTATCGGATTGTCGTAAAAACCCATGAATGTTGTTCAGGGAAGGAAATCTGGTCTGGCCTATATGTGACTCCAGACCCACAGCAATATGGTTGAATCTTAACTGCCCTAGCAAGGCACTCAGTTGTAACAAACCGATTTGAGAAACATTAAGAATAAAACTGGACGGACCACCCGGAATCGACTTCGGCACCGGCTACAGACATGACAATAGCACACCCAGCCCAGTCGACCCTGCAAAGTCCTCCTCACTAACACCTGGGGACGTGCCAAAATTGGGAGAGCTGTCCCACAGACTAGTCAAGCAACAGCCTGAAATAGTTATACTCACATAATCATACCTTTCAGCCAATGTCCCAGACTCCTCCATCACCATCCCTGGGTATGTCCTGTCCCACCGACAGGACAGGCCCACCAGGGGTGGCAGTACAGTGGTATACAGTCTGGAGGGAATGGCCTTGGTAGTCCTCAACATTGACTCTGGACCCCATGACGTCTCAAGGCTTGAGGTAAACCATGGGCAAGGAAACCTCCTGATTACCACCTACCTGGCCATCACCAAGAGTGGCTCAGTAGCACCACTACTGACCGAAGGACATAGCTGCCAGACTTGGCCTACAACACCTGGCAAGAGAACCAACATGAGGGAAATACATACTTGACCTCGTCCTCACCAATCTACCTGTCGCAGATGTATCTGTCCATGACAGCATTGGTAGCAGTGACCACCACACAGTCATTGTGGAGATGAAGTCCCATCTTCACACTGAGCCCAAGTAAAACTGAAGTCAATGGGAATCTGGGGGAAACTCTACACTGACTGGAGTCATACCTAGCACAAAGGAAGATGGTTGTGGTGGTTGGAGGTTAATCATCACAGCTCCAGGACATCGCTGCAGGAGTTCCTCAGGACTGTGTCCTAGGCCCAACCATATTTCTAAGTCAGGATGGTGTGTAACTTGGAGGGGAATTTGGAGGTGGTGGTGTTTCCATGTGCCTGCTGTCCTTGTCCTTCTAGGTAGTAGAGGTCGCGGGTTTGGGAGGTGCTGCCGAAGAAGCCTTGGCGAGTTGCTACAGTGCATGCACCTTTGATCTTTGCAGAATTCATTTGTTACGCCAGTTATGTGGATCTCAGCTGACCAGAACAAAATGTCCACTAGTTCATCCAGCACTACTGCAAGTGGCCATTAACATTTGTAACCGACATCGCTTTGTTTCCACAGACTAGGTTATAGTGCAGTGCCAAAAGCAGGGCTGTAATATAAATGGGGAAGGAAAAGGACAGCTAACAGGAAAACTCTGTGTTCGATTTATATTTTAACAATAAATACTAATCCTAATATGATGACCATCGGTAATAATGTGGCTACAGCACTGCATGATTGCACTAGATAGACATTTATATAAAATTTACAGCACAGAAACAGCCCATTTGACCCAACTGAGCTTATGCTCCACATGAGCCTCGCCTCATTCAACTTCATCTAATCCTATCAGCATAATCTTCTATTCCTTTCCTCCTCATGTACTTATCTATGCGACATCACCACTGACACCTGGGAGTCCCTGGCCAAAGACCGCCCTTGGTGGAGAAAGTGCATCCGGGAGGGCGCGAGCTCTTTGAATCTCAACACCGCGAGCGTGAAGAGGTCAGGCGCAGGCAGCGGAAGGAGCGTGTGATAAATCAGTGCCACCCCCCCCTTCCCCTGATGAATGTCTGTCCCACCTGAGACAGGGTCTGTGGCTCTTGTGTTGGACTGTTCAGCCACCTAAGGACTCACTTTAGGAGTGGAAGCAAGTCTTCCTCGATTCGGAGGGACTGCCTATGATGATAACTTATCTAGCTTCTAAATGCATCTAAGCTATTCGCCTGAATTACTCCATCTGGTAGCAAGTTCCAAACTCCAATCACTCTCTGGCTAAAGAAATTTCCCCTGAATTCCTTATTGGATTTATTAGTGACTGCCTTATATTTATAACCACTCATTTAGGATCCCTCCACAAGCGGAAACATTATCTCTACGACTACCATATCAAACCCCTTCATAATTTCAAAGTCCTCTATTAGGCCACCCATCTAGCCTTCTCTAGCAAAACTATCTGAAATTATACCATTTTTTGCTGTAGGTACCTAAAGGGTAATTTTGCAAGGCAAAGGTCCAACCAGGCAGAAAAAAAATCACACAATTAGCCGCATTTATTACACAAACAAACGACTGTGAAAAGATAGGGTATTGATTCCCCCCCAAAAACTATGATAACAAAGGCTCCGAAAGTGCAAGTTAACCAAAGAACGTTTGCTAAACGAAGATTCCAGCAGAGTGTTAATTTATGCATCTGCTGGATGAAACATAGTTAATGACTTAACCATCGGAAGTAAGTCTAAGAGAGTGTGGTAGTTTGTTTGACAATGAGGAGCAGGCAGGATTATATCATGACCCTAATTGTATGTGAAAATATTGCATTTATAATCTCTGGGGAAAAAAATGTAGGCATTGTTGTGTTGAATGAAAATATTAAGGATGGCATATATATTATGAATGCCATTTTTTGAAAATGTTAGCAGGCAGTTGTTCATTATGCATTTATTCTTAAAGCAAAGTAGCAGCTAGTCACTCAGTCCACAGCAACTAACTTCCTAATAGTGTAATTTCACACTACAGGTTGAACCTCCTTTATCAGGAACTCCCTTATCCGGCACCAGCCCTCGTCTGGCAACCTGCCCAGCCGTCGGGTGACACATGTGCAGAACGCGGCCGGTCAAAATCCTACTCACCAATATAATCTTTCTCCTCGATCGTCTGCCTCCTCCTCGTCACCCTGCTGGAACACCTGCAGCCACAGTCCTCGGACCAGCCACTCCTCCCCACAGTGCTCCCTCTGGGGGGGGTCGGGCCAACTCTTCTGGGCCCGCCGATTCTTCGGAGCCCACTCGGGCCACCGACCTCCTCACCCCACCCCCCGACCTCAGGCGACCTCCTCCCCATCCCCCGACCTCGGGCAACCTTCCCTCCCCTCCCTTCCGTTCCCCTCACCGCCAATGACATCCCCTCATCCGACAAAGGCCAGGTCCCGAGGGTGCCAGATAAGGGAGATTCAACCTGTAATACTAATTTAGTACTTGCCAATCAGCTTACCAAATAAATATCACTACATGTTCCAAATAAAAATTATTTGCTATCTATTTTTTTTTTTAAAACCTGTTTAATTCATACATACCAACCTAGAAAATTAGCAAAACATGACCAACAGCTTCAACAAAAAAACCCATAAAAGCGGACAACTCAAAAATGTCCTCATGCAATCGAAAACAAGTAGCCACACGGGTTTTGTATGTTAAACTGCAGATATACCCAACATTCTTTTACGTTCATTGAAGGGAGAAAAAAGTCTGAAGGGGGAAGTGCAGAGGTTGAAGGAACAACATTGGTAGTGCATTCCAGAGGACATAATCCCTGGAAAAGTTTTAATTTTTACCTTACAATGAGGCATTCTGGTACTATTTAAACACTTTTATACTTTACAATTAATAGACTTTAGAAAAGGAGGCAAAGCAACATGATGTTTAGACCAACTAGATCATCGCTTCCCCAAATATGGCCTCAACAGTCTCTTACTTACATCCAACCACCCACCCCAGTCCCTCTGGCCCCAGTTCCTATCCCACCCAACTCCCCACTCTTTCACAGAGACACTCCCTCCTCTTCCAACCCTCCCAAACATTTTTCTCCCTTCCCTGCCTCAATTCAATCAAGCAATCTTCTCCCCTTCCAACCTAGTTCAAGCTGCTACCCTTCTTTTAACTCCATTCAAGCTGGCATTTGTTCGCCCCACCCCCTTCAGTTCATGCTGCCACTCTTCCCTGCCATCAGCCCATGCTGGCACTCTACTCCTCCCCCCCCCCCCCCCCACCGAGTGAATTCTAGCACTCTTTCCTTCCTCAGCCTAAAGCGATGTTTCCCGCTTCTCCCCTCTTCTACCCAAGCATTGCCGCCCTATCTTCATTCCTTCCTTTTCCCCTCAGTGCTGATCCTGCCCAAGTCTAGCAGTTAATAGAAGGAATGTAAGCCAATGTACACTGTAGGCAGGAGCTCTTGTTCTCACAAGAGTTCCCGCTTTCAGCATGCAGTAGCCAGAATCACTTCCACTACTGGCAAGGCTCTAGTAGAGATGCCGTTGAGGGGAGAGGAACCCATTTCAAACTGATTTTTTTTGTCAACAAATTCTGACACACTGACCAGGCACACAAAGTGGTGACTGTTTGGCACATATACGGTGTATTATAAGCTATATCATTATATTTTATCAAATCAAATTGACATCAATAGGCCAATACTCTCTTCACATGTGTCAAAGCCATGAGGCAAGTAAAATGAGAATCACTCTCAACAAGATACCTCAATGCTAGTGTAAAATCCTGCTACAATGTTGGAAGGAACGATCAGCATAATTTTTGCCCGATTCAGTAAGATGGGTAGTAAATGCTTACTTAATGGTCCACACGGAACTAGTTGATAGCACAAACTCAGAGGCTCCCTCATGCCCAATTTGATAAGTACGAGGAAGGAAGACTGTGGTATATGATTAACATGGTACAGCACTTAGCCTTGGACGCTTGATGTCTGTTTAAGAGACCAGGGGTCAGTAGTATACTGCAGCAGCTAATGATAAATGAATGAGTTTGCAGATGGCGCTGCCTTATAAAACTATTATGCTTTCTGTGTAATGAGATTGACACTGCAATCAGATTTGTCAGACTCATCATCAAATGGGATCATATATTACTTCCACCATAATTCTGCACTTTTCATGATTTTCAAGCTCTTTTTAACTGATTTATTCATCTACTTTAATGAATTTTGCAAACAATATTTATACACTGACATAACTTTTACATTGATTACAAATGCTTATTATGTACCTGTCTTAAACGTGAGCTAAAAATTGGAAACACCACTGTTCTGCGCAGGACAAACCTGTATCACCACCAGGCAATTAGATTTCCCACCAAAGACTAGTGTTTGCTGTTAACTAACAAACACAGTGACAAATACTTTGATCACATGACTGCTAGTCATTCAGCAGTTCTGTGAAAGGGTTACCATGGAAACAAATGATGCCTGTTACTTTTAATTTCTTGTACCCTAATGACTTAAACAAACAAATGACTTGCATTTATTTGGCCAAGGTAGCCTTGAGGAAGAGTTCATAGAGTGTATCCGGGACGGTTTCCTTGAACAGTCTGTTGCGGAACCAACCAGGGAGCAGGTTATCTTAGATCTAGTACTGTGTAATGAGACAGGATTAATAAATTATCTCCTCGTAAAGGATCCTCTAGGAAAGAGTGATCATAGCATGGTTGAATTTCAAATTCAGTTGGAGGGTGAGAAAGTTGGATCTCAAACCAGTGTCCTAAGCTTAAATAAAGGAGACTACAAAGGTATGAGGGCAGAGTTGGCTAAAGGGGACTGGGAAAATAGATTAAAGTGTAAGATGGTTCATGAGCAGTGGCGGACATTTAAGGAGATATTTCATAACTCTCAACAAAAATATATTCCAATGAGAAGGAAAGACTAAGAGAAGGGATAACCATCCATGGCTAACGAAGGAAATAAAGATTGGTATCAAATTGAAAACAATGGCATACAAAGGGAGGCTAGAGGATTGGGAAAAAAACAGCAAAGGACGACTAAAAAAGTAATGGGAGGGGAGATAGATTATGAGAGTAAACTAGCAAGAAATAAAAAAACAGATAGTAAGAATTTCTACAGGTATATAAAAAGGAAGATAGTGGCTAAAGTAAATGTTGGTCTCTTAGAAGATGAGACTGGGGAATTAATAATGGAGAACAGGGAAACGGCAGAGAATTTGAACAAATATTTTGAATCGGTCTTCACGGTAGAAGACACTAAAAACATCCCAATAATGGATAAGCAAGGGGCTATAGGGAGGGAGGAACTTAAAACAATTAAAGAAGTACTCGATAAAATAATGGGACTAAAGGTGGAAAGACCCCTGGACCTGATGTCTTGTATCTAGGGTCTTAAAAGAAGTGGCTGCAGAGATAGTGGATGCATTGGTTGTAATCTACCAAAATTCCCTGGATTCTGGGGAGGTCCCAGCAGATTGGAAAATTGAAAAAAATGTAATGGCCCTATTAAAAAAGGAGGCAGACAAAAAGCAGGAAACTCTAGACCAGTTAGCCTAACATTTGTCAGTGGGAAAATGCTGGAGTCCACTATTAAGGAAGCAGTAGCGGGACATTTGGAAAAGCATAATACAATCAAGCAGAGTCAGCATGTTTTTATGAAAGGGAAATCATGTTTCACAAATTTGCTGGAGTTCTTTGAGGGTGTAACGAGCAGGGTGGATAAGGGGGAACCAGTGGATGTGGTGTATTTGGATTTCCAGAAGGCATTCGATAAGGTGCCACATAAAAGGTTACTGCACAAGATAAAAGCTCACGGGGTTGGAGGTAATATAGTAGCTTGGACAGAGGATTGGCTAACAGAAACCAGAGGGTCAGAATAAATGGGTAATTTTCAGGTTGGCAAACGGTAACTAATGGCATGCCACAGGGATCGGTGCTAAGGCCTCAACTATTTACAATTTATATTAATGACGGATGAAGAGAGTATAATGTAGCCAAGTTTGCTGATGATACAAAGATGGGTGGGGAAGCAGATTGTGAGGAGGACACAAAAAATCTGTAAAGGAATATACACAGGCTAAGTGAGTGGGCAAAGATTTGGCAGATGAAGTATAATGTGGGAGTGTGAAGTTAACCACTTTGGCAGGAAAAATAAAAAAGCTAATTATTATTTAAATGGAGATAAATTACAAAAGGATGCAATACAGAGGGACCTGGGGGTCCTTCTGCATGAAACATAAAGTTAGTATGCAGATACGGCAAGTAATCAGGAAGGCAAATAGAATGTTGGCTTTTATTGCAAAGGCGATGGAGTATAAAAGGAGAGAAGTCCTGCTACAACTGTACAGAGTATTGGTGAGGCCACACCTAGAGTACTATGTACAGTTTTGGTCACCTTATTTAAGGAAGGATATACTTGCATTGGAGGCAGTTCAGAGAAGGTTCACGAGGCTGATTCCTGAGATGAAGGGGTTGACTTATGAGGAAAGGTTGAGTAGGTTGGGCCTATACTCATTGGAGTTTAGAAGAATGAGAGGTGATCTTATTGAAAAATATAAGATACAGAGGGAGCTCGACAAGGTGGATGCAGAAAGGATGGTTCCCCTCATGAGGGAATCTAGAACTAGGGGGCATAGTTTCAGAATAAGGGCTCGCCCATTTAAAACTGAGATGAGGAGGAATTTCTTCTCTGAGGATTGTAAATCTGTGGAATTCTCTGCCCTAAAGAGTTGTGGAGGCTGGGTCATTGAAGGCGGAGATAGACAGATTTTTGAATGACAAAGGAGTGAAGGGTTGTGGGGAGCGGGCAGGGAAGTGGAGCTGAGTCCAAGACCAAATCAGCCATAATCTTACTGAATAGGGGAGCAGGCTCGAGGGCTGAAATGGCCTACTCCTGCTCCTATTTCTTATGTTATGTTCATGTATAGTGCCTTTCATGACACTGGACATCCGGAAGCACTTTACAGCCCTTTTTTAAGTGCACTCATTGTTGTAATGTAGGAAACGCGGCAGCCAATTTGTGCACAGCAAGCTCACACAAACAGCAATGTGACAATGACCAGCTAATCTGTTTTAGTGATGTTGGTTGTGGGATAAATATTGGCCAGGATACCAGGGAGATCCCCACTGCTCTTTTTCGAAATAGTGCCGGGGATCTTTTACGCCCTCCCGAGAAAGCAGACGGGGCCTCCGCAGTGCAGCACTCCCTCAGTACGGCACTGGAGTGTGAGCCTAGATTTTTGTATTCAAGTCTCTGGAGTGGGACTTGAACCCACAAATCTTCTGACTCAGAGACTAGAGTGCTACCAACTAACCCACTGGCTGATGGATAGAAAAAGACCAGCCAGTCCACTGAGTCTGTACCATTCAATCGTGATGCAACAAGGCAGTATGATGATTCCCAAATGTTCCCCATCCACCATCTGCCATGTAATAATTACCTGGGAAAGGAAAAAATAAAGTCCCTCAGCTAATTCCTCTCTGACCTTACAAAGCGATTAAAAATTAGTTCTAGGTGATAACAGTGACCACGAGCTACATCACCCAGCGTCCTTGCTACCTTGCCCACACAGTGACAGCAGCCTCCTCTAGGAACTCGGCAGCTCCCTTTGATGGGTGTATGAGAACCCAGGACACTAATTCGAAGAAGAGCAGGGGAGTTCTCCCCGGTGTCCTGGCCAATATTTATCCGTCAACCAACATAACTAAACATCTGGTCATTATCGCACAGCTGTTTGTGGGAGCTTGCTGTGCAAAAATTGGCTGCTGTGTTTCCAAAATTACAATAGTGAGTAGACTTCAAAAGTACTTAATGCGCTGTAAAGCTCATTGGAACATCCTCAGATCATGAAAGACGGTATATATGTGAATGTCTTTGGGGGAGAAATTTGAGAGCGCCAGACGCTAATGATTGCTCACTTTTTCTAAATTCAGTGTTAGCGTTCCAGGAAGTGAAATGCTAAATCAAGCATTCCACTTCCTTCCTGGAGCGCTAAAAGACGCAGTCGGGCGGTAGTGGTGTGGGGCTGCCCAGATCCAAGGCTCCTTCCCTCCCTTAAAGGGAAAGGCCATCGCTGCAGGCTCTGTAGTGGGACAAATGAGCTGGTCCCCGACGGCAGCCGTGATCTGATCCGATCAGCCCCATGCATTCCTGCACAACATAGAAACATAGAAAATAGATGCAGGAGTAGGACATTCGAGCCTGCACCACCATTCAATAAGATCATGGCTGATCATTCACCTCAGTACCCCTTTCCTGCTTTCTCTCCATACCCCTTGATCCCTTTAGCCGCAAGGGCCATATCCAACTCCCTCTTGAATATATCTAACGAACTGGCATCAACAACTCTCTGCGGTAGCGAATTCCACAGGTTAACAACTCTCTGAGTGAAGAAGTTTCTCCTCATCTCAGTCCTAAATGGCTTACACCTTATCCTTAGACTGTGTCCTCTGGTTCTGGACTTCCCCAACATCGGAAACATTCTTCCTACATCTAACCTGTCCTGTTCCATCATAATTTTATATGTTTCTATGAGATCCCCTCTCATCCTTCTAAACTCCAGTGAATACAGGCCCAGTCGATCCAGTCTCTCCTCATATGTCAGTTCTGCCATCCCGGGAATCAGTCTGGTGAACCTTCGCTGCACTCCCTCAATACCAAGAACGTCCTTCCTCAGATTAGGAGACCAAAACTGAACACAATATTCCAGGTGAGGCCTCATCAAGGCCATGTACAACTGCAGTAAGACCTCCCTGCTCCTATACTCAAATCCCCCAGCTATGAAGGCCAATATACATTTGCCTACTTCACCGCCTGCTGTACCTGCATGCCAATTTTCAATGACTGATGTACCATGACACCTGGTCTCATTGCACCTCCCCTTTTCCTAATCTGCCGCCATTCAGATAATATTCTACCTTCGTGTTTTTGCCACCAAAATGGATAACCTCACATTTATCCACATTATACTGCATCTGCCATGCGTTTGCCCACTCACCTAACCTGTCCAAGTCACCCTGCAGCCTCTTAGCATCCTCCTCACAGCTCACACCGCCACCCAGATTAGTGTCATCTGAAAACTTGGAGATATTACACTCAATTCCTTCATCTAAATCATTGATGTATATTGTAAATAGCTGGGGTCCCAGCACTGAGCCCTGCGGCACCTCACTAGCCACTGTCTGCCATTCTGAAAAGGACCAATTTATCCCGACTCTCTGCTTCCTGTCTGCCAACTAATTCTCTATCCACGTCAGTACATTATCCCCAATATCATATGCTTTAATTTTGCACACCAATCTCTTGTGGGACCTTGTCAAAAGCCTTTTGAAAGTCCAAATATACCACATCCACTGGTTCTCCATTGTCCACTCTACTAGTTATATCCTCAAAAAATTCTAGAAGATTTGTCAAGCTTGATTTCCCTTTCATAAATCGATGCTGACTTGGACCGATCCTGTCACTGCTTTCCAAATGCGCTGCTATTTCATCTTTAATAATTGATTCCAACATTTTCCCCACTACTGATGTCAGGCTAACCGCTCTATAATTACCCGTTTTCTCTCTCCCTCCTTTTTTAAAAAGTGGTATTACATTAGCTACCCTCCAATCCATAGGAACTGATCCAGAGTCGATAGACTGTTGGAAAATGATCACCAATGCATCCACTATTGCTAGGGCCACTTCCCTAAGTACTCTGGGATGCAAACTATCAGGCCTCGGGGATTTATCGGCCTTAAATTAATTTGCGCATGGTCCTTTTAAGGAAACCCGACGCATCATCAAGTGATGTCATCAGACCCGCTTCCTTTTAATTTGCCGGGAACCGCAGGCTTAACAAGCCCAATTAGGGCAAAGTCGTGTGGGAGGCCAGAATGGAGACCGCAGTGGGGTCAAGACTCGCCTGGCTCAGTCTCGCTGAGGTAAGCGAAATTGCAGTCTTTGATAGAGGTTAATAAAAAAAAACATTCCGCTTGAATTCCATCCGTTCTGTCCTGTGTTATCTGATCTCAGGCAGGATAGCAGTGAGGCAGTACTCTACGTGCTCGCAATCTCAGTAGAGCAAATCAGCCGGGGTTCCTACACTTCATTCATATCTCGTGATCCTTGCCGGAAAGTGGACACGAACCAACAACATCAGAACCAGCTGGTCTCTCTGGATAGACTCTTGGTTCCCAATACAGTCTTTCAAAAATATATAACTCAGTACCAGCAATCAAGAGGTCAGAAAAGCTGGCCAACAATGAGGGAGGAAGAAATAATTTAAATTTTTTTTTTTTAAATAAAAGTGTCTGTCTTAAACACATCGGCCAGAATTTCCTTTACTGAGTCGGGTTGGGCCGTGTGGCGGGTCGGAACCACATTGTTGTAATGATCCCACTCCTCAGAGCGACTTTCAGTTCACAAAGCCTATTAAAGGCAGCCATGCATATATCCCGGCCCTATTAAATGGTGCGGGTCTGATGACGTCATCGATGACTCATTTCTAGCAGGGATATTTAAAGCAGCCTTGACCACATCGGATTTAAAAGTTCATCGAAGAGTGTGCAGGGAGGATATTGCAGGATCTTATTATTGCTCACACTTCAAAATATGACCATGTTGACAGAGGGCTGCATCCAGGTTCTCAGATGATTCCCTACATTTACTTGTGGAGGGAGTCAGAGCACACAGGGATGTCCTCATCCCTGCTGATGGGGGGGGGGGGGGGGAGGAAGATGGTGAGATACCTCATCAGGAGACAAAAAGAGCCTGGCTCCAAATTGCAGAGGAGGTGAACAGCAGGGAAGTACTGAAGTGGACCTGAGTGCAGTGCCAGAAATGCTTCAATGATCTCACGAGTTCAGGAAAGGCAAGTACAAAGTCGCACTTCACCTTTATCCTGATGTGCCTGTCACCACATCCCCATCACTCTGCCTTCCCTACCCTACTCCTGCACATCATTACTCACACCAACATACATTGCACATCCACCCATCCCTCTCTCTATGTACATAAACACATCCCCCTCTGACTAGCTACCCCTCACACTCACCCTCATCCTAATGCACCACACAAGGAGGCCATTTGTCATTGGCACTTTGGCTTTGGCCCCACCATCCCTCATCGTCACCCTCTACAGATCTAACCCATACATTCCTTACACTTATGTCATCGCTCTCACTCAAACGTCTCTTCTTTCCCTTCTTGCAGGGAGTGCACAACAGGGAGAGGGAGAGAACCAGAGGTGGCCCTCCATCCTTCACCTCTTTAACTCCAGCAGAGATCGTCTCAGGAATCGCAGAGCTGCTGGCAGTGGGAGATGGAGAGAGGGGGACCTCACATGCAACCTGGTGACAGAATTACATCTCATACAGCCACATGGCATACAGCAGGCACAGGCTCCAAAACCCAGAGGATGTCTGCCAAAAATGTCTATGCAGTCACAGCAGGTAAGTGAGCTGGCTGCCTCGACCTCTGCTGAAGCCACAAGGGTAGCGTCTCGTAGAAGCATTCATAAACGAAAAATGGCAAAGATGTAGATGCACAAGAGTAAGTGCATGGATGTTTGAAGAAGTGTTATTGGTAAGATTCCGTTAATGTTATGACATATAAAACTATTTATTTTCACCACTTTCTGGTCATGCTCATTTTTGTCTGCTACTTTGGAAGTGACTTAGTGAGTTGGAGTAAATGGTGAGACATAACGTTACCTCCAGCAATGGGGATCTGTGTGAAAGGAATGGCTTGGTCATTTAAGGGCTGCTTTATGGTGTTGTTGGGGGTGCAGGGGTGCAGAACCTGGCACAGCATGCATCAGCCATATGGGTGTAATGCACCTGGCCTCCCAGGCAGCAGTGTGCTCCGGTCCTGCTGACATCTGGACCTCGGGTTCTTCCTCCTCATCTTTCAGCTGATGCTCCTCCTCCCCCTCCTCTGAAGAGGCTGTGTGCTCTGCACCTTGCTCCTCATGCAGTGCTAATCCTGTGCAGGGCGCTGCAGACCCTGGCTGGTATGTACTGAAAGACTCCTCCAGATCTGTCAAGGCATCTGAAGCACATCTTCAGCATGCCTATTGTCTGCTCTATGACACATATGGTGGACATGCAGCTTTCATTCTATGTCTCCTGAGCCTCAGTACTTGGTCTCTTCAAAGGTGTCATGAGGCATGTCTTCAGTGGATAGCTCTTGGCTCCAAGCAGCCAGCCAGTAAGTGAGTTTGGCGGTGCAAAGAGCAGAGTGAGGGTGGACTGGCGGAGAACGAAAAAGCCATGGCAGCTGCCAGGGAATTTGATGCACACATGCATGATGATCCTATGGTTGCAGTCCAGCAGCACATTGAGGGAGTGGAAGCCCTTGCAGTTCACCAACACTCCTGGGTGATGTGGGGGTGTCTTGATGGCCACATGTGTGCAGTCAATGATGCCCTGCACCTGTGGGAAGCCACCCAGAGCAGCAAAGGCCAGCGCCCGCTCAGTAACACAGGCTTCATCAGTGACAAAGTTCACATAATTGACTGACTTTTCAAACATGGCATCGGTCACCTGGGTGATGCATCTGTGGGCGGCCGACAGAGATGTCTGCTGCAGATCCCTGGAATGAGCCTGAGGCGAAGAGGTTGAGGGCGGCAGTGACTTTGACAGCCACTGGTAAGGCATGTCCACCAGTTCCTCTGAGCTGCAGGTCATGCTCTAGCAAGCTGCAAATGTCTGCAACAATCTGGAGTAATAGCCTGAGCCTCCTTTGGCATTGCTGCTCAGTTGAGAAAGTTCATCCTCTTCATGTATACCCCTCCATTACGGTGCAATCCTGCGCTGATGCCCTCTGTCCTGCAGAGCATCGGGTCATTGAGGAGAAGGTTGTTGGTGTTGTTGCTGCTGGTGCTCATCCTGGTCCGATTCTGGGGACCAAGATGAGACAGTATGAGTGGCACACATGTTGATATAATAGATGGCAGGTCGAGTAGAGATCAGAAGAGCAATCTGTCAATATCATGATAGTTAGTAGCAATGTGGTGAGTGTGGCTTTTGAGGTTGCAGAAAAGACTTGCAAACTCTAGACACCTAAATCTGTGCTCAAAGTGGAGTCAGCAAGAGCCTTTTCCTTAGGCAAGGGATGAGGTGTCATGTGGGAGTATTTATTGGGAGGTCCATTCTGTGCATTAATGACCTCAATCAATGGCCACTAAGATTCCACCTCAGGCTGACAGCCGTGATTCCTGATCTGCGTGCTTCCCATGGTCATCCAGTGAAATTCAAGAGCTCTGCTTAAAATCCCGGGTTTGACAACAAGGTTTGACAACGAGATTAATGACGTCTCCCGCATTGACAAACGTGCCTGAGTTAAAGGCATGAGGAGGTGGGATGATGGCTCATTCCCAACACGCTCCCATTTTCAGCGACTTTTACGACCGACCCGCCTCCAAACTCGCACGCACGTCTGTGGGAATATTTGGCCATATTATTGGGCACTCTACCTGGTCGTACTGTACCTAACCCAGGGCAATTTGTTGCCAACACCCAACACAAAATAAATCAAATTAACATTGGATTCCCAGCATCGGCATTACTTATCTCAATGAGTGCAAGGACAGTTACGAAAAGACACAAATGGTAATGAAACTGCAGGGATTGTTTTTCATTGGTGCGATAAATCATCCTGATTTTACATAGAATATACAACACAGAAACCGGCCTTTCGGCCTAACTAGTCTGTGCTGGTGTTTATATTTCACATGAGTCTCCTCCTAGTCCATCTACCTCACCTCATCCTATTTTCAGCCTATCTTTCTATTCCCTTTTCTCTCATGTACTCATCTAATTTCATTTTGAAAGCATCTAAGCTATGTCCTGTGTGGTAGCAAGTTCCACGTTCTAATGACTCTCTGAGCAAAGCCATTTCTCCTGATTTCCCTGTTGGATTTATTAACAACTATCCTGTATTTATGGCCCCTAGTTTGGATTCTCCTACAAGCGGAAACATTCTCTCCACATCTACCCTGTCCAACCCATTCATAATTTTATAGACCTCTATCAGGTCACCTCTAAGACTTCTCTTTGCAAAGGATAAAAGCCCTAACCTGTTCAATCTTTCCCGATTTCTGTAATCTCTCAGTTCTGGTGCCATCCTTGTAAAAAAATGTTGCACTTTCTCCAGTGCTACTATGTCCTTTTTATTGTATTGAGACCAGAACTGTGTCCAGTACTTCAAGTGCTAAGCCTGACCAGGGTCCTATACAAGTTTAATATAACTTCATTACTTTTGAATGCTACACCCCTAGAAATAAATGCAGTGCTTTGTTTGCATTTAAGAGCTTTGCTGACCTGCGATGCTGCTTTCAATTTATTCACTTCTCTCCCGAGATCCATCATCTACCCTATTCAATTTATTTTGTAAGGTGTAGGTGATGTTCTATTTTTCCTACTAAAGTGCATTACCTCACATTTATCTATGTTAAAGTTCTTTTGCCACTTAATTGCCCAGTATTCAAGTTTTTTTATGTCTTCTTGTATTATGTTGCATTCTCACTCGGTGTGTTAGTTATACCCTCCAGTTTGGTACCATCTGCAAATTTGGATATTGAGTTACTTGTTCCTAATTCCAAATTATAAATGATGAGTGGTCCCAGCACTGATCCTTGTGGTACACTGCTTTCTACCTTCCTCCAATCAGAATAACTGCCCTTTACCCCTACTTTCTATGTTTTAGTCAATTTGCTATCCATTCAGCTCTTTGTCCCCTGACTCCACATGCCCTAACCTTGTGGTACCTTATCGAAAGCCTTTCGAAAATCCAAGTATATGACGTCTACTGCATAACCCTTGTCTACGCTTTGTTACATCTTCAAAGAATTCTATATGGTTAGTTAACTGTGACTTAGCCTTTCGGATTCTATGCTGATTATTATTTTGTCTGTCTCCAAATGCTCTTCAATCAGTTCTTTTAATATAGATTCCAGTAACTTCTCTACCACTGACTGGTCCATCATTCTCAGGTTTAGTTCTATCTCCCTTTTTGTAGATAGGAACATTAGCTGTACAAGATTCCTCTGGGACTATCTCCTCCTCAACGGAACATATATACTAGTGCCTCTGCTATCTCCTCCATAGTTTTCTTGAGTATGCATGGGTGCATACTGTTATATCTTTAGATGCTCTGATAATGACTCCATGAGGCAATGTATTGTACTTGAACTGTAGTGATCTTAGTCCATTTAATGTAACTCCAGAGTGGGTATCACACATGGTAGCCTGCCTTTTATACTAGGCCTGGCACACCTGTACAGGTAACCTACAAGTCTCCCACTGCAATGCCCTCTGGTGGCACATCATAGTGACCATACAGCTGGTGTACAAGTTTCCCATAGTAGTGCCCTCTGGCACTATATGTAATCATATGTAATAGTACAAGCAGTAAACATGTTTGGATATATAACATCACTCTCCAACAAATCCTTAGTGCAAATCGCCTTCATGCATTGATTGTGCTCTGGGCTTAGCTCTATCGGGTTGACACTTGGAGGATCGTTTCCATCTTGGGTGAGTAGGTGGTGTTTCGTTGACAGTAGAGGTGCTGCTGGTTTCTGTTTGTGAGTCCATGACCACTCCATTCTCTCCCCCCACATAAAGAATATGCCGGTGGCTAGTTACATTCATATACATTCAAGTCCAGAAAAAAAAATTGCATTTACATCATTACATTTGTGGTACAGTTGTGAGGCAAGTACATTTGACTGGTGAGGTACATATTTGATGCATACTTGGACTCAGTGCTGGTGTCAGCACCGGTGCAGGAGGACAAACTAGTTCCAGAACTGCTGGGTGGTGTCCAGGTAGTCTGGTGGTGGCGCGGTGCCCAGTGCTGGCAGTGGGAACCCAGTTGGCTCAAGTTGCCTGCTCTCGGGGCCTTTGCCGTTTCCCCTAGCGTTGGGCAGGTTCACAGATGACTGTGACCTCCCGGTCCTTTCCTTGCGCCCAGAGTCGCTGCTGCTCCCTGAGTAGCAATCGTCTAGCAGTGTGCAGGGAAGTGCTGACTCGCTTGCTTGGGCATTATTTGGTTTGGGATCCTGGCTGGTCCCGGTCCCATTTGGGAGAACCGTTGGAGTGACCCTTCGTTCCTGGGTGTAGCCTTGGTGGTGATAGGGTTTAGGGGCTGCGCCTTAGTGCGGTTTGCTCTTTCAGGCTCGTGGCAGTTGGTGCCATCGGGTGCCCGAGAGGTGGAGCTGATCAGGGGCATGGTATCAATATTGGTGCCGTTGCCCTCCTGAGATTGCTTGCTCTATAGCTTGTCTATTTTAGCTGCTTGTAGCCATACTCCATGATGCATCACTTTGGTCCCAGGGATGCAGGCTACAGCATTGGGTAGCTCGCTGGACCTGTGTGCTCCCAATGGGTGTTTGCCCGCTACATTAACTTAATGCAGTTGAAATCCTACATCGCACAACGTTTCATTACTCATTGTGGATAAACTGTAGCTCCGATTGCAATCGCACGACTTTTTTTTGCTTATTACATGTATAATACTCTGATCATCAATTACAAGCTTTACATTTAACTCACAGTTGCTATTACATTGGTTGAGAATGTGGACCTGTCCCTTTAAGTGTGGTGGGTTGCTGGCCTCCTTTAAGAGAGCCTTGCTATCATTACCCCAATCATCATCTTCGTTTGGTGCCACGTGTTGCTCCATCAGCACTGCAGCTCGTGGTCTAGCTGCCGCCATCTTTTTCTTCAGCACTTCACCTCGTAGTTTGGGCGCCATCTTTCTTCCATCCACGATGTCGACTGCTGTGATCCTCTTCACTCCGGGTTCTGCCACCGAGACTGGGAAGTCGCCTTTGGATCAGATTTTCTTCCTCCAGAGTCCTGCCACTGGAGCCCAGAAGGTGCGTTCGGGTTGTCTCAGCTGGATCATCTCCTGAGCGGTCTGTGCCTCGGGTGCAGTGTTGGTCTGCTCTCTGGTGCCAAATCCAACCTCAGGTGAGGGCTTGCTTTGCTTCTGAGTGCGGGGGACGTCGATTACTGGAGGGATAAAATCTTCCCAGCTCCAAAGGATCGTCTCCATCCACCCTCTTCCGAGTAGCGTTGGTCCATCACCTGCAACAATCCACAGTGGTAACTTGTGCACCGCACCTGTTATGTATTTAACCCTTTGTAACCTACATCACACCTGACCACCAGAGAGCCCACCTATTGGAGTCCCAAGGCATCCCAGCATCCCTTGGGAGCACAGTATATAAGCAGGCCACCCATGTGGTACCTGCACTCTGGAATAGTAATAAAGGAGCTAAGGTCACGCTTGCTCATTACACACAGTACTCAGTCTAACCATTTATTATGAGCGTAACAATTGGCGACGAGGTAACGAACAACTGCGCGAAAATGCAACGAACAATCGGCATCCTGGAGAAGTTCTCAGAAGGGGACGATTGGGAGGCCTTCATGGAGAGACTCGACTAATACTTTGTGGCCAACAAGCTAGAAGGGGCCGAGAATGCCACCAAACGAAGGGCGATCCTCCTAACTGTCTATAGGGCAACAACCTATGGCCGCATGAAGAACCTCCTGGCCCCGGCAAAACCAACAGAGAAATCCTATGAAGAATTGTGTACGCTGGTCCGGGAGCACCTAAATCCTAAGGAAAGCGTTTTGATGGTGAGTTTTTGGTTCTATACGTGTCAACGATCAGAGGGCCAGGAAGTGACGAGCTATGTCGCCGAACTGAGGTGCCTCACAGGACATTGTGAGTTTGAGAGATTCCTAGAACAAATGCTCAGAGACTTTTTTGTACTGAGCATCAGACATGAGACAATCCTTCACAAACTGTTGACTATAGAAACTCAGAATCTGAGTAAAGCCATAACGATAGCCCAGGTATTTATGTCCACCAGCGACAACACCAAGCAGATTTCGGAGAACAAAGAAGTTTGGGCCAGTACTATGCATAAAGTAATGTCGGTTTTGAGCAGAAATGTACATGGCAGAACGTACACGCCGGCTGCTATGGCCCGACCTCAATTGACCCAGAGTCCGCCAGGCAGTTAACACCTTGTTGGCACTGAGGAGGTGATCATCGGCCCCATCAATGCCGCTTTAAGCGCTATGCGTGCAATGGTTGCAGAACAATGGGACACCTCCAACGAATGTGCAGGCGAGCTGCAAACCCTGCAAACTACCACACTGCAGAGGAAGATCGATCCACAGTGGATCAGACTGAATTGGAAACTCGTACTGAAGCGGCAGAAGTGTACGGGGCACACACGTTCACAACGAAATGCTCACCAATAATGCTGAAAGTTGAACTGAACGGCATTCCAGTATCTATGGAGCTGGACGCGGGGACAAGTCAGTCCATAATGAGTAAAAAGGCCTTCGACAAGCTGTGGGGAAAAAAGGCACACAGGCCCAAGCTCAGCCCCATTCACACCAAACTAAGGACTTACACCAAGGAACTAATCCCTGTAATTGGCAGTGCTGAAGTCAAAGTCTCCTGTGATGGAACAGTACATGAACTCCCACTGTGGATTGTGCCAGGGGATGGCCCCACGTTGTTTGACAGAAGCTGGCTGGTAAAAATCCGCTGGAACTGGGATGACATCCGAGCACTTTCGTCCGTCGATGACACCTCATGCACCCAGGTTCTAAGTAAGTTCCCGTCGTTATTAAAACCAGGCATTGGAAGTTTCTCGGGGGCTAAAATGCAGATCCATTTGGTTGCTGGTACGCGACCCATCCACCACAAGGTTCGGGCGGTACTGTACATGATGCGTGAAAAAGTGGAAATCGAGCTGGACAGGCTGCAACATGAAGGCATCATCACGCCGGTGGAATTCAACGACTGGGCCAGTCCGATTGTTCCGGTACTCAAGGGAGGACGGTACAGTTAGAATTTGTGGGGACTATAAAGTAACGATTAACCGTTTTTCGCTGCAGGACCAGTACCCGCTACCCAAGGCAGATGACCTATTTGAGACCCTGGCTACAGGGAAGACGTTCACCAAGTTGGACCTACATGACGCATGAGCTGGAGGAGTCTTTGAAAGGCTTCACCTGCATCAACACGCACAAAGGTCTGTTTATCTACAACCGGTGCCCGTTCGGGATTCGGTCGGCTGCAGCGGCCTTCCAGTGGAACATGGAGAGCCTGCTAAAGTTGGTTCCTTGCACAGTGGTCTTCCAGGACGACATATTGGTTACAGGTCAGGACACCATGGAGCACTTGAAGAATCTGGAGGAGGTTCTTAGTTGGTTCGATCGCGTGGGGCTCAGATTGAAATGCTCGAAGTGCGTTTTCCTGGCACAGGACGTCGAATTCTTAGGAAGGAGAATCGCAGCAGTCGGCATCAGACCCACCGACACCAAGACGGAGGCCATCAAGAACGCGCCGTGACCACAGAACGTGACGGAGCTGCGGTCATTCCTGGAACTCCTTAACGATTTCGGTAATTTCCTACCTGGGTTAAGCACCCTACTAGAACCCCTACATGCGCTACTGCGTGAGGGAGATGACTGGGTATGGGGGAATTCACAAGAGGCTACCTTTAAGAAAGCCAAAAACTTATGTCCTTACAAATTGCTTGTCCTGTATAACCCATGTAAACGATTAGTGTTAGCTTGCGATGCATCGTCATACGGGGTCGGGTGTGTGTTACAACAGGCTAATGAACCGGGCATTTTGCAACCAGTCGCTTATGCGTCTAGGGGTTTATCCAAGACCGAAAGAGCCTACAGCAAGTTTAAAAAAGAGGCTCTGGCATGCAGTACTTATTTGGCCTCAAGTTTGAGCTTGAAACTGACCACAAGCCGTTCATATCGCTATTCTCGGAGAGCAAAGGGATCAATACCAATGCATCTGCCATCATCCAAAGATGGGCGCATTGTCGGTATACAACGATGTAATCCGCCACAGACCGGGCACAGAGAACTGCGCAGATGCTCTGAGTCAGCTACCATTGCTCACCAGCGGGGTGGAAATGGCACAGCCAGCAGACTTGCTCATGGTCATGGAGGCATTTGAGAACGAGAAGTCCCCCGTTACGGCCCACCAGATCAGGACCTGGACCAGCCAGGATCTACTACTGTCCTTGGCAAAAAAACTTCGTCCTCCATGGGAGCTGGTCCAGTGTCCCAGTGGAGATGCAGGAAGCAATCAAGCCATTCCACAGGCGCAAAGACGAGTTGTCCCTGCAGATGGACTGTCTTTTATGGGGCAATCGCGTGGTCTTGCCCAAGAAAGGCAGAGACACATTTGTGAACTGCAAAACACCCACCCAGGCATCGTAATGATGAAAGCCATAGCCAGATCTCACGTGTGGTGGCCTGGCATTGACTCAGATTTAGAGTCATGCATGCGCCAGAGCAACACTTGCTCTCAGCTGAGCAATGCACCCAGTGAAGCACTGCTAAGTTTGTGGTCATGGCCATCCAAACCATGGTCAAGGATTCATGTAGACTACGCGGGCCCATGCCTAGGCAAAATGTTTTTGGTTGTCATGGACGCTTACTCAAAATGGATTGAATGTGCAATAATGTCTGTAAGCACATCCACGGCCACCATTGAAAGCCTACGAGCCATATTTGCCACGCACGGCTTGCCAGATGTCCTAGTCAGCGACAATGGGCCGTGCTTCACCAGTGCTGAATTCAAGGAATTCATGACTCGCAACAAGATCAAACAGGTCATATCTTCCCTGTTCAAGCCCACATCCAACGGCCAGGCAGAACAGGCAGTTCAGACCATCAAGCAAAGCTTGAAACGTGTGTCGGAAGGCTCCCTGCAGACCCAGTTGTCCCGAGTACTGCTCAGCTACCGCACCAGACCCCACTCACTCACCGGGATTCGCCCAGCTAAGCTGCTCATGAAAAGGGCGCTTAAAACAAGGCTCTCTCTTGTCCACCCTGATCTCCATAATCACGTGGAGGGCAAGTGGCATCAACAAAATGTGTACCATGACCGCGCAAATTTGTCATGCGATATTGAGATCAATGATCCTCTTTTTGTGCTCAATTATGGACATGGTCCAAAATGACTTGCTGGCACAGTCACAGCCAAAGAGGGGAGTCGGGTGTTTCAGGTCAAACTGACCATTGGACAAACATACAGAAAACATTTTGACCAAATCAAATAGCGGTTCACCAATGGCTACGAACAATCCGAAGAGGACCCCACCAATTTGACCTTACAACACACACACACACAGTGGCAACTGACATCATAGCTGGCCACGAAACCAAACTCATCATCCCCAGCAGCCCGGCAAGGCCGGCTGCCCAACAGCCCAGTGACGAGCTGACCAACCCACCCACACCAGCATTTATATCAAGATGATCGACAAGGGAGAGCCAAGCCGCAGATCGCCCCGTGTAAATAAGTGTACTGTTGACTTCACGGGGGAGTGATGTTATGTATTTAACCCTTTGTAACCTGCATCACACCTGACCACCAGAGGGCCCATCTGTTGGAGTCCCAAGGGATCTCAGCATCCCTTGGGAGCACGGTATTTAAGCAGGCCACCCACGAGGTACCTGCACTCTGAAATTGTAATAATGGAGCTAAGGTCATGCTTGCTCATTACACACAGTACTCAGTCTAACCATTTATTATGAGTGTAACAGCACCATCATGGAGTACCTTTATATCCGCACTACCAACGACTGGAATAAGTTCATTGGTGTAGGTAGGCAGCTTTGCCTGAACCTGGACCAACTTGGGTCGCTCAGCTTGATTGTCCCATCGCCTCTCAAAGGCTTCTTGATTAATTACTGACTGGCTCGCCCCCGTGTCCACTTCCATGAAGACTGGAACACTGCTTATCTCGACTTTCATCCTCAAAGGGGAACATTCTGTGGTGCAGGTAAACATGCCATACACCTCATCATGGGGCTGAGCTGCCTCTCTGACTATCGCTTCATAATCTGCACTGGATTCATGGCTATCTGCAGACTCTTCGTCAACACAGTGAGTCATATTTTTTTTACACATTCGCTGGAGGTGGCCCTTTGTGCTGCAGCCTTTACACACATAGTCCTTAAAACAGCACTGGTGAACCCTGTGAGTCCTTCCGCAATGCCAGCATGGTGCTACTCGATTAGCCCCCCTCAGCGGACTCTGAGTTAAGGGACTCGGGGGCCGGTTCTCTCTCCCAAGGAGATTCACGTTCTAAAAGGCGCCATTCTGTGTACAGTACTTGCCGGGTTTGAGTCCTGAGGATGAGTCATCCGCCTAGAGCCGCAGGTCGAGGTCATGAATGTCTGGCTCATGGTGATGAGCCTTCTGCAGTGTGATTATGGTATCCGCAGATAGTAGACTGTGAAGAAGGCCCTCATGGCCGATTCTGATGACAAAGATATCCCACAGCGCTTCAGTGAAGTGGTTGCCAAAATCACACGGTGCCGCCAGCCTCCTGAGGTCTGCAGCATATTTTGCGATCTCCAGGCTGTACCCGAGGGGGCATGTAGTACTTCCAGTGACTCTGAATTTTTACCCTTGAGGTCGCGCTCCCCGTGACCCATTGCGATCCCTCGGAACGGAGAGTTCTTTTAGTTTCGGGAAGTCAGTGGGTATAAAACCAGTCTCTGGCTGTGAGGATGCTCTCTTTGGGTTTGAGTTGTTCTTGGATCAGCATTACAAACTCCTCGTACGTCTTGTTCGTTGTCTTCGCTGGTGCCAGCAAGTCCCCGACGAGGCCATAGACGGTGGGTCCACAACTAGTTAGGATAGCTCTGCACTTATCAGCCAGTGTGGCCGGATTATCGCCTGCCAGGTCATTTGTTGTGAAGAACTGGTCAAGCCTCTCCACAAAGACGTCCCAATCATCACCATCGGCGAACTGCTGCAACGTACCAATGTTAGCCATTTTCGTGTGAAAGTCCATAATCTCGTCGCCAATTGTTATGTTTTTAGATGCTCTGATAATGACTCCACAAGGTAATGTATTGTACTTGAACTGTGGTGATCATTTAATATAACTCCAAAGTGGGTATCACACATGGTGGCCTGCCTTTTATACTAGGCCTGGCACACCTGTACAGGTAACCTACAAATTTCGCGCTGTAGTGCCCTCTGGTGGCACACCTTAGTGACCATACAGCTGGTGTACAAGTTTCCCATCGTAGTGCCCTCTGGTAGCACATCATATATAATAGTACCCCCTTTTATTATTGTAAGGGGAATAGATAGGCATGTCGGCAGCTGCAATCGAAACTCCAGGATGGTATGTTGCCTCCCTGGTGCAATGGTCAAGGATGTCTCGGAGCGGCTGCAGGGCATTTTGGAGGGGGAGGGAGAACAGCCAGTTATCGTGGTGCATAGAGGTCGCAACGATATAGGTAAAAAAATGGGATGAGATCCTACAAGCTGAATTTAGGGAGCTAGGAGTTAAATTAAAAAGTAGGACCTCAAAAGAAGTAATCTCAGGATTGCTACCAGTGCCACGTGCTAGTCAGAGTAGAAATAGCAGGATAGTTAAGATGAATACGTGGCTTGAGGAATGATGCAAGAGGGAGGGATTCGAATTCCTGGGACATTGGAACCAGTTCTGGGGGACCAGTACAAACCGGACGGTCTGCACCTGGGCAGGACAGGAACCAATGTCCTAGGGGGAGTGTTTGCTAGTGCTGTTGGGGAGGGTTTAAACTAATATGGCAGGGGGATGGGAATCTATGCAGGGAGACGATGGAAGTAAAATAGGGACAGAAGCAAAATGTAGAAAGGAGATAAGGAAAGGTGGAGGGCAGAGAAATCAAAGGCGAAAATCAAAAAGGGCCACATTACAACATAATTCTAAAAAGACAGAGTGTTAAAAAAACAAGCCAGAAGGCTGTGTCTCAATGCGAGCAGCATTTGTAATAAGGTGGATGAATTAACTGCGCAGATAGCTGTTAACGGATATGATGTAATTGGGATTACGGAGACATGTCTCCAGGGTGACCAAGGCTGGGAAATCAACATCCAGAGTTATTCAATATTCAGGAAGGAGAGATAGAAAGGAAAAGCAGGTGGGGTAGCGTTGCTGGTTCAAAAGGAGATTAGCGCAATAGTAAGGAAGGACATTAGCTTGGATGATGTCGAATCTGTATGGGTAGAGCTGCGGAACACCAAAGGGCAGAAAATGCTAGTGGGAGTTGTGTACGGACCACCAAACAGTAGTAGTGAGGTTGGGGATGGCATCAAACTGGAAACTAGGGATGCGTGCAATAAAGGTACAGCAGTTATCATGGGTGACTTTAATCTACATATAGATTGGGCTAACCAAACTGGTAGCAATACGGTGGAGGAGGATTTTCTGGAGTGTATAAGGGATGGTTTTCTAGACAAATATGTCAAGGAACCAACTAGAGAGCAGGCCATCCGAGATTGGGTGATGTGCAATGAGGGAGGATTAATTAGCAATCTTGTTGTGCAAGGCCTCTTGGGGAAGAGTGACCATAATATGGTAAAATTCTTCATTAAGATGGAGAGTGACACAGTTAATTCAGAGACGAAGGTCCTGAACTTAAAGAAAGGTAGCTTCGATGGTATGAGACGTGAATTGGCTAGGATAGACTGGTGAATGATACTTAAAGGGTTGACGGTGGATAGGCAATGGCAGATATTTAAAGATCACATGCATGAACTTCAACAATTGTACATCCCTGTCTGGCGTAAAATTAAAACGAGGAAGGTGGCTCAACCGTGGATAACAAGGGAAATTAGAGATAGTGTTAAATCCAAGGAAGAGGCATATAAATTGGCCAGAAAAAGCAGCAAGGCCTGAGGACTGGGAGAAATTTAGAATTCAGCAGAGGAGGACAAAGGGTTTAATTAGAAGGGGGAAAATATAGAGTATGAGAGTAACCTTGCTGGAAACATAAAAACGGACGGCAAAAGCTTTGATAAATGTGTGAAGAGAAAACGATTAGTGAAGACAAATGTAGGTCCCCTGCAGTCAGAATCAGGTGAATTTATACTGGGGAACAAAGAAATGGCAGACCAATTGAACAAACACTTTGGTTCTGTCTTCACTAAGGAAGACACAAATAACCTTCTGGAAATACTAGGGGACCGAGGGTGTAGTGAGGAGGAGGAACTGAAGGAAATCTTTATTAGTCAGGAAATTGTGTTAGGGAAATTGATGGGATTGAAGGCCGATAAATCCCCAGGGCCTGATAGTCTGCATCCCAGAGTATTTAAGGAAGTGGCCCTAGAAATAGTGGATGCATTGGTGGTCATTTTCCAACATTCTATAGATTCTGGATCAGTTCCTATGGATTGGAGGGTAGTTAATGTAACCCCACTTTTTAAAAAAAGAGGGAGAGAGAAAACAGAGAATTATAGACCGGTGAGCTTGACATCAGTGGTGGGGAAAATATTGGAATCAATTATTAAAGACGTAATAGCAGCGCATTTGGAAAGAAGTGACAGGATCAGTCCAAGTCAGCATGGATTTATGAAAGGGAAATCATGCTTGACAAATCTTCTAGAATTTTTTGAGGATGTAACTAGTAGAGTGGACAAGGGAGAACCAGTGGATGTGGTGTATTTAGACTTTCAAAAGGCTTTTGACAAGGTCCCAACACAAGAGATTAGTGTGCAAAATTAAAGCACATGGTCTTGGGAGTAATGTATTGACGTGGATAGAGAACTGGTTGGCAGACAGGAAGCAAAGAGTAGGAATAAACGGATCCTTTTCAGAATGGCAGGCAGTGACTAGTGGAGGACCACAAGGTTCAGTGCTGGGCCCCCAGCTATTTACAATATACATTAATGATTTGGACGAAGGAATTGAATGTAATAACTCCAAGTTTGCAGATGACACTAAGCTGGGTGGCAGTGTGAGCTGTAAGGAGGATGCTAAGAGGCTGCAAGGTGAATTGGACAGGTTATGAGAGTGGGCAAATGCATGGCAGATGCAGTAATGTAGATAAATGTGAGGTTATCCACTTTGGTTGCAAAAACAGGGAGGCAGAATATTATCTGAATGGTGACAGATTAGGAAAAGGGGAGGTGCAACAAGACCTGGGTGTCATGGTACATCAGTCATTGAAAGTTGGCATGCAGGTACAACAGGCAAAGGCAGCAAATGGCATGTTGGCCTTCACATTGAGAGGATGTGTGTATCGAAACATAGAACATTGGTGCAGGAGTAGGCCATTCAGCCCTTCGAGTCTGCACCGCCATTCAATGAGTTCATGGCTGAACATGCAACTTCAGTACCCCATTCCTGCTTTCTCACCATACCCCTTGATCCCCCTAGTAGTAAGGACTACATCTAACTCCTTTTTGAATATATTTAGTGAATTGGCCTCAACAACTTTCTGTGGTAGAGAATTCCACAGGTTCACCACTCTCTGGGTGAAGAAGTTTGCATCTCGGTCCTAAATGGCTTACCCCTTATCCTTCAACTGTGACTCCTGGTTCTGGACTTCCCCAACATTGGGAACATTCTTCCTGCATCTAACCTATCTAAACCAGTCAGAATTTTAAATGTTTCTATGAGATCCCCTCTCATTTTTCTGAACTCCAGTGAATACAAGCCCAGTTGATCCAGTCTTTCTTGATATGTCAGTCCCGCCATCCCGGGAATCAGTCTGATGAACCTTCGCTGCACTCCCTCAATAGCAAGAATGTCCTTCCTCAAGTTAGGAGACCAAAACTGTACACAATACTCCAGGTGTGGCCTCACCAAGACCCTGTACAGCTGTAGTAACACCTCCCTGCCCCTGTACTCAAATCCCCTCGCCATGTAGGCCAACATGCCATTTGCTTTCTTAACCGCCTGCTGTACCTGCATGCCAACCTTCAATGTCTGATGTACCATGACACCCAGGTCTCATTGCACCTCCGCTTTTCCTAATCTGTCACCATTCAGATAGTAGTCTGTCTCTCTGTTTTTACCACCAAAGTGGATAACCTCACATTTATCCACATTATACTTCATCTGCCATGCATTTTCCCACTCACCTAACCTATCCAAGTCACTCTGCAGCCTCATAGCATCCTCCTCGCAGCTCACACTGCCACCCAACTTAGTGTCATCCGCAAATTTGGAGATACTACATTTAATGCCCTTATCTAAATCATTAATGTACAGTGTAAACAGCTGGGGCCCTAGCACAGAACCTTGCGGTACCTCACTAGTCACTGTCTGCCATTCTGAAAAGTACCCATCTACTCCTACTCTTTGCTTCCTGTCTGCCAACCAGTTCTCAATGCACATCAGCACACTATCCCCAATCCCATGTGCTTTAACTTTGCACATTAATCTCTTGTATGGGACCTTGTCAAAAGCCTTCTGAAAGTCCAAATATACCACATCAACTGGTTCTCTCTTGTCCACTCTACTGGAAACATGCTCAAAAAATTCTAGAAGATTTGTCAAGCATGATTTCCCTTTCACAAATCCATGCTGACTTGGACCTATCATGTCACCTCTTTCCAAATGCGCTGCTATGACATCCTTAATAATTGATTCCATCATTTTACCCACTACCGATGTCAGGCTGACACCGGTCTATAATTCCGTGTTTTCTCTCCCTCCTTTTTTAAAAAGTGGGGTTACATTGGCTACCCTCCACTCCATCGGAACTGATCCAGAGTCTATGGAATGTTGGAAAATGACTGTCAATGCATCCGCTATTTCCAAGGCCACCTCCTTAAGTACTCTGGGAATTTATCGGCCTTCAATCCCATCAATTTCCCCAACACAATTTCCTGACTAATAAGGATTTCCCTCAGTTCCTCCTTCTTACTAGACCCTCTGACCCCTTTTATAGCCGGAAGGGAGTGCAGCGAAGGTTCACCAGACTGATTCCCGGGATTCCCATATGAAGAAAGATTGAATCGACTAGGCTTATATTCACTGGAATTTTGAAGAATGAGAGGGAATCTCATAGAAACATATAAAATTCTGACGGGATTGGACAGGTTGGATGCAGGAAGAATGTTCCCGATGTTGGGGAAGTCCAGAACCAGGGGTCACAGTCTAAAAATAAGGGGTAAGCCACTTAGGACCGAGATGAGGAGAAACTTCTTCACACAAAGAATTGTGAACCTGTGAAATTCTCTACCACAGAAAGTTGTTGAGACCAGTTCGTTAGATATATTCAAAAGGGAGTTAGATGTGGCCCTTACGGCTAATGTGATCAAGGGGTATGGAGAGAAAGCAGGAATGGGTTACTGAAGTTGCATGATCAGCCATGATCATATTGAATGGTGGTGCAGGCTCGAAGGGCCGAATGGCCTACTCCTGCACCTATTTTCTATGTTTCTATGAAAGGCTTGAGAGTCAGGAAGCCAGACACTCGTCGCAGAATACCCAGCCTCTGACCTGCGCTTGCTGCCACAGTATTTATGTGGCTGGTCCAGATAAGTTTCTGGACAATGGTGACCCCCAGAATGTTGATGGTGGGTGATTCGGCGATGGTAAAGCCGTTGATAGTCAAGAGGCGGTGGTTAGACTTTAGCTTGTTGGAGATCGCCACTGCCTGGCACTTGTCTGGCACAAATATTACTTGCACTTATCAACCCAAGCCTGGATGTGATCCAGGTCTTGTATGCAGGCAAGGACTGCTTCATTATTTGAGCAGTTGCGAATGAAATTGAACAATATACAATTCATCAGCGAACATCCTCATTTCTTATTTCTGACCTTATGATAGAGGGAAGGTCAGTGGTGAAGCAGCTGAAGATGGTTGGGCCTAGGACACTGCTCTGAGAAACTCCTGCAGCGATGTTCTCCGGCTGAGATGATTGGCCTCCTACAATCATCTTCCTTTGTGCTAGGTATGACTCGTCACTGGAGAGTTTTCCTCCCGATTCCCATTGACTTCAGTTTTACCAGGGCTCCTTTGATGCCACACTCAGTCAAATGCTGCCTTGATGTCAAGGACAGTCACTCTCACTTCACTGCTGGAATTCAGCTCTTTTGTCCATGTTTGGACCAAGGCTGTAATGAGGTCTGGAGCCGAGTGATCCTAAACTGAGTATCGGTGAGCAGGTTATTGGTGAGTCAGTGCCACTTGATAGCACTGTTGACGACACCTTCCATTACTTTGCTGATGATTGAGAGTAGACTGATGAGGCGATAATTGGCTGGATTGGATTTTCCCTGCTTTTTATGCCCAGGGCATACCTGGGCAATATTCCACTTTGTTAAGTCGATGCCAGTGTTGTAGCTGGACTGGAATAGCTTGGCTAGAGGTGCGGCTAGTTCTGGAGCAGAATTCTACAGCAATATATTTGGCATCAACACCAATACTTCAGACCATCAAATCACCAGCAGCTTGTTAGGGGAACATGAGCTAGTAAAGGAATCCATTTTGTAATTATATAATCCATTTGATATTAAGCACTAAATTTAAAAGCCTAAAGTCAAGAGCCTGTAGACTTAGCTGACAGTGCAGTTTTCAGGAGGTTACAAACAGCCTGATATCGAGGTCAAGTAACACATTGATTACATCTAGATTTAGACTTTTATCTCGGTTCTGCATGCCTAGAAACTAACATATGTAGAGTAATCATAATAATGTCTTCTATACGTTGCGAACAATAAACTTCAACACTTTCTCTTAACCTTCAGGACCATGAACATCAGAAAATAAGGTTTGGATGGTAGATGCTTAGAATGTCTGGAACTTCTTGATAAAGGCTGGTGAGAACTGGTGTAAGGTGCATTATCATGTGAAGTAATGTAATGAGAGAGCTAGAAAAATGGTGAAATTATACGGTGAGGAGATTAGATGAAAAAGAGATCTAGCAAGCTGAACTCAGCGACTGAAACGCGTAACATTGTCGTGTGTTGTCTGCATGTTCATGTAACCCTTAATAAACTTGCAAGTGTTTGACTCTGCGTCTGGAACATCCCATTTCTGGTGTGTAGACAAGGATTGCAGCCTCAGACTATATTTACACACCTGTATTGAATACCTTATTGGGTCATGAAATGTCCTTGTCAGTGTGTGCACTCGTTGGCTGCTCCTGTTTTTGAGATAGCCAGCTGAGAGGGGCAGAAGGGTCCTCTGGCTGACTTTTGTGGTTAACCCAAGACCTGTACTGGGACAGTCCTTTGACGACTGTTAGAGAATGAAGCCTGCCATCGTGCTGTTTCTCTAGCCTCCGTAGACCAGACCTTTTGTAATCTGGAGTCCAATCTCAACAGAATATTGGTCAGCACATGGGCTCGCTACACTTCAGGGGCTTCCCTGCAGGATGGCCTGGAATTGCCACACTCCAAAATGCTCTGCAGGTTCTTGAAACCCTTGCACACACCTGCATAGATGTTGAAGCAGAACTCCTACATGTTTTCTAGCATTTCGTGCAGGGACCTCTGAAATTTTCAACAACTGCATGAAGAGCTTCTGATTAATGAGTGGAGTTCAGTATGCAGTACCTGTAAGGTACCCATCTCTAAATCCTGCAGCAGCTTTCCCTTCTTTCTGTTGCCGCTCGTCTGCCTCCGCCTACATCACCGTGACCCAGTGCTTCCTCTTGACTCCCCTCTCTAATGCCTTCGAAGTATCTGGGTCAGTGCTGGTCTTCTCTGCAGTCGTTTAAGGGTTCTCGCAAGATGAGGCTTCTTCCTGTTCCTACCTGATGCCAGCTTTCCCATCTTGGAACACACCAACAAAAGTAAACCGGAACCTGGGTTTGCAGCAAATGTGCACACAGTAGCGCACGGGGTAGGGGCAGATGTGGCTGCCAGTTAGTCACTGATTTAGTATTCAGTACCAGCAAGAAGATAAAGCTGAAGTGAGCAATATATCCACCACCTGAAGCCAGCCGGTCACCAGCAGTGGGCGAGGGGTTGGGGGCGGAAGAGGAAAGGAAGGCTCTGGTCTCCTGGATTACAGGAGCTAGGATAGTGCCACAATTAGAAGTAGCAGAATCATTTACAGAGCCAGCAGGAGTAACACAAATGATATGCTTTGCTTTTATAGTAAACTTCTTGGTTAGTACAAAAATTTTGCACTCTTGTAACAAAAACAGAAAATGTATAAAAATGTCTGACTCTGTCACACGGTGTAGCATATTTAGCGAGGCTGCGATTATGTATAGTATATATAACTGGCCTGTCACTGTGTTAGCAAATATATATATATACATATATACACATATATACATATATATACACATATATATACATACACGTATATACACACATATATACATACACGTATATACACACATATATACATACACGTATGCGAATAAGACCATGCAGCCGGCATGTCTGCGCGCACTCTGAAAGAAGCTATCCAATGAATTCTACGCCCTTGCTCTTTCCCCATAGCTCAATCATTTTTTTGCCTTCAGATATTTATCCATTTGTCTTTCGAATGTTACTATTGAATCTGCTTCTCCCAACCTTTTGGGTAGTACATTCCAGTTCACAACTCTCTGTACAAAAAAAAGGTTTCCTCATGTCGCTTCCAGTTCTTTTACCAATCACCTTAAATTGGTGTCCTCTGGTTACTGACCCTTCTGCCACTGGGAATAGTTTCTCCTTATTTACTCTATCAGAACCATTCCTGATTTTGAACACCTCTTTCAAATCTCCTAACCTTCTCTGCTCCGAGGAGAAAAATGCCAGCTTCTCCAGTCTATCCACGTAACTGAAGTCCCTCAGCACTGGTACCATTCTGGTAAATCTCTTCTGCACCCTCTTTAAGTCCTCGACATTCTTCCTAAAGTGTGGTGCCCGGACTGAACAATACTCCAGCTGAGGCCGAAAGGATTTATAAAGGTTTAGCATAAATTCCTTAATGCACTCTATTCCTCTATTAACAAAGCTAAAGATACCATGTTTTAAAACAGCCTTCTCACCTTTTCCTGCCACCTACAAAGATTTGTGCACATACACCTCTCTGTTCCTACACTCCTTTTAAAATTTAGTTCATATTGCCTCTCTTCATTCTTCTTACCAAAGGGTATCACTTTGCACTTATCCACTTGTCATATACTCACTAGTCATACACTGGGAGTAATCCAGAGATCACTATCTTTGACATCCTGCTCTTTAATTTCCACCCAACCTCTTGAATCACTGATTACAGGACCTGTGTCATTGGTTCTCACATGGACCACGACTTCTGGTCCCCTTCCCCCCGCCCCCCCCCCCCCACTCAAAATGTTCTGCACCCTCTCAGTGATGGCAGGAGGCAACACCCTGTGGGACTCGCCATCTATCCCCAACTATCAAATCCCCTATGTCCACTGCATTTCTACACTTTGCTGTGGCCCCATGTGCTCTAGATTGCACTTCCCTGAGGTGTCGTCACCCTCACCCAGCACTGAAAACCGGTTAGAGTGTGTTACACTCCAGGAGGATTCCTGCACTGCCTGCCTCTTCCTACCCAGCTGGATTGCCATCTACATACTATTTTCCTGAACTCTCTGTAGCTGCAGGATGACCATCTCCTGGTACATGCACTTCAAGAAATTCTCATCCTTCCGTTTGCCCTGCGGTGACTCCCGCCGCTCCTCAGGCTCAGAAACCCTGAGCTCGAATTTGAGCAACTGGACGTTCTTCCTGCACACATGGTTTGGAGTTACCCCATGGCACAGGAATTGCAGGCAATGGGTCTCAGCTGTCCCATCATTTTACTTAAAAGTCTATCTACTTATATTACATATGTATGTTTTTAAGTTTCGTATCCCTTTATTCCTATTTATTATTTAATTACTTATGTATACCAGATTTTTATTTAATGCCATCTGGACCCCTTTAATGTTGGTATCCTCTACTTGGTTAATTTTACTTTTATCCCTTTAGATCTTATTATATTTGGGCTGTGACTCTAATATATATATACCTGGCCTGTCACTAATTTCTATCACTGGACTGTCATGCTGTATAGTATAGATAGCGGGATAGATAGGAGATATAGAGATATAGATAGATATATAACGGGTCTTTCACTCTGTCTAGCATATATAACCAACCTATCAGTTCATTGTAGATAAAATGTATCTGAGCTGTGACTCTATTACATATAACCGGCCTGTTACTCTGTATAGTATATATCATCATCATAGGCAGTCCCTCGGAATCGAGACTTGCTTCCACTCTTAAAATGAGTCCTGGGTGACTGAACAGTCCAATACGAAAGCCACAGCCCGTCACAGGTGGGACAGATAGTCGTTGAAGGCAAGGGAGGGTGGGACAGGATTGCCGCACATTCTTTCCGCTGCCTGGGCTTGATTTCTGCATGCTCACAGCGATGAGACTCGAGGTGCTCAGCGCCCTCCCGGATGCAATTCCTCCACTTAGGGCAGTCTTTGGCCAGGGACTCCCAGGGGTTGGTGGGGATGTTGCACTTTATCAAGGAGGCTTTGAGGGTGTCCATGTAACGTTTCCTCTGCCCACATTTGGCTCATTTGCGGTGAAGGAGTTCCGAGTAGAGCGCACTTGATCAGCTCCATTGGGGAAGGCCACCTTGTCTGCATGCCAGACATGAGACTTGCTTTATAATATATATAATGGGTATATCACTGTGTAGCATATATAGTGGGGTATATATGTTTGACCTCTCGAATCCGGCAAACTCGGGACCGAGGCTGAGCCGGTTTTCGTGTTTTTCCGGACTTCGGAACATCTTTCTGACGTCACGAATCTGGAAACACCCGAGCCCAAGTATTTCCAGATTTCAGAACGTCAGAAAGGCGAGATTGGGGGCTCGCTGAGGAGCTGTTCGGGTCGCCGACCCCGTCAATGAGGTCGTCGGGCGGGGCCAAGCCGTCAAATATTCGGGCGGGTCTCGCCGCCGAGAACATGATCGGGCGGGCCCCACCGCCGAGGAAATGTTCGGGTGGGGCCCCACTGCCGTGGAGGAGTTCCTTGTCTGGCCCGAGGTAGTTGGGATTGGGCAGCCGAGGTAAAGGGGAGGGAGAAGTCGGGCTGTGCGAAGTCAGGGCGGGCTAAGTCAGGGCGGGGCGAAGACAGTTCACCGAGGCAGGGGGAGTCGGGAGTCCGGATAACGGAACATTTTACGGTTTCTGGACGACCCCACCACAGATCGGCTCAGTGTCCGGATTTTGGAACATTCTGGATTCCGGAACTCCGGATTTTGGACGTCGAATATATAATGTGTGTGTGAGTATGTGTATATATACATATATATATATAATATATGTACACACCGGGCTGTCCGTGTAGTATACATTAGCAGGCTGTCACACTGTATTATACATCACTGGCCTGTCACTCTTTACAGTATATAAAACAGGACGTCATTCTCTGTAGAATATGTAACTGGCTTGTCAATCTGTGTAGCATATATAACCTGGGTATTTCTGCATCTAGAAACAAAAAATACAATAATGAATAGTCAGTATGGATTTCAAAAGGGAAAGTCTTGCTTGAGCAACCTCATTGAATTTTCTGAAGAGGTAAGAACATCAGAACATAAGAAATAGGAGCAGGAGTAGGCCATTTGGCCCCTCGAGCCTGCTCCGCCATTCAATAAGATCATGGCTGATCTGATCTTGGCCTCAACTCCACTTTCCTGCCCGCTCCTCATAACCCTTGACTCCCTTATCATTCAAAAATCTGTCTATCTCCACCTTAAATATATTCAATGACCCAGCTCCACAAGCTCTCTGGGGTAGAGAATTCCAAAGATTCATGACCCTCAGAAGTAATTGCTCCTCTTTTCCGTTTTAAATGGACGACCCCTTATTCTGAAACCATGGCCCCTAAGTTCGAGATTCCCCATGAAAGGAAACATACTTTCTGCAATTACCCTGTCAAGCCCCCTCAGAATCTTATACATTTCAATAAGATCACCTCTCATTCTTCTAAACTCCAGTGAGTCTAGGTTCAACCTGCTCAACCTTTCTTCATAAGACAACCCCTTCATCTCAGGAATCAACCCCGTGAACCTTCTTGAACTGCCTCCAATGCAAGCATATCCCTTCTTAAATAAGACCAAAACTGTATGCAGTACTACAGGTGCGGTCTCACCGGTATGGTTGTAGCAGGACTTCCCTACTTTTATACTCTATCCCCCTTGCAATAAAGGCCAACATTCCATTTGCCTTTCTAATTACTTGCTGTACCCTGCATGCTAACTTTGTGTTTCATGTACAAGGGCCCCCGGATCCCTCTGTACCTCAGCATTTTGTAATCACTCCTAATGTGCATTTTTATTTTTCCTACCAAAGTGGATAACACTTTCCCACATTATATTCCATCTGCCAAATTTTTGCCCACTCAGTTAGACTATCTATATCCCTTTGCAGATTCCTTGCATCCTCCTCACAACTTGCTTTCCCCACACATCTTTGTAATCATCAGCAAATTTGGCTACATTACACTCGGTCCCTTCATCCAAGTCATTAATATAGTTTGTAAATAGTTGCGACCCCAGTACTGATCCCTGTGGCACCCCACTAGGTCCAGTTTGCCAACCTGAAAATAATCCATTTATCCCGATTCTCTGCTTTCTATTAGTTAGCCAATCCTCTATCCATGCTAATATATTACCCCCAACCCAATGAGCTCTTATCTTGTGCAGTAACCTTTTATGTGGCACCTTATCGAATGCCTTCTGGAAATCCAAATACAGGGGTAATGCAGTAGATGTAATTTATCTAGATTTTCAAAAGACCTTTGATAAGGTACCACATAATAGACTAATGATTAAAGTCAGAGCATGTGGAGTCAGGGTACATGTAGCCGAATGGATAACTAGCTGGCTTCAAGACGGAAAACAGAGAGTAGGGGTAAAGGGTAACTATTCATAGTGGCAGAAGGTGGGAAGTGGTGTTCCACAAGATTCAAGCATTTTCTGTTTTTATTCCACAAGGATCAGTGCTGGGACCACTATTGTTCACAATTTATGTTAATGATTTAGACTTTGGAATTGAAAACACAATTTCTAAAATTTGCAGATTACACCAAATTGGGGGGGCGACTGTCAATATTGAGGAGGACTGCAACAAATTACAAGAAGAAATGAATAAACTTGAAGAATAGGCATATAATTGGCAAATGAAATTCAACACAGATAAATGTGAGGTATTACATTTTGTTAAGAAAAATATCGAGGTCAGTTATTACTTGGAAAATATGAATCGAAGTGGGGTAAAAGAGCAAAGTGGTCTCAGAGTACAAAACACAAATCACAAAGTAGTGACACAAGTTAACAGGGCCATAAAAAAAAGCCCTGTTAACTTGGAGTTTATTTCTAGAGGGATTGAATTGAGAAGTAAAGAAGTTATGCTAAACTTGTCTCGAACCTTGGTTAGACGACACAGAGTACTGCGTACAATTCTGATCACCATATTATCAAAAGGTTACTACTACTAGGCAGTCCTTCATGATGAGGATGAGTGTCTTCACACCAAAAAAGATGGGCTCATAGGTGTTACAATGAGTTACTTAAAGTGGTGGAAGATGCCTCTGCGTGGATTTTTTTTTTAAAACATGTGGTGACTGTTGCACACCAGCTACCACATGGTCTTGGTCCAGTGGCGAGGATTGACCAAGACTGCTGCAGACCAAAGCTCTGTTGTGCCTCCCCTGGGCCCCGACCCCGCTGCTGTTAAATGCTGCGCTGCTCCTGGGTCACGACTCCTCTGTTGTTAAATGCTTACAATTACAGAACTGCGTACATATTATAAAAAGGATATAGAGGCATTGGTGAGGGTGCAAAAAAGATTTACAAGGATGATACCAGAAATGCGAGGATATACCTGTCAGGAAAGGATGAACAGGCAGGGTCTCTTTTCTCTTACAAAAGCTGAGGGGTGACTTAAGAATATAAGAACATAAGAAATAGGAACAGGAGTAGGCCATACAGCCCCTCGAGCCTGCTCCGCCATTTAATACGATCATGGCTGATGTGATCATGGACTCAGCTCCACTTCCCCACCCGCGCCCCGTAACCCCTTATCGTTTAAGAAACTGTCTATTCCTGTCTTAAATTTATTCAATGTCCCAGCCTCCACAGCTCTCTGAGGCAGCGAATTCCAGATTTACAACCCTCAGAGAAGAAATTTCTCATCTCAGTTTTAAATGGGCGGCCCCTTATTCTAAGATCATGCCCCCTAGTTCCCGTCTCCCCCATCAGTGGAAACATCCTCTCTGCATCCACCTTATCAAGCCCCCTCATAACCTTATATGTTTCAATAAGATCACCTCTCATTCTTCTGAATTCCAATGAGTGGAGGCCCAACCTACTCAACCTTTCCTCATAAGTCAACCCCCTCATCTCCAGAATTAATCTAGTGAACCTTCTCTGACGTGCCTCCAAAGCAAGTATATCCTTTCGTAAATATGGAAACCAAAACTGCACGCAGTATTCCAGGTGTGGCCTCACCAATACCCTGTATAGCTGTAGCAAGACTTCCCTGCTTTTATACTCCATCCCCTTTGCAATAAAGGCCAGTACCTGCATTCTATCCTTTTCTGTTTCATGCACAAGTACCCCCAGGTCTCGCTGTACTGCAGCACTTTGCAATCTTTCTCCATTTAAATAATAACTTGCTCTTTGATTTTTTTCTGCCAAGTACATGACCTCACACGTTCCAACATTATACTCCATCTGCCAAACTTTTGCCCACTCACTTAGCCTGTCTATGTCCTTTTGCAGATTGTGTGCCCCCTCCTCTCACATTGCTTTTCCTCCCATCTTTGTATAGTCAGCAAACTTGGCTACATTACTGTCCCTTCTTCCAAGTCGTTAATAAAGATTGTAAATAGTTGGGGTCCCAGCACTAATCCCCGCGGCACCCCACTAATTACTGGTTGCCAACCAGAGAATGAACCATTTATTCCAACTCTCTGTTTTCTGTTCGTTAGCCAATCCTCTATCCATACTAATATATTATCCCCAACCCCGTGAACTTTTATCTTGTGCAGTAACCTTTTATTTGGCACCTTGTCAAATGCCTTCTGGAAGTCCAAAGACACATCCACTGGTTCCCCTTTTTCCACCCTGTTCATTACATCCTCAAAGAATTCCAGCAAATTTGTCAAACATGACTTCCCCTTCATAAATCCATGCTGACTCTGCCTGACCGAATTTTTATTTTCCAAATGTCCTGCTACTGCTTCTTTAATAATGGACTCCAACATTTTCCCAACAGATGTTAGGCTAACTGGTCTATAGTTTCCTGCTTTTTGTCTGCCTCCTTTTTTAAATAGGGGCATTACATTTGCAGTTTTCCAATCTGCTGGGATCTCTCCAGAATCCAAGGGAATTTTGTAAATTACAACCAATGCATCCACAATCCCTGCCATTACTTCTCTTAAGACCCTAGGATGCAAGTCATCAGGTCCAGGGGATTTATCTGCCTTTAATCCCATTATCTTACTGAGTACCACCTCCTTAGTGATTGTGTTAAGTTCCTCCCCCCCCACCCCCAATAGCCCCTTGACGATCCACTGTTGGGATATTTTTAGTGTCCTCTACCGCAAAGACTGATACAAAATATTTGTTCAGAGTTTCTGCCATTTCCATGTTCCCCATTACTAATTCCCCGGTCTCATCCTCTAAGGGACCAACATTTACTTTAGCCACTCTTTTCCTTTTTATATCCCTATAGAAACTCTTGCTATCTGTTTTTATATTTTGTGCTAGTTTACTTTCATGGTCTATCTTCCCTTTCTTAAACATTTTTTTAATCATTCTTTGCTGGCCTTTCAAAGCTTCCCAGTATTCTGTCCTCCCACTAGTTTTGGCCACTTTGTATGCCCTTGTTTTTAATTGGATACCGTCCTTTATTTCTTTAGTTATCCCCTGATGGCTCCCTTTTCTCTTACACCCCTTTCTCCTCACTGGAATATATTTTTCTTGAGAGTTGTGAAATATCTCCTTAAATGTACAGCAGTGTTCATCAACCGTCCTACACTTTAATCTATTTTCCCAGTCCACTTTACCCAACTCTGCCCTCATACCTTCATAGTCTCCTTTATTTAAGCTTAGTAGACTGGTTCCTCACCCTTCCTCTGAATTTGAAATTCAACCATGCTATGATCACTCATTCCAAGGGGATCCTTTACTAGGTGATTGTTTATTAATCCTGTCTCATTACACAGGACAAGATCTAAGATAGCCTGCCCCCTGGTTGGTTCCGTTACATACTGCTCAAGAACCCATCCGTTATGCACTCTATGAACTCCTCCTCAAGGCTACCTAGACCAATTGGATTTGTCTAATCAATATGGAGATTAAAATCACCCATGATTATTGCTGTCCCTTTTTACAAGCCCCCACTATTTCATGGTTTATGCTCCAACGAACAGAGTTGCTGCTGTTAGTGGGCCTATAGACTACACCCACCAGTGACTTTTTCCCCTTATTATTCCTCATCTCCACCCAAACTGTTTCAACATCCTGAGCCATTTGAGCCAATATCATTTTTCACTACTGCAGTGAATCCATCCTTTATCAATAGAGCTACCCCACCTCCTTTTCCTTTGTCCTTCCGGATTGTCAAATATCCTATAATATTTAATTCCTAGTCCTGGTCACCTTGCAACCACGTCTCTGTGATGGCTATCAAATCATACCCATTTGTCTCAATTTGTGCCGTCAACTCATCTATTTTGTTACAAATGCTACGTGCATTTAGACAAAGTGCCTTTAAATTTGTTTTTTTTTTAAACCCTTTTTTCCTGCTTGTTTCCTCTCTCCTTCAAACTCACTTTCTTTATTTTTGCTTTCTAATTCCAGCTTTACTCCCCTCCCTACTGAATCTATTTTCAGGTTCCCATCCCCCTGCCAAACTAGTTTAAACCCTCCCCAACAGCACTAGCAAACCCCCCAACGAGGATATTGGTCCCGGCTCTCTGTTGAGGTGCAACCCGTCTGGCTTGTACCAGTCCCACCTCCCCCAGAAGCGGTCCCAATGCCTCAGGAAACTAAAGCCCTCCCGAGGCCTGCACCATCTCTCCAGCCACATATTCATCTGCTCTATCCTCCTATTTCTGTACTCACTAGCTCATGGCACTGGGAGTAATCCGGAGATTATTATCTTTGAGGTCCTGCTTTTTAACCTCTCTCCGAGCTTCCTAAACTCTGCCTGCAGGACCTCATCCCTCTTCCTACCTATATCATTGGTACCGATGTGGACGACGACGTCTGGCTGTTCACCCTCTCCCCCCAGAATGCCTTGCAGCCGCTCAGTGACATCCTTGACCCTGGCATCAGGGAGGCAACATACATCCTGGAGTCATGTTTGCTGCCGCAGAAACGCCTGTCTGCTCCCGACTATCAAATCCCCTACCACTATAGCTCTTCCATTCCTCTTCCTCCCCCCCTGTGCAGCTGAGCCACCCGTGGTGCCATGGACTTGGCTCTGGCTGCATTCCCCGGAGCCACCATCGCCCCCACCGGTACTCAGAACAGAGTACCGGTTGGAGAGCAGGATGGGTTCAGAGGACTCCTGCACTACCTGCCTAGTCCTCCTCTTCTGTCTGGTGGTCACCCACTCCCTATCTGCCTGCACACGCTTAAGCTGCAGGGTGACCGCCTCTAGAAACGTGCTGTTTTTAAAATTATGAAAGGTTTTGATAGAGTGGATACAAAACGTTTCCACTTGTGGGGAAGAAAACTACTAGCCATCAATATAAGATAGGCACCAAGAAATCAAATATGGATTTCAGAAGGAACTTCTTACCAGAAAGTGGTGAGAATGTGGAACGTGCTACCAAAGGGATTAGTTGAAGCGAACAGTCTAGATGCATTTAAGGGGCAGTTAGATAAGGATATGAGGGAGAAAGGAATAGAGGGTTATGCTGATGGAGTTAGATGAGAAAAGACGGGAGGAGGCTAGAGTGGAGCATAAATGTTGGCATGGACTGGTTGGGCTGAATTGCCTGTTCCTGTGCTGTATATTCTATGTAATTTGCTCCCTATAAGAAATTTACTGCAAAAGCCACCTGTATCTCTCCTGCCTTTCTTACTGGTTCTTCCATTCCCGATTTTGCGACTTCCATAGTGGGGGAGAAATTCATGATTAGTTGGAGGGGGCTGGAATTCTGCAGCAATTTCCAGCCACAAAATTGCAAAGTACTAATTTACTTCAACTTTAAGGAAGCTTTTGACAAGGCTCACATGAAACTTCAAATAAGCAAAATACCTTGAGAATCAGGATAAAATATTGGGATAAAAATTGAAAAAAATACCTGAGAGCAGTGCACTGCCAAATTGGGAGTGCTGAATGGAGCCTGGGGCTTGGAGGTCTTGTGGGGTGTACCATTTAAAAATGTTCTGTTGATCTGAGATGTTGGAGGTGGGGTTACAGTCAGTTTTCATAATTAATGCAACAATTCTTTTGCATTTGCAGCAGTACAACAGGCTTCCTGCCTGATCACCCTGTTCATTATATTTGCCACTGGTTTGCTAAAGGTGCTTTTCTGCACATTGAGAACGTGCTTCACCACTGGTTGGTACCAGGGCCCTTTTAGTGCTCTTAGTTTGATGGTTTCTGTGTTCGGTTTCCAAATCTTATCTTTCATTCCAGGTCTCTGGTTTTGCCAATTTATACAACTCTTCCCAGAGCCAAAGATAATGGCATCACCCACAAGGACATTGATCTCCAATAGTATTGTGCAGCCTCTGGTTCTCAGCAGGAGAGTGGTGTCTGTAGAAAGGAGAGAAACTCTGGGATCCCAAGATGAACAGGGTTGTAGTACTACTGTTGAGGTGGAGAAAAAGATTAGCTCGGTTGAAGTGCAGGATAATTACAACATTGACCATCTTGGAGAGGCTCTGGAAGCATCAGCGAAACACAAGCACAGAATCTTTCAGGACAGAAGGAGGCCATTCAGCCCATCGGACTGTATCAGCTCTTTGAAAGTTATTCAATTAGTCCCAATGTAGTTGGTCTTTCCCCAAAGACCTGCAGATTTTTTTCCTTTCAAGTATGTATTCAATTCCCTTTTGAAAGCTTGCTATTGAATCTGCGTCCATAACCCGGTCAGGTAATGCATTCCATAATTTTAAAAAAATCTGAACTTTTTCTGTTTCTTTTGCCAATTATCTTAACTGTGTGTTCCCTGGTTATAGACCCTTCTTAGCTGTGGAAAGTTTCTCCCCATCCACTTATCAAAACTCAGAATTTTGAAATCCTCTACTGAATCTCCCCATAACCATCTCTGCTCGGAGAACCGCCTCAGTTTCACTAGTCTCACCACATAACTGAAGTCCCACATCCCTGGTACCATTCGAGTAAATCTCTTCTGCACCATCTCCAAGGCCTTCATCCCCAGCATGATGCCCAGAATTGGACCCAATACTCCAACTGAGGCCGAACCAATTATTTATAAAAGGTTTAGCATTACTTCTTTGCTTTCTGTAAAGCCAACCACATAGGGCAGCATGGGCCAGCCCACACTGCGCTGTGTGCACGCACTAGGTCTGTGCAACAGAGCTGGTCCCCAGTCGTCTTGGTTAATCCTTGCCACTGGACCAAGACCTAGCTCTGTCAAGCCTGTGTAGTGGCTGGTGTGCAACGGTCACCACGAGCTGTGAGCTGATCCCTTTTTGGTGTGGAAGCAAGTCATCCTCATTTCGATGGACCGCCTATGATGATAAGTGCACAAAATCGTTGGCTTTAACAGCCTGATCAACTTATCTTGCCACGTGCCATGTCATGGTAGTGCTGAGGCGTAGCCCTGTATTGGAAAAGGCAGTAGCAAACTTAGTTGTCTTGGTGCCATCTACATCCTGAACAGAGCCACCTTGGGGGGTGGGGAGTCTGTGGATGTTGGGTGAGGAAATGTGCTGGGGTATTGGTGGGTGACAGCTGGGTTTGGAGGGGTGGCTGGATTTTTGCTCGTGCACCGTAAAAGCAGGGCAGTGAGGTTGCCTAATAGTACGGTGGGCGGGATTTTTTCCAGCCTGCAGGATTATTGAACGCGACCCAGGAGAGCCAGGCATTCTCTCTGGAATTAACATTGCAGACAGCAGCCAAAATTGCTGCAGGTGAGCGCATGAAGACTAGCGTGCAATACCTTTTCAGGGAGTGAAGAGTTCCCACCCCCCCCCCCCCCCCTTTTACCGCAATACCGAGAAGCGTTTCAGCCTGCACTGTATGAAAGACTGGGAGATTTCCGCTGTCGCGTACTTGCAGTGAAATCATGAAACTGCGTCTGAAGAACGGGGTTTGATTTCGCTACAAGTAGCGGCCGGCAGAAATCTCTCTCCCCGACCCCCAACCGAATTGGTAGCAGTCGGGAACTTTGAGTGAGTGCTGCGCTGCGCTTATTTAACAAGCTCGTTTCTTCTTTGTGGCAGGACTGGCGAACAACGCGATAGTATACTTTTACAATTATTAGGGGTGGGCTAGTCAGTGGCCGGGGTGTAGAGGAGCGAATCCTAATGCGAATTGCTAACAATGGCTTTAGATAACGCGGCTGGATTTTTTAAAGCATGTGAGCAGAGACGGGTAGGCAGAAAGGGATCAGGTTAATTTCCATATTGAACTCAACCAAAAGTGCTGAGTCATCTGGCCCGGAGTTCAATTGTGTCGGCTTGAGTACGTCGTCAATCCACGGAAAACTCCCGCTGCAAATCAGTCCAGTGATCCATTCACCCACTCACTAATGCACATCGTGCAAAGGGGAAGTAAAATCCCACAGCGAGTTCAGCGAATTTACTGAAATTGTGATAGACTGATCTAATCTTACTCCACCCCATGACGCATTTCCTCTTCCAAACCAGACCTTCCTCCACAGCACGATACTCAGGTTCTTAACATGTAAAAGATTTTGGTTTAACTTTGCAGAAAAAAAAACATTAAAACGGGGAGGTCTGTATTGATATTTGCCCCGGGGTTGGACGATGCATTGAATAAAATAAGGTAATGACAAGGTATGATGAATGAATGCTCTCTCGGTGGATGAGTAAAAAGCTCGCTCCCGCCTCAGTTTATTAAACAGCACTGGCAGAGGATTGGAATAGGGCTGAACAAGGGAATCGGGAGTAGCACAGCAAGTACAAGGCAGTTGTTTTATAAAATATAGGTTTAGAATTAATGTTAAAACATTTTTTGGCAGTTAAATCTTATAGTAATCACAGAAGCAAAAATACGAAATATTCCATATTTTAATAAGTGAATAGCACATGAGAAAAGGTTGTAGAAATCCAGAAAGGTTTTAAACTCGAGGCCCCAAGTCAGGATTTGTGGGACCATTTCCAGTTCAGCTGGGATTTGCTTAAAAAAAAACTCAACTTCTATGAAAATGCAAAAAATGTTTCAATGTCACCGAGATGAGTATCCATGAAAGATAGGTGCTTGGCTGCCATTTTTCATGTGACGATAACCTAATCTGTGCTTAGAATGGATAAAAACCATATTTTCCACCACCTCCTCCCCTCCATACATACCAGCAATGGCTTTGAGTTCATGGTTGTAAGTAAGCCAGCTAGCCTAGATACATTTAGTATTTTCACATAATTACTGAATGCTTGTGTTAAGACTACTGGCCAAACAACACCAAATTCGAGTTTAAATCCCAATCCACAATGAGGTTTACTTGAGCTTTGAATGGGTTATCAGCTGGAATCCAAATGGAGGCATTCTAAGATATACTCATCCTCAAGGAAAACTTCTGCAGTGGTCATAAAACTTATAAATAATAACTCATCTATACACAAGAGAACAACCCTCTTTTTTTGGCGGGCCATTGATAAAAATAGTGCAACTAATTTAATTAACAATGGAGCAACTGGCGACTTAACATTTGGTGAATAATTTGCATTTTCATTTTGTGATATATGAAAGGGGTGCAAGAAGCCCTTTGTCTCCAGTGTAATTCATATTTGTAACTTACACTAGAGTAAAATAAAAACATTGCTTTTTTTACTTGAGAAAATGTATTGTTTCAGAATTTCCTCCATCCACAGACCAAGTGGTTGACCCACTCGTGAGAATCTCCACGTTTCTTTTTTGTCAACACTGCAGATTGCTTGTTACATGTATTCATTATGATGCACCACTTTTACAAAAGGTGGACAAAGTAAATTACATTCCCACTTGTTTTCCTCTTCCTCCCCCCAAAAGTTAGATAGTTTACCATACATTATGTTATAGCGTAACAGGAAATATGAACCCAATAAGCAAGTTAAGTTTCTTAACCTCAGCTGGGCCATCTGGCAGAAATTATGTGCAGCTCACTAGCTGGAGGAAAGAAAGAAAATCAGAGTGTTCAATCCATACCACCATTAACAGCTGGCTATAAAGCACCACTCTTGAACAAGAGGGGGAAAATGGCATTTAGTCAAAGATATTAGTTGGGAGGAAAAAAAAAAGTAGAATCAAGAAAATGTAAGAATTGCAGGTCAAATTAATTGTTCATGTGCATACGGTATACTATTTCAACTTATGCAAGCATACATTGTCCCAACAACTTAATGTACCTTTACAATGTTACTGTACTATGCACATTTGGGTAGTGCTTTAATCAAATAAACTATCAAACTTGTTTTGAAAGCTCTCCAGAGTTTTTGAAACTTAGAAATAAATCACACACACAAAAGGACAGTATGAGGACCAATTGTTCAATTATTTATCATACATAAGACTGCATGACTATAATACAAAGGGCTTGTCTTTTGTCATTTAACATATTACAATATACACAGCAAGTCTTGACTAGGTCTTACAATCTCTGGACACAGGTACTTAACCTTTTTCCATGCTGTTTATGTTTACAATGCACAGTCAGAAGTCCTGTAACCAAACTGTGTAGTCAAGCAAACAAAACTGGACTGTAAATTGAGGCAAGACAGGAGAGAAAGGGAGAGACGCGAGCAAGAGCGCATGCCAAGATGAGAGTGCCTAGAGCAAGGCAGTGCCAAGACACGAATGAGACACACGCAGACACAAGACAAGAGACACACGCGAGGAAAAAAAGTGTGCATATTAAGTGACTGGTTGTAATACAGATGTTAACGGTTATAAATCAGATACAAATCTGACTAGTTTTGATTTAGAAACTGATCTCACATAGTAGCTATTTGTATTTGGCATTTATTAGATTGACAGCTGATGATACTGCATTAAACACTCCTCCCAACTTAGGTATAGAGTGAGTCAGTATTGATCATTGCTATTTAACATCCAAAATTCTAACTTTAAGATCCAATACACTGCACCATGACACAGTTCGCTGCGCTTCTCTGACCTTGGTGTTCAAAATTAGCGAGGTTTTGATCTCTGGGCTTGTGCCAATTGAGACCCAAGCATCTTAACAGGCCAGCAGCAAGTATTAACCATCAACACTCCCTCAAAAAATTGAATTCAGCCCTCAACAGGGCTATTATCCAATGTCCTATCACTCTGGAATCCACTTCCCAACATTCAAGGACAGATCTACGACCACAGCAGTGAGTGAATAAGAGTTGTACTACATCACTTAGATGCTTATTCCATGCTTCTGTTTTATAATATTTGGAATAAAACGCTGCACCATTATAGTTGATTTCAGTGAAATCATACCTTATATAGTTGTCCAGCCTGTAGAAAAACATCTACAGTCAGTGACCAATTGACACTGAAGTCAAAGCCACCAAATATTTGATTGGATCACTGGGCACAGGCCAGCTATTATTGTGTGGCAATAGGTGAAAATGAATTCAAATTACATAGGCCACCAACACCTCTGTAGACTGAAAGTGGACTGCTTTTCCCCTCCCTGGTATTGATCCAGTTGCATCAGAAAGTATGGCCATTGATCCATTTATTAATTACAAAGATCTATTTCAGATTACAGACCAACAGGAAAATTATTAGTTTACAAGGACCAGTTGCAAAGGCCAATAACCAATCTGTCAGTAAATTATGGTGGCAGGTCTTATAATCACTGCTTATATACATTAAAACGAACCCCAAGTTAGGTTAGCCTTTTTAATGACATCTTGTCTTCAAGTTTTATTAAGAGGTTGCAGCTATCATACAGTTGCAGTGGTCATACTGCAATTTCTGCCCACAGATTTATGTGCCCTTTTAAATTAAAAAAAAATGGCTTATTTTGGCTCAGGTGAGTTTGTACCATCTAAACGTTTTTACAGATGAGTCTCTTATTTAGCATGCGCAATACACAGAATGGTCCATTAAAATATATGGGTATTAGCACAAAACCAGATTGATTGTTCAGCACCAACTCCATTGTGAATGGTTGGTCCTCCCCACCTACTTATGTGAACAAGACCTCATCTAATGAACTGGTCTGTATCAATGAATACTCGAGGTCCCCTGACCTGCCAAACAAACATCTAATAACTGGACTTGCATAAAATGAGAAACTATTCCTCAGGTTTTAAAGGAATCCCTTTTGGGGTGAAAAAGACAGTAAAATGAGACTACAACATATTTAGGCTATGAAAGTACTGCATAAAGCTATCAGTTCCAGTTTTGTTAAGCAATAGGTATAGCCATAATTATAATTAACATTTAAAAAGAAAAAATGATCTAAATATACCTTGTCAAAAGTGCAGAACTGCTACATTATTGGTTACAGACATCTATGTGCTATAAAAACAGCTTTGGTACAATAAATTATCAAAAAAAGGAAAATAAATTCTTGTAAAATTCACAGCATAATCGTGAGGCGAGAGCAGTCACATAAAATTCTGCATTTTAAAAATGTTCACAATGAACAGGAGTTGTCTTTGCGCAGAAGTAGTTGTGGGGAAATCACGTGCTGAAGGAAAAGCAAGAAACAAAATTTAGGGTGGGACGGGAGGGGGAGAGAAGAGAGTCCAAGAAAGGACAGTTACAGCTATTCCAGCAAATTGAGATTGCTACTTATGTGACCTATAACAGAGGATATAACCTTTATGACACACATGACCTCTTCAATCCCTGCAACTGGTGGTGGGGGGGGGGGGGGGGGATAGGTGTGAGAAAAGGTGAGATAGGGTCCATTTTTTTTTTCTCCAACAAAGGCCTCATTAATTACCCATGCTTGCTTTTTTAAAAATTAAGGACTATCTGAAAGTTCAATGACCTCTGCACAATGGCATGTTAAATGATAAGCCCAGCCTCTCAAAACGATTTTTCTGTCAATGTCCAAAATCGAAAGGCGAAGGATATCCGACTGCCACTCAGAAAAATGTAAGCAACAGGTTAAGAATGACCAGATGATTGCCACTCACTGCATCTTAATGACCGGACCAAAATGAATGTTCAATCGCTACTCAGAGCCTTTGAATGATTCAACCGATGAGGGCCAAAAAAAAATCTCCACTCAAAGTTTCTGTACGATTAGAACAAGGATGTTTTACTAACCACCACTCAACATGCCAGATGTGCTTTTAAAATTCCATTTACAGTGTCCTCTCAGTTCATATACTGCTCTGATGGCAGCAAGCTCCACTTTATCAAGCCCTCCTCTGCTGCAGCACATCACAGGACCGTGTTAGGATGTTCCAGTATGTGGGGACTTTTTTTTTTAAGTTGACACAAAATAGGTCAGGAAAGACTGAAGAGTGTTGAATCTGCAGTTCCATTTCTTTTTTTTCCAGGTGGCTTTTAAACTAATGCTGCTACTTCACCCATGCCAAGTTGTGCTAACACAGGTGGCGGGGATGCTGTGTAAGAAAATTGTAGCTTAAGGTGAGGCTACACCTCAGGGTGACCCATAACATGAAGTGTAAGGTGATTTCTGGGCATGAATCCAGTCTTAAGCACTTTCACTCCACAGTCCATTAGCAAATTCCTTTTCAATTTAAAAATATAATCAGCTCTGCGCTCTTGACCTGTCCATCCTGTTTCCTTTGTTCCAAAGCAGCACTGTTCTCAATGCACTTTTTTTGTTAAAACCCCCACCTTGAAGACACACAAACAAAAACAAACCCCATCTCAGTGTAGTCACGAGCTTGCGACGGGACTCTGCTGAACACAAACACCTACCATCGGAGATTCCTCCCTATCCATTCCTTGCCGCGTTGACAAATGCCCTTCTGTCATGTAATGGGCAGGACCTGTCGTTGCTGAGAATTGGTACACTTGTGGGCCAGACACTCCCGTCTCTTGGCGGGGATTGGTGTATGTACCCAAATTAACGTCCACAGTGCCATTCTGAGCAAAGTCCAAAGTATTGGCAACAACAGGCCGGTTGTGATAAGCTTGAGAGCCAGAAACAGATGAAGAGGAGGTGGACGAAGAGGAGTTTGAGGAAGACAAGGACGTCATGGAGTGGTGGCTATGTCCCACTTCCATCGAGTCCTGGGCAGCGGAGCCATTTGTTGGGGAGTTATAAGCTCGTGGCCTGTTCCGGGTGCTCATGGCCTGTCCATGGTGATGGTGGTGATGATGGTGGAGGTGGTGATGGGAGCTGTTAGAGTGGTGGTGGTGTAATGCACTCTGCTGTTGGGGAACAATGTGGAACGTTGTCTCTTGAACTGGATGAGTTTCAACCGTGACCTGTGTAGTGGCATCACCAGGTGTCCATCCCAATGCCACAGGGTACTGCTGTCGAACCTACATTTTAAGAATGCACAGCAAAAAAGTTAATTATTTCACATCATATCAAAACTTACAAACCAACTTTGAAACAAAACATAGATTTTATTTTAAAACCTTAAGTTGATTAACTATCGTTAAGTAATATCAGTCGAACCATAATAACTAGTGCATACGTCAAGCATAAACAAGTTTTAAATAAATTGGCGTTTCATCCCTAAGCTAATGCTTCAGTTAACACCCAGGTGATACAAGTATAATACATACCTGTAATACTGTAAATCACAAAATGGATTTGACAATATCATTTTTTTTAAAACAAAGTATTTATCAGACACAAAAATACACACAACATGGACAGGTTGCTGTTAATAGCAAAATAAAAAGGTATTTCATGTAGTGATGGATCACAGAATGGCTGAGGAGAACTTAGGATAATAAATGTAGTTGTACATAAATTGTGAGTGAATGGGCAAAATAATATTTTATTATCCGGAGTAACAAAAAATGCCGTTGAAATGTTTAAGGACAAAATAAACAAAACTCTGAATCACATCCGTTTACACACTAGAAATGAAATGAGATATTGCAGACAATTTCCCCCCCGCCCAAGGTGTTCCCTTCCACGGCACCCCCTTCCCTCACTTTAAGATTGCTTGCCTCCACAAATCCTTCTTCAGCTAAGAAGGTGTGGCTGCTAGTTTTTCAATGGCCACTTTTGCTAATGCCAGTCAATGGGAGGCACGTTTACAATGAAATAATGCAGATGTCAGTTCTATTTCTCACCCAAGATACGGCACATTGCTTGCCTGGAGAATTCCCATCAAGCAACCAGACAGAACTGACTAAACCAATCACACGTGCAGTTGACAGAATTAAGTGCCAGACATCGCTGGACTCAAACCTGCAACCACAGGGATGTGAAGGGAGCACTGGAGACTTTTTTCAAACACAGAGCTCACCTGTGGGCTGTGTGTCTCGCAGTCCATGGCCTGGACAGCTCCGCTGTAATGCCCACCACTATGCCGATGCTGATGCGTTGGGTCTGACCTTGCCCTTCCACTATTACTTGTCCCAGAAGAGCCACCTGTTAAAGATGAGCATTAGTATATGCTTCATAAAAATTAGAACACACAAACAACGTATTACTTGTGTGGTGTGGGATAGGAGTTGGAGGGCTGGGTGGGAGAGGTGGAAAGAGAGAGAGAGAAAAGAGGGAAATCATGTGCATATTGGTATCATGTCAAATCAACTGAAATTGCGTTCATACCCTTTAAATGTACAGCAACATTATACAAAACACTGCAAGCTTTCCATTAAAATACGGTTAATATATTAGCTTTGGTTTTGCATCCATAAGTGAAAAGTACTGGACAAAATACTCCACAGTAAGCAAAAGCATTTACTGTTTTAGCATGTCACGTGTTCACAGATTAAACACTGGACAATGCACAATTTGCAATGAGTTACAAAGCAGTAACACAAAAAAGAACTGACGTGACATCATTAACCACAAGAATGATGCTCAATTTGTCAATTCTTATCTCTACATCAAGATGTGTCACTGCTTTGGAATAGACTCAAGTGTGTGCATATGCAGGTTTAAAAAAAATATAAACAAACAAACTTAAAGAAGAATGCAAGTCGATGTGGAAGTTCAGCTGTTCCAAATATCCCCCCATTTTATATGCAAAACATGTGTCCCAGTGGCCAAGCAAGATTGGAGACCAGGTCTATATGGTTCCCCACAGGTAAGAAAATTGATGTTTAGAAAACAAAAGTCGAAACTAAAATGTTGTGTGTGTTTTTGATCCAGTGCAAAGAAAAGGGACACCAAACAAACCAGCACTCCTCTTCTCAGATTTGCATTCTCTTTGAGGATTTTTGCCTCCTTCCATCTGGGTGTGGTATGGCAGACAGTGACAAACAGGGATTAAAGAAGAAATATTGGAACTTCAAATTTAATAATGATACTGGGGGATATTGTAGCTTGAACATACTGGAACAGAAATACATTAAGATATGCTTATATACAATTCCTGTTAGAAGCTCGGGCTCTGCCAGTGCTCAGTATTGACATATACATCTCAGCAACTTCAAACAGTGTGACGGTCACTTTAATAATTAGCAAATCATGTAACTAAGCACATTTTTCTTTCATACCTCTCATGGATTTGTTTATGCCCTTTGGAAAAAGAACATTTTCTGATAACACTGATTTCACGATATTGCCTTGTATACATTTCACTTTCATATATATTAAAAAAAAGGCAATCCTGATATTTGGGAATGCTATTAATCTCATTTGTGTGACTATTTACCCACCTCTGTTGAAATGAGGCATCACATTTACCATGACCTGGGAGTGGGGAAATTGCAATAATTATATGTATGCATTTATCTTAGTGACATCCTTAACAATTATTCGGCTGGAATCTGTAGCTTAATCTTGGATTTCTTCTCTCTCCAGGTTGCATGCATTTGTTCTCATCGTCCTTTATAAAATGTGAAAAAAAACTTTACAATCTCCATTTCTTGGATTAGAAGACTATCCTTTCATTTTTGGGAACAGGGTACAATGCTACACAAATTTTAAAGTTTCTGCTCTCGTTGTCAAGTTTAACGGTTCAAAAGCACAAAATGAGTTTGGATAACTGCTCAGAATTTGACATAAACTGATTCTCAATCAAAAGATGGTTCTAGGAATTGCACCCAAACTTAATCTCAAAAGAGCATGTTGCACCCTGTCCAGATATAAAAACATTCGCACAATTATCATAGGCGTGCTCTTCTGAACTGAGCAACATACACTTTGCATCTGACCTCTTCCACATCCAAGGCAGATAATGGATCCCAAGAGACACAAAATATTCCATTCTCCAGCATTATTGGTCCTCATCTTAAGGACAACAAAAATTCACCCTATAACGATTATTCGTTCAAGCAATTTTTTTTTAAAGTCTGTGAAGGAACCATTGAAGTAGTTTACAATCTATAATATCTTTTGTAGATGTGTACCTGAGCTCGAGGATGTGCTCGAAGAGGTGCCTGTAGATTGTGACTGTTCCATGGCAGGACTTGTTGACACACTATTACTTGTGTTTGTCCCTTCATCTGCTGTCTTTTTGAAAAAGCTGTGTTGCAGTGCATAATAGGGGGCTATCCGGGTCTTGGGGTCATAGTCCAGCATCCTCAGAATCAGGTCCTTAAACTTCAGATAATCCGCTACGGCGTGGCCCGACTCTCCAGCTCGGCGCCCACCAGGACCACCAGTTTCTACTCCAAGGATATTGTGAAGTTTTCGGGATCCGGGTGGTTTATATTCCTATAATAAAAATGTACTGATCGTGATAAGATTCTACTTCACTAATTGAAACGATGCTCTGGGACAAAAAATGTATCATACACACCTGTACAATCAATGGAAGTTGAATATTAAGGGCTTCAGCAAGACATCAGCACCTCAGTCAGAATTAAACTTAATAATGGTGCTCCAACATGCTGCACCACCAAGTGATATGGCATGGATTTATACCTGCAATTATGCATGTGGCAAGTTCCAGATTTGTGCCATGCAGCTCGCAGGGAGACGACAAGCAAAGGACATACTTCCCAAAACAGAGGAAGGAAACTTAGAATCTGCTCATCACACTGGACCACTCTTGTACCTTCAACAGCTGATTGTAGAGCAGTATTCACAGGCTAAGATCTTAGCCACGTGTACGGACAGAAAAAATGAGAACCAAGGTATAAAATTTTGAAGTCAATTTCAAAAATCCCATCAATTAAGGAAATGTAATAAATTTCAACTTTCTGATGTTTGTTTTTGTGCGTTTCTACAAATTTATCAGTTTTCTATCTATATATAAATAAAAGCATTTTGAAAAAAAACTCAAGTGAGTTAAAACAATTTAATGGGGAACCGAGCTCTGGGAGGGAAACAGTAAAAGTATTTCACTTCTCCCTGTGTAGAGGAAAATTAAAAAGCTAGGAAATAGCTTTTTGGATGAACTCAGCTGCACTAAAACATCAGTTTTTGCATTGCTGTTGCCTCTGAAGCAGCAGCTAAGCCAAAATAAATACTATGAAAGCCACTCATGGTTCAACTACATAAGTGAGCAGAGTAGTTTTTGCTGGTTTGCAGTCAATGAAGTGAAATCTCCAGTCGGCTGCCAGCAAGGGAATAACTAGATTGTTCCCAATCGGCAGATGGGATCTTTAATGATCACCTCGCCCCCTCCCCATAGAAAACAAACACTACATAGAGGGACAAAACTTCTTCCAGTCATGTTCTTCTTGAAGTATTTACATAAAAAGTATTCACAAACAGTCTTAGCATTCATACTTCTGAAAAGTAAATGTAAAAGTACAGCTGAACTAGAATTAATGATAGTGTGAAGTTCCCTGCTGCAGCCATAGCCACATTCAGGTGTCACAATTTTACACATAAGCCAAGATCACTGGCATTAAGTTAAGCTGATCTGCCGCTGACCGCAGTTTTGGTCTCCTTATGAGGAAGGATATGGCAGTGCAACAAAGATTCACTAGATTAATTCCTGGGATAAGAGGGCTGTCCTGCGAAGAGTGATTGAGTAGATTGGGCCTACACTTGCTGGAATTTAAAAGAATTAGAGGTGATCTAATTGAAACATATATGACTTTGAGAGGGATTGACAGGGCAGATGCTGAGAGGTTGTTTCCCGTGGCTGGAGAGTCTACAACTGGGGGGGGGAGCATAGTCTCAGGATAAAGGGACGGCCCATTTAAAGTTGAGATGAGGAGGAATTTCTTCACTCAGAGGGTTGTGAATCTTTGGCATTCTCTACCCCAAATGACTGTAGATGCGGAGTCAGAGCACATTCAAGGCCAAGATAGATTTTTGGAGCCTAGGGCAATCAAGCGATATGGAGATCGGGTGGGAAAGTGGAGTTGAGGTCGAAGATCAGCCATGATCTTACTGAATGATGGAGCAGGCTTGAGAGGCTGTATGGCTTACTCCTGCTTCTAATTCTGACATGTTCCCAGGGTCAGCCTCATTTCTATATTTTCAACAGGTTGCTAGTAATACCCGTGCCAGTGTTCGAGAGCTCGCCATGGGTAAGGAGGAAGGACAACACAAAATTGCCCCTGCTGCTGGAGTTAAACATCTCCAGCAGTGACAAAGACCAGTACCATTTTTCAAACTAGATTTCCAATTTCAGATCTCATACCATCAGTTGCGCATGCACTCACTATAAACACTATTACCATTTACATTTGTTGCATGCATTACCTCCTCTACCAACACCAGACACCTCCTGTATGCCAGCATTACTAACATTAGCGTTGCTAAGGCGACAGTGGCAAAAAAAGTGACATACAACATCACGCCGCTATTATCGCCTAATTTAAATACTTGGGTGGGCACTTACACAGAAAGGCATCTCACATTGGGCAATAAAATGGGCAGGCACCCAGTGGTAAGTCTGTCACATTGCCATCGCTGAAGTAGAGAGGAAAATCTTCCTTACAATTCTCAATAGGTCTCTAAATTTTATTGAAGTGTGCATTTTAGTCTGCTGCCAGGATTATAATCTTTAGCATATGGTTTAACATCCAAGTTAATAAAATTTGTGGTTATGTCTGAAGCTAAGAATTAATAGCTGTCAAAATATTATATAAAATATCTTTGTTGCTAACTAATCAGGTCCACTATCCATCTGCAATGGATACAAAATCATGTTCACTTTACTATGACAAATTTATAAATATACAAGTTTAAACACGAGCATTAACCAAACTTTCTAGACCTTATGTTAACCAATTCTGGGAGTGTCATTAAAGGTGGTCATGAAGTTAACAATTCAGATCACTGCACCCTTCAATTTAAAGGATGCAGGCTACATGTAGAAACATTCTAAACGACAGTAACCACACCCACCACATATAATTAATTATATTTCAAATAAGTTCAAATCCTTACTGTGTTTCCAATTTTTTTTATGTTACTCTTGATATTCACCCTCTTGCCATCTTTGGTCTTCTTCACTGTCCACGAGGCATCAGGCAACTTCTCAAAGAATTTCCGTGCTTTGGGAGCCTGATCCAAAATGTGAGATGGGGGGACTCCCAGAACTTCTACAATTTTATTCATCTGGTCCACCTAAGGAGAGATGTAGAGAATAGAAATGGTAATGTCAAGAAACAAATCAGGTCACAGTTGAGCAAGCTACAGAGATCCTCTCATAATAAAAAGTCATAGCTTACATTTAGTGGATTTAGTTAAGGCAATGTGTCTTCGCTTGACAGGGAAAAAATAAGCTCAATTATGAACTTCAGTAGAAAGTGCATAATAGTCTGAGCACACACCAGTGTCAATGCTAAATTAATCTTTGGAGCCTTGTCTTCATTTCTAAATATTAAGCTGAAGTGGAATTGCACACAGTTAACGCTTAGCATAACTAATGCTCTGCATAGTTTTATTCAGTCAACATTTTGCCAAACAAAATTAAATACAGGTTAATGTCCCAAAAGTGAGCACATTTTTACAAACTTCTAACCAAATATATAACATTCTCACAATTTTAGTTGCACATGAATACGTGGGCAAGCCTTTCAACTTAAACTGGTTACGTGTTGAGTGAAAAAAACTGAAATTCTACAAAAACTAAGCAAAAAAAGATCTATTTTGCATACTAGCAACAACATCCAAGTACACCGAAACACAAAGCCCAATTTCAACACCCGTGCAATGTCCAACTTTGCAGAGTTGTCCCATTTACTATCAGTCTCATTACAGAATAAAAATGTCCATTTCTTGTCAGCTCACAAATCAATACAAATATAACATTTTAAGTTTTATTTGCACAAAATTGTGTATTTTAATTTTCTGCCCTTTCAGTCACAGTTATCGGACTCATTTATAATGGAAAGTCAAGTTAAAATTTTTCAAAACACATTCAACAGCTAAACAGCAAATACCCAACATTTCTGCTTAAGTGCAAGGTTCTAGCCTTCAACGAGTACCTTTGAAATATGCTGAAGTGAAAAGTACTTGTAAGTGGATCTTTTATTTTAGTAATTATTTTATCACTTCTGCTCATTAAATCTGAACAGTCATGCAAGTTTATGATATACTGCAAGGTCACTGCACAGTTGATTAGCAGCAAGGAAGCAATAGCACTTTGTACATCTATCAAAGAATGACACTTTCAAGAAAAATCCACTGTATTTTACAGATTTAAAGATAGTGCATCTGGATTTTCTCAACCTTTCACACCACAGAACATGCCTTTCCAGTAGTATGACTAACTGTTTCGGTTCCGTGCTACAATTTTGTTTTAAACCATGTTCCTACCTCATTAGCTCCACTGAAGAGTGGCTCTCCGGTGTGCATCTCCACCAGAATACAACCTAATGACCACATGTCAATAGCTAGGTCATAGGGCATTCCCAGCAGCACCTCCGGTGAACGATAAAAACGGCTCTGAATATATTGGTATATCTACAATATAAAGATACAATGGTTAATACTGGAACTGCTGAAAGTATTATTACAATTCATTACTTGACACCTAGCACTTAAGAATACACTGTCAAAACTACATACAACTTCTTATTCAATATTTATAGTACAATCTCAAAATTGAGCATCGTTTAAATCAAGTTCCCTCTTTTAAAATGGATCATAGGAACAAATTTTCACATCTACTCGAGGTAAATTCATAATTTGCAGTGTCTATTTTTTGTCACTGATCTGTGTCACTTTATAATCATAACTTCAAAACTCAGTAAAAGTCCATTTTTAATCCAGTAAACTTCAACCTAGTACATAAGGTTCGTAGAAGCATTTAAGCTGACAGCATTTCAACCTTTTTCTACACACAAAATTGTCCTCAGACTTTGTATTTACACTGAGGTAATCATAACGACCTCAAAAATCTAATATTTGTGAACAATATTTAAGACAATGCTATAGCACCAGGGTGACTAGGAAAAAGTATTTTATTCTCTAACTTGCAGATTTTAATAATGGGAATTCTCTCACTGAATAAAATACAAATATATTCTAAATATCTTTAGAATTGTTTTTCTTGATTAAAAAGATAAAAAATTAGCACAAAAATCAAAGTTTACATTTCTAGCAAAAGATATAATTTAAAATAGTCCAGAATCAAGACCAACCACACTGTAGCTGCTGTCATCTGATTACGCCAATGCCCCCAACTATCCTAAACTTTCAGCTCCCTCATCTGCACTCCAAGCTAACCATGCTCTCGCCTCTCCATTATTTGCAGTTTTTCCCCATCTTCCACTGAGCTTACTTGGCTCATCCACAAAGCCTGCTCAGTCGATTCCCCATACCCAATGACAGGCTTCCACCTTCTTCAAAACCACGGTCATCGCTTCTCTCGAAACCAATCTTAAACCCTTCCAATCACTGGTTTATCTCAAACATTCCCTTCTGCTCCGGTTGTATATGTTGTGGCTTGCAATTGTGCTCACACCTCTTCCTCCACTCTGGATTCAAATCCTTCCAATTTGGCTTGTCTCACCCACAGTATTAAGATTGCACTGGCTAAAATCACAAACAACATCTTGTGTGACTGGAACCCTCATTCCCTATCTTTTTGGATCCTCCTTGATCTCTGGCCACATTCAATAGTTTCCCCCTCCACCCTCCTCTAATGTCGATCCTCTCCAGTCTACCTCCAGAGCGCTGCCCTCCCCTGGTCCTGCTTTTAACTGAACTCGGACGTTATTGAGGTCAATAGTTTCTCCTCCTCTGATTACACAGGTAACTCTGCTGTACACCACTAGTCCATCCTTGGCCCCCTACTCTTAGTTCTCTACATAATTTCCCCGTGGCAGTATTATCTGGAAGCAAAGTCAGCTTCCACATTTATGATTTTTTGTCAATACTCCTGTGAAGCACCCAGGACGTTTTATTACATTAAAGGTGCTATTTAAATACAAGTTGTTGTGTTTGACTTCTAATTCTACTTATCTCCCTCCTCCACTGACCCAAAGATTGTTGCCACACAAATTGCCTGATATCAAAACCTGAATGAGCCACAAATTCCCCTAACTAAAAAGGCAGCAAAATTGAAGCCATGTTCTTTGGGCCAGAGGAGCTGAGATACTGACATGAGCCATCAACCACCCCCAGCTGCCATCGCAAACTGAGTTAGGAAGTACAGTACACCATGGCATCCTGCTCTACCTCAACTTTCTCACCTACATCTCCAGTGCAACCAAAACCATTTTCACCTGTGCCCCATCTCTCCTGTTCTATTAAAGCCATTAGAACCCCAAGGTTCAACTTCTATGTCCTTTTTCCACAAGTTTTAACTCATCCAAAACACTAGAGCTAGCATACTGACCCAAACTAAGCGCCACATTACCATATCTATCCTCTCCAGGTTCATGGACTCCCTTTCAGCATATTAACTTAATAATTTTCACCTTCATTTTCAAAACTATTCTCCCTTTCTTAGTGATTCCACCTGCCTTACATACTTGTGTACACTCTTCAATCCTCCAACACCAGACTTCCCCTCGCCTCCTCTGCTCCATCAATGGCAATTACTATTTTCTTGCCCGCCAAAATACTTCCTTCTAACTTTTTAAAAACTTCCTCAAAACTGCACTTTTACTGTGCCCTTGGTTTCCAATCGTAATCTCGCTATCACTCTGCTTGGTGACCACCATAGCCCTTTCCTCCAACTCCTATTGTAAAGTGGCTTGAGACTTGATGCATAATGGGCACCATATAAATGCAAGTTTTTGACTGAGAATTGTAAAAACAATAACATTACTAGAATCACTTGTGTATCTAGCAGTGATGTTGAAGAAACCGTTCTTGTGTAAAGTGACATCTGGATGGGAGGCAAATAATTCAAACTCCTCCCCTTGTATGGTTTGTTTACAAAAACCATATGCTTATACACAAGCTAAAAGGCAGAAAAATTGATGCCATGTTCTTTGGGCAAGAGGGAGATTGAAGTATTATTTTACACAACCTATGTAAGAACACAAAAGGAGTGGCACGCAACTCTTCGCAGATATGCAACTACTTTCAAAAAACATATTCTTTCTTGCTGTATTTTCCAAGCATGCGTTTTTTTAAAATAAAATAGCAGTTTCACCTATAAAAAGACCAATTCGCGATTAGGTCAAAATAAATAAATCAGTTTCTTCTGGGTACCATGGCATCAATATTTACTTTTCAAAATCCAGCAATGGCCCATTTCATTAAAACGCAAGTGTGCCCCAAATTCAAACTAATCTCAGGAGCAGCAAAGTCATACAAAAGCTATAAAGTAGTAATACACACCCTCTGACCAAGTTGACAGGAGCTACCAAAGTCAACGATTTTGATAGCACTCCGTTTGGGATTACACAACAAGATGTTTTCAGGTTTTAGGTCGCAATGGATAATGCTGAGCTCTGGTGTAGCAAGGAAGAGCAGAGCAGTGCACATCTGCTGCGCAAATTTCCGTGTAAGATTCAAGGAAACGCCACGGAAATTGGTGTTGCGCAGCAGGTCATACAGGTTGTAGGACAGCATCTCAAAGACAAGGCAGAGGTGGTTTCGAAACATAAAGTGTCGCTTCAGATGAACTGTAGAGGAGGGAATAAAATGTATATTTAAGCATTTTGCTCATGCAACTATTACAAAACAAAATAACGATGTATCCAATCATTGCCAGTCAGTAGCTACTACACGCATGCTGCATACACTTGTACAATTTGGACAAGATATGGCTTATTAAAGTTAACAAGTGCACTATTTCTCCTGATGAAAGGTCGTCGACCTGAAATGTCAATTGTTTCTCTGTCCTCAGATACTGCCTGACCAGAGGACTTCCAGCACTTTCTTTTTATTTTACTATTTCTCCATGTTTCCACGGTAGACATTTCCACATTCAGATTAATACACTGAGTTATTGTGTTGATCAAATACTTTAAATGTGATAATAGTGATGGAATTTTTTTCCTCCAATTTGCTCCTATATTCAGAAACATCCAGACAGCATGTTAATTATGAAGTTCAAAAACAATGCAAGTTAGAAAAGGAACCATCACAAAATATTCCGATAAATGTGCACAACTCAGATAGCTTCGAAAAGCATTTAAAACAATTACAAATGGATTGGACTGTTAATGACATTTCACTAAAACTGAAAAGAAACACGTCACAAAACAAAAACCTGACTCGTGCTGTGAACCTGAACAATTGTTTGCTGAAGTTCACTGAAACCTAACGTCTGCCAGCCTTCAAAAGTACATAATACGGCTAGAGATCAGCTTTGACAAACTGCTTCAAAAACTGAGTTCTACAATACATATGGAAATGTTTCCCCACACATTCATCTCATAAAAATCAGGTGTTCTTTGCAATATACTGCATTACAATGTATTTTACTTTCATAGCAGCATGGAGATATGATTTTTTAAGCAAAGGTTGTCCAGCATGCCTCTTTTCAACGGGATACCATAGTTTAATGAGACACGGTCACCTATTAAATTTGGTAGAAAACTAAAAGTTCTGGCACATTTATTTATGAAAGCATAGATTTAATAAAGACTTTTATCTAACAGGCAGCCAGAGCTGCATGTCAAAAAGGTATTTAAGTATCAATTCAGTTTTAGTCCTACACTGTTGGACTATGAGACTGAAGTAAACAATATTGTCATAAAACTACTCAAATGCTTTATTATACTGCCATAAAGTTCAAAAAATTGAACACTTCTGCTTGTTCCATTATTTCTTTAATTCTCTTTTTTACTTATCTTGATTACTTTAACTTCACTTTCATCTTATTCAATCTAATCAAATCTACCAAATTCAGCAAAAAGGGGCAAATTTCCTTCTTCCATCTGGCTCCGACCATGCATCCAAAAAGTTGTTTTTGATTGGCAGAAAAAAAATCTTTGAAGCTGTTTCCAGGCAGTCAAATGCAGAAAGTGAAAAGATTGACGTGACTACGTAAAGAATGGCTGCTCTGGATTAACTGCATCTTCAGTCACTTCCAAAGTCCAACCATATCGATATTTAAATAACTCATTCATAGGATTAAAAGGAAGTATGATGGATAGTTTCTAGAATACCAGCTTTGCAAAAGTAACCCAGAATCTAAAAGGATTGTTGTTTTAGAGGAACATCTGTTAAATGGAGCAATTTGTTCAAAAATGTCTTTAGAATGGATTTGATATCTGACTATGTGAAGTTGGAATGAAGAGATCTGCCGCACAACCTTCCAGAAAACTACATTACTTTCTTTTGGAAAACCCTACCAGCTACTTGCTGGAAATCACAACTTGAACCATTTTAATGTGCATTAAATGAATCAGTTTTTACTGTTCTCAATTCTTTGTACATACAAAATTTCTTTATATTAACTGGAAAGTAAATATCTTTTAAGGTGAGCCAAGTAAAAGCCACTAATTTTAAAATTGACTACGTAAAATTATTAAATGGAATGGATACAAGTAAAAATATGTCATTATGTAGTGCGAGATTATTAGTACAAGAAACTAAGTTGAGTGAAGTCATTACAAAATTTAATTCAATAGTAATTTTCAAATGACCTTAGCATTTATAATTGGTATTGGAATTAACTACAAACGCTGTATTGAGTAACACATCAAGCAGAGGGACCTAAATGTTAGAATTGCATTTATCCATACTGTATACAATATGCATAACAGACTAACTGCCTGTAAATTTAAAGCTAAATAGTTTGTCATTACCTATATAGTACTTCATCTCAGTGTCATGTTTGTTCATCAGCTCAAGCAGCCGAACCTCAATCTGTGCCTGATTTAGGAATGCCTTCTTGTTCTTTATGATCTTGATTGCTACCCACTCCTGTTCCACACGGTCATATGCTTTGACAACCTACAAGTAAAGCAAGAGTGAAGGGTTAACAAACTGCCTGGAGAAATTTGTTTGCAGAAAATGTTATACTTCACAATAATGATCTGACTGAACACAAGACAATTCCAAATGAAACAAAACTCAATCTGGTATCAATACTTTTTTCCTGACAAGACTCATTCGATTTTATATTGTACATGCAAGGCTGAATAATGATAGCTTGTGGATTATTTCTGAAACATGCTTTTTGCCACAAGCCTCTTTGTGACTAGAAAAAAGAATAATCATCTTGTTTTTTCAAATGGAACAGGTAAGCAAATATTAATTCTGGAGATTTGTGGATATCAACCAAATACCTATCTCGAGAATATATAAACGAGTATTATTGACTTGTCACTTCAAACACATCTGTTCGAGTAAGAGCTAGCAGTCCCACAGAAGTTATTATAGCACTGAAAAGTAGTGGAAAAAGGAGCTCCTCTTAGTTCAACAAAATACATAATCAAAAGCTTCTGATGGGCACAAAGCAGACACCTTTGTTCAATAGAGATGAAGCTTCTGAACTTATAACTCAAATCATGAAATTACTTTTAAATAGGCAATATAGCCGTTTGAAATGGTTTCTAATATCTCAGTCTCACATTCTGAAGTGAAACAGAGAATAGAGCAGATAATGAATATGCAAAATCCACATAACTTTCACCTGTCAAAACATTGCGCTTCAGAGGACTTTGGACCAAGTATAAAAAAGGTTTCATTTTCGAAATGCTACTGTGGGAAGTTGAGGCTAAACCTGGAGGAGGATTGCTAGTGATATGATTTGTAATGTATCACCAGACAGTGTACACTGGGTAAAGAGGGAAACTGCAGCCATCAGGTAAGGAGCTTGAAAAATGCATTGGATCAAATGACCCAACAGATCTGGGCATCCTACGTAGTTATTGTAGTAAGTCCCCACTGAAAACTGGAAGTTAGCAGTTTCAATGTATGTTCTGCAGTAATATAATCTCTAGTGAAGAGAATCGGGTTTAAATTATAGAATTTTACATCACAGCAGGCAGCCATTCAGCCAGTCATGCCTGTGCTGACTCTCTGAAAGATTTGTCCAATTTAGTCCCACACCACAGCTTTTTCCCCCATAATGCTGCAAATTAGTCCTCTTCAAGTGAATATCCAATTGCCTTTTAAAAGTTTCTATGAAATCTGATTCCACCACCCTTTCTAATACAGGTGCAGCGCCGAGAATTCGGAACCCTCGGGACTGAGGCCGTTAACAGATTCCGGGCTTTCAAACTTTCGATCGTCTTTCTGACGTGATGAATCCAGAAACACGAGCCCAGGTTTGGGTATTTCCAGATTTCGGAATGTTAGAAAGGGTGGTGCTCGGGCGGGCCCCCGCCACGGAGGTGGTGCTCAGGCGGGAGCGGACAAGGAAGTGGAGCCGAGTCCATGATCAGATCAGCCATGATCTTATTAACTGGTGGAGCAGGCTCGGGCGACGTTCCGCTAACGTACACCCCCATTTTCTTCTGTGGTTCATGCCCCATATCTAAGGCAGCATCTGCCAAGTGTTTCAAAATCTAGGCAGTTAAAAGCACAGAAGAGTAACTAAATCTACATCATACAAAAGCAAAATACTGCAGATGCTGGAATCTGAAATAAAAACAGAAAATGCTGGAAATCTCAGCGGGTCAGGCAGCATCTAACCTCCCTCCACGACACCCTGGTCCATTCCACAGTCACTCCCAGCACCCCCTCCCCTTGGCACCTTCCCATGTAAGCACAGGAGATGCAACAGCTGCCCTTTTAGCTCCTCCTTTCCCACTGTCCAGGGTCCCAAATACTACTTCCAGGTCACTCCACTCCACTCCACTCCGATATCTCCATCCTCAGACTCCTGCACTGCTCCAATGAAGCTCATCTTTCGTTTAGGCACTTTACAGCCTTCTGGACTCAACATCGAGTTCAACAATTTCAGACCATAACCTCTGTCCACATTTTGCTCTGATGTAATTTTTTTCTCTCCGTTTCCCATGGCAGCTGATAATTATCCTGCCATTCACACCCTAAAGTAATCTTTTTCTAACTTTTGCTATTACCATCTCAAATTAGCCCATCATCCCTTTTGTCTCTCAAATCTCTCCCATCTTCTATCCTATTACAGACCTTCCCTTTTGTTCTTTCCTCCCTCCCCCTTTCAGTGCGCCGTAAGAATTTGTTCGTTTCGAACATTCGCCAGTTCTGCCGAAGGGTCATCGACCCGAAACGTTAACTCGGTTTCTCTCCACAGATGCTGCCTGACCTGCTGAGATTTCCAGCATTTTCGGTTTTTAAATCTACACCATGAGCAGCTGGAACTGGCTCAGACGTTAAATGTCGACAGAGAATGCTATGACGGCAATTTACATTTACAATACTATGAGGGGAATGGAGGATCATCAAAGTTTTAAACTGGAATCATTTAGAGACTGAAAGGACCACAAACCATTGACATGAGGGGATCCTGTTAGGATCACAGAAGATGAAAATGTTTTCCTGGTTTTTAGTTACTTATTTATCTTGGGTATTTCTATCCAGAGAAGGATTGTAGCAGCCTGATGCAATAAAATAGTTCTTCAATGTAGGAATAGTTAGAAAGTTTGGAATCGGAGAAAGCAGCTGGTTAACATTTCAACAAATATTTATATTTTTAAGGCACGGATGTCACATGAGCGACAAGAAGCACACCGTTATCAGAACAGAACAGAACCTAATCACCAGTTCAGCTTAAATAAGAGGCTGAGGGTTGAAAAGGAAAAGGATTCTCTTGTTCATTGTCATGTCAAAGATCAGCACAAAATATTACAACTAGCAGGAACAGGATGATTACCGAGGAGAAAAAGAGCCAAGCTATGTCTAGTGGATACAATTTGTAACCTAATCAATTGAACAGGCACAGGTTGAATTTATTTTCTCACCATGGAAAACTCAATCTAAAGGGCAATTAGTTCACCAATAAAATCAATGTTCACCTGTCCAAAGGACCCTTTCCCAATTAAGGAGTCAATTTCATAACGGTCCATCCACTTCTCCCCATTTTTCACAATGTAGTCATAGTTGTCATCATCATAGCCATCATTATAGACTTTTCTTTCCTTCTTATGACTTGAATCATCCCCTTGACCTTGTTGGTGCCGCCTTTTCTTTTTTGCATAGTACACCTGAAATACATAAAATAAAATCACTTTATAAAATAGCCTTTATACTGTTTATATTCGAGCTCGAAGCATACATTTGTTGAAGAGGAAGAGCCAACAATGACTAGGTTTGTTAAAAGGCTAGGTGCTTTGTTTATTCCCATACCATGTTGGGTAGTTTGCTTTCACATCTGATACACAGGCAATTTTTTTTTGAAGAAAGTGTATGGCAACATAATTTATTTGCGTCTAACCACTGGAGGAAACAATGAATGGTGGGAGTGAGTTCAAGAAAATATTGGGTTCAAGGGGTTCAAATTAAATTATAAACTAAGAGAAATCTCAGTTGGTGATGCTATCTGAACCTTTTGATATGATTTATGAAATATTTGCTACAATTTTCAAATTAAATTGTAGCAAGAGCAGGGATTTTTCAAATGTAAATCTTGACTGGCATTTCTGTTTAGTCTTTTGTCCTTTTAGCTCCAGACCCTTTAGGAAGCATGAATATACAACTCTGAAGGCATTACATATTGATGGAAAATTTAAGCTGGTTTCTGTTAACTGCTTTCTGAAGGGTTTTCTATTGTCTCCTAGTGTTTGTGCACGTGTAGATAAATATACAGACACTGTCTGAATAAATATACAGACATGGTCTGAAGTACAGGTGCCAGTTGCAAAAGAAGATGCACTCTGCCTATATGCTGATAAACCCACGTCAAGACAAAATTAGTTGGACTCCTTCGACAATGTATGCAAGCTTGCCACTATGAGAAGGAGACAAGACGCAAGGCTGCCCCATCAGTAAATATCCCATTGTCTCAAAATCAACAGGCCAATATGAACAGTATTTCCATGGTACATTTTTAATAACCCCAACTCTCATCTGTCACGATCAATATCATGCAGTAGTTAAGTAGTTCCAACATAAAAGTACATTTTACCTCCGTGTAATCTAAAAATTACATTCTCAACCTCTTTGTTTACATTAGACCACAATACTTTCATGAAACTTTGTACCGCCATTGTAACATTGAGGTTGCTTCTATTCACTGGTGCAGTCAACTTAATCATTTTTTATTAAAACAAATTTTAAATGTATGTTATTTTTCCACAGAACCAGAGATGAACTACTACTCCTGTGCACTTAGAAATGACCAAAGCCACATTAAAAACCGTATGTAGCTCATAGCAGTAAAGATCAAGTAAAACAATAAAGCCATAATGGTTTTCTTCTGAAGGAGGAATAGCATTTTTTGTTTATTCTTATGCTTCCGAGAATGCTAACACTGGTTTGTGACTAGTTGACAGGAAACTATATAGAAATTGAATTTGATTTTAATTATAATCTCTCCATAACCAACCATACCCAAGGAAGGATATACTTGCCTTATAGAGGGTGTAACATTAAGTTCACTAGATTGATTCCTGGGATGAGGGGGTTATCCCATGAGGAGAGACAGAGTAGAATGTGCCTAGACTCTCTGGAGTTTAGAAGAATGAGACATGCAAGATTCTGAGGGGGCTTGACAGGGTAGATGCTGAGAGGTTGTTTCCTCTGTCTGGAGAGTCTAGAACTAGGGGCAACAGTCTCAGGTTAAGAGGTTGGCCATTTAGAACTCAGATGAGGAGACATTTCTTCACTCAGAGGGTTGTGAATCTTTGGAATTCTCTAACCCAGAGAGCTGTGGATGCTCAGTTGTTGAGTATATCCAAGGCCAAGATAAATAGATTTTTGGACTAAGGAAATCAAGGGAAATGGGGATCGGGCAGGAAAGTGGAGTTGAGGTTGAAGATCAGCCATGATCTTATTGAATGAAGGAGCAGGCTCAAGAGCCATATGGCCGACTCCTGCTCCCATTTCTAATATTCTTAAACTGCAGTCCTGACACACAACCTGCTCTGCCATAACTTAGTCTGTATTTATTTAGAGATAAAACTTATTTATAGATTCTTTATAGCTTTAAGGTTATTTAACTGTTTAGCCAACACCAAAACACAAACACTAATCACTAATTAAAAAATGCCAAATGATCTGGTTTATTTCAGAGTAGAAAGCAACAGCTCTGCTCTAGAATATCTGAAACTCCCATTGGAATAATCCAACCACCAGAGAAACAATTCAGTCAAATTGTGGACTAGGACATCCTCCCATCACAATGCTTGACATATCCCCATCCCACCTTCAAAATCCCCTGGCTGGACAGTTCTTAAAATTTCAAAAGGCTGGTGAGAAGCAGGATTATTTCCAGCACCTGTTTCCAATATCTGAACTGCTCCAGGAAAACTTACTACACCCAGCAGTTCAGAGGTAAATACTGTCAGTGTAGCAGACCCACCAGCTGGATTTGCAGATGAGTAGGAGATGAACAACCTAGGTGGTGTAATACTGCACTGCTAATTTAAAATAACTAATCAATTGTCTAAAATAGACACACTTGAGAAAATAAACCAGTAAACACCTTCCAATGTGATTAGAAATTCTCTGAAAATTGTTATTTTAGGATGAATTTAAAATCACAAATAAAATTACCTCAGACAAGTAACTAAACATTTCAAAATCTTCCATCACATACAGGAAATTTATCAATATAGTTCAAAAATTGAACACATTCAAATTTTTGAGCTTTACCTCATTAATGTGTTTATATGTTTTGATCAAATCTACAGAGAGTTTCCTCAGCGGAGCAGTGATAGGGTCGCGGAAAGTTTGGGGCATTCGCCGCTGCAACATAACAACATCAGGCATCACCTGAAATAAATAGGGCAATATTATTTCAAGGAGCATTCCTTCTAAAGAAACTGTATACAATGACAACAAAACCATGTTAGACAGTTTGTGCATCATAATCATGAAATAAGAGAGATTGGCTGTACCATACTTATTAATAAACTAACTTTTTTGTAATCATAGAATCTTGCATCACGGGAGGCCACCATTTGTCCATCGTGCTCTTAAAAGAGCTATCCAATTAATCCCACTCCCCTGTTCTTTCCCCATAACCTTGCAATTTTTTCCGTTTCAAATATGTATCCAGTTCCCTTTTGAAAGTTACTACTGAATCGGCTTCCACTATCCTTTGAGACAGTGCATTCAAGATATTCATAAACCAACATTTTTTCAGTCAATAAATGAAATTGAAAATCCTCACTAAATTTACTAGAACACTCCTAACATGGAATGGAAAAGTTCTCACTATACTTTCAAAGGCACAGTATTATGCTGAAAGTTTATGAAAATCAGGGAAAAAAAATAGTACAAACTGGACCTCTTAATAGGTAATAGTCTCTATGGGCCCAAATTTCGAGCCGCGCCTAGAACGGCGCAGTCCCGACCTGGACGCCCGTTTTTCGCGCCACAAAAAACCTCCATATTCTCCACCTCCCTGCAGGTCCTCTGGCCCTCGGCGCAGCGCAGCAGGAGCTGTAGGGGGCGGAGCCAGGTCCCTGCGCTGAAAACAGTGCCGGGACCTCTACACATGCGCGCGCAAGTGCAGTAGCTCCAGGCGCCCGAAACTGTGTGGGAGGGGCTGAAGCACGCAGCCCCTAGCCCTGGCCGAATGGCCTCACTGGGGCTGCGTGAATAAGGCTCCTCCTATTTTATTGATTTAAAAAAAATTATCTTATTAATTTTTTTTGATTGATTTATTGGTTGATTTATTGATGTATTTATCATTTATTATTGATGATGGCTCTTTTTTTGTAAAACTGAAGTGTTTAATGTTTGTAAACTTCCCTTTAAACCCCCCCCCCCACCCTCCCCTACGCCTGATTTGTAACCTACGCCTGATTTTCTAAAGTGTAGACAAGGTTTTTTCGAGCTTACAAAAATCTTCACTTACTCCATTCTAAGTTATTTTGGAGTAAGTTTTCACTCACGAAACTTTGAAATCAGGCATAAGTGGCCGGACACCGCCCCCTTTTGAAAAAAAAAATTCTGTTCCAAAGTGAAACTGTTCTAAAGTGAAACTGTTCTAACTGACGAGAATTCCGATTTCTAAGATACTCCGTTCTACACCAGTTGCTCCTAAAAATCAGGAGCAAATCATGTGGAAACTTGGAGTCATTAAATGTAGAGAGGCAAACTAAAAAACAAAATACACATTCCCAAACTGCATCGATAGAAAATAGAAAATTAGAAAACCAAATAAATGCACCTTCTAACACAATGCATTCTTCTACTTTATGGGAAAGTCAGTCAATCAGATGCTGCTTTCCCCCCTACCCCCCAAAAATATGCTCATACATGGGAATACGAAAGCAATTAGTCCTTGGTGTTATGGTAGATTCCAAAAGGCCAGCATCACTGCCCGATGACTCATTGTTAATCTATAAATGGCTTAATAAATTGATTCTGATCAGGCGGTTATAAAATCCTGAATTATGCCAGTAGGGAATTCCTTAAATGTATTTCAGGGCAGTATATGCTGTGTATACATTTGAACAATTATTCAAGGAAAGGCACTGAAAATCTAAACTATTTTATGAATTAGAAATCCCTACTGAAAGCTTAGAGTTAAAAAAAAGATTTGTGTTGATAGAGATGAGGGCAGTCGATGTTGGAGATTGGAATACCCAGCACACCCAGAACCAACTTCAAGTTTTCCTGGATCAGAGATAATAAGGGCCAAATGCAAAAAGATGCATGAACTATCTAGTACAGTTTTCTTCATTCTTTTAATTGAAGCATATTCCATTTACTGCAGGATTAAACCTGATTACGTTGGCTAGGTCAAGCTGAAAGACATGGGACATCTTTGCCCTTGTGCACATAATCTTCCCTGTGCTATTTAAAAGCTAAACCAAAGAGTAGCCTCCAGTCTGTTTTAACAAGAAAGATGGCCAACAAATAAGATTGCTTTTATCGAATCTTAGAACATAGGTGTTTTTGATTTAAAGAATGAACATCTTACTTGGTAGGTACTTTTTTCTTTTTCATCCTTCACATACCACAAAAGCCTGGCCCAACTGAGGTTCAGGAAAAGGGAGGGTCTCGTGTTGGAAAGAACACCCATGGTCTAGACAGATCTAATAAACTCCAAGTCACTAACTCCAACACTAAATTAGCTGCTCCACAAATACTCCCAACTGAAACCGCTTCACGGTTTGGCTCAATCACAGCTAAAAACTCTAATCCAGTAGCCAGAATACAACAGTGAGGAATGCAGTTTACTGCCCATTTAACCATTAAGACATGACCTATCCTCAGGGCGTAGGTCACAGTCCACAAACATAAGAACATAACATAGGAAATAGGAAGAGTAGCCCATTTAGCCCCTCAAGCCTGCTCTGCCATTCAATAAGATCATTGCTGATCTGATCTTGGCCTCAATCTCACTTTCCTGCATGTTCTCCATAACCCTAGACACCCCTGTAGTTCAAAAATCTATCTATCTCCGCCTTGAATATATTGAATGACTCAGCCGCCACAGCTCTCTGGGGTAGAGAATTCCAAAGATTTACGATTCCAAAGATTCTGAGAGAAGAAATTCCTCCCCATCTCAGTCTTAAATTGGGGACTCCTTATTCTGAAACTATGCCCCCTCGTTCTAGATTCCCCCACGAGAAAACATCCTACAGCATCTACCCTGTCGAGCCCCCTCAGAATCTTGTGTGCTTCAATAAGATCACCTCGCATTCTTCTAAACTCCAATGAGTATAGGCCCAACCTGCTCAATCTTTCCTCATAAGTCAACCCTTTCATCTCAGGAATCAACCTAGTGAACCTTCTCTGAACTGCCTCCAATGCAAGTATATCTCTCCTTAAATAAGACAAAAACTGAACACAATACTCGAGGTGTGATCTCATCAATGCCATTTACAGTTGTAGCAAGACTTCCCTGCTTTTATACTCCATCCCCCTTGCAGTAAAGGCAAACATTCCATTTGCCTTCACAATTACTTGCTGTACCTGCAGGCTAACTTTTTGTGTTTCATGTATCGGGGCATCCAGATCCTTCTGTACTGAAGCATTCGGTAGTCTCTCTCCATTTAAATAATATTCTGCTTTTCTATTATACCTACCAAAGTGGATAACCTCACATTTTCCCACATTATACTCCATCTGCCAAATCTTTGCCCACTCACTTAACTCGGTGTCCTTCTCACAACCTGATTTCCCATTTATCTTTATATTATCAGCAAATTTGGCTACATTATACTCGGTCCCCTCATCCGTGTCATTAATATAGATTGTAAATAGATGAGGCCCTAGCACTGATCCCTGTGGCACCCCAATTTCCTTCTTCCTCACTGGTTACTGTTTGCCAACCTGAAAATGACCCATTTATCCTGACTCTCTGTTCTCGGTTAGTTAGCCAATTCTCTATCCCCATGCTACCATATTACCTCCAACCCCGTGAGCTCTTATCTTGTGCAGTAACCTTTTATGTGGCACCTTATCAAATGCCTTTTGGCAATCCAAATACACTACATCTACTGGTCACCCTTGATCCACCCTGCTCATTATATCCTTAAAGAACTCTTAGAAATTTGTCAAACACTATTTCCCTTTCATAAAACCATGTTGACTCTGCTTGATTGGATTATGATTTTCTAAATGTCCTGCTACTGCTTCCTTAATAATTAAAAAACCTGTGATTCTTATAAAATAATTTGCTACGATTTATGTAAAAATTTAGGTAAGAGGAAATTACAAATTCCTGTTTGAAATGTTACTGTGGAATCACAGAAATTTAGTGCGAGGCCAAGACGAACACTTAGTCATTATAGAACAGTTTGACAGGCAGTGCCTATAAATCTCTGATATGTCCGGGTGAAACATAAGTTACTAAAAGAAGTCTTCAGTGTCAAGAATCTGAGGTCCCAAGAACTGAGAAATGGGAAACATTCTTTCAGCAAAAGTGTACTCCCATAAAGTGCATTCAATCAGGTCATAAATTTCAGGAATCCGAATTGAAAACAAGAATTTATTTGGGAGGTACTTGAATATTTCAAAACATTTGATACAGCAAAAAGGCAACTGAGAAATATATAGTATATCGTATCTTTATCATGAAATTACTCGTCTCTGTATACATTGCAATATTTAGTTTGCCAATTTCCTTCTTCCTCATTGGTTCCTTCTCCCTCCTTACTATTGAAGAAGTTCTTCTTCCTTATGGGTGAAGTGTCTTTTCTTGTTCAGCACTGGTTAAAAGTATTTTCTCTTTCCTCATTGATGAGTAATAAAATAAGAAAATAACCAGTCTCCCCATCACATTCCACCAAAATCCTACACAACCCTGCTGAGATAAGGCTTGATTTCAGTAATGCTTACAAGAGAGCACATGTGTACAAGGATCTTGCTATTCTTAATTGATTCATTTTTCTTGCACAGACATAAAAATAATATGCTAATTTTCAAAATTCTACACAACCCCCGCTCTTCCAGATCACACATCCACCTCAAGTATTCTCAAATCCAGGCCCATGGTGGGCATTAGCATTTGCCTTTGCAGATTCACTTTTATTCCTTGCCAATCTTTGCCCTTATTTGACCTTCTGTTAGGCACAACCGGCCATGACTGAATTTATATTAATTTATAAAAGTGGATAATTCATTTATTCAGTATCCATCCATAAGATTTTGCCAAATCTGTCCTGCAGATTTGATTGGTTGGTGGTCAGTTCAAACTACATGGCAGTTAATTCATGATCAATGATCAATCCGTGCACTCCTGGTCCAAGTAGATGTTAACAGATATGATGTGATTGGGATTACAGAGATGTGGCTCCAGGATGATCAGGGCTGGGAACTCAAGTTCTGTGCTGGGGCTCCAGCTGTTTACATTGTACATTAATGATTTAGACGAGGGGATTAAATGTAGTATCTCCAAATTTGCGGATGACACTAAGTTGGGTGGCAGTGTGAGCTGCGAGGAGGATGCTATGAGGCTACAGAGTGACTTGGATAGGTTAGGTGAGTGGGCAAATGTGTGGCAGATGAAGTATAATGTGGATAAATGTGAGGTTATCCACTTTGGTGGTAAAAACAGAGAGACAGACTATTATCTGAATGGTGACAGATTAGGAAAAGGGAAGGTGCAACGAGACCTGGGTGTCATGGTACATCAGTCATTGAAGGTTGGCATGCAGGTACAGCAGGCGGTTAAGAAAGTAAATGGCATGTTGGCCTTCATAGCGAGGGGATTCGAGTACAGGGGCAGGGAGGTGTTGCTACAGTTGTACAGGGCCTTGGTGAGGCCACACCTGGAGTAGTGTGTACAGTTTTGGTCTCCTAACTTGAGGAAGGACATTCTTGCTATTGAGAGAGTGCAGCGAAGATTCACCAGACTGATTCCCGGGATGGTGGGACTGACCTATCAAGAAAGACTGGATCAACTGGGCTTGTATTCACTGGAGTTCAGAAGAGTGAGAGGGGATCTCATAGAAACGTTTAAAATTCTGACGGGTTTGGACAGATTGGATGCAGGAAGAATGTTCCCAATGTTGGGGAAGTCCAGAACCAGGGGTCACAGTCTAAGGATAAGGGGTAAGCCATTTAGGACCGAGATAAGGAGAAACTTCTTCACCCAGAGAGTGGTGAACCTGTGGAATTCTCTACCACAGGAAGTAGTTGAGGCCAATTCACTAAATATATTCAAAAGGGAGTTAGATGAAGTCCTTACTACTCGGGGGATCAAGAGGTATGGCGTGAAAGCAGGAAGGGGGTACTGAAGTTTCATGTTCAGCCATGAACTCATTGAATGGCAGTGCAGGCAAGAAGGGCTGAATGACCTGCTCCTGCACCTATTTTCTATGTTTCAACATCCATGGGTATTCAACATTAGGAAAGGATAGAATAAAAGGAAAGGGAGGTGGGGTAGCATTGCTGGTTAAAGAGGAGATTAATGCAATAGTTATGAAGGACATTAGCTTGGATGATGTGGAATCTATATGGGTAGAGCTGCAGAACACCAAAGGGCAAAAAACGTTAGTGGGAGTTGTGCACAGACCTCCAAACAGTAGTAGTAATGTTGGGGAGGGCATCAAACAGGAAATTAGGGGTGCATGCAATAAAGGTGCAGCAGTTATCATGGGTGACTTTAATATGCATATAGATTGGGCTAACCAAACTGGAAGCAATACGGTGGAGGAGGATTTCCTGGAGTGCATAAGGAATGGTTTTCCAGACCAATATGTCGAGGAACCAACTAGGGGGGAGGCCATCTTAGACTGGGTGTTGTGAAATGAGAGAGGATTCATTCGCAATCTCGTTGTGCGAGGCCCCTTGGGAAAGAGTGACCATAATATGGTGGAATTCTACATTAGGATGGAGAATGAAACAGTTAATTCAGAGACCATAATCCAGAACTTAAAGAAGGATAACATTGAAGGTATGAGGCGTGAATTGGCTAGGATAGATTGGCGAATGATACTTAAGGGGTTGACTGTGGATGGGAAATGGCAGACATTTAGAGACCGCATGGATGAACTACAACAATTGTACATCCCTGTCTGGCGTAAAAATAAAAAAGGGAAGGTGGCTCAACCGTGGCTATCAAGGGAAATCAGGGATAGTATTAAAGCCAAGGAAGTGGCATACAAATTGGCCAGAAATAGCAGTGAACCCGGGTACTGGGAGAAATTTAGAACTCAGCAGAGGAGGACAAAGGGTTTGATTAGGGCAGGGAAAATAGCGTACGAGAGGAAGCTTGCAGGGAACAAAAGTTTCTATAGATATGTAAAGAGAAAAAGGTTAGTAAAGACAAACATATTCAAAAAGGAGTTAGATGTAGTCCTTACTACTCGGGGGATCAAGGGTTATGGCGAGAAAGCAGGAATGGGGTACTGAAGTTGCATGTTCAGCCATGAACTCATTGAATGGCGGTGCAGGCTAGCAGGGCCGAATGGCCTACTCCTGCACCTATTTTCTATGTTTCTGTGTCCTCTGCAGTCAGAATCAAGGGAAGTCAGAACAAAGAAATGGCAGACCAATTGAACAAGTACTTTGGTTCGGTATTCACCAAGGAGGACACAAACAACCTTCCGGATATAAAAGGGGTCAGAGGGTCTAGTAAGAAGGAGGAACTGAGGGAAATTCTTATTAGTCGGGAAATTGTGTTGGGGAAATTGATGGGATTGAAGGCCGATAAATCCCCAGGGCCTGATGGACTGCATCCCAGAGTACTTAAGGAGGTGGCCTTGGAAATAGCATTGACAGTCATTTTCCAACATTCCATTGACTCTGGATCAGTTCCTATGGAGTGGAGGGTAGCCAATGTAACCCCACTTTTAAAAAAAGGAGGGAGAGAGAAAACACGGAATTATAGGCCGGTCAGTCTGACATCGGTAGTGGGTAAAATGATGGAATCAATTATAAAGGATGTCATAGCAGCGCATTTGGAAAGAGGTGACATGATAGGTCCAAGTCAGCATGGATTTGTGAAAGGAAAATCATGCTTGACAAATCTTCTGGAATTTTTTGAGGGTGTTTCCAGTAGAGTGGACAAGGGAGAACCAGTTGATGTGGTGTATTTGGACTTTCAGAAGGCTTTCAACAAGGTCCCACACAAGAGATTAATGTGCAAAGTTAAAGCACGTGGGATTGGGGGTAGTGTGCTGACATGGATTGAGAACTGGTTGGCAGACAGGAAGCAAAGAGTAGGAGTAAATGGGGACTTTTCAGAATGGCAGGCAGTGACTCGTGGGGTACCACAAGGTTATGTGCTAGGGCCCCAGCTATTTACATTGTACATTAATGATTTAGACGAGGGGATTAAATGTAGTATCTCCAAATTTGCGGATGACACCAAGTTGGGTGGCAGTGTGAGCTGCGAGGAGGATGCTATGAGGCTGCAGAGCGATTTGGATAGGTTAGGTGAGTGGGCAAATGCATGGCAGATGAAGTATATAATGTGGATAAATGTGAGGTTATCCACTTTGGTGGTAAAAACAGAGAGACAGACTAGGAAAAGGGGAGGTGCAACAAGACCTGGGTGTCATGGTACATCAGTCATTGAAGGTTGGCATGCAGGTACAGCAGGCGGTTAAGAAAGCAAATGGCATGTTGGCCTTCATAGCAAGGGGATTAGAGTACAGGGGCAGGGAGGTGTTGCTACAGTTGTACAGGGCCTTGGTGAGGCCACACCTGGAGTATTGTGTCCAGTTTCGGTCTCCTAACTTGAGGAAGGACATTCTTGCTATTGAGGGAGTGCAGCGAAGGTTCACCAGACTGATTCCCGGGACGGCAGGACTGACATATCAAGAAAGACTGGATCAACTGGGCTTGTATTGACTGGAGTTCAGAAGAATGAGAGGGGATCTCATAGAAACGTTTAAAATTCTGACGGGTTTGACAGGTTAGATGCAGGAAGAATGTTCCCAATGTTGGGGAAGTCCAGAACCAGGGGTCACAGTCTAAGGATCAGGGGTAAGCCATTTAGGACCGAGATGAGGAGAAACATCTTCACCCAGAGAGTGGTGAACGTGTGGAATTCTCTACCACAGAAAGTTGTTGAGGCAAATTCACTATATATATTCAAAAAGGAGTTAGATGTAGTCGTTAATGCTAGGGGGATCAAGGGGTATGGCGAGAAAGCAGGAATGGGGTACTGAAGTTGCATGTTCAGCCATAAACTCATTGAATGGCGGTGCAGGCTCGAAGGGCTGAATGGCCTACTCCTGCACCTATTTTCTATGTTTCTAAGTGCCACTCGGCAGTTAAGGACCCACCTCCATATTTTCTCTTGCCTCAGCTGCCGCCTCCAACTTCATACATTTGACAGATATACAGAAAGCACCAAAAAGCAGCAAGCTTATGTAAAAGGAGAGACTGACCAAATTTTAATTCTTAACTATGTATAACTGACTGAGCAACTCAAAACAGTTATTCTAATCACACACACACACACACGTGTGTGTGGGTGGCCCAACAGTCAACAGGTGGGGACTTCTGCTTTACAGTACTGCTGAAGCAGTCTTTTGAAGATTGATATTCAGTTTTGCAGTAATTTCAGATTGTCACTATGTAATTGAGCTGTTTCAATACTTATAGGGATTACTGACATGCAATGATATAGCAATAGATCCCTTAGGCATGGGGACAAGTCTGTCTTCAACCTCTGAAATAAAGTTTTCTTTCCAATGTAACACATTTTAGACTCCTGTTTTTAGACATGAACATTTCTCCCCATGATTTTAAAATGCCTTGCAAAAACCTAGATGAGAGTGAGAAGTTGAGAAGAGTGTAAACTTGACTCTGGTCATTCTGTATACAGTATGCTGTTGCACAGACTTTTTACTGAAAATCTTGCTGGGAATTTACATGCTGTAATGATCAAGTTCATATAACTCATGTTTGTTACTATAGTCCTCATCAGCTTAATAGCATAGTATAATTCACCAAATCTTGACTGTTAACATACATTTATAAGTATAATGCTAAATATTGAAGAACGCAGGTACAAATTTCCAAGTAAAATTGCACAAGTCACATCTTCACAATGGTTTTTAAATGATGACAAATCGACAACAACAACTTCTGCGATCTTTTGATAGCCTGTGGAAACTCATGGCTATAACTTTACCAATCATAAAACAGGTTCCCTTTGGTACATTTTTCATTTTTCTGCCTGATTCTCAAAGATCTCAAAAATATATTAAGTTCATTAGTAAATCTGATGGGTTCTGAAACAAGCAAGCGGAAGATTGCAGAAGCAGATCTGCCATGCATGGTCTCAAATTGGGATCCATACCTGATGAGTTACAGTTGGCTGAAGCTGGTCAGTGTAGGATAATGCGGGCACCTGCTGGTCATTTATAGTCTGTTGGTGACGGTCACTGTACTGCTGGTGAGAGTGAGGCACCTGCGTAGCCATTTGAAGGCCAGCAGCATGAAATGAAAATGAAGGTGCAAGCCGAACGGTTGAAGGTTTGCATGCTGAGGTCTCTCCGCCTGAGGAAGGAAAGAAATGAAAAGCTATAAGGGTATTAATCATAAAGTTGTTTTGTTTCTTGGTTATTCATCTAAGCTTTTAATAGCCAAGTTACCTCTCCTGTAGCCATTGACTCTTAGTTGCATTGGAGCACTCCAGTACAGGTTGAACCTCCCTTATCCAGAACCACCCATCGTCTAGAACTATTCCCGGCCACCGAGTGGCGCATGCGCAGAACTCCGACATGAACAAATTGAAGTCCTTCCTTGCTGCCGACTCCCGCAATTGCTGGCCTTCCCCCGCGATCCACCCACCCCTCACCACGATCTCTCTGCCGCACACCCAGCCCCGATATCCCCTTGCTCAGTACCTGTACCATCCAATTTAACATGATCACCCCTCGTCCCTTATCCAGAACAGGCCAGATCCCGAGGGTTCCGGATAAGGGAGGTTCAACCTGTGCCTCATTAAAGCAGTCCATTTTCCATGTTTAGGCCTGGAAAGCAAGTATTCAACTCTGGGAGACATGAATACTGAGCCTCATCCAGTTTTCATCCAACATCTTTTCAAAATGGTGATTGAATGTACTGGAATTTTTTTTCCAATAATCTTTAAGAACCAGCTGAAATTATGATCAGCATCTAATCAGCTACAACAATGCTAAGAATTCCCCTCCCACAGACCTGCATTCAGCTCTGTTCACTAAACAGTTTTGTCGGCCTAAATTCCAGTTCATTTGAAACTGCTCTCACTTGGAGTAGAGTGTAACGTTAGTAATGAACTGGTTTTACTCACCAGCATTAGGGCAATTACAGGACAAACAAAAAGGAAATGTGATGACAGGTTGTGCTGGTATATTGAAGATTCCAAAGGCAAGTCATGGAACGGATTGAGAACATTGGAGGGAAAACAACAGGTCACACTGCTATTTTCTGGTTGAGCAGCGAGTCTGCAGGAAGATTAACATTTTAAAATTCTCATCTTTGTTTTAAAATCCCCCCCACGGCCTCACCCCTCCCTATTTCTGGCACCACAACCCTCCATGATCTCTGCGCTGCTTCAATTCTGGCCTATTGCGCATCCCCGATGTTTATCACTCCAACTTTGGTGGTCATGTCTTCAGTTGCCCAGGCCCCAAGCTCTGAAATTCCCTCTCCAAACCTCTCTTTCCTTCTTAAAACCATCTGCTTTAATATCTCATGTGGCTTAGTGTCAAATTTTGTTTGATAATCACTCCTCTGAAGCACCTTGAGACATTTTACGACATTAAAGGTGCTTTATAAATCCAAGATGTTGTTGTTGATCGCTGGGACCCAGAGGCCTGTACATCACTCTATAGAGCCAGGACAGCCGTTTACCTTCACTCTCCAAACACAAAGCTCCTCAAAGATGTGGATCCACAATCAGCAGCCGAAGGAAAGACGATGGCCGGGGGGGCGGGGGGGGGTAAGAGACAAGCTGCCAGCAGCCGCTGAAAGTGCATGGACGCGGTGCTGGAGCAGGAAAGGACAGCTCCCCTCACTGTTTGTGCACATTTGCCTCGATTCAGGAGGCTGGTAAAGTCAGTGCATGCAGGTCAGCGCGAGGCTGCAGCAGGTTTTTTTTTTAAATAAACAGCTTTTGTTGAAAGTGGAGTTCTTATCCCAGCATCCATAGCAACAGAGAAACCGCTCTATCCCTGGGATAGAGCTGTGCAAGAATTCAATCGCAGAGACAGAGTGGTTTCTCTGCTGCTATGGAGGTTGGGTAAAGAGCACCCCATTCTACAAAAGCCATTTCTTTCATAAAACCTGCTGCCACCTTGCTGCACACACTAACCTCAAGAGTGCCGAAGAGAATTTGGGGGCAGAAAGGAAGCAAGCTGCAAGGGGAAATGCCAGTGATCCCGATTCAGTGAAAATTCCAGATACAACAACTTTGCAACAGTCTCTGCCCCATGTTTTAAGTTGTATAATGCCTTGGTGCATTGAAGGTTACCCATAGTTCATATTTTGCGAGTATCTGTGGTTTCAGAGTGCCTCTTGTATAATTTACCATGCAAGTTACTTGGGTCTCTCATTAATAAGTCTGTTTATACAGGTTTCACTGTAATGACATGGTTAAGATCATGAAATTAATGTGCCAAAATAATACAGTGCACCCTATTATTCCATGGTGCTAAATGTTTTAGGAGTCACCCTTCTGCTCCTTTCATTGTAGAATTATTGGTGGTTTTCAGCTGCGTAGATAGTTGACGGATGAAGTAATTTTGCTACAAATGATGTTACCAGGTGATTTAAGTTTTACTGACCTTTGATGAAACAAAGGAATAAACTCAACTACAACAAATAGCTCAATTAGAAACTATGGTATTAAATTAAAGACCTATTCAGAATATGTACTTGACTTTTTTTCTTCAGTTAGTAAGGAAGATATGAAAGTGATCTGATGGATTACAATTTCATTTTGCAAAGTAAGGCCGATTGCTTTTTACAGCCAACACAGAATGAATACATTATAAAAGTACAATTAAACTTGAGGACTGATTTAAGCACACTCCCATTGGTACTTGATAGGCTCAATGAAAATTTACTGCTCATATTTTTTGCATAAATAAGTATGAGTAGTCTTGATAAAATCTTGGTCAATTGCAGAAATCTACAAATCATCATCATAGGCAGTCCCTCGGAATCGAGGAAGACTTGCTTCCACTCCCAAAGTGAGTTCTTTGATGGCTGAACAGTCCGATACGAGAGCCACAGACCCTGTTACAGGTGGGGCAGACATTCGTCGAGGGAAGGGGTTGGTGGGGCTGGTTTGCCGCGACTCGAAGAGCTCAACGCCCTCCCGGATGCACTTTCTCCACCTTGGGCGGTCTTCGGCCAGGGTCTTCCCCAGGTGTCAGTGGTGATGCTGCACTTTACCAGGGGGGCTTTGAGGGTGTCCTTCTCACGTTTCCGCGGTCCTCCTTTGGCTCGTTTACCACGAAGGAGCTCCGCATAAAGCATTTGCGTAGGGAGATTCGTATCTGGCATGCGAACTATGTGGCCTGCCCAGCGAAGCTGATCGAGTGTGGTCAGTGCTTCAATACTGGGGATGTTAGCCTGGTCCTGGACACTGATGTTGGTGCGCCTGTCCTCCCAGGGAATTTGCAGGATCTTGCGGAGACATCGTTGGTGATATATCTCCAGCGACTTGAGGTGCCTTCTATACATTGCCCATGCCTCTGATCCATACAGGAGGCGGGTATTACTACAGCCCTGTTGACCATGAGCTTGGTGGTAGATTTCTGAGGGCCTGGTCTTCAAACACTTTTCCTCAAATGGCCGAAGGCTGCACTGGCCCACTGGAGGCGATGTTGAATCTCCGCATCAATGTCTGCCTTTGCTGTGGGAAGTGGTGCACGTTGTCGAGGGTCGTGCCATGGATCTTGATGATTGGAGGGCAGTGCTGTGTGGCGGTGACAGGCTGGTGGAGGACCTCTGTCTTCTGGATGTTAAGCATAAGGCCCATGCTTTCATATGCCTCAAGTGAATACATTGACTATATCCTGGAGTTCTGCCTCTGAATGTGCGCAGACGAAGGCGACATCCGTATACTGAAGCTCAACGACAAATAGGTTATATTGTATGTGGAATATAGATTACTGGACAAACTAGTTTCTGTTTTACAATGTTGAGATCCAAGATGACCCAGTAGGTCATTAATAAAAAGTAATTACCTTGTACTTGAAAAATATAATTTTGGTACATTCCTCCATGCTGTCTGCAAACACCAAGCCTAATTTAAGAGGCAAAGATCTGTGCACTAATGAAATTGCTTTGTTAAACAAAGGTGTTTATTTAAAGACAGTAATACATCAATATTAACTTGGCTGGTTCTATTACAAAGGTTCAGATCATCTCAGCTTTGTTGCCCATTATTTATCAGTTAACAAGCTTCAGTCATTTAATTCTTTCCCACAATGTTCTGAACCATATTTACTACCCAACACCAAAATCTCAAGTCATGATCTGAACATGGTAACAGGAGTGGGCCATTCAGCCCCTCGAGCCTGTTCTGTCATTCAATGAGATCATGGCTGATCTGTGAACTAACTCCATATACCCGCCTTTGCCCCATTTTCCTCAATACCTTTAGTTAACAAAAATCTATCAATTTCAGTTTTAAAATTAACAATCGATTCAGCATCAATTGCAGTTTACAGCTGCCACCCTTTGTGTGTAAAAGAGTTTCCCAACTTCACTCCTGCAAGGCCTGGCTCTAATTTGTAGGATATGCCCCCTGGGAGTCCCAGACTCCCCAACCAGTGGAAATAGTTTCCCTCTATCTACCAAAACAGTTCCCCTTAATATCTTGAAAACTTTGATCAAATCACCCCTTAATCTTCTAAATTCCAGGGAATACAACGCTAGTTTGTGTAATTGCTCCTCATAATTTAACCCTTGGAGTCTGGGTATCATTCTGGTAAAGCTACGCTGCACTCCCTCCAATGCCAATATGTCCTTCCTAAACTGTCGTGCCTAGAACCGCTCACAGTACTCCAGGTGTAGTCTAACCAGGGCTTTGTATAGCGGTAGCATAACTTCTACCCCCTTGTATTCTATTCCTCTCGATATAAAGGCCAGCATTCCATTAGCCTTTTTGATTATTTTCTGTACCTGTTCATGACATTTTAATGATCTATGTACCTGAACCCCCAAGTCTCTTTGAACATTCACTGTTTTTAGCTTTTTACCATTTAGAAAGTATCCTTTTCTATCCTTTTTAGGTCCACACATTTGCTTACATTGAAATCCATTTGCCAGTTATGCCCATTTACTTTGTAATTTTGTGCTTTCATCTATACTGCCTACAATGCCGCCTATCTTTCTGTCAGCAGCAAATTTGGATATATGACTTTCTATGCCATCATCTAAGTCGTTAATAAATATTCTAGTTGAGGCCCCAACACACCTTCTTGAATTGCAGCAGTCAGTGTGGTGAAGGTGCTCCCACGGTGCTGTAGGGAGGGAGTTCCAGGATTTTAACCAGCGACGATGATGGATTGGCAATATATTTCCACGGTGTGAGACTTGGAGGGGAACTTGGAGGTGGTGATGGTCCCTTGCGCCTACTGCCCTTGTCCTTCTAGGTGGTAGCTCCACTGTTTCTAGCTTTTCACAATTTAAAAAGTACTCTGTTCTATCCTTTTTAGGTCCAACGTGGATGACCTCACATTTGCCTACACTGAAATCCATTTGCACAGTTTCACTCATTTAATCTATTAATATCTTTGTAATTTTATGCTTCCATCTACATGACTTACAATGCCTCTTATCTTTGAATCATCGACAAACTTAGATATGTGGCTATCACATCATCTACGTCGTTAATAAATACAGTGAATAGTTGCAGGGCCAATACAGATCCTTGCAAGACATCACTAGTCACATCCTGTCTATCAGATTACCTGCCCATTATCCCTACTCTCCGTCTCCTGCCACTCAGCCAATTTCCTAACCAAGTCAACAATTTGCAAAAAAAACTGAAAATACTCAGGTCAGGCAGCTTCTGTGGAGAGAGAAACAGAGTTAACATTTCAGGTCGATCACTTTTAGCCTGCCTTCAATTCCGTAAGCTTCAGCTTTAGTTAACACATGAGGGACTTGATCAAATGTCTTCTGGAAGTCCATATAAATAACATCTATAGACATTCCCCTGTCCATTACTCAAGTCACCTCTTCAAAACATTCAATCGTATTGGTCAGGCATGACCTACCCTTTACTTGCTCTGCTTGCTCTCTCTGATAAGCTGAACATTTTCAAGGTGTTCAGTCACCCTATTCTTAATTGTAGACTCCTAACAACAGATGTTAAGCTAGCTGGTTTATAATTCCCTGGTTTCCATCTCTCACCTTTCTTAAATAAATAGCGGAGTGACATGCACAACTTTCCAATCTAAAAGGAATGGTTCCCAAATTGAGAGAACTTCGGAAGATTAGAGTTAGGGTATCTGCAATGTTCTCACTCGTTTTAAAAACTTGGGATGGAAACCATCTGGTCCTGGAGATTTGTCACTCTTTAGTGCCATTATTTTCTTCATTACTGTTATTTTGCTTATGTTAATTTTGGTAAGCCCCGTCCCCGATTTAATATTAGTTTCCTTGGGATGCCCTCTACTGTAAATACTGACGCAAAGTAATTATTCAATACATCCGCCATTTCTTTATTTTCATTTACAATATCACCATCATCAGTTTTCAAAGCTCCCGACCATCCTTTTTCTCCAAATTGTAAAAAGTTTCGGTGTTGATTTTGATAGACCTTGCACGTTTATTTCATACTCCCGTTTTGTAACTCTTACGAGCTGTTCTGTCACTTTTTGTTCTTTGCATATCACCCATTCACCAGGATCTGTGCTATTTTTTGCATTTTTGTATGCTTTTTCTTTTAGTTTTATGTTGTCCATTATCTCCTATAGTTTTATGTCATCCATGGTTTTTATTTTTGGCAAGTAGAGTGCTTGCCCCTTCGGGGTATAAACTTGTTCAGTGTCACAAGTTGGCGACACTCTCTGGAGTTTAGAAGAATGAGAGCTGATCTCATTGAAACATACAAGATTCTGAAGGGGATTGACAGGGTAGATGCCGAAGTGCCCAGAACTAAGCGGCACAGTCTCAGGATAAAGGGGTTGGCCATTTAAGACAGAGATGAGGAGGAATTTCTTCACTCAGAGGGTTGTGAATCTTTGGGATTCTCTGCCCCAGAGGGCTGTGAATGCTAAGTCTCTGAGTATATTCAAGGCTGAGATAGCTACATTTTTGGACTCTCGGGGGAAATCAAGGGATATGGAGATTGGGTGTGAAAATGGAGTGGAGGTCGATGATCAGCCATGATCTTATAGAATGGCAGAGCAGGTTTGAGGGGCCGTATGGCCTACTCCTGCTCCTATTATGTTCTTTGAACATTTCCTACTGATCTTCTGCCATTTTACCCATTAACAGATTTACCAAGTTTACTGTTCATCACACTGAAGTCAGCCTTACGCAAATCTAGAATTTTAGTAGCCATTTTGCATTGCTACTTTTCAAACACTACGTTGAACTCTATGATAGCTATTAGATAAATGTTCATGCATCATTAGGCTGTTAACTAAATCTGGCTCATTACTCATTAGTAAATGTAATATGGGGTGCTCCCTTGTTGGTTCTTGGACATATTGTTGCAAAAAACTACTCTAAACACACTTAAGAAATTCATTACCTTTCTGACATGAGCTAGTCTGCTTATCCCAATCTATATGGAAGTTAAAATCCCCCATTCCTCTTCCTTTGCTTCCTGCATGTCTAATCTCTGCATTTATACATTCCACCACTGCACAACTGCTAGCAGAGGCCCTACCACAACTCCCACAACAGCCTTTTCGATTTCTTAATTCTATCCATTAAGTCTCCACTGCTGGCTTACCTCTGATTATATCCTCCCTTACGATTGAAGTGATTTCATCCTTACCCAACAGCAAGGCTACTCCTCTCATCTACCATTTTTCTAATCTTTCCTGTAGACCTTCATCATAGGTAGTCCCTCGAAATCGAGGAAGACTGTACAGTCCAATACGAGAATTACAGTCTCTGTTGCAGGTGGGACAGACAGCGGTTGAAGGAAAGGGTGGGTGGGGAGTCTGTTTGCCGCACGCTCCTTCCGCTGCCTGTGCTTGGTTTCTGCATGCTCTCGGCAACGAGCCTCGAGGTGCTCAACGCCCTCCCAGATGCTCTTCCTCCACTTAGGGCAGTCTTGGGCCAGGAAATCCCAGGTACCGATTAGGATGTTGCAAGGAGGCTTTGAGAGTGTCCTTGAAACGTTTCCTCTACCCACCTGGGGCTCGCATGCCGTGGAATTCAGAGTCGAGTGCTTGCTTTGTGAGTCTCGCGTTGGGCATGTGGACGATGTGGCCCGCCCGACGGAGCTGGCCAAGTGTGGTTAGTGCTTCAATGCTGGCCCAAGCGAGAACACTATCATTGGTACGTCAAACTCCGTGTGGATTTGCAGGATCTTACGGAGGCAGCTCTGGTCATACATGTCCAACGCTTTGAGGTGTCTACCATGTCCATGTCTCTGAGCCATATAGGAGGGTGTGTATCACTACTGCCATGAAGACCATATTTAGTTCCCATACCTGACCGTCTTGCAGCCATGTCTCAGTATTGAAATTGAACTAGGTTTTCCATTTAATGCTTTCTTAAGTCTTGAAGAACCAGCTGAGATTGTGATCAGCATCGAATCAGCTACAACAATGCTAAGAACTTAAGTTTGGAAGCCGAAATTTTGTCAACAAAACTGATGTCCCAAGTAATATGCTTTACGATTAGACAATTTTTTACAACCATAATCACAACAATCACATTTGACACCTTTCTCAAAAGAAAATGCCCTAAACACTTTCTTTATGACTTCACACCTCGTTTGGAGGTGAGGAACAGGCTTGAAGAGGCAGAACAAGAAAAAGAACAATGTACTGACAGATTTAAGGGAGCAAAGGTAGCACTGTACAAGGGGGAACAACAGGAATAGAAGACACAGTCAGTGATACTGTGGTAACGAGTGGTCTACAGGGCTGTACTAATACCCGTCACTAAAGAATAAGTACTCAGTAAAATAATGGGACTAAAGGTGGACAAGTCTCGTGGAACTGATGGCTTGTATCCAAGGGTCTAAAAAAATTGCCTGCAGAGGTAATGGATGCATTGGTTGTAATCTACCAAAATTCCCTGGATTCTGGAGAGGTCCCAGCGAGTTGGAAAACTGCAAATGTAACGCCCCTATTTAAAAAAAGGAGGCAGACAGAAAGCAAGAAACTATAGACCAGTTAGCCTAACATCTGTTGGAGTCCATTATTAAGAAAGCAGTAGCAGGACATTTGGAAAAGCATAATACAGTCAAGTAGAGTCAGCATGGTTTTATAAAAGGGAAATCATGTCTGACAAATTTGCTGGAGTTCTTTGAGGGTGTAACGAGCATGATGGATAAGGGGGAACCAGTGGATGTGGTGTATTTCGATTTCCAGAAGGCATTCGATAAGGTGCCACATAAAAGGTCACTGCACACGATAAAAGTACACGGGGTTGGGGGTAATATATTAGCATGGATAGAGGATTGGCTAACTAACAGAAAACAGTGAGTCGGGATAAATGGGTCATTTTCCAGTTGGCAAACAGTAACTAGTGGGGTGACACAGGGATCATGCTGGGGCCTCAACTATTTACAATCTATATTAATGATTTGAATGAAGGGACAGAGTGTAATGTAGCCAAGTTTGCTAATGAAACAGAGATGGGAGGAAAAGCAATGTGTGAGGTGGACACAAAAAACCTGCAAGACGGGCTAAGTGAGTGGGCAAAAATTTGGCAGATGGAGTATAATGTGGGAAAGTGTGAGGTTATCCACTTTGGCAGAAAAAATAAAAAAGCAAATTATAATTTAAATGGAGAAAAATTACAAAATGCTGCAGTCCAGAGGGTCCTGTGGTTCCTTGTGCATGAAACACAAAAAGTTAATATGCAGGTACATCAAGTAATCAGGAAAGCAAATGGAATGTTGGCCTTTATTGCAAGGGGGATAGAGTATAAAAGCAGAGCAGTCCTGCTGCTACTGTTCAGAGTCATCATCATCATCATCATAGGCAGTCTCTCGAAATCGAGGAAGACTTGCTTCCACTCTAAAAGAGAGTTCTCAGGTGACTGTAAATCCAATACGGGAATTACAGTCTCTGTCACAGGTGGGACAGTCATTGAAGGAAAGGTTGGGGAGTCTGGTTCGCTATACGCGCCTTCCGCTGTCTGTGCTTGGTTTCTGCATACACTCGGCGAGGAGACTCGAGGTGCTCAGCCCCCTCCCGGATGCTCTTCCTTCACTTAGGGCGGTCTTGGGCCAGGGATTACCAGGTGTCAGTGGAGATATTGCACTTTATCAGGCTTTGAGGGCGTCCTTGAAATGTTTCCTCTGCCCACCTGGGGCTCACTTGCTGTGTAGGAGTTCCGAGTAGAGCGCTTGCTTTGGGAGTCTCTGTCGGGTATGCGGACGATGTGACCCACCCAATGGTATTGGTGAGGTCATACCTGGAGTACTGCTTACAGCTTTGGTCTCCTTATTTAAGGAGGGATATACTTGCATTGGAGGCAGTTCAGAGAAGGTTCACTCAGTTGATTGCTGAGATGAAGGGGTTGACTTATGAAAAAAGGTTGATCAGGTTGGGCCTGTACTCACTGGAGTTAAGAATGAGGGGTGATCTTATTGTGACATAAAAGATAATGAGGGGGAATCTAGAACTAGGGGGCATAGTTTTAGAATAAGGGGTCGCCCATCAGTCATGATCTTACTGAATGGCGGAGCAGGCTCGAAGGGCCAAATGGCCTATGCCTGCTCCTATTTATGTTCTTATGTTCAATCAAGTGGCTGTAGGTTTGAGAATTTATGAGAAGTTGAGATTGTAAGGATAGGAGAGTAGTCAGAAAAGAGGGGATATGGGAGTTTAGGTGTTTAGATCCAAATCACTGAGAATGCGGAGTTAATTGGTGTAAAGGAGGGAGGTGGTAAACGAATAAAAATGAGAGTTACAAGGTGCTGAGAAATTGTCTGAAAAGTAGTTCGAGTCAGGACTTGACAATAATAGCACCACCACCATAGGTTGGATGAAGTAATGCAATGTGCAGGCAGATGCAGAATCTTTGTTGACAGAGAAGTCGATCAGGGTTATATGGTCATCAACAATAAGGCCTTGAATAGCAATGGTGAAGCAAAGGACAGTAGATGATGATTCGAGGGTGAGAAATGGAAAAGATGAGATGGGGAGGATCTTGGAACAGCCTATAAACTGAATGAGATGTTCAATGGGAACAGAACACGAGACAATTTGCATTCTCGCAATAGGTTGGAGAATACCAAAGGAAAAGCAGAGGGAGGCCGTAAAGTCAGTCAAGTGACAGTAGTGGTGAATGGTTGTTTTTCAGACTGTTCTCCAGGCGTCAGTACTGCGACCATTGCTTTTCTTGATACATATTAATGACTTGGATGTGGGTGTACAGGGCACAATTTCAAAATGTGCAGGTGACAAAACTTGGAAGCATAGTGAACAGTGAGGAGGATAGTGATAGACTTCAAAAGGCCAGACAGATGGCAGATGAAATTTACGGCAGAAAGGTGTGAATTGACACATTTTGGTAGGAAGAATGAGAGGAAATATAAACTAAAGGGTACAATCCTAAAGGGGGCGCATTGAACAGAGAGACCTCGGGGTATATGTGCACAAATCGTTAAAGGTGGCAGGGCAGGTTGAGAAAGTTAAAAAAGTTTACAAGATCCTGGGTTTCATGAATAGAGGGGTAGAGTACAAAAGCATGGAAATTATGATAAACCTTTTTAAAACACTGGTTCGGCCTCAACTGGAGTAGTGTGTCCAATTCTGGGCACTACACTTTAGGAAGGATGTGAAGGCCTTTAGAGAGAGTTCAGAAAAGATTTACAAGAATGATTCCAGGGATGAGGGACTTCAGTTAAGTGGACAGACTGGAGAAGCTGGGGTTGTTCTCAGAGCAGAGAATATTGAGAGGAGATTTGATAGAGGTGTTCAAAATCATGAGGGGTCTGGACAGAGTAGAGAAACTATTCCCACTGGTAGAAAGGTCAAGAACCAGAGGATACAGATTTAAGGTGATTGGCAAAAGAACCAAAGGCGACACAAGAAAAATGTTTTTTTTTAAAAACACAGTGCGTGGTTAGGATCTGGAATGAATTGCCTGAAAGGGTGGTGGAGGCAGACTCAATCGCAGCTTTCAAAGGGGAGTTGGATAAGTATCTGCAAGAAAAAAAATTGCAGGGCTATGGGGAAAGGGCGGGGAAGTGGGACTAGCTGAGATGCTCTTGCAGAGAGCTGGCATGTGCTGTCACCATTACATGATTCTAAGTGGTTCTGCAGTCTGGAACTTGCAGCAGGAGTAAAGGTTGGCTGGGCAGTGCTGTTGACTGGGGGAAAAGATGCAGAGCCTCATGGTACTGGAAAAAAGATGTAGAAGAGTCAGGGCTGGTGGAAAGGAAGTCAAAGAAAAGTGAGAGTTGGAGAATCCTGGTCAAGCATGACAGCCAAGCTGCAGATGCAATTGGATAGCATCAGACTTTGTTGTGACATCCCCAGTGATAAAATAGCCGATTAACTGTCAAAGAATGGCCATTTTGGTGCAGTAGTGCAGGTCCCCGAGAAAGATAACTCAGCAATAATTAGCACTTTCAGGAGAGGAGGGAGAGAAAATGGAAAACACTTTAGATTTCCAGATTTTCATCAAGGTAAAAAAAAGAAATTAACCATTTAAATGCCAACAATAAAAAATGTTTATTTTTGCGTGTTCTAATACTTCATAGGTATCAATGACTCCTGTTACACACCAATATTTTTTCTTGTATCCTTAGGTATCATTTATACAAATCCCTATGGATTTTCTGACTAAACCAAGTACTTTGTAAATTCTCTACTCCAGAGAGCTGTGGAGGCTGGATCTTTGAATATATTTAAGGTGGAGAGACACATATTTTTGAAAGATAAGGGAATCAAGGGTTATGGGGAGCTGGCGGGGAAGTGGAATTGAGGCCAGGATCAGATCAGCCATGATAGTGAATGGCGGAGCAGGCTCGAGGGGCCAAATGGCCTACTTGTGCTTCCATTTCTTATGTTCGTATATGCTAGTACCAATATTTTTTATTTCACTTTAAAATCTGAAATCAAAGTACAAAAGTGTGTGGGAGTTTTTTTTTTAATCATTGTACAATATTTCAACTCATTCGTTGAGTTTACATTTTTTTTTAATGACAGCTTATTTTGGGAATAAATATCCTCATCAACTTTTATACTTCCAGGGAGGGAATTCAAGCACAGGATTTTTAAACATGCATTCATTCATACATTACTTTCACCGAACTCTTGGACAACCATATTTTTCTGAGTACCCTCACACAAAGATAGTTGGTTAAGAAAGTACTATTAGGGGTAAGCTAGCATGAATGGTTGGAAGTACCGTAGCATAGTGGCTATGTTACTGGACTAGTAATTTAGAGGCTGGACTTATAACCCAGAGAGTGTAAGCTCAAATCCCACCATGGCAGTTTAAGAATTAGAAATGCTTGTACCAATAGGTGATTATGAAGCTGTCGGATTTTCACTAATGCCCTTTAGGGAAATAAACCCACAATTGTTGCATGCTCTGGCCTATAAATAACTCCCAACATGGTTGATTCTTAATTGTCTTCTAATGTGGCCAAGCAAGCTACCCAGTTGTATCAAACCGCTACAATACTGTGGTTCAGAAAGAAGGCCCATTACCACCTTCTCAAGGGCAACCAGGGATGGGCAATAACTGCTGCGACGCTCACAGCCCGAGAATTAATAAAAGAAAATGCTGTCGAAAAATGTTTTATAGTCAGTAACAATTTTTTTCTAGTTGTTATACAAGCTGCATAGATGGCTCAGTGGATGTATCTAATGTCAACGTGGTACGGAGTTGTGCAAATCAACAAAGGCCTGGATTCAGTCCCTAATTTGTGATGTTCACTCACTTCAGACACTAACATTGGCCTCAGCATAATTGGTATTTAACCCAAGGGCAGGCTAAAGGAAAAAAATATACCCATTACCAATGGTGCAGAGATGAGATTACTCAGATAAAAATTGTAAATAGAGGATGGCCTTACCCCTCTCAGATTTTCCATTTATTATATTTATGTAAAATAACATTTGGAGCATTGTGAGAAAGATTTTGATTCAAATGCTGCTTTGATGCATCGATTTAAGCAGGTTGAAAATATACCTTGTGATGAGATCAACTAAAATACTAGAAGAAACTTGTCAATATATCCCAGATTTCATTGAAAAAATGACTGACTAACTTTTAAAAAATTGAAAAAAATACCCACCTCCCTGCCCGCATGATTGGAAAACAACCTTTCCATACATTTTCTGCTGTAGTTTGTCTTTCAATTCTATTTTGATCATTTGCTTTTTGTTGCTTTCCTTTTCTTACTAGTTTCCCATCTTGGTCAAATAGTCATTTATCCTTTTGGACCTGTAATCCCCTTCTTTCATCATCTTTTGGGAGTGATCATTTTTCTTCCCTTGGCTTTATGGAGAGCGCTGGTGGCATCGGTCAAAAGAGGGAAAATGTAACCAGTTGGTTTTAATAAATCCTGCCAGTTCCAATTAGTTAATGCAAAATCTAAATCAGTACACTTGTGACCCAAGACCGAAAATGAACCTTTGGAGGCTGAGTAAAGGAACTGTGCAAGGACCAACATATTTAATACATAGGTTTTGTGTGGACATGGGTAAAATACACAGGATTAGTGTTAAAGCTATTAAATGAGCAAGACAAAAATAGCAAGTTGTAATCAACTATGAATACAAACAGTTGCCATATTGTTATAGTCCAGTCTTTATTCGAAGATGCTTAATTTTTCTTAAAAAAAAAGACTAAATTAGCAGTAGTAGATTGTACTCCAGTTTGATACACCAAGAGTGAAATTTTGAGTTGACACACACCCACTGTGCCCACTTTTAAAATCTTAAATCTGTATCATGATCATATACAAAGAACGAAAAAAAAATGTTGCAAACATGCATACACTTAATTATTCAGGCTGGAGATAGAACCTGTATGATTTCCCCAAATATACTGTTAGAAGAAGCAATACCCTTAATTTTAATTATAATTACAACACAAGCAATTAAGAGTTTCATATAATTCTCAGTTGCCGAGCTGCTGTAGAACTCCAAACCACAACTAGAAGCAGATTAGACCGTGGAGTATTTGAACAGTTGCACGCTATTTTTGGCTTTAAAAGAATACAAGGAGCACTTGTATATCGTGGCACGAACCAATAGTTTAAAACCAGTTACGAATGAGACAAATAATATTGTTCCTTTATTTTAGAAATTAAAATAATTCAAAATCTCAAATAATCTTCAAAATATCAGATATAAAACTTTTCAAAAAGACTTATTACTTGGTTGAAATATTTTTAGAATCACTATGTCTTCACTGTGAAGAATTTCAAGAAAGAATTGTCAATGTTGATGAGACAGATAGATGTAATTCTAGCCAAACTTTTCCCAACAAACTCTTGACACATCCATTTGATTCTTTGGGCTAGCAGTCAGTAGTTATCGGTTTCCTGACTGAAGTCAAGATGATATGCCATACAGCACAGCATTTATTACAGTTCAACTAATTCAAAACAGCACTAAACTGGGCTTCACTTCTGGTCTGGAGGTGTCCAAAGAGCAAGTTACTCAACAACAGCTCCCTTTCAGAGGCATGTGTCATTGATTCTGTCAATGGGGGTGACATCATCTATTGACAATGCTGCCCAGTTGTCTGCCCTGTTGGAGAACAGTTTAGTTAGGGATGGCTACTTGAATGATTTGGATTCTATTCACAGGATGCAATGGTGGATTCCCTCTTTAGCCTGCTTAATAGCAGTTTAAAATCTAGAACTAGTCTTCGGTGTACACTTGGGATATATACAGGTACCGAGAATTATTCATTGTTGACAGTTTGTCTTGAGTGTACTAGAAGCACAAGGGCTTTTAAATAACAAGTCTGAAAAATGTGTATGAGCAACAAGTATAATTTAAAATTGTACTTGAGGACATTACTGAATTTAAAATAGCCTTTATATTAGAGAATATATGTTAATGAGTTTATGCAAAATAAATTGCCTGGCTCTAACTGCATAACTCAATGCGTGAATCTGCTACCCACAAAAGGTGTATTTTGAATAAACTACCAGCCCTCTCCATATATTCTATTAACAACACACGATGTGTTTAATAGATTAGTTTCATTGCCAATTTTGGATAGATTTACTACTGTTCATTTAGCAAAAATCACAAAATGGGCCAAACTGAAATAAAATAAACACAATTTAAAATTAATAGCTCATCATTAAAGCATTTAAGTGCATGTATCAGAAGTGGATATTATGAAAATGATTTTTTCAGCTATCTAATCAAAAACAAAGCTTGATGGAAACAACAAAACCACTGCAAAGCACACGAATCACTAATTTTACTTGCATCGCATCATCCCATTTTCTTCTTTGTGAAAAGCTTCTGGCAGCAGACAAATATTGAAGAAAATCATCTGAATCCACCAATCCAGAACGGTTTACTGACCCTTTACGCTAAACAGAGCATCTAACTGTTCTCTCTTAAATTACGAGAAGGTTTTTGCCTCCACCACAACCAAGAAGTCCATTTCCAATACTGATCCCAGTTTGCATGGAAGAACTTCTGACATCAATCCTTTTACTACTTTAAACTTCTGGCCTTTAGCCTTGCTGTCATAGTTTATCTTTAAATTGTGCGCCAATTTACCTTTTCTGTACTCTTATACTCAAGGTTTCCTTGTGGCCAGACTTTTTCAAGGCTCAAGTATATACATTTCTCTAGTCTTGCCTCTTGCCTTGCAGCTCTCCTCAGTATTGCCTCCAGAGCATGAATGTTTCCCCTGTCCTCATGAACAAAAAGGGACAGAATACTTGGTGTGATCTCACCAGAGCACTGTAAAGTTTCAGCATATAACCCTCTGACTACTTATTGGGGAAGTGACTATTTATTATAGTTTATGGAGTATTTAAATACAAAACAAGTGTATCTAGTAGATAGACTGGGTCAATTAGAATTAACAGGTGCATGAGGGAGATCACAAGCTCAATTAGGTGTGAGAACACGAGTAGCTGATTATACCACTTTTCAACCAAAGGGGTTTGAGACTTTGACGGAGTAAGAGGTTCAGCAGAGAAGTCAATTACTTTGGGAGTTAAGAACATGGAAGTTCCATTCACCCATCATCTGCTGATACCCTTGCCCTCCTTTGGTTAAACAAGAAAGATTGTGTGTATTCAGATCTAGGGCTGAGTATTTTTTCCTTGTACTGTAATGTACTGACTTAGCAGTAGTGTTGAGCATTCCATGCGCTTTATTGATCGCTGCTCCACAATGACTCGACATATTCAGTACCCAGTCTACTAACACTTTCAATGTCACTCTCGCTAATTCAACACCGTAGAGTACATGCAACCCATTTTTTCTGCCAACATGCAGTACCTTTTACTTTCATTTTGCTAGAGGTTCGTAGGTCTGTAATTTATGGAATTCCATATTTGTATTGTGTATGTAGTTTATTCTGGTAAAAATTGTAAATATTCTCCTTTTGTATTTTTGCTGGCTCCTTGCTGCTACTTTAGGGGTTAAAAAGCAACTTGGAATTATGACAAAGCAGAATGCCATTATTCCATTCATTTAAGATTTTATCTAGCTTACTCATACTCTATGCCCCACCCCAGATATCCCTACCCTAGTAAGTACCCGCTCTTCCATGCCTTCAACCAATTTATTCTGTATTTCCAAGTTTTACCTAGAATTCCCACCACTTTAAGCCATGTAGGACATTTTCTGTGAAACCCAAGAGTTTTGGAATTCTAGTTACTCATTAAGTGGGTTTCCAAACTTAATTTACTGACATTACAACGGTGACTACACTTCAAAAAGGACATAATTGGCTGTTGAAGTGCTTTGGGCGTCTGAAGTTGTGAAAGGCGCTATAGAAATGCAAGCTCACTTTCTTGCTTTACTCAAATGTACAGAAGCACACAAGCTTCCCAGCTCAGAACATACCATTAACAAAAATCAAGCACAAAGACTAATGGCTAACAAAGTTTGTAATATAATTTATTAAGAATCTGCAGATAGTAATCTTTTTAAAAAGATCATGGCGGGGGGGGGGGGGCGAGCAAAGAGAAAGACAAAATTTCATCAGAGCACTATTATTCTGTAAAATGTTTTTAAAATGAGGTGAAAGGTTGGCTAAAGCCAACGCATAAATGTATCAGTTAAATTTAGCCTTTAAAAAAAATAAACTTTCCTCCCCTCAGTTTTATATATATATTTTCTACGGAAAAAAATGTTTGTCTAAACTTCCAATGATACTATTCGGAAGCCTGGCTGTGGTCTACAATCAGAGCTTCTGAAAATATTTGCCCTGCAGTTAGATCTTCTCAATCCTACTTTTAAATCTCTGCCTGCCTGCAGTAAGCAGGAACGCTGCAGATCATTAACTACTCATTTATCAACGTCTTTCTGCCAGGCAACACAATGCAGCAGAACTGCACAAAGTAACCACCCTGATCCCAGCAACAGCATCTAATTAGCATAGCCTACCACAGCAACGGTACCAGACGATTGGCTGCCTTTCAAACTTGCTGGTCAAATCACAGCGAGATATGTTAATAACATACTTCTGTTGCTAGGGTACAGTTGCCTGCTGGTGCCCAATAGGAAAACAAGAAGTAAACAAGAAATGAAAATTCTGCTTTGTCATAATTCCAAGTTGCTTTTTAACCCCTAAAGTAGCAGCAGGGAGCCAGCAAAAATACAAAAGGAGAATATTTACAATTTTTACCAGAATAAACTACATACACAATACAAATATGGAATTCCATAAATTACAGACCTACGAACCTCTAGCAAAATGTTAATTCACCATAATATCATGTGGTGAAAACAGAGACATGCAAATCAAAATATATCTGTTTGGAATCATGCTCCTTGCACTTATTACAGCACGGTTAATCAAGAGCTTGAACAGCATTCGTACACATTTTCCTGACCAGGGTCACACATGCAGAGGCTGAAGCCAACATGCTGACATTTTCATCTTAGATACTTTAATATTTATTGCATTTGGTGCTATGCCCTCCCTCCAAGGGAAAGCACTTAATAAATAAAACGTTTCCTGATGCCAAATAGAACCCATTGATCCAAAGAGTCTTAACAACAAAATTAACCAGTATTGTATCTGATCATCTGCAATGACAGCAGAACACACTCGTATCAAAGTATAGAAACTAGATTGCAAAATGATTTTGTAGAAGCTGAACTACTACTACAGGTTTATGACAATAATCTCTCATTCTAAAGCAGTACAGGCATGCGATTTTACATTTGGCATTAAATGGTACAGCATCTTTTTAAATCATTATACACCAAGTAGAAGCAGTATGCCTTAACTGAAGCTTTTGACAGTACTACATATCATCCAATCTGCAAACAAATGTAATATATTAAATTTACAAGCACACTGCTGCACATTCCTGTTGGTGGGCAGTTTGCAGCAGTGCATTCCCACCAACGTGCAGACTCACTGCAAATATCAAAGCAGCTCATGGAAAAGCAGCAAATACAATAAATATACTCAGTATCACGCAGCAATAGACTCACTATCCTGCCCATCATTCCGACTGACCTGGAGGTAGGCAGAATCAGCTTGGTTAGGGGCTCACTTGATAAAACAGGAACCAAAATAATGAGATAACAACAATGTATTCATCATCTTGCCTCTTTCTCTCCCATCTCCACCCACCCTCCCCCAGTCACGAGATGCCACTTAACCTGCAAATAGCAAGCAGTAGGGGAAGCCCAAATGGGAGATTGCAATTATTTCTTCTTTTCCAAGATCACACCCCATCCAGCTGTTAGGAAAGAACAGAGGAAACACCCTTAGTGAAGAAAATGAATTGGACTAACATAGTCCCAAGAGCCAAATTCATAAACCTAATCAACTAGTTAAGATGGTAGCACTCGGTCAGAATGTTGTACGTTTAAGCCCTACTCCAGTACTTCAGCACATAATCCTCAGTACAATACTGAAGAACTGCTAAAAGGTCAGCGTTTTGCATGAAATGTTAAACCAAGACCCCTTGTTGCTATTCAGATGGCCATGAAAGATTTCTAATGGCATTATTCGAAGAGGAGAGAAATTGTAAGGTTTGGTTAATAAATACCATCCAAAATATGATTACTTGATCATTCAACTCATTTACTGTTTTAGATCTTGCTGCGTGCAAATTGGTTACCACATTTGCCGATGCAACATTTACTGCAGTTCAAAAACAAATCAGTGGTTGATAATTTTTAGGCAGGAAACGGAGAATTTCCCCGATCTTGGTATATTGCCACAAGATCTTTTACGCCCATGGGAAAGTATATGGGACTTCCGTTTAACATCTCATCCAAAAGATGGCACCTCCAAACAATACAGCACTCCCTTAATGCTGCATTATGTGCTGAAGTCTCTAGACTAGGGCTTGAACCCACATTCAGAGATAAGTGTGTTATCACTGAGCTAAGACTGGCAACTATATCTTGAAGGTGTGATAATGTGCCATATAAATGCAAGTTCTTGGTTTCCTTTCCAATATTCTTGAAATATAGGTCCCTGATGGCATAGCAGTAACACAGCTCACAAAGTCTTGTCTTGTACTCAGCTGTAGGGACTATAGTGTCTGATCTGCACGGAGTTGGTCTGTCTCCAACAGCATTCAGGAGATATGCACTCCTTAGCACTCCTGGATTAAGGAGGGGAGAAATGGCTGGAGTTGCTTCCGCTGATTGCTATCCACTGCGCACATATGCGGATGTTTAAACTTACAAGTTCCACCTGTGATTTACCCAAACACAATAAAAACCCTTCAACATTTATTCATGTGTGCCCAAATGTTTATTCTTAAGTATTGAAAAGCTACCACCGCTCATTCAACCATTGCTGCCTTCAAAAATTGTAAAGGAAATCAAGAAGAAAAATTCCTAAAATGGAGTAACTAATCATTTTAAATCAGTAATTTGTTCTCAAAGCTAGTAGCATACGGATTCAGCAGGATCAATTTAATTTTTAGTCTGAATAAACAAGGGCAGCTCTTTGTCTCCCAATGGATCTGGCCACTGCAAAAAGTCACAGCTTTGATGTTTGTGTAATTGATCAACTCCACTGGATATTAATGTTAGTGCAGCTTTTAAAAAAAAAACATCGTTATTTTTAAATCCCCAAATGTTCTCTGTCTAAAGCTGGCGACTTCTGTACAGCTATCAGCAGGCCTCCAGTAGCCATTCATATTTGAGCCTTCTGTATCTGTGTCTCTTCATGACATACATGCAATCTTTGCATGGGGATTTATTTCCCAATTTGCATTGGTTTCATTTTGGGAAAAATTAATTTACAAACATTGTATTTAAAAATGTGTTTTCCTATCTAGCAGATCATGCCTATTAACTTTAACTTCTTCCTCAATATTCATAAATTCAGGCAGCTTCACTACATAAATATTTTAGCAGACACCAACTGGGCTGGTAACAATACTGACTCCCATCCAAAATATTTACCAGTGGTAACAAGTGGTACAGACAGCAAGACCTGATCTCGACATTACATAAATTGACAAATCATAATTATACATAATTAGATAGCTATCGAAAAAAAATGTGACATGAGGAAGCTGCAAATCACCTTCAGGGTTTGCTAAAGCAACATTTTAACACTACAAAACATGTATATTTTGTATGGCATAAAAACACTTTGGCAGGGGAGGAGAGCTAACAGTAGGATTGTGTTTATTCCTTTTGCAGTTATTCTGCAGCCTTCTTCAATTATAATATGAAAATCACTGCCTACTGTTGGGCATTCTCCAAAGTCTGACAATGGATGAATTCAACCACAGAGTAAGTAGACAGTTCACATTGTTTTCAGCAGCAAATAGTCACACAATTTTCCGGCTCTATTGAGATTATGCAACTTCTGACACTGGGGCTATTAATTTTATGTCACTAATAGATTCCCAGCATAATCTGGAATTCTTTTCCCATTCATAACTTCTCCAATAATGAAGCAGCCCATGTCAGCCTACAGCAGGACATGGATAACATGCAGGCTAGGACTGTGAAGTGGCAGGTAACATTTGTACCACATAAGCGCTGGGTAATGACAATCTCAAATAGAAAGCCCAGCCATCACCTTGACCATCAACATACTGAGGGCCACCAGTGACCAGAAGCTTAACTGGATCAGCCGTATCAACTCTGTGACTGGAGGAGAGGCTGGATACATGGCTCATATCCTGATCCGTCAAAGCCTATTCATCATCTACCACGGTCCAGATGTCTGATGGGAGTATTGCCACTCCCCTGGATGGATGTAGCTCAACACCATACAAAACAGAGCAGTTCATTTGATTAGCACCCATTACTAATCTCAATATCCACCCATGCACTGTGGCTGCAGTACGTATAATCTGCTGAATGTACTGCAGCAAATCGCTAAGATTACTGCAATAGCCCTCCCATGTAGCCTCTACTACCAAGAGACCGTGCCCTCCAAGTCAAACACCTTCTAACTTGAACATAGATCACCCTTGTTTCATTGTCGATAGGGAATTCCAGAATATTGACCTAACACACACCATTGCAAGAGCCCCATCACGAGCATCTCTCTCGGGGACAACTAGGTATGGACAATAAATTTAGTTATGTCAGTGTCATCTACATCCAGAGAACAAAAAGAGTAACACAAGCTTTCAGAAACAATAGCCAGACTTGAACATTTAACAACCATGATAAATGTACAGCTTACAAGAGGTGGGTTCTACCTTTTTCAAACTGCACAAATATGTGTGTATAACAGAACCTAACAACCTGTAGCATTAATTTCTACTGGATAAAAAAATGACAAATTATTTCCTATTATTCAACTGAAAGTTTCAAGTTATACTTGGAATATATAAGCAAGAGTCACAAACTTGAGAAACATTCGAGATTAAATGGATACCAATATGATGCAAATGAATATGTGCACTGTTTCAAAACCCACCACCCTTTGTAGCTTTTGGCACAACTCAAGACAACAAAGCAGGATCCCAATAATTGCCATGAACAAGATTATTAAATATGTATAATATTATGTAAATACAATTGGATTCATTTGTTTAAAAAAAATCCTGGACATGGCTCTTTAAACTGTTTTCTACAGATGCATCATAATTAATATGGTCGGAGAAAAGCAGATGGTACAACTTTGTGGATATTTCCTTTTTAAAATTACCAGTCAAAATTAATGCATTTAAAGCATTCTGAAAATAAAGCAACTGTTATATTTGCTTTTATAAATGAACTTTTTTTGTATTTAATGTTAAAGTACTCTTACTGCTCGATATGTCTGCATATTGAACCCACAGTTCGCAACTCAAAATGAGCAACTGTGTTACATTGCAGTTGAAACAATTTTTGTTGGACTGAAAAAGTGTTCAGAAAAACTTTAAATGTTAAAAAAAATATTCTTGATTCTTCTGCAACAGGTAAAATAAGCCCCATGTAATTAAGAGTGCTACTAATGGGCCCGGGTTGGTGATACCACTAATCCTATTAACATCTTTGTCAGGATAATTTACAGCAAGATATTCAGAGGTGCAATATGGGAATTGTTAGTAATATATTGTATGCCACAAATCAAATTCTCTTCACCCCTTCAGGCCAGGCCATTTTTACAATTAGGACATCATTTACTATCCGCCAAATGCTTAACCAGCCCATATGCATACCCTGTCATGAAAAATGAAAACGATAGACCAACAAATAAACCTAAAAAAAAAATCAAAGCTCCATGCCCATTGCAGCCAATCCTTTTCTGCAGCATCTTCCATGGTCCAGCTACCAAGGAGGGGCCATGTCCTCCTCTCTTACACAACAGTTTTGTGCAACTACACTCACATCTCCCTCACAGCTGCTGCTTCCTTCAAACAGTCTCTGACAACAGTGGTTCCATTGGAGTCTGGCAGGATCAGCAACTCTGTTAGACCAGACACCTCATAACAACTACCTAGTCTCTCAGTGTTCCAGTTTCCCCAATAGAAACTCTTTCTGGAATTGCACTTATACTGCTACATCAGCAAAAGTCATGTTTTGCTGCATTTGTATTTGAACACAAAAGTACAGACAGCAGAAAATCAATGTTCTATTCCTGATTGCAAGCAGTAGAACTAAATCATGTTACTTGAATATGGCATTAAGTTCAGTTGCAGCTTTAAATGCATATACCATTGCAACCTATTATGCTTCAGCTAGTTTTCTCTTGAAACTGTTTTGAGGGGTTGCCAGATTTGTTAAAGAGGAACACAATCTCAATTAAGCTTTGGTTTGCTCCGTTACACAATGATTCTATTGTGCGACAAAACAACAACAACTTGCATTTATATAGAGTACTATAAATATGGCAAGGAGAAAGTACTGGCTTAGACATCCAGAAACTTCCTAAGCCAAGAATGAATCATACAATCATACAGCACAGGAGGCGGCCATTCTGGCCGTTGTGCCTGTGCCGGCTCTTTGAAAGAGCTATCCAATTAGTCACACTCCCCCAGTCTTTCCCCATTCCCTTTTGAAGGTTACGATTGAATCTGCTTCCACCATTCTTTCAGGCTGTGCATTCCAGATCATAACTCGCTGCATAGAAAAATTCTCATCTTCCCCCTTTGTTCCTTTGTCAATTATCTTAAATCCATGTCCTCGGTTAACGACCCTCCTACCATTGGAAAGAGTCTTTCACTATCTACTCTACCAAAACCCTTCAAAATTTGAACACCTCCATTAAACCTCCCCTTAACCTTCTCTGCTCGAAGGAAAACAATACCAGCTTGTCTAGTCTCTCCACATAACTGAGTCCCTTGTATCACTCTAATAAATCTCCTCTGCACCCTCTCCATACTCTTTTATTCTTCATTATAAAATGAATCCACACTTTTCCATCAAGCGCAAAACTATTAGTAGGTATAATCAACTATTTAACCAGGTAAAATTTCATCTGATGTAAAAAAGAAATACATGTATAGAAACAAGACAAGATTTTGCTGATTCAAGTTGCTTCCTGGTACTTGCCGTAGCAACAAAACCCAGAGTAATGTAAAGGTGACAATACCTGTGTGCATTGTCTTCTTCTGTCGAGTCTCATATCATTCTCTGTGGAGGATCCAGCAGCAAAACCAGGGCGCTCTACAAAAAGAAAAAAAATAATAAATATGTGGGGGAGGGGAAATGTCAAAATTATTTTTAAATGTCTGAATCTGACAAAGATAGTGACTAAACGGTAATTAATTACGATCGCCACATTATGCTGACATAAAAAAAAACAACTTCAGTGAACTACAATTTTATAAAGCCTTTCATGTCCACAATGTTAAAAATATGTATCCATCTTTACAAGACCGCCTGGAGCACACCAAAATGTTTTAACCTACTAATCAACAACACTGGAAAATAAGCAGACTTTTCAGATAACGCTTTGTGAATGAAACAATCTGGAAGGTCTGCATGTTTAGCAACAATGAAGAATACATAAATATAGCTCTCAATTCAAAGACTGTTTCCACAGTCGTTCCTTTGTGAATATATTCACTCCATTATTTTCTGTTATGCTTTCCTAAGTGTTCACATTTTTAAACCTTTGCATTCAAATAGCTTAATGCAAATGTGTTATATTAAATTTACTCTAACTTCTATTCTACTTTTGACAACACATTTGAAATTATCAACCAGCTAAATCAGAGGTCAATGATGTTGGAATGTAACTGTTACAGTAAGTAAAAGCATCCTAATGCCTGATGTATGGACACTGCATTTTCATATACAGGAAACTTATGTTATTTGATCTTTTTACCAACTGCCTCCAAAACACATCTATATACAAAAGTCCAGTTTTAGTTTCAGGAATGTCATTCCAATGTTAGTTTTACAGGACTTGTTATTTGTAAGCACATAACCAATAGGAATTTCAAGTTCAGGTGATTGAGCAAAGTCTGAAGTTGGCTGCAATGTACTTGAAGCTGTGCAAGCATGATGTAGTCTCGTGTCAGAGGAAACCACAGCATTATTGGCAGATGTGTGATTGCAAGCTGGTCAGGCAATCTGTGCAATGATGTAAATAATATCACAGACCTTCTCTGGGAGCTAAGAAAAAAAAACATGCCAATTTTAAGTGACAAGGGCCTATTATCACCCCATGGACCAAAATGGAAAAATTCCCAAGCCACCCAGTAATGGCACAGATTGATACACATTTGAATTGTTTTCTTCCCCTAAAGCTGGCCCGAGAGATAGTTGTACATTTGTGCTCAACATTATGTAATAGAGGGTTTCAACCTCAGAACATAAAAACAAAACACAAAAAAAGGATTCGAAAAAGCCATTCAATTTTGGGTCCTACAATTTTCCCATTTCAGCATCTGGTTGTTGAAATTTTTCTGCTTCTACTAACCTGCCTGGAAGTTGGTGCCAAAAATATTTCGCTCTTCGTAAAGATGCTCTTCCTAATTTCAGTTTTAAAATAATTTTTCACTAATTTATGGGACAGTAGGAACAGAAGTAGGCCCTCCAGCCCCTCAAGCTTGTTTCACCATTTAATCAGATCACAGGTGGTCTGTACCTTTTTTTTTAAAACTCACCCACGGGATGTGGACATGGATGGAAAGACCAGCATTTATTACCCATCCCTAGGTGCCCTCAAGAATGTGGTGAGCCGCCTTCTTGAACCGCTGCAGTCCGTGTGTGAAGGTACTCCCACAGTGCTATTAGGTAGGGAGTTCCAGGATATTGACCAAGCAGAAATGAAGGAACGGCGATATATGTCCACGTCAGGATTGTGTGTGACTTGGAGGTGGTGGTATTCCCATGCGCCTGCTAGGTGATAGAGGTCACGGGTTTGGGAGGTGCTGTCGAAGCCTTGGCACCGTTCCCAACAAAAGTCTATTTACCAGTATTGAAAATGTCAATTAATTCAGCATCCACAGCCTTGTTTTGGAGGGGGGGGGGGGGGGGGGGAATTTCCTAGCTCTAATTTTAAAATTGGATCCCCTTATTATGGATTCACCACCAGAGGAAATCGTATCTATTCTACTGAAACCCTTATCATTTCAAACACCTCAATTAGATCACCCGTCCACCTCCTAAACTCAAAGGAATGCAAGCCAAGTTTATGCAACCTGTCCCCATAATTTAACCCATTCATATCCACTGCTTCTCCTTTCCTGATGTATTTTGAAGTAAGATTCACATAGCTCTTTTGTTTAGTTTATTTCAACTGATTTGACATTGTAACAAATAAATATCAAAGTTTACCAATGATGTCAAATTAGAGGTGCAGCAAATTCTGAGGAAGACTATTAACAGATATATTAGCAGTGTGGACAGATAGATGGCAGATGCAGTTCAATGCAGAGAAATTTGAAGTAGTAAACATTTGGAAGAAGTGAAAAGAAATGGTAAGATTCTTAACAGAGAAGAAACAAGAGAGATCCAAGGGTACAAATACATTGATTCACAAAGGCAGAAATGAAAGTAGAAAATGGTAATCTGGATTTTATATAAAAGCGAAAAATGGTACAAGATATGGTTTTGCCACAATTTAGTTCTTGTACCCAATTACAATAAGCATAGTAAAGCGATGGTAAATGTAAAGACTGTCTAGAACACCAGGAATTAAAGGTTATAGTTGTGAAAAAAGGCTTGAACAATTGTGTATTTTCCTCACTGGAGGAGAAAGTAAAAGGAAACCAATAGGGGTTTTCAAAATTATGAAAAGTTTTGACTGCAAACAATGAAAGATAATTTCCATTGGTTGACAAATTGGTAACAAGGATACAATGGCTGAGAATGATCACTAAAAAGAAATCGGCCGGGGTGGGGGGGGGGGGGGGGGGAGAAAGAGGAGTTAAAATAATGCCCTGCCCCGTCCCTCCCTCCACAGAACAACAAACGGGAATACTTTACCACAAGTGGATTCTGAGGCTGTTATAAAATCACCTTGGGTCTCTTTTGCATCCATCATCCTGATTCAGATTTCCTATAGCCTTCAAAAACTCACCCCCTTCCTACCTTGCATACTATGTATAGTTTATTACTTTTTGATGCTTATTTGACTTTCATTTCTTTTTCGTGGATATATATTTATCTTGAATTTTAGTTGAAAATTTCCCTTTCTCCATTACCCTTATGTTTCCAGCTAATTTCTCTGCTCACATTTCATTCCTTTGAAATTTGAAAATTATATACACCTTTCTGGTACTGATTGCCATATAAGCTGAAATTCAATCATAAGTGACCATCCCCAGAGGCTCCACTACTTCTTTATTGTGTAGTTGTTCTGGTCACTTACAAGTAAATCTCGATACAAAATACTCCTACTAGGTTCCATAACACACACGGTGCATAACTGCTTCCTGACAACACTCGCTAATACAGATTCTGCCTCACTTCCATTCTTTAATTGGGTTAATTGAAGTCATTCATTATTACAATGTATTGTCTGTACATATGCTTGTGAGCTTACTAGCAGTTTGTCTGTGACATTATTCACAGCTGGTCTGGTGCATGCAGCATGGTTGTAATTTTTAGCTGCTAACCGAGCCAGTCCCATGTTTTAAGGCCAAGTACCCCCATGAGGACCTCATAGAATCATAGAAACTTACAGCTCAGAAGGAGGCCATCCCTGCCCATCGTGTCCGTGCCAGCCAACAAAGAGCTATCCCAGTCTAATCCCACTTTCCAGCTCTTAGTCTGTAAGCTTTTCAGATGCTATCTATCACCCTTTCAGTGAGTTACAGACCCCCACCACCCTCTGATTGAAAATATTCTCCTCAAATCCCCTTTAAACCTCCTACCACTTACTTCAAATCTATGCCCCCTGGTTATTGACCCCTCTGCTAAGGGAAATAGGTCCTTCCTATCCACTCTATCGAGGCCCCTCATAATTGTATATACCTCAATCAAGTCTCCTCTCAGCCACCTCTGTTCCAAAGAAAACACTCCCCAGCCTATCCAATCTTTCCTCGCAGCTAAAATTCTCCAGTCCAGGTATCACTCTCATTATTTTCCTCTGTACCCTCTCTAATGCAATCGCATCTTTCCTGTCATGTGGTCACCAGAACTGCATGCAGTAATCTAGCTGTGGCCTAACTAGTGATTTATACAGTTCAAGCATAACCTCCCTGTTCTTGTATTCTATGCCTCGACTAATAAAGGCAATTATTCCATATGCCTTCTTAACCATCTCATCTACCTGCCCTGCTACCTTCAGGGATCTGTGGACATGCACTCCAAGGTCCCGCAGTTCCTCTTACACTTCAGTGTCCTACCATTTATTGTGTATGTCCTTGCCTCATTAGCCCTCCCCAAATGCATTACCTCACATTTCTCCAGATTGAATTCCATTTGCCACCGTTCTGTCCACCTGACCTGTCCATTAATATCTTCCTGCAGTCCACAGCTTTCTTCATTATGAACCACATGACCAATTTTTGTACCATCTGCAAACTTCGTAATCCATATAAACTACATCAAATGCACCACCCTCATCGATCCTGTTTATTAACTCCTCAAAATATTCGATCAAGTTAGTCAGACACGACCTTCCTTTAACAAATTCATGTTAATTGTCCTTGATTAATTTGTGTCTTTCTAAATGAAGATTTATCCTGTCCCTCAGAATTTTTTCCAGTTAATTTTCCCACCTCTGAGGTTAGGCTGACTGGCCTGTAATTACTCGGTCTATCCCTCCCTCCCTTTTTAAACAATGGTACAACATTTGCAGTCCTCCAGTACTACAAAATGATGGTCAGACTCGGCTATTTCCTCTCTTGCTTCTCTTAACAGCCTGGGATATATTTCACTAGGGCTTAGGGGTTTATCCACTTTCAAAGATACTTCCTCTCGCACTCTGTTTATTTCATTTAATATTTCACACACCTCCTCCCTGATTGCAATGTCTGCATCATCCCTCTCTGTGAAAACAGATGCAAAGTATTCATTGAGAACCATACCCACGTCTTCCACCTCACACACAGGTTACCCTTATGGTCTCTGATAGGCCCTACTCTTTCTTTCGTTATCCTCGTGCTCTTAATTACAGCTCTATTGTTTTTGCAATTCTCAGAAATTTGCCGACATATTTGCTCTTCTATCTCCCTCTCACTGTTTGGGGGTCTGTAGTACACTCCCAGCAGTGTGATCACCCCTTTTTTGTTCTTCAATTCAACCCATATGGCCTCATTTGATGCTCCTTCTACCACATCATCCCTCCTCACAGCTGTGATTGTTTCTTGAATCAATATTGCAAACCTCCTCCTTTTTTAACCCCCTTTCTATCTCGTCTGAAAACTCTAACCAGGAATGTTGAGCTGCCATTCCTGCCCTTCTTTCAGCCATGTCTCAGTAATAGCTATAATAGACACGTGGGAGTATGATATCTGCGCTCTCAGCTCATCTGCCTTATTCCCTAGACTCCTTGTATTGAAATATATACCACTTAGCACTGCCAAACTCCCTTGTTGTCTATTTTTAGCCTTTGTTTCCTCTGCCTTCCAAACTTGCTTACTAATTTTCTGCCTTGCATTTCCAGCTTTTCTTCTCTCCCTTCTGAATTTACTCTTGTGTACCCATCCCCCTGCCAAGCTAGTTTAAACCCTCCCTAACAGCACTGGCAACCCCCTCTCCCCCGCAAAGATATTGGTCCCGGCAACCAGTCTGGCTTGTACAGGTCCCACCTCCCCCAGAAACGGTCCCAATGCCTCAAGAATCAAACTATATGTAGTCATTTTCCTTTGCCTGCCTGAAGGGTTCTACAGCAGAACATTATTGTTAACCTGGTCTTCCACTTGTTTGTTAATTTGAACCAAACTATTTTGCTTTGCATTTTCTCCTAGAATATGGGTTCAGCAGACCCCACTTCAACATTTGCTAAAGATCTAAAGCTACTATTCCTATTCTCCCAACTTTTTTTTCCTTTAAACAACCTGTATCCCATCAAATTGAATCTACTCCCACCTGAGGGAGGAAAGCCATGTGTTTGGGATTGCAATCATAATTGCTTACCATTAGATACATCTTTAACTCAAACATCTTATCCCAAATGCTTCTAACATTCTGGAAACAGTGTTTAATTGTATTGTTTTCTTTCATCTTGGTAGTGTGGTTAGGTTTCATTTGGGTTTAACTTGCCATTTTTGTTCTTTCTCTACTGGTCACCAATTTTGACTGAAAATACAACAGTGCTCTGAAAAATGCTGAGTAGTTAAGTTGAAGCATTCTCTATGCATCAATACTTACAAATAAATCTGCTTACCATATGTTTACAATAGGTATATAGATGTGGCCAATCTTCAAATGGTAATTTAGTGATGCTATTTTAATATGTACACATATAGACAGACCGATAGGGTAAGATGCAAAGTGATTCTGGGTGCATATCAATGTGAACGCGACAGTATAACTCCAATCAGATCCTGATCTGACTCCAGAATGCACGGAGGCAAATCTCTCACTAATTGAACTTGGTATTCTGTGCAATATAACTCTACTGCAGTGTGAAACAAGATTCAATAAATTCTCAGGTTGTTCATTGGACCTCTAGCGCAATTTATAAAGTTATTGCATCGTCATCTTATGAGGTAGCAGACTCTCCCGCGTGCAGTCTTATCGCCGTTAAAAGATCAGTGCATACACTTTGTTAGCTGAGCTTTGCTCTCCATAGCTTTAGCTCTCAGGATGGTATACAGCAGCCAGCAAGGCATTATGGTACAGGGTAAACAAAGATTAAAAGTGAGCCTTACAGATGCAGTGTAAACTGACACGAGAACATCGCCACTTATAGCCACAGATAATCCTCTCGAATTTAGGGGGGGGGGGGGGGGGGAGAAAAAAACTTAATGTACAATAAAACTATGGAAGATTATGGTTTTCATCCAGATCGTTGACATTGTTATGCAAACAGCCAAAACAGTTAGTGTCTGGAATTGAAGCTTTTGTTCAGAATACAATTATCATTGCTAGCATAAAAAGGATCCTTTTTTTTTAAATGCCTCCCACCTACAAGATTCCACATTATTTTACCAACCTAAGCAAAAACCTGACAAGACTAGAAACACAGGTCAGCCTGCATCTATGTGCAGTACTGATAAAAATTGATGCTTCCCGGTTTTTGTTTCAAATTTCTAGCATTTTGCAGTACAGGTTGTTTTTTTAAAATCAGGTAAAAGAGTTGTTTAACCACATTACTTCTACCTTCATCACACCCTCCCCAAAATCGGCAAAACTTCGAGTTAATTCATAGAATCTTCCAGGTCAATTTATGCCCTTTTTGGTGTTGCGATCATCTTACTGGCACTGAGCCTTTAAAGTCACAATTATGGACATCAATGCACAAAATACTCAACTCAGTGCAATCATTTTGAAATCTGCACCAATTCTATGGAAAGTAAGTCTTCTCTCACCTAAAAAAATTATTTATTTCAAGCACTGCAACAGTTTTCACTAGTGCTCAAGTAGTAGCAAAAGCAAAACCAAATATGAGTTGTCTGGAGAAAGAACATGTGCGGCAAAACCAATGGAACCACATGTCTGTGGAAAAGCTAGTTAGTGCTGAGAAACGATCAGCAAAAAAGCCATTTCAGATTTCAAAGCATTGCAACAATGTAATGTCAGTTAGTTAGCCTAGTCAACCCAATTTCCTTTCACATCACTGAAGCATCAGGAGCTACGACTAAAAACAATTTATATTCGATGCATTAGCCCGAAAGTCATGTCGCTAGGTTTGAATATTTTTTTAGAAACAGACATAAAAGACAATACCTAAAATCCTAATTTAGAAAATTTGGTTCCCTGGTATGAAGTCAGCGTGGATTCAGCTACAGAAAAAAACTTGTACTGCAAGGCCAGATATATATACTGCAATCTTTGGGAACTCAAAATTTGAGACATTTCCTCGCGAGGGTCTCACATTTCAGGGTTTTCGAGTGCTTGTTCGTCTTGCAAGTTAAACTACCACTTCTGTATTGATGTCCACGCAAAACCACTTGCACTGATGCAAAAGTGGTCATTTAAATGCAGCATTAAAGATCTCACATCTGCTGTGTAGCAGCATGGTCCATCATCTCTAATAGTTTACATTCGTGTCTGCAAACAACGGCGTAAAAATCCCAAGTGGTTCACAAATTGGCAAAAGGAAAGCAGACACCAAGCTAGGTAAGGAACAATTAGACGGGTGAGCAAAAGCCACAGAAGGATCTTCAGGAGGTTTTGAAAAAGGTGAAGAGATTGAGAGGTTTATGGAGAGCTAAAGGTGGTCATCAATAGAGGGGTGAATGGGGTGATGCAAAGAAAACCAGAGTCAGAGAAATGGAACATTCAGAAAGGAATATAGGGCAAACGCAAAATACTGCGGATGCTGGGATCCGAAATAAAAGCAGAGAATGCTGGAAATCTCAGCGGGTCAGGCAGCATCTCTGTGGAGAGAAAAACAAAGTTAACATTTCAGGTCGACAACCCTTCGTCAGAACTGCCGAGTGTTCGAAAAGAATGCATTCTTAAGCACTGAAAGAGGGAGGGGGAAGAAAGAACAAAAGGGAAAATCTGTAATAGGGTGGAAGGCAGGAGAGATTAGAGAGGCAAAAGGGATGATGGTCCGAATTGAAATGGTAATGACAGAAGTTAGTAAAAGGTTAAACTGGATAGGGTGTGAATGGCGGAGTAATGACCAGCTGCCATTAGAGACAGAGAGGAGGGGAAAAAAATATAAGATTGTGGGGGGACGGTGGAAGAAGAGAGAAAGGGAGCCAAAGATGGCCAGAGATTATGCTCTGAAATTGTTGCAATCGATATTGAATCCAAAAGACTGTAAAGTGTCTAAACGAAAGATGAAGTGCTGTTCCTTGAGCTTCATTGGAACAGTGCAGGAGTCAAAGGACAGAGATATCAGAGTGGGAGTGGAGTGGAAAATTAAAATGACAGGCGACCAGAAACTCAGGGTCACATTTACGGACTGAACGGCGGTGTTCAGCAAGTCGGTCACCCAATCTACGCTTGGTCGACCCAATGTAGAGGAGGCCACATCATGAGCAGCGAATACAGTATACTGAAATGAAAATAATACAAGTAAATCGCTGTTTCACCTGGAAGGAGTATTTGGGGCCCTGGATAGTGGGAAGGGAGGAAGTAAAAGGGCAGGTGTTGCATCTCCTGCGCTTGCATGGGGAAGTGCCGTGGGAAGGGGAGGGGGTGACTGTGGAATGGACCAGGGTGTCACGGAGGGGAGGAGAAGATGTGATTGGTGGTGGGATCACGCTGGAGGTGGCGGAAATGGCAGAGGATGATCCGTTGAACATGGAGGCTGGTGGGGTGAAAGGCGAGGACAAGGAGAACCCTGTCGTGGTTTTGAGAGGGAGGGGAAGGGGTGAGAGGGGTGCAGGAAATAGAGCGGACATAGCCACTGCGGAGGGGAATCATCGGTTGAGGAAAAAATGTCAGAGGCACTAGTGTGAAAGGTGGCGTCGTGAGAGCAGATGCGACAGAGACTGAGAAACTAAGAGAATGAAATGGAGCCCTTACAGGATGCGGGATGGGAGAAAGTATAGTCCAGGTAGCTGTGGGAGTCAGTGTGCTTATAGTGGATACTGGTCGAAAGCCGATCCCCAGAGATGGAGACGGAGAAGTTGAGGAAGGGAAGGGAAGAGTCGGAGATAGACCATGTGAAGGGGAGGGAAGGGTGGAAATTTGATGCAAAGTGAATGAAATTTTCACGTTCAGGGCAAGAACAAGAAACTGCACCGATACAGTCATCAATGTACCAGAAAAAAAAGAGGTGAGGGAGGGGACCCAAGTAGGACTAGAATAAAGAATGTTCCACATATCCTACGAAAAGGCAGGCATTTCTAGGACCCGTGCGGGTTCCCATAGCAACACCTTTAGTTTGGAGAAAGTGAGTGGAGTTAAAAGAGAAGTTGTTCAATGAAAGAACAAGTTCAGCCAGGCGGAAGAGGGTGGTGGTGGATGGGGACTGGTTGGGCTTCTGCCAGAGGAAGAAGCGGAACGCCGTCAAGCCATCCTGGTGGGGGTGGAAGTGTAGAGGGATTGGACACTCATGGTGAAAAGGAGATGGTTGGGGCTGGGAAACTGGAAACTTTTAAAGTGATGGAGGGCATCGGAGGAATCGCGGATGTAGGTGGGAAAGAGAGTGGACAACGGGAGAAAAAAAAGTCGAGATAGGAAGAAATAAGTTCTGTGGGGCAAGAACAGGCTGAAACGACGGGTCTACCGGGGCAGTCCTGTTTGTGGATCTTGGGAAGGAGGTAGAGTGGGCTGTGCGGGGTTGGGGAACTATGAGGTTGATGTCTGTGGAGGGAAAATCTCCAGGGGAGATTTGCTCAGTGACGGTCTGGGAAATGATGGCTTGATGTTCAGTGGTGGGGTCATCGTCCAGGGGGAGGTAGGAGGAGGTGCTAGAGTTGGCGATCAGCCTCTGCAAGGTCGAGGTCGGTTTGCCAAACAACAGCGCCATCCTTGTCAGCAGGTTTAATGACTAGGTTGGGATTGGATCGGAGCGCTGCAAGTTCAGAGGGAGGTAGGTTGGAGTGAGTGAGGGGAGCAGAGAATTTAAGATGGCCGACATCCCGTCAGCAATTTGCAATGGAGAGGTCTAGAACGTGTAAGAGGCCAGAGGAAGGGGTCCAGGTAGAGCGAGAATTCTGAAAGCATCAATGGCAACATAATGAATTTTGTGACAGGGGTGATGTACAAAAGAAAGTACACTTCGAGTCTGCATTTTGTGGCTCTGAGAACCTAGGTATTAATGTGGCGACTGAGAGAATAGCTGCTTCTATATTGTGCTTAGAAGTGTGCTAGGGCAGAAAACTTCCAATACATGATTCGCACACAGCTGTCAGCAACTCCAGAGTAAATCGGCCAAATTCTCTTAGGGCTGCTGCTTGGAAGACCCGGTAAAAACTTCACCACTGATGCTGGTTGAGTGAAACCTGTGCATCAGAAGCCAGTGGCCTAAGCACCCCACTAAATACAATATAAAGATAGCTAAAGTGAAATTGCATTTATCCAGCAAGTGTAAATGAATTATAATGTTGCCGTAGTGAAAGTAATGGAAGTGTTCAGACTTATGTTAGTTATATTCTGGAGTGAGCCTCATCAATCACTCCAGGAACACAACTGTCCTCTTCTGAAGGTCTTACTCATGATGGGGAGAAAGGAAGGTTTATCAATGCCAACTCCAACCTCATCCAATACATGTACATATCTACAACTCCAGAGACTGGAGCACAAAAATCTAGGACACTGAGGGAGTGCTGCATTGTCAGATGTGCCATCTTTCAGATGAGACGTTAAATCAAGGCCCCATCTGCTTTCTCAATATAAAAGATCCTATGACACTATTTCGAAGAAGAGTAGGGGAGTTATTCCCGGTGTTCTGGTCAAAATTTATCCCTCAAACAACATAACAAAAGCAGGTTACCTGGTCATTATCACATTGCTGTTTGTGGACGCTTGCTGTGTGCAAATTCACTACGTGTTTCCTACATTACAACAGCGACTACACTCCAAAAGTACTTAATAGGCTGTAAAGCGCTTTGTGAGATGTCTGGTGGTCGAGAAAGCTGCTATATCAATCCAAGTCTTCCTTTCTTACATATCTGCCGGGAATCACTGGACACCAATCAGAAATGGAAATTATGTCTATTTCTCTCCTTCATGCAAGGATGTTTAGATCAAGCTTCAGGCTTGCATTTCTAGCGTAGACCAGATAATTCAGCAGTGACCAGATCATCGAATCTGGAACCCATCAGGCTCAGCACCATAATACACATTGAGCCATTATGAGATCTTGAACAACTGTTTACAGCATTTGATAGAAATTGAGTTGTTGTATACAAGTACCAAGTATAACTTGCAGAAGGGAAGGTTTTCTAAGAACAGATGAGCCAAAATGGGCCTGTTTTTTTGGTACCAACAAACCAATACATCAGATAAGCCTGATCACTCCTCCTGTGGCACCATGCAGTCATTGGTCAAAAAAACATTTTTTTAGAGCCAGTTTTCAGTCGTTTTTTTAATCTATAAAAGTTGCTCCCATCCCAAAAATGGATAGTGAATGCAAGGATTCGTTTTTTGGGAAATAAGGTAAAATAGAAAAGAGAATACCTTATTTCTCTAAAAATTCCAATTTAAAGAAAATGTAAATTTAAAATTAAAACAAAAATACAACAGTAAGAGATGGAATTAGTGACATGAATCCTGTTCTTGATTGAACATTAGCAGCTTGTGCGCTTGTTAAATTTAGACAACACAAAAGGTGAAAAAAATTACTCATTTTAACGTTATTATTCCTCAACAATCTAAGGTTCAGTATGAAAACTCAATGAACATCAATATTTCTTTACATTAAAAAATGGAATTAATAGTGAGTGACAAGCATTTCCCCTGCATTTCTGGTTGATTCTTCACATTTAACCAGAGTGTCAATGACATCAGTTGGGGAGCTGGCTCTGAAAATCCAACTACATTGTGTAAGGTACTAAAGATGACATTGGGTTAAATGACATACTAGTTAGTTCAGTTCCCCAAATTCACTGGCTACCTGCCACCCCTCCCCCAACAAGGTCATCAGCGCTTAATGTTAAGTATAAAAAGCATTAAAAAACATTCAAAAATTTATCATACTGAAGATGACACTAAAGTAGTAACATTCTTAAAAATGGATAGTAAACATTCAAGTGCTGGATAGTTTCACACTTGAAAAGCAATGGCATATTTCCTATTTGAGAAACTGATAGCGGGTGCAACAAGATAACAGACCTCAAACCAGGGTTATGTTTAGGTCAAACAATCCAGGTCACATCAAACCAGACAGTCATTCATATTTACATCATGGAAAAATATTCTAAGACAGACAGACTTAAGAAAAAGATAACATGCTCTGGTAACTCACAAAAAAAGGATGCTGTAAAACAAGACTTCAAGTGCAGTCTCAGGCATACTTTATGCTTGAATACAGGTCCCTCTTTGTTAAAATAATTTAGATATCAGACAGCTTTCCAAGCACTATTTAAATTTGCAGTGTGGCATGTACTGTTACAAGTAGCTTTCAATTACATGGACAAGAGAACACTAGGTATCAAGATGCCAGTATTTTTAGGATTTTGAAAAAACACTTGTTAAAATCATTGTTTTATTATTGAAAAAAATTACAAGATACAACGTCTGGTGTATAGAGCACAACTCTCAAATTTTTAATGACCTGCAAACATGTAGGTTCATCTCATATACAAGAATGAATATTTGGTTTGCTAGGTGCATCAAATCTTCAAGTAGCTTTACCAGACCATGTTACTGTGTCATTTAGAATTTGCCTTAATTTCTGCAGCATTTACTTTTGCGTGGTTTGTTCGTGTAATTTAAATTATCCTTCAGAGTCAAAGCCGGTGCATGCCTAGCTGAACAAAGCATTATAGTAGTATCCTGCTAGCATATTTTTACTAAAAACAATTACGGAGCTATTCAAATACTCAAATAAAAATTTAAAATGCAATCCGTAATCGTTCCAATTCCTCATTTTCTTATCTCCTTGTAGGAAAGAAGTTGCTTTCCTAAATTGTGTACCTTCTCTCCAAGTGGAAATGCTCCGGTTCACTGGAATGTTTTGAAAATAAATCTCAACTTTGCTGCTGTGACCGTGATACAAAAATTATGTAACTGTATCACAGTTGAGAAATTTGTTTTAAGAAATAGTTCCAAAAATCTGCATCTGTGAAACTACACATACTTTAAACGAATAGGAATTCCATTCCCAGAGGGTTGAACTTCTATGATGATGTGAGGGGTTCACAACGAAGTGGAATCCTATCGGTCACAAAATGTAAAGAGCGTTGTGGAAATTTGGTTTGCATGAGTCTAGCAAGAGAAACAACAAAGCAACACACATGTCCCAAGTCAAGGAGGATCTTGCTTTCAACTGTGACATGTCAGAATTACACTTTAAATCCAACATAGTTCACGCAAATATTCTTCCCAGTTATTTTTATCTGGCAACCCATGCCAGCAGGTTTAGTAGACTGCATAACTGTGACAAGAATGAGAGAGGGGAAAGACTAATAAAATAGTCCTTATTAGCTCCTACTGTTTTATGTTTATTTACTCCCATCTCAACCGGGGTTACACATGAATTTGTTACTGTTATTAACAAAAGGTCTCTTATTGAACTTCACAGCTGCCATCAAAACCACTGAAATTAAATTAAAATGGTGATTAGAGCATATGCACAAGTGTTATGTTCAACCACACCATCACAATTTAAACTGAGGTATCATATAGATATTATTATACATCATTCAGCCAGCAACTTTCTGTAGTTAGGATAAATAGTGACTAATGCTTTATGATTGCAGTACTTCAATACTAAAATACGATCAAATAGTGATCCTGATAGCATGGGTCATGAGATTGACTCACCTTGACTCTGTTCCCTGACAAGTTTAAAAATATGAGCTTGCAGAACTTTTAATTTGGCAAGAGGTGTTGCTGAAAAAATGTTACTGAACTTTTTAATTATAAAGCTTCACCATATAAACTAATGTATATTTGACAATGTAGAATGTCTCATTCACTGCAAGCTTCTTGGCTAATAAATAACTTAGCATTGCAGCAAATATTTCACACCCGAATATGTTTAGATGTTTCTATTGCTACTTTGATCTTTGGCCACTAGCTTCTGTAGCATAACTGTACACGGCTAGTGGCCACATAAAAAAAAACTTGCCAGATATTTTGAAGCCAATGGCAAGGAATACATACTTTTCAGTGGGTCTTCCTAGTTGCTACTGGTCTAATAAGAGCTAATAAAAAGAATGCAGGTTTTAATGATGGTCATGAAGTAATTGAGCACAGAGATATCCACTATCGGCATATTGACAGGATGTCAATATTCTGCATATGCACGCTTGCTAAAACAATTATGGCATGGTTAGCCTTTGCCACCAGTTGTAAAAGTAAATTCAGGAGAATAATGCTCTTAATTCGTTCTCTCAAGAACTGGAAAAGACACTTTTGTTTCCATACAACCAGAAGAACACTCAATGAGGCAGGATGGCTTTTTATTGGTCTAGGAAAAACTATCTGGGTATAATTAACAATTTATTTGATTAAAATCTTTTGAAACACAACTGACCAAAGAAAAGCCTTTGTTCACTCATTTTTTTAAATGACTAATCAAAGTGCACTGGCTTTTTTCAAGACAAACCCACATAACAATGCTAAATCCATACTGGTTTCCTCAATTAATCAAGCTAAAATATTTTTCACCACATGTAGCCAATCTAAAATAACGACGTTTGGTTCAGTGATTTTTTCTTCCTTTCTACAACTAGGAGGCAATAAATACTGGGCTACTTCTCAGAAAAAAGTATCAGCACAAAGTTAACCAACCACAGGTTTTTACTCCAGCAGCAAATGTGAGTGCTCTTTAATAGAAATTAGATTATTGCATGATTAGGTCATGCATTTCAGTATGAAATTTAAGATCATGTATAGGGTAGTTATGGGATGGCACAGTCTATTGTTAATGTAGCTAACATTTTACAGCTGGCACTATACTACAAAGGTGCTAAAACAAACAGATGCACATAGAAATCTCAAGTTAATATTTCCTATTTCTGGCATTAAGCCATACAGAGCCAAAGGTCCCAAGCTTAATCCTTGTACTGTCATGTGTGGACATGACAGACCAGCCAGGATCAGGCTCGACTGTGATGGCCCCCAACAGTTGCCACAAGGCACACTTGAAAAACGGTGATTTAGGCAAGTCATCACATGCCTGTAGAACAGTACCCCAAAAGGAGTAATCACTTTCAGGAGAAAAGGCGGCAAAGGAACAAAACTATTGGAGAGAAAATAAATCCGACTTCAGTTGATATTTAAGCACATGGAACATCTGTACTGATTCCTCATGTCTAAGAATAACATACACATACTGCTAGAGCAGGCCAATGCCACCACATGAAAATCTGATCACCATAACCATAGACAAAGAGCAAGTGACATTTTGTACCATATATTGATTGCTAGTTGGATCACTTATCAGTCACAAATAAAATATGTTTAAATTAACTAGTTTTTCAACATATATTCCCTAGCTTTTACAGGCTATTCGCAAATGTGTTTAGGCAAGATAAGCTCAATTCAGACAAGCCTGTCCACTGAAACCATTTGGTTTCTCTTTGCCTTCCAATAATCGTATACCCATGAACCTGTTGCCTGTAGGATATTGTTTTAAATCACCAACTAATGTTCAATTAAAAACCTTTCATAAATTTAAATAGGGTACTTTATATACTTAAAATAGCTACATCTCATCTCCCTCTAAAAAAGGTGAAGTGACGAGCCTTAATAACACACCAATGCATACATTACACCAATAATGAGAATAAACTTTAAAATAACCAAAATACAAACTGGACAATTTTCCATGAAAATGTAATACTATACAACAGCCATTATATTGATATATATTTCATATTACAGAAAGAGATGCAAGTCAATAGAGCAATATTAATTTCTAACTATGATGCGAGGGAAAGGATGATACAAGCCAATAGTATAGTAAATAGGAAGCAACCATTCTACTGATTTATGGGCAAGGTCTGTTTATCTACAGTGGCATTTTATTCTAAATGTTAGATAAGAAATTCAATGTTATATTTACATGATTGCTATTTAGAATACAGTTTGTACCTGCATTCAGGAAAGATAGCAGCTCACTAATGTATCTCCACACAGTCATCATATACTCAAAAGGAGATTAAAACAAATCAGGACAGGTCATGATCAGCCATGATCTTATTGAATGGTGGTGCAGGCTCGAAGAGCCGAATGGCCTACTCCTACACCTATTTCCTTTTTTTACAATGTTAACAGCTCATTCAGGTGTGTTGTTTTTTTCAGATTCATACAGGACACTATCAAACTAACAGCTGAGAAGTACATGCAATTCTGAAGAAAGTAAAGTTCACACAAGTATTCTACAAATATAAATCCAATACCATTTTTACTCCAAATCTAAAAAAACACATGCTTAAAATGGGATGAATTACACACAAATTATAAGGTTTTTCCAAGTGCAAGTGACAAGACAGATTATTAAATTTGTACCACAAAATAAAATCTTGCCATTAAATTTTACATGGAATGTACTCTGTGCACATACGAAACCACTAACTTGTTGAAAAGTACTATCACTTTTCCTCCAAACTCAATTAGTCTACTGGTTTTCAGTTATCTTTGGATGCATTTCCTTACTGCACACAGGAATATTCTTGTTCTCAATATGTGAAACTGTCAAATAAAAATGCAATAATATAATGGCTGTTATGTAAAATATTGCAATGGTTAATTAGTGTACTGTATTTTAAATCAATTGTGTATTTTAAGCAGTTTACCATTAAATCAATGAGATGAGGAGGTGCCACTGATGGCAAGATAGGATGAGCTATCAGGAGCAAAAAGCAAGCAGTAAATTGGAAAATGAAGGCAGGGATATGACAGACTGTTAAGACTAGCTTTACCGGGACATTGTTTCTATTGATCTAATCATCAAAACATTGCAAGTTTTTTTTTAATGGTTTATAGAATAGTCCATGACAAATATTTTTCTATTACTGAGTCCAACTGACTGTCCCATTTCTTGAATCAAAACGGAAACTAGGTTACATAAAGACAAAGTCTGTGCGGCAGTTTAGAGCGACACGAGCAATCTTTTTAACAATTTAACCTGGATTGACAAATTTAGAGTAACTTGATCAAGCCCTTCAACAAGTTCATATTCAATGGATTATTGGAGCAACACGTGAAAAAAAGATTCATAAAAGCAGATACTGCACTCTCTTTCCCAATTACATATAATCTGGAATGAATCTACCATTTACTTTATATATTTTTTATGTATGATCACACTTTTATAAAAGTGTGAAAATATTAAATTTGTTAGATTTGTCTGTGACTCAATGTAAACCAGGAAATAGTGCACGACTGCTCTTAAAATACTAGACATTAATAAACTTGCAGAATGGGTGTGTAAATGGCAAATTAATTTCAATATAGGTAACTGAGGCAGTGCATACTGCTTGTAAAATTTCAGAAGAGGAGCAAAGGGATCTAGGGGTACAAATGCACAAATAACTAAAAGTAGCAAGGTAGGAAAGTGAAGCACTGGGGTTCATTTCTAGAGGGATAGAATTAAAAAGCAGAGAAGTTATGTTAAACTTGCATACAACCTTAGTTAGACCACACAGAGTACTTACTATTCGGAGTTCTGGTCTCATAGAAACATAGAAAATAGGTGCAGGAGTAGGCCATTCAGCCCTTCTAGCCTGCACCGCCATTCAATGAGTTCATGGCTGAACATGCAACTTCAGTACCCCCTTCCTGCTTTCTCGCCATACCCCTTGATCCCCCTAGTAGTAAGGACTTCATCTAACTCCCTTTTGAATATATTTAGTGAATTGGCCTCAACTACTTTCTGTGGTAGAGAATTCCACAGGTTCACCACTCTCTGGGTGAAGAACTTTCTCCTCATCTCGGTCCTAAATGGCTTACCCCTTATCCTTAGACTATGACCCCTGGTTCTGGACTTCCCCAACATTGGGAACATTCTTCCTGCATCTAACCTGTCTAAACCCGTCAGAATTTTAAACGTTTCTGAGGTCCCCTCTCTATGTTATAAAAAGGATAGAGGCACTGCAGAAGGTACAAAATAGATTTACAATGGTAATACCAGATCTGAGAGATAATAACCCCATCAGTAAAAACTGAATAGGCTGGGGCTCTTTTCTGTAGAAAAGAGAAAGCTAAGGTATGACCTGATAGAGGTTTTTAAGATTATGAAAGCGCTTGATAGGGCAGACATAGAGATCATGTTTCCACTTGTGGGCGAGACCAAAGCTTGGGGCCATAAATATAAGATCGTCGCTAATAAATCCAATAGGTACTTCAGGAGAAACATCTTTACCCGGAGAGAGAGTGGTTAGAATGTGGAACTCGCTACCACAAGGAGTACTTGAGGCGAATAGCATAGATGCAGTTAAGGAGAAGCTAGATAAACACGAGAAGGAGAAATGAATAGGTGGTTATGTTGATAGGATTAGATGAAGAGTTCGTGGGGAGCATAAAAGCCAGCAGACCAGTTAGGCTGAATGGTCAGTTTCTGTACTATACATTCGATGTAATTCTATGTAAAATTAGGACAACTAATAGCAGAACATCAGCCATCACAAGGTCACGCCAGTCATCTCATACACTGCTGCTTTCAAAATGTAAAAGGTTATAAATGCAGTGTTCCACATAGTAACTGCTCCCCATCTCTGTAATAGTGCCAACAAACCCAGTATCTTAGTGTCACAGTAACATATTAAACAACCATTAGCTTATTTAGAGTTCACTATTTTGCCAAATCAGAAGACAATGAGTGCTCAATACTGTATTCGGTCCACAACTGGCTGTTTGTTATCAAATTAGTTATCAAACTAGTTAATTATATTAACATCCTACCAATCTAAGGTGTACCAAACTGATATGCCAACAGAATTAAACCACTGGATTATAATAAAACTAAGTTCCGAAATGAAATTAAGTTTTTGTTGAAAAGAGCTAATTCTTGACATTTATCCTTCTTAGGCAGAGTGATAATATGATTTTAAAAAATCAATATAAAATTCTAAGTACTTTAGTCGTCAAGTCCAAAACTAGAGTCTGTATGAGGGGCGAGATGGCCACAGTAGTTTGGGAAACTGGATTAAAAAGACAGGATGGTAAATAAGTAATGGTAAATATTCAAACAATGAATTCATAATTCGCAACGAATATACATTCCGTGAAGGAATAAAAACCCCATGGGAAAAATGATCCAACCCAACAAGAGAAGTTAAAGATAGTATTAAATTAAAGGATTATACTCAATTTATAGTTCTATTTTACACACCTGGGGAGTGATCTTATGCTGTTGGCACACTTGTAACTTCAAATCAATTTCATCCAAATTTCAGTATAAATCTAGTGCTAAATAGTAGCAGGTATAAAAGTTCACCAGTTTCTCCAGAGCAGAGGCATCGTCCTCGCCTTTTTACTTGTTCTCTCAGACTCCAAAAAACAGGCTTGCGTGCACTGTCATGTTCTATCAACTCTAGTGTAAATAGCTCAAGCCATTATACATGAAGTGAATTGGGTCAACCTTGTTCCTAGTACAAGTCCAAATGCCTCCTGAGGACCATCAAACTGGCATCAGCAATGCTAATATGGACACGGAAAAGGAGAAGCAAGTCATACACAGTGCTCTGGTTTCATCCCAGTTGGGCTGCACATGCTTGAGGATGCAAGGTGGTCCTGCAAGATCCAGACCAAGCTCAAGTTAAGTGTAACTTGCCAGATTCAAGTCTTACATTGCGGGTTTAATGATTTGAACGCCACCTTATTATAGTGCTGATGACCCAGCAATATTTGAAGAAAGACACCACATAAGCTGGAATGGCCTCCTTCTGCGCTGTAAATTTCTATATTTCTAAGTTCAGGTGAAGTTCTGGGAATGGAAATATTGCTTTGGAAGGTTAATGGTCATCATCAGAGTAGGGCACAGTGCGAACCTCAGGTACTCTGTATTATGTATTTGTACAATTATTGTACAAGAATGAAAATGAGACAATAGCTAGCCTTTTTAACAAGAGTCGAACCTTTGAAACCCTACTTAAAAGCATAGAAACCATTTTATCTGTCCTGACTCCTTAAGGAAAGAACTGAAAGCTGCACAATTATCAGCTACCTATATTCAATACGAGTCAATACATCCATCACCAACTGTTTATCGTGCCCTCAAGTCAAAATATTACCTGCTCTGCCAGATGTAAGTCACTTTAAAAGTGCTTGGATTCTGTATTTTTTTTGCATAGATCCAAGAGGAGCCTCTGAAGACTGGGATAACATTGTGTGCCCAATTAGCAGATTGTAATGAATTAATGAAGAAGCTTAAACCCTTGGAAGACTTAAATTTGAAAAATTATCACTTTTATAAATAAATCTTTTGTCTTATTAGGACAATAAACATATTTTATCATGACTGCAGCATGGAAGCTCCCCAGGTGATAACATAAATTATGATTTCTTTCCTCAGTTAAAGATATGAATGTTATTGTATCACTACAAATGTAGTGGCTCAGTTGGTGGCACTCTCCCCACAAGTCAGATGGTCATGGGCTCATTCCCCACTCCGGAGATTGGAGCACAAAATTTAGGCTGACACTTCAGTGCAGTACTGAGGGAGTACTGCACTACTGGAGGTGCCATCTTTCGGGTGAGACATTAAACCGAGGTCCCATCTGCCCTCTCGGGTGGATGCAAACGATCCCTTGGCATCATTCGAAGACAACCAGGTGAGTCCTGGTGAATACTTATCCCTCAACCAACATCATTAAAAAGATTTTCTGGTCATTAGGTCATTGCTGTTTGTGGAACCTTGCTATGCGCAAATTTGCTGCCGCATCTGACATACATTCGTGACTACACTTCAAAGTACTTCACTGACCGTAAAACACTTTGGGACATCCTAGGGTCATTAAAGGCACTATATAAATGTAAGTTATTTGTTTATAGGTAACCAAATTGAAGCCCCTCTCAAGGAGCCGAGTACCTAATCTAGATTGACACTACAGTGCAATACTGAAAGCTGCCATCTTTCAGGTGAGATGTTAAACTGAAGCCTTGTTTTCCTGTCGTGATGCTTCAAGATATTGAGTAGTGCCATGAGATTTTTAACAAAGAAGAAAAAGGAGATCTCCCAATGTCCTGGCCAACATTCCCTCTCAATCAATACAACCAAAAAACAGATTATTTGGTAATTGTGAACATCCTTAGGATACAATAAGGTGCTACATAAATACACATCTTTAGTGGATGCTGGATATGGGGGGCAAGAGAAACAAAAATCACGAGTCAATGCACTTGTGCAATATACTTTTTTTAAAAACAATTTAAACTGCTCGGACGACTATTGACAAAGCTATAACCAACAGTCTTACACAGTTCAAAATGCTCTCTCTGGATAAAATACAAGTTTGGAATATCAAAATCTATCATTGCAAACCTGCAAGTTTTTCACGAAATAAAAATTGTCCATAATTATACTTTACTGAAATCTTTGTATCAATAATCCTTACATCATAAGGTAAAGGTTAAAGATGAATTATTTACCTTGTACCAAAAAGCAATTTGCTGGAGTAACCCAATAATCCAAACCAGCCTAGTTGTTTTATACAACTGCTACAACCCTCACCTCCATTAATCTGTATTGTATTCAACATTCTCAAAACTTACGTCAAAATATGGCTTTCATCCTAGTTTTATGCAATAAGATTTAAAATTGACTGGATATGAATAAACAATGCACAGATAGGTTTATATTTGGTCACAAATACTTTTGACATGCAAGTTAATAAATAGGATTAAAAAGATATATTAAAAATAAGAAAATGTCTATTAATGTATAAGTTCTCCCAGTATTGAGACCATTATCTACGACAGATCAACATCAACTGTTAAGTCGGTTGTCCTTCAAGAAACATGTAGTGAAATTTGAAAGACAGATAACCACTACAGAATAAATGGCTGGCAGGAACACAGCACAAGAAAGTCATGTAACAAAGGGGTTAAGGATTGTGTCCAATTACCAACAAATTTATAAACGGCATTGAACTTCAGATTAAATGTAAATTTTGAAGTCTTCCCTAATACAGTCCGGACCTTTTTGGTTGTATCTGTACATGCAGCTTAGTGAGGCAAAGAAGTTGTGCACAAGTTTGATGCAATTTTTTTTTTTAAAAAAGCACATTATGCTTCTCTTGATCAAAAACTTAGGATTAGTAAAGCACTGGTCAGCACAAGCAGCATTTCATTTTTTTTCCTTAAATTATAACCATGAGAGATTTTTCCCCTTTCAAGTTCCTTCAAATTTGGCAAGTTTTAAGAGCGTGTAATTTACAGAGAGATATTGAAGGCATCTGTGATGCAAGTGCCACAAGTTTTCAGTGAAATAAACATCAGGTCATTTCAAGAAAGTTGTACATCAAATATAGTCATACAGAAGACTTATTTCCGATCACCTGTTACGATAGCAACAACCTTATTGCTTAGAGTGTTACATAAACCCTACTTTCATGAGTGGACATTGTTATTTCTAATCTGAGGAAGGACGTTCTTGCTATCCTAATCTGAGGAAGGATGTTCTTGCTATTGAGGGAGTGCAACGAAGGTTCACCAGACCAATTCCTGGGATGGCAGGACTGACATATGAGGAGAGACAGGATCGACTGGACCAGTATTCACTGGAGTTTAGAAGAATGAGGGGGGATCTCATAGAATCATATAAAATTCTGACGGGATTGGACAGGTTAGATGCAGGAAGAATGTTCCCGATGTTGGGGAAGTCCAGAACCAGTGGACAGTCTAAGGATAAGGGGTAAGCCATTTAGGACTGAGATGAGGAGAAACTTCTTCACTCAGAGTTGTTAACCTGTGGAATTCCCTACCGTCGAGAGTTGTTGATGTCAGTTCATTGGATATATTCAAGAGGGAGTTAGATATGGCCCTTACAGTTAAAGGGATCAAGGGGTATGGAGAGAAAGCAGGAACGGGGTACTGAAGGAATGATCAGCCATGATCTTATTGAATGGTGGTGCAAGCTCGAAGGGCCGGATGGCCTACTCCTGCACCTAGTTTCTATTTTTCTATGTTTAGCTTTCTGCCTTTCTCATCCTCGTATCAAAAAGGGCAACTACTGCCACTAACAGGCAGGTATGTTTTAGCCAGTTTTTGTAGACTTTTTCTACACATCAAATTGAAAGGAGAAAAAAAATGTCCAGATTCTTAATTTACATATGCATTACAGAAATCAATGATTCATGCAATAATTAAGTCTCCAAAAGATAGTGGATGAGAAGGTGCAAGATGCTAATATAGGGAACCCATTACCAATATGGGTGTCTAATTAGCTTACTAAAGTGAAGCACACTGATTTGTTGTTATTCAATTGGCAGATAACTGCTAGGAAGTGGTATTGCTACTGGTTACATTCTAAACCTGTCCCAAAATTGAATGTTGGCTTGTTTCTGCCAGTGTTAAAAAATAGCACTAGCTTAACTCTTGTGTACATAATTTTGTTTCGTGCCATGTAGTTTCACAACATATTTTGCAAGTGATCAGCTAGTATGTGAACTTATGACAACTATTCTGATGGCCAAAGCTGTCCTGAAACTTGGTGACATGCTCACATTACACTTACTGAAACCCGAATGAAAATACTAACGCAACTGCATGCATATCATCCCCATACCCATGCAAATATTTTAGTGTAAAATCTCAAGATTCTACAAAGAAAAACTAAGATAGCACGAATTCCCTCAGGAAAAAAAATGAAATCGAGTTAAATCATCTCCAATGGGATGAGTGAGAGATTCAATCTTCTAATCTGCAACACAGTGCTGATGATGGAATAAAAAATACCAATGTGGCATTGCCATATTACTGAATGGGAGTGCAGGGGAAGGGGAGGTGAGAAGGTCGAGGTGTAAAAGATCTAGAAGAGATGAGGAGAAAAGTTTTCACTCAGAGCTGTCGCGATCTGGAACGCTCTACCTGAAAAGCTGGTGGAAGCTGATTCCATAAATAATTTTTTAAAAGGGAGTTAAGACAGGTAGTTGAGGGTGAGGAACTTGCAGGGTTAGGGACGAAAAGCGGCGTTGTGGGACTAAGCACAACTGCTCTTTCCAAGAACCAGCACAGGTACGACGCGTCGAATAGCCTCATTCTGTGCTGCAAGATTCTATGATTCTACGGTAAGAGGGAGAAAAGGACGGAGAACAAAAAAGATCTTAACCATGATCAGGATAAATGTACTGGTGAAGTGTCTATACTGTATCTGCAGTGTGTCTCAATCATATCCCACTCTCACGTCCTGTCTTTGTGACATAATCAGCATTGCTGACTCACTTAAGGAAAACATGACTACATGAACACATTCATGATGGTCCAGAATATCCAGTAGGCTTCAGGTTTTGAACGACATGACATTTTAATGCAATGGGGGTATGTCATTCTAATGTGGTATGCCTCTGTACAATACGATATAACACATACAAATTTTTGGACTAAACATGGACTTATCTCAGTAAGATTGGATTGCCCCAGATGACATGCAGTAATATTTTTTGCTTTAAAGCAAGTACTGCATGTAACTGCTTTACAGATGCACCATCTGTCCAGAGGTCACAAGAAAAATGTTACTCCTTGGGAGTACGATGAATAATATTTTTATAGTTCTAAAAGTGCTTTGGTCAGATAATGACTATTTGTAATCAAGTCGGGATTTCATTTTAATAATTTTGACAGGAAAAGAGGAACACAAAACAGTAACATTAACTTTTATTTTCTTTGCAGAACTCAAGGTTACACCACCAAAAACTTACAAGTAGCCACATAAAACAGCACCCCCCACCAAACACAATTTTACACAAACTAACATACTGACACCCTTCTGAACACAGCATCTCAGTCAATTTTGTTTTTAAAAGTATTATTTGGCAGATCTCCATACAATAAGCATATTTTTCTTGTATGAGGTATGTACACAAGTACTTTTGCAATCTGGTAGCTAGTTCTGTGGTACAATGTGAACCTATGTAAAAATAAGCTTACTTTAAAAACAGCATATTCTACACATGGAGATTTCATTAACAAATCACTACAGCACTGTTGTAATAAAACAAAGTAAACTTCCTGAACATAGATCACTGAAAGCAATACTGTTTCAATTATTTATACTGATTATGGACTAATCGCCATCAATAGTCCACCAAACTGTACCCGTAAGATTCGTGCAGCCACCAGAACACAGTATGTTCTAAAGTACTTCACAGAAGTGAAAATAACCAGATACCAAGTAATAAAGAGTGAAGATGAAAGCGGTAGAGGTTTTGACAAGGCTTTTGAAAAAGGGGAGAGAGGTAGCAAGGCAGAAGGGTGTAGTGACAGTGTGACAGAGTGTGGAGCCAAAACAGCTGTAAGTATTTCATCCAAAAGTACAGATGGGGGGTAATACAAGGCGGAGGAAACAAGGTAGAGGACTAGGGCTGAATGAAGTTGTCGGGCTCGGAAGGAGCAAGGTCATGGAGGAACTTCAGAATGAAGATTTGATGAGGACTAGGTTTTTGAAATTCATGCGTAGATGAATAGAGAGCCAATGAAGGTTGGCAAGCAGAACTAATAAGAGAGCAGAGCTTAGTGCGACATAGAACGCAGGTGGAAGTACGAAACGAGTTACAATTCCAGATAAACCCAATAACTGGGTACAACAGGCAACACATCAGCTTCACATTCATCAACAGAAACCATCATATTCAAAACCAGGCAAAGTTTAAGTTTTTAAGTCATCTATTCACACCTGTAGCATTTTCTACAGTACTTGTTTCATCAGACAACCAATTGAATAATTTAGCAAATTAGCGTTGTGCCAGTCTAAGTTTTGAAACTCAGTTATACTGTTATGTCAATTAGTAATCCATACTCCATCTTTCGTGCTGAAAGACTTGTTGCAGTAGAGTTTGTGTATTTATGGACACATTAATATAGTAATGTTCAGAATGCATTAAGTCAAATTTGTGTATGCAGAAATAAAAGAACTTGCATTTATATAGCACCTTTCATGACCTCAATGTCCCACAACCAATAAATAACATTTTGAAATTAAGTCACCATTGTCACGTAGGGAAACTCAGAAGCAAAGTTACGCACAACATGGTCCCACATTCAGCTTCGATAAATGACCAATTAAACTATTTGTGATGTTGGTTGGACACCAGGGAGAACTTCCCTGCTCTTCTTCAAATAGTGCCATGGGATCTTTTACATCCATTCAAGAGGATGGATGGGGACTTGATTTAACGTCTCATCCGAAGGACGGCATCTCCAACAGTGCAGCTGCACGGGAGTGTCAGCCCAGGTTATGTGCTTAATTCTCTGGAGTGGGGTTTGAACCCATGACCTTCTGACTTAGAGGCAAGACACTTAGAGGCAAGAGTGCTACCACTGAGTAACGGCTGGTACAATCAGATATAAAAATAAAAATCATATCCAAACTCCATAGTATGTGAACATGCAGTATATAATCAGAGCCCAGGGCATACCTTTGCTTAACTTATTTTGATGCTGGATAGAAGGATGCAAGAGTTCCATATACAATGCCTTTCTTTCTAGAGATCTTGCCATAAAGACTGAACTTTTCCCCACTATTCCAACTCCACAAGCTTTAAAATCAAGTCATGTGACTGACAATCTAATTCCATGTCACAACAAACTGATATTTTATGGTGCTGAAGTGAAAGTATCAGCTCTATTTTATCAATATATAAAGTTTGCTCAAATTTAAAAGTACTGTATAAACATTTAGCACTTCAACCAGAGAAACACAATTTCATCCAACAGTAATCAGTGCAAGGACCTCTCGTGAAAAAGATATTCTGAGTATCTAAAACAGACTAATCTTAAAAATTATATTTATGGAAGTACCACTTTATTGAGACCAACTGAAATTCGTCCAAGTCTGATTTAGGCCTGAACCTGTCATAGGAGACAAGAAGTTAATCCCAAAAGGTAATTGTGAGCAGTTTTCATTGGATTTATTAAAGATCCCACTGGCAAAACAATCTAAACAAAACTTACACATGTTTCCAAGTTTCTTTGGTCAAGTAAAAACCAAAGCAAGTCCACGTTGAGAAACTAGTAAACATCTATTCTTTAAAACAATGTTAATTAAATTATGTTTACTGATGTTTTAGTTTGCTGTTTGCAGATGTACCAGGTCTTAACATACTACAAATTAGTAGTCATAATTCTCAATGTAGAACAATTTGCCATAGGACCTTGCACCTGTACACATCAAGTTAAAAGTTTGTATTACCTGTACATTGTTTACATATTTAAAACATATTTTTAAAAACGTTTTCAATATATACACAGTATGTTAAATGGCTTGCCTTGTGTGTATGACAGCCTAACATTTAAAGACCAATTTAAACAGACATTACCCCGATCGGGATTTCACAAAAAAAATCTTCTTTCAAACGATGTGACTATTGCAAGAAAAAAAAATCACAATATACAACTATAGACTGGATGTCAATACGGAGTTCTTAAACTGTACATCGCATTGTACAGACCAGCCAAATAGTCCCTAAACAAAACACGAGCCGAATTTCCCGGATTAAAACGCCTCCAAATAAATGAAATAACACAACTGTCATGGAGATATATATTTCTAATTCATGCTGGATTGCTGTGCCCTGTGAATAACACTCGGGTTTGCAGCATATACTGTAGCACTTACAGTATGTCAAAAAAAGAAGAGTCCATCTTTTTCCTCTCACTCTCTCTGGACTAACACATAAATAAAACATTTTCGGACTCGAATCCACCCCCTCACCTCCCTCCCTTCAAAATAACAACATCTTAAAATAAGTGTCAGGCCCGGTGGCCGTTTAAAAAAATAGATATATTTTTTAAAGGAATAAACTGAGTGAGGAATTAGAATAAAATGCAGTCACACAAACCTCTCCCCGTTTCTCTTCTATCCTCTCTCCCTCCCTCTGTCGCCCGGCCCGCTCTGGTTGCTGAGAAGCCGCCGCTTGGGTTTACAGTCCCCTCCTTACTGGGGAGGGGGGTTAAGGAAAATAATAAATCAATCTCCAGTGCGGGGGGATTTAGACTGGTCTTATCCTCCCTCAGTGTGAGTTATTATTTAAATTGTGCCTCTTCACCGCCCCATCTCTCTCTCTCTCTATCTCTATATTTTTCCTCTTTTTTTATTTCACAAAATGGCGCGCACTACAAACCTGCGCAACAGCAAACACCTCCTCGGCGCCGCCTTTTTTCAAACCCGACTTTACACCTCCTGGCGCTCCTCGCCAGCCCGACTTCTCCGGCCGCTCCGACCTCCGCCTCCTCTCGCTTTTTTTTGACAATTCAACTTTCTCCTCTCGCCCTTTTCTCCCCCTCCGATCTCGCGTTTGAAATTTGCGATGTAGGGTCGGGAGGGAGGGGGGTGGGGGGTAGGGGTAGCGGCGGGGAGTGAAATGAAGAGAAAAAAATTCCCCCGAAAAAATATATTCCGAGCGAGGCGGGAAAGCCCTGGGAAAAAAAAAATTTTTTTTTTTCTTTCCTCTCTCGCTTCTCTCCTCTCTCTAATAACAAAATGGCGGCGGACTGAGCGTGTTGCTATAGAGACTGTCAATCAAAGCGCCAGGCCCCGGATGAGGCGCTGACGCCAACGAGAGTGGGGAGGAGGGGCCTCGAGGATGTTGTCAGTCGGGCCCTCAATGCCCCGGATGACGCACTGATTGACAGGGTGGGACCTGTCGCCATGGAGACTGTCAATCAAATATGGCTTTTCACACAACTCTGCTTGCAAGGGAGTGGTCGGCACTGGGACGAAACTGCCGGGCGGTTTTCTTTTTTTTTTTGCACGGCTGGTCTCTGCAAAGGTTGCACTAGCTGGATCTATATTTTTTTGCCCCTTGAAACAATTTTATTAGTCAGCTTTGCAATGCATAGATAGATCGATGCAAAAACTTTTCGCAATCAACGCTCTCCCCCCACCCAATAAAAATGCAACAGAATTCCTCCATTTCATCCGCGATAGGTACATTTTTTGTGTGTGTGTGGACTGAAATCTTAAAACTTCACCGCTACAAATTGATATCAATAATAATAAAAGGAATGGTAGGCATCTGTTTTATTTGCACATCTCCAGAAAAAAATATGCAAAGGAAGATGACCTACAAACCCACTGAAATATATAAACGGCGTGACAGAATGGGCTTCCCTCCCATTGAGTCCGGTTGTCGTGCTGCAGGGTGAACTGTCCCCCCAGGGTTGTTTAAACGGCCGAGAGTCTTTTCATGATTGAAGCTAAAACACTCAAATGCCACTTCTGCAGCTCAGCTTACAGCAACCCCAAACTGCAGTGAATACTTACACTATACACATGTACTTGGTTTTAAAAGCTATCCTCCCGCCTTTCCTATGTATATGTTTTAGCTGGGAAAGGTAGTGGAGCCTAGTTTAATTCCTCGACAATATTTTTAATTGTACAATACAATGAAATTGTCGTTCTGTAACAGGCAAGCGATGGAATCTTTGCTCCATTCGCATCAGCTGGCCTGACATTCACAGTTCCAATGAGTTATTGTGTCTGGCGCACACACACTGCGTGGGGCGGGCTTGAGCTGGAGGTGAGCAGGAATTCAACGCTTCAGACTGCACACAGCCTGCTTGCATTTTGCATAGTGAAGCCGGCAAGGTATCAACAGTTAATGTGTTCGTGCTAACATTTATTTATCACCTGCAGTTCTGATTAAGGCATATGACTCCCTTAAATTAGTATTTTTTTAATAGCGAGTAAAGTAAATCATCCAATGGTAATCGAATCACAGAGAGTGCGGTGCTGAATGACGCATACCTGTACTCATAGGCGGTCCCTCGAAGCGAATGACTTGCTTCCACGCCAAAAAGGGATGAGTTCCCAGGTGTTTCAATAAAGGACCTAATATTCCAGATCCTGAACTACATGTTGAAGGGTAGAAGATGCCTGTGCGTGGAATTTTTTTAACGTGGGGTGGTCGTTGCACATTAGCCACCACCTATCACAGGTTCAACCACAGTCCCAGGTTCAATGTCTAGATTCTATTGCTGGCCAGTCTAAGTGGGGACAGCAAGAGAAGTCATTGCAATGATTCTCAGTACCCATACCTGAGGGTGGGACAGGGGCAGACTCAGCCCGAATACTTCTAGCTCGATAGGTTACTGTCATTCGCTATCCATGCTTACACATGAGGCTACTTCAACAAGGGAAACTGAAGACGAATGCTACCTTCCAGAAACTAGACACGTCACAGATATGCAGGTATCTTAGACCTTCCTGCGCCTTAGTTTAATGTCTGTACAGAGCACAATATTATATTTATGTACAAAACGAGCTCCGCCTCTATCCACCGACATACAGTCACAATACCATGGAAGTTGTCACATTAATGCCCCCCTTTTTGAAGAGGATCCCAGGGGGTACGCCTGGTGAGGCAAGCCATATGCATTGTCATCTGCTGACCTTGCAATGAACAGCGCGCATGTCAGACGCCTGCAGCACACTGCTCTCATCGCAGCAAACCCGCGTTTTTGTCACGGGTTGAATTCCAGCAAACCACTGGATTGTGATCGGAACACACCGTGAAACGCATGCATAGAGATGTACTGCATTATCTGCAATGCCCACACTATGCTAATACATTCTTTTACTGACTGACTATGCCAATACGCAGAGGAACAACTTGCAGCTCAGGGTTTTTTTTAAAACAACATGTCCCTTCCCTTGACCAGCCATCTAGCTCAGCTCCGCTCCGACATCCCTATCAGACCTGAACATGTGGATTGCAAACTCCCAGAGGCACCGGAGGGATTGGAGTTCTTTATCGTCCTCCAAAATCAAATTTTGATTTAATTTGTTAAAGTTTCCGTTAATTTTGGTTGCAGTTACAGTTTTCTTAGTTGTTGCTTCCTCCTAATTGGTGATGGCATTTGACATCAATTAAGTTTTAACGAAAAGAGTTGCAAACTACCAGGTGGATCTTGGATTGACGAGGGCAGGGTCTCTGTAAAGCGTTTCTTTCAGCTTGTTAAAGGTTACCCCACGTCTTGCTGACCAGCTCATCTGGCTTAAATGTAGTTCCCAGCTTAGCTCTCTTAACGATGCAGCTGTGTTATTACAATCTACTGTTCTCAGAAATGCTTTGACATTTTGTTCTTGGATGATGCCAAAAAGCCATGCCATCTACTTTAGCCCTGTTAACATAGAAACATAGAAAATAGGTGCAGGAGTAAGCCATTCGGCCCTTCGAGCCTGCACCGCCATTCAATAAAATCATGGCTGATCATTCCCTCAGTACCCCTTTCCTGCTTTCTCTCCATACCCCTTGATCTCTTTAGCCGTAAGGGCCATATCTAACTCCCTCTTGAATATATCCAATGAATTGGCATCAACAACTCTGCGGCAGGGAATTCCACAGGTTAACAACTCTCTGAGTGAAGAAGTTTCTCCTCACCTCAGTCCTAAATGGCTTATCCCTTATCCTAAGACTGTCCCCTGGTTCTGGACTTCCCCAACATCGGGAACATTCTTCCCACATCTAACCTGTCCAGTCCCGTCAGAATCTTATACGTTTCTATGAGATCCCCTCTCATCCTTCTAAACTCCAGTGAATAAAGGCCCAGTTGATCCAGTCTCTCCTCATACGTCAGTCCAGCCATTCCTGGAATCAGTCTGGTGAACCTTCACTGTACTCCCTCAATAGCAAGATTAGGAGACCAAAACTGAACACAATATTCCAGGTGAGGCCTCACCAAGGCCCTGTACAACTGCAGTAAGACCTCCCTGCTTCTATACTCAAATCCCCTAGCTATGAAGACCAACATACCATTTGCCTTCCTCACCGCCTGCTGTACCTGCATGCCAACTTTCAATGACTGATGAACCATGACACCCAGGTCTCGTTGCACAATCCCTTTTCCTAATCTGCCGCCATTCAGATAATATTCTGCCTTGGTGTTTTTGTCCCCAAAATGGATAACCTCACATTTATCCACATTATACTGCATCTGCCATGCATTTGCCCACTCACCTAACCTGTCCAAGTCACCCTGCAGCCTCTTAGCGTCCTTCTCACATCTCACACAGCCACCCAGTTTAGTGTCATCTGCAAACTTGGAGATATTACACTCAATTCCTTCATCTAAATCGTTAATGTATATTGTAAAGAGCTGGGGTCCAAGCACTGAGCCCTGCGGCACTCCATTAGTCACTCACTGCCTGCCATTCTGAAAAGGACCCATTTATCCCGACTCTCTGCTTCCTGTCTGCCAGTTCTCTATCCATGTCAGTACATTAACCCCAGTACTATGTGCTTTGATTTTGCACACCAATCTCTTGTGCGGGACCTTGTCTGAAGTCTGAAACTCTCCCAGTTTGCCCTCTCAGGTGAACGTATGAGATCCCATGACACTATAAGAGTTCATCCTGATGTTCTGGCCAATGTTTATCCTTCAACCAACATCACTGAAACAGATGACCTGATCATTTGCCTCATTGCTGTTTGTGGGAGCTTGCTGTGCGCACATTGGCTGCTGCATTTCCTACATTACAACAGCTCCTACACTTCAAGAGTATTTAATTGGCTGTAAAAGTGTGTTGGGTCATCCAGCAGTTGTGAAAGGCGCGATATAAATGCAAGTGGTTATTTCTTTCACTAGGTGCCCAAGTTGAAGCAGTTCATATTCAATGTAGAGAAGGTGTTCATCACAATTCTAATGTTATAGCACTATATTATCATTGTACACCTGCTCATATAAGGATGGAATCTATCAGCTGTTAGAACATGGTAGATATATTCTTCATCTCAGAAAGCACAACCACAAACTGATACAATCCTGTTGGTGTTGCAAAAGCAAAACACACTTTGGCTTCCTCACTTAGCAGGACCTGCCAATAAAACTTGGTCAGGTACAGGTCCTAGCTTCACAAGGATACCCTCCATGCATGAAATAAAATATGTATCAGCTGCTTAATCTCCTATAATCTGCACAAAACCATGTCATTTTACCCTTCTTTGAAGTGAGCAGCATTGACAAAGCCCAGTGGCATTGTGGAAAAATCAATAGCCCTTACTTCTAATATTTCCTGCACTTTCGTCTCGTGTGTGTTCCTGCGTGCTATGTGGAACTGATGTGCATGGATTGGCATCCTGTTAGCTTTTTCACTCTGTGTACAACCTCAGTTCCATAACCAGATTTCCCAAGAACAGAGGCTGCAAACTCTTAACAAGTTCGCCATTCAGGTGATAAGCGAGAAGCTACATTCGGCTTTTCCCAATGAACACCCGACTTTGCTCCTGGCTACCAAATGAATTAAGCCATTGTCCTTGTACTCCTCTAGGGTGGACAGGACATATAAAGCCACGCAGGCCTCTTGCTTGTGGTTTGGCTATGGTTTTAATATATTTACATAATGCGATCAATGTTAACACCACTGGGATAGTATCTTGACTATGGGAATGCTGACATTTTCCAGCATGGTACAGACCTTCCCAGTGAGCTTAGAGCTTCTTTTGCGTCACTGCCACTCTCTCGCTGACCCAATATTCTCAGATCCTGACTTGTGGTCATACCAGAGTTACTGGCATCTTTGTGTAGGCTCCAGATTCTCCTGAGGGGACAAGTCCTATCTGAGTACGAGCACATGTGCTGCACGTTCCCTGCCAGGGGCTTTCCTCCTATACCACATTTCTTTGATTTGTGTCAATGGGCCACAAACTTGGTGCCTGCACATCAACTCAAAAAGATCGAGCTTTAACTATTCTTATCGCACCTCCATGTATGCAAACAGCAGTTCCGACGGCTTTTTATCTCAGTCACCAGGTTCTGCCCAGCATGCCACTAGACCTTTCCATCAATCCATTTTCTATGGCTGATACGGAGTGGTCCAAAGCTACTTGAGAATGGCATTACTCTGGAATCCCAACCAGTGAAAACATTTTCAACAGTGCACTAGCTGCAAAGTCTGCCTCGATGGTCTTGAGCCCAAAGGCACTTAGATACCTGGATTCATAGTCCATTCTTATTCCTGTTGCATGTGTTACGCATAATCGGTTTGAGATCTATGATATCTTCCCCAACTTTTAAATGGTTCATTGATTCTGCGTAAGGATTACAACTGGACACAGTATGCTAACTGTGGTCTAATCAAGGACTTGTATAGGTTTAGCGTTACCTTTTTGCTTTTACACCTATTCTAAAACCTAGAATCCTATGTGCTTTTTCAACAGTTTTATCGACATGTCCTCCCACATTAAAAATATTGTGCTTCTGCCTTTCTGCTCCTCTATTCTTTTTAATGTTTTACCATTGCATATACATCCTTATTCTTCTTCTCAAAATGTATCACTTCACATTTGTCGACCCAAATTGCTAACCTATGTTCTCTCAAAGTCGCTTACCATCTTCTTCACAGAATCATGCCCCCTATTTTTGTGTCATCTGCAAATGTTGATATTGTACCCGCTATACCCGAGTCCAGAACTATAATGAGAAGAGTAATGGTCCCAACACTGTCCCCTGGGATACACCATTGTTTACATCCTTCCACTTTGAAAAACATCTATTAATCACAACTCACTGTTTTCTGTCCTTTAACCAATTTCTTATCCATGCTGATACATTTCTTTTCATACAATGTGCCAGAATTTTATCCACAAGCCTCTGGTGTGGCACCTTATGAAATGCCTTTGAAAATTAATATACACATCACCCATTGCATTTCCTTTGTGACAGCTGTGGCCCAGTTGGTAGCACTCTCACCTCTGCATCAGAGGTTGTGGGTTCACTTCAGAGACTTCAGCACAAAACTCTAGGCTGATACTCCAGTGCAGTACTGAGGGAGTGTTGCACTGTCGGAGGTGCCGTCTTTTGGATAAGACATTAAACCGAGGCCCTGTCTGCTCTCTCGGGTGGACATAAAAGATCCCATGGCACTATTTTGAAGAGGAGCAGGGGAGTTATCCCCAGTGTCCTTGCCAATATTTAGCCCTCAATCAATATCACAAAAAATACAGATTATCTGGTCACTATCACATTGCTGTTTGTGGGAACTTGCTGTGTGCAAATTGGTTGCCGCATTACAACAGTGACTACACGTCAAAAGTATTTCATTGGCTGTAAAACACTTTGGGACACCCTGAGATTGTGAAAGGCACTATATATATGCAAGCCTCTTTTTCTTTATCAATACACTACATTATTTCCTCAAAGGACTTTATTAAATTTGTCAGACATGACTGGCCTTTTAAGCATCCAATGTGTCTGTCCTTAATTAGCCTATGTCTTTATACATGTGATATCTTCTTTACGACATCATAAACACACAGACTACAAGATGGCTCTACAGAAAACTTGTCACCTGATGCTTTTATTGTATTTGCATCAGCACTTGCATTACCACAGTAGTCCACTAGGTGGAGCAGTAATCCACTAGTTGGAGCTATATTATGCTTCTACCTCCTTAGTGAAGAAGTAATTATAACAAAATAATAATTATACATAACTTGCATGTTTATACACAACAAAAGATATGGGGCTAGATTTTCCACTTTTGTGCTTATCGCCCAAAAATGGGCATTGTTTCTGGCGCGAGCAGTAAAAAAGGGTTTTCAGATCGCCGGCTTCTTGCCCATTCTCAAAGCACCTAGTCTCCATTTTTCAAAATGGGCGTTACCGCGAGCGATATGAATTGGGCAGTAGCGTTAAATCTCGCTGACCTTCTGCCGTAAAATGTCGGCGTCCTTGGCAACGGCATGGCAACGTTCGATTCCCACGATTCAGTAGGTCAAGGGTCATCATGACATGCGCAGAAGAGGAGACAGAGCGAGAGGGAGCTGAGAGGGACTGAAGGCGTGTGTGGCTGTGGTGTGTGCTTGTTTGGCTGTTGTGGGAGGCACGAGGGAGATTCACCAGCAGCAAAAAGCCTACTAAGCACCAAGAACATAGTTGACACCGAGTTTTTGTCCAACAAATAAGATATAACATGGAAGGTATGATTGGAGGCTCTGGAGCTGGTAGCCAGGAACACTGGTGGCAGAGGGCTCACAGTGGTCCCAGATCACAACACTGCACCCCAAGGTGTCGCACCTGCATTGCCAACCACACATGAGAGCCAGCAGCAACATCTTGCTTCTGGCTCGGAGTACGTTCCCACCTCAGGACCGTCCTCTCCCGTATCCGTCCAAGCAATGTTTCGGCCATCATCCCCCCCCCCCTCCATGAAGCATTGCCTGAGGAGCTGCTCGGCCAGGCGGCTTGGAGTCAGGAGGGAAAGAGGTAGAGGTGGGGAGGAGAAGTGGGAGGTGGAGGCAGGCAAGGGTTGGTTTTTTACAGAAATTTTGATGATTTCAGGCAAATGTACGGTTTAACTGTTTTTTATTTAACAAAACCTTGTTGCGCATTGGCTCAGATAGCTGCACCGTTACACGTTGGTGATTCCTTAACATCAAAGGGTATAATGACACTTAACTTCAATCAACTTAAACTTTAACTGTCACCAAGATGATGCAGTGTGTCAGCCTTGTAAATAACACCAACATTCTTTCAGGCAAAGCGATCATTGATGAGCTCCTAGCTCTTGCAGCTATCATGCCACCACAGGTCCTTTCATGTGGTCTACAGGGGGGCGGAGGCATGGCTTCAATGTCAGCCTGATTGTCTGGGCCGATGTCAGTGTCTGCCTCCTCGTCCTCCTCTTCCTCTCTCTGGTGAGGTGGACTGTCAGACTCATCAGGCAATTCTTGTCCCCTCCTGATAGCCAAGTTGTGCAGCATGGAGCACACCACCATGAATTGAGCTCCCTGCTCAGGGTGGTATTGGAGGTCACCTCCTGAGTGGTCCAGGCATCTAAAGCGGCCTTTTGGCTAAGATCTGCATAACTAACCTGACCAGCCACCATGACCTCCGGGTGGTTTCTCCCTGGTCAGGAAGGTATATGCTTACATTTTTGTAAACAGGAGGTGGGTGGGATGGCTTGACCCATCCACCTCCACGGAGGTGTGTGGGGGACCTGACCCATCCACCTCCATGGCACGAACCTGGTATTGCAGTACTTCCAGGAACGGTGCAGTGGCTCTAGGCCTTTTGGCTAAGAGCATTGGCGCAGAGTGATCCTTGACTGGTGCAGGGTGACCTCTGGCGTTTGACAAAGAATTGTAACGATTGGAACGATTGGACACGAATTTAAAAAAAAAAAAAAAAAAAAATCTAAAGCACTGTTTAAGCACTCCAATGGGTTTCTCCACGATATTGCAAGTGTCTCTGTGGCTCTCGTTGTATCGCCTCTCGGCTTCGGTGTGGGTGTCACGCAGGGGTTTCATCAGCCAGGTGGCGAGGCCATATCCTTTGTCACCAAGCATCCAGCATTGACCTTGTGGCTGATTGTTAAACAAGTCAGATACAGTGCTCTCACGCAGGATGTGAGCATCATGGATGCTGCCCAGAAATTGAGGGAATGGAATCCTTTGCATCCTTGGTTCCTGAAATCTTCTGCATCCTGAAAAGGTGCCTGCATCGCGATGTGCATACAGTCTATTGCTCCCTGCACCTTAGGGAAGTTTGCAATTCTGGAGAATCCTAGAGCCCATTCACTCTGTGCCTCCCTGGTCATAGGGAAGCTGATCAAGTCCCTCCTGCGTGCGTACAGGGCTTCAGTGACCTGTCTAATGTAGCAATGTGTGGCATGCTGAGAAAGTCCGCAAATGTCGCCGGCTGTGGCCTGAAAAGAACCCGAGGCATACGGTGCTACGGTGACTTTGACCTTGACAGACAGTGCAGTACTGATGGTGCTGGCAGGCTGCAGATCTCTCCTTATCAGCTGGCATACCTCAGTGATAACCTCTTTGTGGAAGCGCAGTCTCCGAAGGCAGGTGGTGTCGGGCAAGCCGAGGTAAGACTGCTTCTCCCTGTACTTGCGGGGAGTGTAACGTCTGGTCTACCTCATCAGTCTGGCATGTCTTACATTGGGCACATAACGCTGTGGAACGTACCTTCGGCGATCTCGAGTCTGCTGTATATAATTGGTCATCAAGAGAGGGTAAGAAAGGACAGGCCCATTGCAGTAGCTCTCTGTTTTCCACCGATTGGTCACAAACAATGAATGTCCCGACGAAGACACCTATTCAATTCCAATCGGTCACAGTCTGGTCAAGATGTTTGTACAGATGTTCACATCAACTCCAACGACCTCCAGAGTACATCTGAGCTCCCCGAGGTTGAAGCACAGCAGCTTTTTAAAGGATGCGACATGTGATATCGAACATGGCGTCCATAATGCTGTGATTAGTTCCGGTTAGATCCACTTTTTCTGGGCAGTTTTTGGGTGAGCAATATTGTGGGCAATATGTGTGTGAGATGGTGAAAGTGACACTGGGTGATCTCATGGCCACTAGTTACGGTAAGTATGCTCTTTACGACAAAAAAAAAGTGGGCGGGCGGTATTATTGAATCTCAGCGGAAATTAACGCTGGGCGATATTATGGGCATTGATTTCACCCATTCTGATCATTCCGTCCAAAAAAAGTGGGCGGGTGGTATTATTTTTCCCCGACGTTAACAACATGGGGAAAGTAACACTCGCCGATAAGTTTCCAAAAAATGCCCATCAGTTTCCATTTTGTGGCTAAATGGGCGATATATGGGCGTTATACGTCATTTCAGTGGTAAAATGGGCATTAAATGGACGTTGAGCATGCAAAATAGTGGAGGTTCTAGTCCATGGACTTATTTTGCCATCTTTACAAATCAAACTTAACCACTGGTTTTCTGTTTTGAAAAGGATACCTTCGCTCTTCAACAGAACATTCCAAACATGTCAAACTTAGACTCATTCTAGGCTGAGCCTGAGGAGAGTTTTTCTCCAAGGGATGCCCTTGATCTACATTTGAACTCTTTACAACTTCAGACTGTTTGTCTGCCTGGCTCATACTCAGACTTTAATTCTGACTTTCTCTTGGATTTATTTCAGAAGCCATTTGATAAGGTGCCACATAAAAGGTTACTGCAAAAGATAAAGGTTCATGGGGTTGGGGGTAATATATTAGGATGGATAGAGGATTGGCTAACTAACAGAGAACAGAGAGTCGGGATAAATAATTCATTCTCTGGTTGGCAACCGGTAATTAGTGGGGTGCCACAGGGATCAGTGCTGGGACCCCAACTATTTACAATCTGTATTAATGACTTGAAAGAAGGGACTGAGTGTGACGTAGCTAAGTTTGCTGATGATACAAAAGTGGGAGGAAAAGCAATGTGTGAGGAGGACACAAAAATCTGCAAAAGGACATATTCAGGCTAAGTGAGTGGGCAAAAATTTGGTAGATGGAGTATAATGTTGGAAAGCGTGAGGACATGCACTTCGGAAGAAAAAAATCAAAGAACAAGTTATTATTTAAATGGAGAAAGATTGCAAAGTGCCGCAGTACAGCAGAACCTAGGGGTACTTGTGCATGAAACACAAAAGTATAGTATGCAGGTACAGCAAATGATCAGGAAGGCCATTAGGATCTTGGCCTATATTTGCTACAGCTATACAAGGTATTGGTGAGGCCACACCTGGAATACTGCGTGCAGTTTTGGTTTCCATATTTACGAAAGGATATACTTGCCTTGGAGGCAGTTCAGAGAAGGTTCACTAGGTTGATTCCGAGGATGAGAGGGCAGACTTATGAGGAAAGGATGAGTAGGTTGGGCCTCTACTCATTGGAATTCAGAAGAATGAGAGGTGATCTTATCGAAACATATAAGATTATGAGGAGGCTTGACAAGGTGGATGCAGAGAGGATGTTTCCACTGATGGGGGAGACTAGAACTAGAGGGCATGATCTTAGAATAAGGGGCTGCCCATTTAAAACAGCGATGAGGAGAAATTTCTTCTCTCAGAGGGTTGTAAATCTGTGGAATTCGCTACCTTAGAGAGCTGGGAGATTGAATAAATTTAAGACAGAAATAGACAGTTTCTTAAACGATAAGGGGAAAAGAGGTTATGGGGAGTGGGCGGGGAAGTCGAGCTGGGTCCATGATCAGATCAGCCATGATCTTATTGAATGGCAGAGCAGGCTCGAGGGGCCATATGGCCTACTTCTGTTCCTATTTCTTACGTTCTTATGTTCTTATATCTGATGTAAGATTTGCTACTAACACCCCACTTGTAACAAGACTTTATGACTCATCAGAAATAATTGAATCATTCCAACTTTCAACACCAGGGTGACCAAGGTTGGGAACTCAACATCCAGGGGTATTCAACATTTAGGAAGGATAGACAGAAAGGAAAAGAAGGCAGAGTGGCATTGCTGGTTAAAGAGGAAATTAATGCAATAGTAAGAAAGGACATTCGCTTGAATGATGTGGAATCGGTATGGGTGGAGCTACGGAATACCAAGGGGCAGAAAACGCAAGTGGGAGTTGTGTACAGACCACCAAACAGTAGTAGTAAAGTTGGGGACAGCATCAAACAAGAAATTAGGGATGCATGCTATTGTGTTCCTAACACAGATGAGACTGCACACAGGGAGGTTAAAGTAACATGACCTCAGTCTTTAGTTTTCACTCCAGAGTGAGGAACAGGCCTTAGGGGCCGGCTTATATAGTGCTCCCAAGGGATGCTGGGATCCCTTGGGACTTCAGGGGATGCGCTCCCTGGTGGCGGAATATGGGAGTGCATGCTTTATAGATAGACAACATCACTACCCCCCAAAGTCAAAGTGAAAACTATTTACAAGGTGAGGCGGTCGGGAACCATTCTTTCCCTGTTGGACCGCCTCGGTACAAATGTCTGTTCGGGTATGTTGGCTGTACCCTCGCTGGGCTGGCATGTTATTGGCCCTGCAGGGCTGCTGGGTGAGCCTGGCCTTGCTGGGCTGTTGAGCGTGATGGGTTCAATTTCCTGGTCCGGGGTGGTGTCGTTGATCCTTTGGGTGTGTGTTGTGGGCTCAAAAAAGGTGGTGTCTGCTGTGGGTTGTTCAGGGCAGTCTGTGAACCGCAGCCTCGTTTGGTCCAGGTGCTTTCTGCAAATTTGTCCTTTGTCTAGTTTGACTGCAAACACCCTACTCCCTTCTTTAGCTATCACCGTGCCCGCGATCCACTTGGGACCATGTCCATAGTTTAGCACATACACAGGGTCATTCAGATCAATTTCCCGTGACACGGTGGCGCAACCATCGTTTACATTTTTTGGCTGCCGTCTGCTCTCTACCTGATCATGCAGGTTGGGGTGAACCAGCGAGAGTCTGGTTTTAAGTATCCTTTTCATGAGTAGCTCAGCCGGGGGCACCCCTGTGAGCGAGTGGGGTCTCGTGCGGTAGCTGAGCAGTACTCAGAACAGGCGGGTTTGTAGTGAGTCTTCTGTGACTCGTTTAAGGCTCTGTTTGATTGTTTGTACTGCCCGCACGCCTGCCCATTAGAGGCTGGTTTAAACGGGGCCGAGGTGACATATTAGATCCCATTGCGGATCATGAATTCTTTAAATTCGGCACTGGTGCAACATGGCCCGTTGTCACTGACCAGTATGTCAGGCAGTCTGTGGGTGGCAAACATGGCCCTCAGGCTTTCAATGGTGGCGGTGGCGGTGCTTCCCGACATTATTTCACATTCAATCCATTTTGAAAAAGCATCCACCACCACCAGGAACATTTTACCGAGAAACGGGCCCGCATAGTCGACATGGATCCTCGACCATAGTCTGGAGGGCCAGGACCACAAACATAGTGGTGCCTCTCTGGGCACGTTGCTCAACTGAGCACACATGCTGCATTGCCGTACACAGGACTCAGAGTCGATACCGGGCCAGCACATGTGGAATCTGTCTATCGCTTTCATCATTACTATACCCGGGTGTGTGCTGTGGAGATTCGAGATGAACGTCTCCCTGCCCTTTTTGGGTAGCACTGCGCGGTTACCCCACAACAGGCAGTCTGCCTGAATGGACAGCTCATCATTTCGTTGCTGGAACGGCTTGATTAGCTCTTGCATTTCAACGAGGTCGCTGGCCCAGCTCCCATGCAGTACACAGTTTTTTACGAAGGACAGCAGAGGATCTTGGCTGGTCCAAGTCCTAATCTGGCGGGCCGTGATAGGTGATTTATCATTTTCAAATGCTTCCATGACCATCAACAAGTTTGCGGGCTGCGCCACCATCAACAAGTTTGCAGGCTGCGCCATTTCTACCCCCGTGGTGGGCAATGGTAGCCGACTGAGAGCATCCGCACAGTTCTCGGTGCCTGGCCTGTGGCAGATGGTGTAGTTAGTTATATGTTGATAGCGCGAGTGCCCACCTTTGTATGCAGGCTGAGGCATTAGTATTTATCCCCTTGTTTTCAGTGGACAGGGATATGAGGGGCTTGTGATCGGTTTCCAGCTCAGATTTGAGGCCAAACATGTCGTGATGCATTTTCTTTACCCCGAACACACACGCTAATGCCTCTTTCTCAATCATGCTGTTGGCCCTCTGAGTCTTAGACAAGCTCCTGGAGGCAGAGGCGACAGTTTGAAACTTCCCCACAACGTTAGCTTGTTGTAATGCACACCCGACTCTGTACAACGACGCATCACATGCTAGCACAAGTCTTTTACATGGGTTATACAATACAAGCAGCTTGTTGGAGCATAAAATGTTTCTGGCTTTCTCAAAAGCAATTACTTGTTTTTTTCCCCATACCCAGTTCTCACCTTTACGCAATAACACATGTAGGGGCTCTAAGAGGATGCTTAACCCCGGTAGGAAGTTACCAAAATAGTTGAGGAGTCCCAGGAACGACCACAGCTCCGTGATGTTCTGTGGACTGGGCGCATTCTGATAGCCTCTGTCTTGGCGTCTGTGGGCTGAATGCAGTCCGCCGCGATCTTTCTCCCCAAAAACTCCAATTCTGTTGCCATGAAGACGCATTTCGACCTCTTCAGCCGCAGCCCTACGCGATCCAATTGCTGGAGGACCTCCTCCAGGTTTTGTAGGTGTTCGAAGGTGTCCAGACCCGTGACCAATATGTCGTCCTGAAAAACCACCGTGCGTGGTACCGACTTGATTAGGCTCTCTATGTTTCTCTGGAAGATCGCTGCAGCCGACCGAATTCCAAATGGGCAGCTGTTGTAGATGAACAGGCCCTTGTGCGTGTTGATGCAGGGAAGGTCCTTCGAAGACTACTCCAGCTCCTGTGTCATGTAGGCTGAAGTCAGGTGGAGTTTGGTGAACGTCTTGCCTCCTGCCAGCGTCGCAAATAGGTCATCTGCCTTCGGTAGCAGGTATTGATCCTGTAGCGAGAAACGATTAATAGTTACTTTATAATCGCCGCAAACCCTGACCGTGCCATCATTTTTGAGTACTGGAACAATCGGGCTGGCCCACTCGCTGAATTCCACTGGGGAGATAATGCCCTCGCGTTGCAGTCTGACCAGCTCAATTTCCACTCTCTCTCTCATCATGTGAGATACCGCTCGCGCCTTGTGGTGAATGGGTCTTGCCTCTGGGACCAAGTGGATCCGCACCTTCGCCCCGGAAAAGTTTCCAATGCCTGGCTCAAAAAGGGAAGGAAATTTGTTAAGAACCTGGGTACTCGAGGCCTCATCGACATGTGACAGCGCTCGGATGTCATCGCAGTTCCAGCGGATTTTGCCCAGCCAGCTCCTTCCAAGCAGTGTGGGGCCATCGCCCGGGACAATCCAGAGTGGCAGTTCGTGCACCGTGCCCTCGTAGGTGACCTTGACCATGGCACTGCCCAGGACAGTGATGAGCTCTTTGGTGTACATTCTCAGTTTCGTGTGGATGGGGCTGAGGACTGGTCTGAGTGCCTTGTTGCACCACAGTCTCTCAAACATCTTTTTACTCATGATTGGCTAGCCATTCAAATTTACATTTAGCATTATAGGTGGGCATTTCGTCGAAAATGTGTGCACCCCGTGTACTTCAGCATCTGCCTCCTCTCGCTGAGGTTCGAAATTGCTTTGATCCACCATGGACCGATCTTCCTCTGCCACGTGGTGGTTAGCAGGTTTTGCAGAGCTTGCCGCTCATCTGCAAGCTCGTTGGAGGTGCCCCATTGTTCCACAACGCTAGCAAACATATCCTTTGAAGCGGCATGAATAGGCTGAATGGAAGCCTCCGCAATGCCAACAAGGTATGAATTGCCTTGCATTCATCCTTTGGTGCGGACTCTGAGTCATCTGGGTCACCTGATGCCTGCTGGCAGTTGCAGACTCGTGGTTTCTGCCCTGTACATTTCTGCTCACAAACACAGTTCCAGTTAATTTATGAAAATTGCTAGCACTTGTGTGCTGAGAGATTTGTTTGGTGTTATAACTGGTGGACATAAACGCCTGTGCTATCGCAATGGCCTTACTGAGGGTCGCTGTCTCTACAGTCAAATGTTTTCGTAGGATGGTCTCGTGGCCAATGCCAAGTACAAAAAAGTCTCTGAGCATCTGCTCCAGGTAGCCATCAAACTCACGTTGTCCTGCAAGTAGCCTTAGCTCGGCGACGTAGCTCACCACTTCCTGACCTTCAGATCGCTGGCACGTGTAGAACCAATACCTCGCCATCAGCACACTCTCTCTCGGGTGAAGATGATCCTGAACCACTGTACACAGCTCCTCATACGACTTATCTATGTGTTTCACTGGAGCCAAAAGATTCTTCATGAGCCTGTAGGTCGGTGCCCCGCAGACTGTGAGGAAAACCGCTCTCCTTTTTGCAGCGCTTCCTTCTCCGTCCAGCTCATTGGCTACAAAGTACTGGTCTCGCCATTTGACATAGGCTTCCCAGTCCTCACCCTCTGAGAACTTCTCCAGGATGCCCACAGTTTGCTGCATCTTTGCGTTGGATTTGCATACTCATCGCCAGTTATTGTGTTCCTAACACAGATGAGACTGCACACAGGGAGGTTATAGTAACAGTGACCTCAGTCTTTATTAAGACACTCCAGAGTGAGGTACAGGCCTTAGGGGCCGGCTTATATACAGTGCTCCCAAGGGATGCTGGGATCCCTTGGGACTTCAGGGGATGCGCTCCTTGATGGCGGAACATGGGAGTGCATGCTTTACAAATACACAACACATGCAACAAAAGTACAGCAGTTATCATGAGTGACTTTAATCTACACATTGATTGGGCTAACCAAAATGGTAGCAATGCAGTGGAGGAGGATTTCCTGGAGTGTATTGGGGATGGTTTTCTCGACCAATATGTTGAGGAACCAACTAGGGAGCTGACCATCCTAGACTGGGCGATGTGTAATGTGAAAGGACTAATTAGCCATCTTGTTGTGCGAGGCCCCTTGGGGAAGCGTGACCATAACATTGTAGAATTCTTTATTAAGATGGAGAGTGATACAGTTAATTCAGAAACTAGGGTCCTGAACTTAAGGAAAGGATACTTTGTTGGTTTGAGGCATGAATTAGCTTGAATAGACTGGCAAATGATACTTAAAGGGTTGACGGTGGATCGGCAATGGCAAACATTTAAAGATCACATGGATGAACTTCAGCAATTGTCTGGAGTAAAAATAAAATGGGGAAGGTGGCTCAACCGTGGCTAACAAGGGAAATTAAGGATGGTGTTAAATCCAAGGAAGAGGCATTTAAATTGGCCAGAAAAAGCAACAAACCGAAGGACTGGGAGAAATTTAGAATTCAGTAGAGGAGGACCAAGGGTTTAATTAAGAAGGGGAAAATAAAGTACGAGAAAAAGCTTGCAGGGAACATAAAGACAGACTGCAAAAGATTCTATAGATATGTAAAGAGAAAAAGGTTAGTAAAGACAAACATAGGTCCTCTGCAGTCAGAATCAGGGAAGTCATAACGGGGAACAAAGAAATGGCAGACCAATTGAACAAATACTTTGGTTCTGTCCTCACGAAGGAAGACACAAATAACTTTCCGAAAGTACTAGGGGACCGAGGGTCTAGTGAGAAGGAGGAACTGAAGGATATCCTTATTAGGCGGGAAATTGTGTTAAGGAAATTGATGAGGTTGAAGGCCGATAAATCCCCGGGGCCTGATAGTCTGCATCCCAGAGTACTTAAGGAAGTGGCCCTAGAAATAGTGGATGCATTGGTGATCATTTTCCAACAGTCTATCGACTCTGGATCAGTTCCTATGGACTGGAGGGTAGCTAATGTAACACCACTTTTTAAAAAGGGAGGGAGAGAGAAAGCGGGAAATTATAGACCAGTTAGCCTGACATCAGTAGTGGGGAAAATGTTGGAATCAATTATTAAGGATGAAATAGCAGCGCATTTGGAAAGCAGTGATAGGATCGGTCCAAGTCAGCATGGATTTATAAAGGGGAAACCATGCTTGACAAATCTTCTGGAATTTTTTGAGGATGTAACTAGTAGAGTGGACAAGGGAGAACCAGTGGATGTGGTGTATTTGGACTTTCAAAAGGCTTTTGACAAAGTCCCATGCAAGAGATTGGTGTGCAAAATCAAAGCACATGGTATTGGGGGTAATATACTGATGTGGATAGAGAACTCGTTGGCAGACAGGAAGCAGAGAGTCAGGATAAATAGGTCCTTTTCAGAATGGCAGGCAGTAACTAGTGGAGTGCCACAGGGCTCAGTGCTGGGACCCCAGCTCTTTACAATATACATCAATGATTTGGATGAAAGAATTGAGTGCAATATCTCCAAGTTTGCAGATGACACTAAACTGGGTGGTGGTGTGAGCTGTGAGGGGGATGCTAGGAGGCTGCAGGGTGACTTGGACAGGTTAGGTGAGTGGGCAAATGCATGGCAGATGCAGTATAATGTCGATAAATGGGGGCAAAAACGCGAAGACAGAATATTATCTGAATGGTGGCAGATTAGGAAAAGGGGAGGTGCAACGAGACCTGGTGTCATGGTTCATCAGTCGTTGAAATTTGGCATACAGGTACAGCAGGCGGTGAAGAAGGCAAATGATATGTTGGTCTTCATAACTAGGGGATTTGAGTATAGGAGCAGGGAGCTCTTACTGCAGTTGTACAGGACCTTGGTGAGGCCTCACCTGGAATATTGTGTTCAGTTTTGGTCTCCTAATTTGAGGAAGGATGTTCTTGCTATTGAGGGAGTGCAGCGAAGGTTCACTGGACTGATTCCCGGGATGGCAGGACTGACATATGAAGAGAGACTGGATCAACTGGGCCTCTATACATTGCAGTTTAGAAGGATGAGAGGGGATTTCATAGAAACATATAAGATTCTGACGGAACGGGACAGGTTAGATGCGGGTAAAATGTTCCCGATGTTGGGGAAGTCCAGAACCAGGGGACACAGTCTTAGGATAAGGGCTAGGCCATTTAGGACTGAGATGAGGAGAAACTTCTTCACTCAGAGAGTTGTTAACCTGTGGAATTCCCTGCCGCAGAGAGTTGTTGATGCCAGTTCATTGGATATATTCAAGAGGGAGTTAGATATGGCCCTTACGGCTATGGGGATTAATGGGTATGGAGAGAAAGCAGGAAAGGGGTACTGAGGGAATGATCAGCCATGATCTTATTGAATGGTGGTGCAGGCTCAAAAGGCCGAACGGCCTTCTCCTGCACCTATTTTCTATGTTTCTATGTTTCTTTGTTTCCTTGCACATCTGTCGGTAAAATATGAACATTGTGAACAAACTGAACCTTTCCATGATCAAAAATCTTGACCAAATATATGCGAGTGCCACATATCTTCACTATTCTTCCTGGTAACCATTTTAACCATTTAAGGTGATGGTTCTCCACTCTAACCTTCTGATTCAATTTCACACTTCTCTCTCTTATTCTACCTCTATTATGATTCTCTTTCTGTCTTAATCGTTTCTCTTCTACTGACTGTGCCAAGTTTGGCTTTAACAACGAGAATCTGGTTCATGGCTGTCGTTTGAGAAACAACTCTGCTGGTGTTCTACTAGTAGTTGTATGAGGAGTATTACGATAAGTAATTAGAAAATTTGCCAATTTGTGATCCAATGATAACTGCTGTTTCTTTGCATTTGGGTCCAATATTTGCTTGAAGAGGGCATGTTTTACAATTTGTACTCTACGCTCTGCTGCACCATTTGAAGCAGGATGCTACGGTGGAACCTTGATATGTTTCACACCATTTCTACGCTTGAGCTGTGCAAATTCTTCTGAACAAAATTGCGGTCCATTATCAGACACAATGAGCCAAAACTTCCGGCCTCGCCGGACCCGTACAAAGTGCGCAAGGCCTTTCAAAAGCCAACTATCAGGGCACAATGTGCATGTGCTGAAAACCAGCTTTTCCCATCTGTCAAGATTTGTCTTGACAGATCCTCCGCATCCCCGGGAGAAGGACATTCACGCGGGAGAGATTGGGCTATTTGCCCAACTCATACCCAGTGAATGTCCTTCAAACTTTTACACCTGGTAAAAGCAGGTACATAACTTACTTTTACCCTCTTAAGAGTTTTAAAACATATAAAAATTAAATTTAAACACTCATTTTTAAATTAAAAACCTTGTCCATGAAGGCAAGTTTATTTTTAACACTATTAAAACACATTTTAAAAAATCCAATTTTTTTTCTAAAACATTTAATTACATTTAATTTCAATTAATTTTAAATATGTGAGGTGTTTTATTTATTTATTATGCTGTGTTTTGGTATTTTAGGGGGATTTCTCATTGATAGTAATGGGAGTCCGTACAAACAGAACTCCCATTTTTATCAATGAGAATACTGCCTAGTGATTGGTGGTCCAGGCCCACGTGACCGCAGCTTGTACGTACATACATGAATGACACCGCCACCCCCCCGTGCTCTGTGCAGCAAATCTCGGCCTTCGACCGGGATCACCAGGTACTTACGTAGATTTTTTTCGGGTCAGAGGCGTTCGTACAAAGAAAACCACAATTTCCCCCCCAATTTCTTCTGGGAGACCATATGAAGAAAACAATCTTCGCAAATTGTCTCGTGTTTTACTCGTTGTTATTTTCCGCATCGGAAACACCTCTACTCACTTCGAATGCCTATCATCACAATGAACAATTGTTGTCGGCAAAATCTACATGTAACCTTTGCCACACCCTCGGAGGCCATCTCTATGGTTGTAATGGTACTGAAGGTGGTTTCTTGCTTAACAATTGACATGTTGTACACTGACTAACGATGTACTCTATATCTTTATCTAAACCTGGCCACCATAAGTAACTGCATGCAAAACTCTTGGTCAAGTAAATTTCCAGATGTTGGTCATGAAAATCTCCCAATAATTTGGACCTGAACTTATTTGGGATAACTGCTTTTGCAACCCATATGATACAATCTTTATCTACTGATAATTCATTCCTACGAACAAAGTATGGATGAGTATCTTTCTCTGATACCTGGTTTAGCTAGCCATTTTCTATGTAATCATCTTCTCTTAGGCAGTCCCTCAGAGTTGAGGATGACTTACTTCTATGAGTTCTGGACTAATATGAGTTCTCAGGTGACTGATGAGACCAATGCGGGATCTACAGTCTCTGTCACAGATAGAGCAGATGGTGGTTGAAGAGACGGGTGGGTGGGGTGCTTAGGCTGCCGTGTGCTCCTCCCGCAGTTTGCGCTTGGCTTCCGCGTGCTCCCAGCGAAGAAACTCGAAGTGTTCGGCGCCTTCCTGGATGCTTCTCCTCCACTTTGAGCGGCCTTGGGCCAGGGATTCCCAGGTGTCGGTGGGGATGTTGCACTTTTTCATGCACCTTTAACATAACTGGGTCATGTTTAGTTGCTCTATCAATCTCTTCAGCTGTGACTTGCAATTCATCAATGTATGAAAAATAGAACACTTCTTCCCTATTGGATGTAACTTGTGATGGGGTTGGTAACCTGGATATCGGCATTAGCATTAGTGTGATCAGCTGATCATCTGTATTCAATGTCATATGTATATGCTGACAAAATCAAAGCCCATCTTTGCATTCGGGATGCAGTTAAGGTTGGAACTGGAGAATTTGGATGGAGGATTGCTATCAGGGGCTTATGGTCAGCAACGAGAGTATTTGTGGAACTTCTTGACCCCAAAAATCAATGCCAAAGCTTCTCTTTCGATCTACGCATAACTACGCTCACTAGCACTGAGAGTGCGTGAAGCAAAAGCAATTGGTCTCTCCTTCCCACTAACTAGTACATGAGAGATCACGGTCCCAACTCCCTACGGAGAGGCATCACTTGCTTCCTTGATCTCCTTAGATACGTCATAGTGAACTAACATGGTACTCTCTACCAACTGGCTTTTACACTCCTTGAATGCTGCATCACATTCTTCTCACCACTTCCAATGGATCTGTTTTTTCAACAGCTCATTCAGTGGATGTAACACTGTTGCCAAATTTGGTAGGAATTTCCCATAATAGTTCAAAAGACCAAAAATAATCAAAGTTCAGTGGCATTCTTGGGAAGGGGTGCATTTCTGATTACATCCACATTTCCCTTGGTTGGATGTAAACCATCTTTGTCTATTCTGTGCCCTAAGTACTCCACTGAGTTTTGAAGCCACTCACACTCACCGTCACTTGTACTCTGTGCTTCGTTAGCCATTTGAGCACTTAATTCAACAAATTATTATGGATTTGCCTGTTTGGTGCTGAAATGAGTATGCTATCTAAATAACATACTACCCCTTCAATGTCTTGCAAAATCTGGTTCATCATCCCTTGGAATATGACGGGGGCGGAAGACATTCCAAATGGTAGCCTATTAAGTTGATATAGGCCTAGATGAGTATTTATAGTCAAGTATGACTTGGGCTCCTCATCTAGCTCAAGTTGTAAGTAGGCATTTGTAAGATCTAACTTTGAGAAGATCTGGCCACCTGTCAGCATTGTGAACAAATCTTCTATATTTGGCAATATATTGGGTAGATTACCCTCTAGAACCTGGTTTACGGTTACTTTATAATCACCACACAACCTTACCTTACCATCTGACTTAGGTACAACAATAATGGGTGTAGCCCAATTACTTAGATCTATCTTAGAGATAATGTTCTCAGTTTCTAGTCTTTTGAGTTCTTGCTCAACTTTCTCCTTGAGTGCGTGTGGTACGGGACTTGTGCTTGTAGTAAACTGGTCTAGCATCCTTCTGTACTCTGACACTCGCCTTGAAGCCTTGGATTCGACTGTCTGTTTTACAGAACACCTTCGGATACTGTTTGATGACATCATCCTTTGATGAAAACTTTGTTTCAACACAAAAAATCTCATTCCAATCCAGCTTCAGTGATCCCAACCAATTTCTACCTATCAAGGCAAGCTTGTCTCCTGAAACTACTAAGAGAGGCAAGCTCTGAAACTGATCTTTGTATTTCACCGGTACAGTGATACGTCCTCCCACAGGGATTTGCTCTCCTGAGTAGCCTCGTAGCTCTATCTTCAACTTTACCCGTGGAAAATCACTCGACTTGTCAAGATATACTAATTCCAGTACTGCGCTCATGGATGTACCAGTGTCAATTTCCATGGATATCCTGGTTCTTGCAACATCTACTTGGATGACGATACTTCGCGAATCATAGTTAGGTACCTTTGTGCTCCTGATGACGTATATCTCCAGAACCTCCTCATTCTGTTGCTTCCCTTCAATGCTATGTAGTCTCTTGTGATTTCTACTTCTAGCATTGAACATTGGCTTACTTTCAAGTTAGCATGCCTTTGCAAGATGCCCTGTTTTCTTGCAGAAGAAACACTCTGCCTTCACATATGGACAGCTTTGAGCAATGTGTTGTCCCAGGCACCGATAGCACAACTTCAATGTATTGTTACCTTGGCCAGTTGCTGAGGTCTTGTGGCCCAACTGCCTTTTTCTTCTAACCTGCAGGTGAGTCACCTTGGTTGGCTGACCACTGGAAATGCCACGAAATTCTCAGGAGTATTGGTCTGCCATATCCATTAATATAGCTGTCTGACAAGCTAAATCAAAAGTCAAGTTAGGGGTTATCAACAACTTTCTTCTGATTGCTTCATTTTTCCTCCCACAAACAAAGCAGTCATGCAATGCTCAGTTCTGAAAGTTTCCAAAATGACAGTGAATGGATAGCAGTTTTAAAGCTACAATGTACTCACTGATACCCTCCGCAATGAATTGATCTCGTATTCCAAAATGATAACTTTCAGCAATTTCCAGGGGCTGTTCTAACTTGGTTAGAATCTCTGTCAGTGGCATCATGGGAACAAGTAAAATTTTCAGGGTTTCATACACCTGGGGACCTGCTTCAGTCAGGAAAATAGCTTGTTTTCTTTCTGAAGCCACCCGGTTATGGTTTTCATCATCGGGGACTTCGACGATACTATTTGTAATGAAAAACATTTCTAGCCACTGCACATAGGCTCCAAATGTCTCTCGGTCATGATGGAATTCACCCATATGCCCTATTATTCCCATAGGCGCAGCCATCTGGACTCTGGCAATGTCAACAGTATGCTTGAAATTTACCTTTGATTTTTAGCTGTGCTGTAAAACAAAGAACCTCTCAAAGTTGCTCTGTTCATTGCCTGGAACATCTATCAACAAAAATTTCAGCAAGTGAATCCAATTATCCCATCCTCGTCGCCAATGTGATATTTTCCTTACGACATCACAAACACACAGACTACGATGGCTCTACAGAAAACTTGTCAGGTGACCTTGTTACCTGATGTTTTTATTGTGTTCACATCAGCATTGCATTACCACAGTGGTCCACTAAATGGAGCAGCTGTCCACTAGATGGAGCTATATTACAATACATACTTATTAATTTTATCACATATTGTGCTTTTAGAACCGTATCCATTATCAATGTTAGACTGACTGGTCTACGGTTACCTAGTTTATGCATTCCTCCCCTTTTGAACAGAAGTGTTACATTAGCAATCCTCCAATCCTCTAGCACAAAATCCACATCTAAGGTAATTTGAAAAATTATGGTCTGAGCCTCTGCTATTTCCTCTATGACTTCCTTCAGTATTCTTGGATGGATGTCATCAGGGCCTCATGTCTTTTCCACTTTGAGATCCACCATTTTTTCCAGTGCTACATTCTTATCTACGGTTATCCTATCTATTTTCTCAACCTCCTCTTTTTGTACCCTTCCAGTACCACACTCTTCTGTGAAAACTGAGGCAAAGTACTCATTATCCCATTCCTTTTACACTACCTGTTAATCTTTCTCCAGACCCTTTCTTAGTCTTTCTAATTTTTTTTCCTTCTCCTCTATACTTCCTATATTTGGCTTGTTTTTTTGCTGTTATTCACCCAAGGTTTATCTTATGCCTCTTTTTAAATCTCATTTTAATTTTAATTTCTCTGCTCATTCAAAAGAAATCCAGCCTGTGCCATCTTTATTTCTTACTGGAATATATCTATTAATATTCATAATCACCTCACTTTGAACGTTTCCCTTTATTTGTGCATGGTTTTATTTGTCAATTTATCTTCCCAGTTCATCGGGGCTAGTTCCCTTTTTATCTCTTTGAAATGGTCGGGCTGATTCTAACTTTTGGTGGTGGTGTAACATGGACAGTAGTGGATCAGCTGTCCATTATACACCCTGCCCTCATTTCCTGTCCCTTGCTACCACTGAAAGTTAAATCAGCCCCTTTGTTTTTTTTCCCAGCCATGAACCTTTATTTTTGACTGTCCCCTCTCCTTTTTGATTTTTATATTGAGCCTAATTTTATTATGGTTGCTATTTCCTAGATGTTCCCCAACCCTGACATTGCCTACTGGCCCTACTTTATTTTCTGGAATTAGATCCAGTACTGCTTCTTTCTTTGTTGGACTAAAAACATTTTAATCTAGAAAGCAGTCCTAGATACATTGTAAAAACGCTCCCCTTCTTTGTCACTTACAGTACTCTTACCTAAGACTATCTTTGAATAATTCATGTCATCCATTAGTGTAGCCCCATTGTTCATGCATATTTCTCTAATTTGTCTTCCACCATCTTCCACGATCTACTGTTCAGTGGCCCAGAATACACTTCCAATAGACTACCAGTTTATTTATTATTCCTTACCTCCAACCCTATAGATTCAGCTTTTTCACTATCTCCAAGATCATCCCTACATTCTAGTGCAGCAATAGACTTGTTGATGAACACTGCAATCCTCCTCCCTTTCCCCCTACTCTGTCCCTCTTGAATACTTTGTGACCAGGATGTGCAGAGCCCATTCCTTCCCTAGCCCAAGAGATAGCTCTGTTGATGCCATTTCATCAAACTCTCCAGAGAAATTTGTGCCACGAGATCATTGATTTTGTTCACAATAATTTGTGCATTGACGTACATACAACTTAAACCTCCCCATCTGTTTGGCAGTCATATTCATTTTAGTACATCTTCCCCTGATCCATCTTTCTGTTTCATCTTTTCTTTTCTACCATCCGTATCTCTTTTGCCATCCTTTCTGCTTCCCCAGCATAAAAATAATCTCAAATTACATGCTTTAGAACATCATAGTCACCCCATGCAGATGCTTTTACATGAGAAAAGGCTGTTAATGCTTTTTCATTGAGTAAGGGTGACAGTTTTTCTGCTCATATCGCTTGGCCTCACCTGTTTTGACCCACTAATAATTCAAACATCTGCATAAAACTCTCCATGCCGTTCCCATCCTTATAATTTGGGATCAAATTAGATTAATGACCTCCGTGTTATGCTCGAGAAATCATGTATTCCCATTCACCAGTTTTGACCTTGGCACACCCAGTGCCACTAATTCAAGACTCAATTCAGTTCTCAATTGGGGAAAAGCCAATTTTACTCAGCTGAGATGTGTTTTAGCCAAAGTGGACTGGAAACAGCCACTTAAAGGTAAATTAGTGTCAGAGCAGTGGGAGGCATTCAAGGAGGAAATCCTAAGGGCTCAGAGCAAGTATGGTCCCTTAAAGAAAAAGGGTGGGACTAACAAATCTAGAGCCCCCTGGATGTCAAGGGGCATACAGGGTCGGATAAAGAAGAAAAGGGAAGCTTGTGACAGGTACCAAGGGCTCAATGTTGTAGAAATCTTAGAGGAGTGTAGAAAGTGCAGGGGTGAAATTAAAAAGGAAATTAGGAAAGCAAAGACAGGGTATGAAAACATTTTGGCAAGTAAAATCAAGGAAAGCCCAAAGATGTTTTAAAAATACATTAAGAGCAAGAGGATAACTAAAGAAAGAGTAGAACCTATTAGCGACCATAAAGATAATCTGTGTGTGGAGGTGGAAGACGTGGGTATGGTGCTTAATGAATACTTTGCTTCTGTTTTCACAAAAGAGAGGGGCGATGCAGACATTGCAAACAGGGAGGAGGAGTGTGAAATATTAGATGAAATAAACATAGTGAGATAGGAAGTATTAAGGGGTTTAGCATTTTTGAAAGTGGATAAAACCCCAGGCCTGGATGAAATGTATCCTAGGCTGTTAAGAGAAGCAATAGAGGAAATAGCAGAACTCTGAGCATAATTTTCTAATCCTTTCTGGCTACAGGTATGGTGCCAGAGGACTGGATGTCTGCTAACGACTGCTAATGATTGGAAAAGATTTTGAGGGACAGGATAAATCTTCATTTAGAAAGACATGGATTAATCAAGGACAGTCAGCATGGAATTGTTAAGAGAAGGTCGTATCTGTCTGACTAACTTGATTGAATTTTTTGAGGAGGTAACAAGGAGGATCGATGAGGGTAGTGCGTTTGATGTAGTGTATATGGATTTTAGCAAGGCTTTTGATAAGGTCTCACATGGCAGAGTGGTCACGAAAGTAAAAGCCCATGGGATCCAAGGCAAAGTGCCAAGTTGGATCCAAAATTAGCTGAGCGGCAAGAAGCAAAGGGTAATGGTTGATGGGTGTTTTTGTGACTGGAAGGCTGTTTCCAGTTGGGTTCTGCAAGGCTCAGTACTAGGTCCCTTGCTTTTTGTGGCATGTATCAATTATTTAGACTAGAATGTAGTGGGTACAATTAAGAAGTTTGCAGCTGATACAAAAAATAGCTGTGCGGTTGATAATGAAGAAGAAAGCTGGGCAGAACAGTGGCAAATGGAATTCAATTTGGAGAGGTGTGAGGTAATGCATTTTTGGGGAGGGCTAACAAGGCAAGGGAATATACAATAAATGGAAGGACACTGAGAAATATAGAGGAACAGAGGGACCTTGGAGTGCATGTCCACAGATTCCTGAAGGAAGCAGGACAGATAGATAAGGTGGTTAAGAAGGCATACGGAATACTTGCCTTTATTAGTTGAGGCATAGAATACAAGAGCAGGGAGTTTATGCTTGAACTATATAAAACATTAGTTAGGTCACAACTCGAGTACTATGGCAGTTCTGATCGCCACATTATAGAAAAGATGTGATTGCACTAGAAAGGGTACAGAGGAGATTTACGAGGATTTTGTCTGGACTGGAGAATTTTAGCTAGTTCGGTCACAGCTAGATTACTGCATGCAAATCTGGTCACATGACAGGAAAGATGTGATTGCACTAATGAGGGTACAGAGGAAAATAATGATGTTGCCTGGACTGAAGAATTTTAGCTATGAGGAAAGATTGGATAGGCTGGGGGTGTTTTATTTTGAACAGAAGCTGAGTGGAGACGGTATTGAGGTATATAAAATTATGAGGAGCCGAAATACAGTTGATAGGAAGGACCTATTTCTCTTAACAGAGGGATCAACTAGGGGGCATAGATTTAAAGCAATTGGTTGGAGGTTTAGAAGGGATTTGGGGGGATATTTTTTCAGCCAGGTGGAGGTCTGGAACTCACTGCCTGACAGGGTGGTAGAGGCAGAAACCTTTGCCACATTTAAAAAGTACTTGGATATCATCATCATCATAGGCAATCCCTCAAATTCTTCAATATGCATTTGAAGTGTCGTAATCTACAAGGCTGTGAACCAAGAGCTGAAAAATGGGATTAGGCTGGATCATCATAGTCAGTCCCTCGTATCGAGGATGACTTGCTTCCATGCCAAAAAGGGATGAGTTCACAGGTGTTTCAATGAAGAACCGAATATTCCAGGTTCCGAAATATATCCTGAAGGGTGGAAGATGCATGTGCGTGGATTTTTTAACAGGTGGTGACCATTGCACACCAGCCACTACATGGGCTTAATAGAGCTAGGTCGTGGACCAGTGGCAAAGATTAACCAAGACGACTGGAGACCAGCTCCGTTGCATGGAGCTAATGCGCACACATTTTGCAGTGTGAGTTGGCCCATGCTGTTCCTGGGCCCTCGCCTCTTCTGGGCCCCGAACTCACTCCTCTCCTGGGCCCCGATTACGTCACTCCATGATCATTTGCCGCTCCTGCGCCCCAACCTCGTCACTCCTGCTGTACTTGCCCACGCTCCAATATGCGACCTGGACCTTGATGACGTCCAATCCAGTCGTCGCTCTCCAGCGCGCGCTGCACCTTGAAGTGGTATGCTCCTTTGAAGGCCCCGACCTGCTGATGGTCCTTTGTCAGCCGGCAAGGACAATATAGGCCGAATGGCCTCCTTCTACGCTCTAAATTTCTATGATTCTATGATTCCATGAAGATTCCAATCATGCCTTGCCTGTTCAACTATTACAAATTATTGCTGCATTTCTTTTTCTGTCATCTTGTATTACTGCTATTTCTCTTGTTTATCAGCATCAGTTAGATCAGGTGTTAACTCTAACTTGCCTAACTCAAACCACATCTTGAGTTCCCTCTTTTTCTAGATCCCGTTGGATTGCTTTTTCCTCTCTTTCTGACAAACATATCTTTCTTCCTGGCCACCGAGCTTCTCGTATTGCCTTTAGCTATGAATTACTCCGAATTACAGTTTTAAACATTCCATTCAAGTTGGTCTGTGGTTCGAACCAATTCAATTAATTCCATCTGACATTAAGAAATAGCTGAGTACTTTGGATACTTCCTGGCTGTGGTACCAAAGACCTCCCCCCACCTTATCCCACCCATCCCCAGTCAAACTGTTCCAGTGCAACAATGACCCTGAGATTTACATAACAATGTCGGAAATTGCCCAGGTATCACCTCTCCAGAAAAAAACAGGATACATCCAACCTGGCCAATTACTGTCCGACAAGCCTCCTCCCAGTCATCAGTGAAGTGATGGGAAGAGTCATTAATAGTGTCATGCAACAGCACCTTCAGGTTCGGCCAGAACCACTTGACTTCAAACCTCATCACAGCCACCATTACCTTCTGAGGGCAACTAGGGATGGGCAATAAATGTAGCCCGGCTAGCATCGCTCAGGCCTCAAAAATAAATATACAAAAATTCCACGGCTTTTACCAAATGTGATGGTACCTTTTGCATCTCACTACCAACAGTGTGGTGTAAATTAAAGGCATTTCAATGAGCTGTTCCCTCTTGCAATGGTCCATCCACACTTCTTATAAGTGGACCTTGCATTGCTGGAAGCAGTAGCCTTGTGGTTTTCTGCAGCTGCAGAGATCTCACATCTTTGGAGCTCATACAATCCTGGATTGTTAGTGCCCGTTGCACATTTATTTTTCTCCAACTCACTGAGAAATATAATATTATCAACATACAAGACTTGAGCGGAGCTCAGACTCCAATTTAACGAACTCGATTTATGTGCAGAAATTAGACAAGTGAAACACATACATAACAGGACAAACTAATGAACAATGACAGCAGAAATGACCAAATCTACCATCTGCTTCGCTAACAATCAATGTAGAGGTTTGCTTTATCAACAGTTGATAACTTGCGTCAGCACTTGCTTTCGTCCAGGACCACCCTGGTTCCCATTCTTTTGTGGTTCATTCCTTCACGCTCTCTTTCTTTGTCTTCACGCCAGAGATCGAAATGCCCCATTCACCTTTGAACCGCATTTCAAATTCCAGGTAGTCACAAGAAAAATGGATATCAATGTTTCCTCCATTAGTCCCGTCTCCAGGTTGAATGATCCAGAAGAATATTTTCACACCAGCCTGATTAATTCCTCTGGTTAAATTAACACATTAATGCTGCATGGAAATTGAAGACAAAAGCTACTTTCTGAAAACTGGACATGTCAAGGCTGGGCGACCATCTTAAAGCTTCCTGAGCATTCACTTTACACTTGTATGGAGCATAAAGCATTGATTTATATTTCCACACACAGTTAGATCTGCCTCTGTCTATACACAGTGCCAATACTGTTGAATTTGTCACAAGGGAGTTCAGATGACATCACAATCCCAAAGAACACTGCTCAAATGGCTTATCATATCTAAACTCAAGGATTTATTATTTTCATTGTAATCACTCGCAGTTATTTTGTTTTTGTCACACAAGTTGTAATGGTAATACCTAATCAAAAACAATATATATGAGATGATGCTGTTGTCTGCTGCTCTCTGTGGTAGGTGGTCATGATCAGCATCAATAGTGACAGTAGTACATTGAGTGATATGTGATGACATCCTCACTAATAGATGAAATATGTCATAATAATCACTGTAGAATTACTGGAAATTTAGTCTAGAATTGAGTACTGCGAAATAACATGGTTCTATACTTTTTTTTTGCCAATCTTCTCCCCATCTCTTCTGACGGTGCTGCTGAGTACAATGACAGCCCTCCAGTACCTCACCCGAGTGGTCATTCTTCATATAGTAGGCTGGACAGTGAGTATCAGCAGACTATTCAACCTTGGCAGCTGTTTCAGCTTGAGGGCATTTCTGTCCTCACCCAACATCCATATGCGCACTTTCGAACAGGTGTTACCGAACTACAGTCAGAAGTTGAAGTGTGGCTGATTTCCCCTCCCCCTGCTCCCTAGCCCAGGGGCGCTGAGACCAATTGTAGCAGCTGTACACTTTTAACCAGCGAATTTTTAATGTGTTCCACCAAAATTAACATTTAAGGAATAATTCTTCTTTAAGAGGCTGAATGTTCACTGCATATATAAACTAATATGCGGAGTCAGGGGACAAAGTAGCAGAATGGATAGCTGGCTGGCTGCAAGACAGAAAGCAGAGAATAGGGGTAAAGGGTAGCTATTCAGAGAGGCAGAAGATGGGAAGTGGAGATCCCATAAGGATCAGTGCTAGAACCACTGTTGTTCACAATTTTATATTAACGATTTAGAATTTGGAATCTAAAACGCAATTTCTAACGTTGCGGACGACACCAAATTGGGAGTGTTAGTCAGTTACTGAGGGGGACTGCAACAAATGACAGGAGGACATTAATAAACTTGCAGAATGGGCATATAATTGGCAAATGAATGACAACATGGATAAGTGTAAGGTATTACATTTTGGTGAAAAAAATAAGGATGTCTCATATTATTTGGAAAATAGGAATTGGAGTCTGGAGTAAAAATAAAACGGAGAAGGTGACTCAACCGTGGCTAACAAGGGAAATTAAGGACAGTGTTGAATCCAAGGAAGAGGCATATAAATTGGCCAGAAAAAGCAACAAACCGGAGGGCTGGGAGAAATTAGAATTCAGCAGAGGAGGACAAAGGGTTTAATTAAGAGGGGGAAAATAGAGTACGAGAAGAAGCTTGCCGGGAACATAAAAACTGACTGCAAAAGCTTCTATAGATATGTGAAGAGCAAAAGATTAGTGAAGACAAACTTAGGTCCCTTGCAGTTGGATTCAGGTGAATTTATAATGGGGAACAAAGAAATGGCAAACCAATTGAACAAATACTTTGGTTCTGTCTTCACGAAGGAAGACACAAATAACCTTCCGAAAGTACTAGGGGACCGAGGGTCTAGTGAGAAGGAGGAACTGAAGGATATCCTTATTAGGTGGGAAATTGTGTTCGGGAAATTGATGGGATTGAAGGCTGATAAATCCCCAGGGCCTGATAGTCTGCATCCCGGAGTACTTAAGGAAGTGGCTCTAGAAATAGTGGATGCATTGGTGATCATTTTCCAATAGTCTATCGACTCTGGATCAGTTCCTATGGACTGGAGGGTAGCTAATGTAACACCACTATTTAAAAAGGGAGGGAGAGAGAAAACAGGGAATTATAGACCGGTTAGCCTGACATCAGTAGTGGGGAAAATGTTGGAATCAATTATTAAGGATGAAATAGCAGCGCATTTGGAAAGCAGTGACAGGATCAGTTCAAGTCAGCATGGATTTGTGAAAGGGAAATCATGCTTGACAAATCTTCTGGAATTTTTTGAGGATGTAACAAGTAGAGTGGACAAGGGAGAACCAGTGGATGTGGTGTATTTGGACTTTCAAAAGGCTTTTGACAAGGTCCCACACAAGAGATTGTTGTGAAAAATTAAAGCACATGGTATTGGGGGTAATATATTGATGTGGATAGAGAACTGGTTGACAGACAGGAAGTAGAGAGTCAGGATAAACTGGTCCTTTTCAGAATGGCACGCAGTGACTAGTGGAGTGCCGCAGGGCTCAGTGCTGGGACCCCAGCTCTTTACAATATACATCAATTATTTGGATGAAGGAATTGAGTGTAATATCTCCAAGTTTGCAGATGACACTAAACTGGGTGGTGGTGTGAGCTGTGAGGGGGACGCTAGGAGGCTGCAGGGCGACTTGGACACATTAGGTGAGTGGGCAAATGCATGACAGATGCAGTATAATGTGGATATATGTGAGGTTATCCACTTTGCGGGCAAAAACGCAAGACAGAATATTATCTGAATGGCGGCAGATTAGGAAAAGTGGAGGTGCAACGAGACCTGGGTGTCATGGTTCATCAGTCATTGAAAGTTGGAATACAGGTCCAGCAAGTGGTGAAGAAGGCAAATGGTATGTTGGCCTTCATAACTAGGGGATTTGAGTATAGGAGCAGGGAGGTCTTCTGCAGTTATACAGGGCCTTGGTGAGGCCTCATCTGGAATATTGTGTTCAGTTTTGGTCTCCTAATCTGAGGAAGGATGTTCTTGCGATTGAGGGAGTGCAGCGAAGGTTCACCAGACTGATTCCCGGGATGGCAGGACTGACATATGAGGAGAGATTGGATCAATAGGGCCTTTATACATTGGAGTTTAGAAGGATGAGAGGGGATCTCATAGAAACATATAAGATTCTGATGGGACGGGACAGGTTTGATGCGGGTAGAATGTTCCCGATGTTGGGGAAGTCCAGAACCAGGGGACACAGTCTGAGGATAAGGGCTAGGCCATTTAGGACTGAGATGAGGAGCAACTTCTTCACTCAGAGAGTTGTTAACCTGTGGAATTCCCTGCCGCAGAGAGTTGTTGATGCCAGTTCATTGGATATATTCAAGAGGGAGTTAGATATGGTCCTTACAGCTATGAGGATCAAGGAGTATGGAGAGAAAGCAGGAAAGGGGTACTGAGGGAATGATCAACCATGATCTTATTGAATGGCGGTGCAGGCTCGAAGGGCCGAATGGCCTACTCTTGTACCTATTTTCTATGGAATCTAAATGGGGGAGAGGAGCAAAGGAATCTGGGAGTACAAATACACAAATCACTAAAAGTAGTGACGCAGGTCAATAAGGCCAAAACAAAAGCAAACCAAGCACTTGGGTTAATTTCTAGAGAGATAGAATTGAAAAATAGAGAAGTTATACGAAACTTGGATCGAACCTTGGTGAGACTACACTGTGTACAGTTCTGGTCACCATATTATCAAAAAGATATAGACTGGAGAGGGTGCAAAAAAGATTTACAAGGATGATATCAGAACTGCGAGGTTATACCTGTCAAGAAAGGATGAGCAGACTGGGTCTCTTTTCTCTTCAAAAGAGAAGGCTGAGGGGTGACCTAATACATGTCTTTAAAATCATGATAGGTTTTGCTAGAGTCTAGAGTAGACACAGAGAGCAGGTTTCCACTTGTGGGGAAGAGCATACTTGGTGGTATTTGTGCATGAAACACGAAAGGATAGCATGCAGGTACAGCAAGTGATCAGGAAGGCCAATGGTATCTTGGCCTTTATTGCAAAGCGGATGGAGTATAAAAGCAGGGAAGTCTTGCTACAGCTATATAAGGTATTGGTGAGTCACACCTGGAATAATACTGTTTCCATATTTGCAAAAGGATATAGTTGCTTTGGAGACAGTTCAGAGAAGGTTCAGTAAGTTGATTCCGGGGATGTGGTGGTTGACTTATGTGGAGAGGTTGAGTAGGTTGGGCCTCTACTCATTGGAATTCAGAAGAATGAGAGGTGATCTTATCGAAACAGATAAGATTATGAGGGGCTTGACAAGGCGGATGCAGAGAGAATATTTCCACTGATGGGGGAGACTAGAACTAGAGGGCATGATCTTAGAATAACGGGCTGCACAAGTACTCCCAGATCCCGCTGTACTGCAGCACTTTGCAATCTTTCTCCATTTAAATAATAACTTGCTCTTTGATTTTTTTCTGCCAAAGTGCATGACCTCACACTTTCCAACATTATACTCCATTTGCCAAATTTTTGCCCACTCACTTAGCCTGTCTGTGTACTTTTGCAGATTTTTGTGTCCTCCTCACACATTGCTTTTCCTCCCATCTTTGTATCATCAGCAAATTGGCTATGTTACACTCAGTCCCTTCTTCCAAGTCATTAATATAGATTTCAAATAGTTGGGGTCCCAGCACTGATCCCTGCCGCATCCCACTAGTTACTGGTTGCCAACCAGAGAATGAACCATTTATCCCGACTCTCTGTTCTCTGTTAGTTAGCGAATCCTCTACCTATGCTAATATATTACCCTTAACCCCGTGAACTTTTATCTTGTGCAGTAACTTTTTATGTGGCACCTTATCAAATGCCTTCTGGAAGTCCAAATACACCACATCCTCTGGTTCCCCTTTATCCACCCTATTCGTTACATCCTCAAAGAATTCCAGCAAATTTGTCAAACATGACTTCCTCTTCATAAATCCATGCTGACTCTATCTGACTGAATTTTGCTTTTCCAAATGTCCTGCTACTGGTTCTTTAATAATGGACTCCAACATTTTCCCAACCACAGATGTTAGGCGAACTGGTCTATAGTTTCCTGCTTTTTGTCTGGCTCCTTTTTTAAATAGGGGCATTCTATTTGCAGTTTTCCAATCTGCTGGGACCTCCCCAGAATCCAGGGAATTTTGGTAAATTACAACCAATGCATCCACTATCCCTGCCGCTACTTCTCTGAAGACCCTAGGATGCAAGCCATCAGGTCCAGGGGATTTATTTGCCTTTAGTCCAATTATCTTATTGCGTACTATCTTCTTAGCGATTGTGATTGTGTTAAGTTCCTCCCCCACTATAACCTCTAGATTAACCACTGTCGGAATATTGTTAGTGTCTCTACTGTAAAGACTGATACAAAATATTTGTTCAGAGTTTCTGCCATCTCCATGTTCCCCATTACTAATTCCCCGGTCTCGTCCTCTAAGGGACCAACATTTACTTTAGCCACTCTTTTCCTTTATAGAAACTCTTGCAATCTGTTGTTATATTTTGTGCTAGTTTACTTTCAAAGTCTATCTTCCCTTTCTTAATCATTTTTTTAGTCATTCTTTGCTGGCTTTTAAAAGCTTCCCAGACTTCTGTCCTCCCACTAGTTTTGGCCACTTTGTATGCCCTTGTTTCTAATTGAATACCGTCCTTTATTTCTTTAGTTATCCCCTGATGGCTCCCTTTTCTCTTACACCCCTTTCTCCTCACTGGAATATATTTTTCTTGAGAGTTGTGAAATATCTCCTTAAATGTACATCACTGTTCATCAACCGTCCTACTCTTTAATCTATTTTCCCAGCACACTTTACCCAACTCTGCCCTCATACCTTCATAGTCTCCTTTATTTAAGCTTGATACGCTGGTTAGAGATCCAACTTTCTCAGCCTCCATCTGAATTTGAAATTCAATTACGCTATGATCATTCATTCTGAGGGGATCCTTTACGAGGAGATTGTTTATTAATCCTGTCTCATTACACAGGACCAAATCTAAGATAGCCTGCCCCGTGGTTGGTTCCGTTACATAAGGAACCCATCCCTTATGCATTCTATGAACTCCTCCTCAAGGCTACCCTGACCAATTTGATTTGTCCAATCAATATGGAGGTTAAAATCACCCATGATTATTGCTGTTCCTTTTTTATAAGCCCCCACTATTTCCTGGTTTATGCTCCAAACCAACAGAGTTGCTACTGTTAGGGGGCCTATAGATTACGCCCACCAGTGACTTTTTCCCCTTATTGTTCCTTATCTCCACCCAAACTGTTTCAACACCCTTATCATTTGAGCCAATATCGTTTCTTACTATTGCAGTGATTCCATCCTTTATCAATAGAGCTACCCCACCTCCTTTTCCTTTCTGTCTGTCCTTCCAGATTATCAAGTACCCCATAATATTTAATTCCCAGACCTGGTCACCTTGTAACCACATCTCTGTAATGGCTATCCCCTTTCTTAAACAATTCCTAACACAGATGAGACTGCAGACAGGGAGTAACAGTGACCTCAGTCTTTATTAAGACACTCCAGAGTGAGGAACAGGCCTTCGGGGCCGGCTTATATACAGTGCTCCCAAGGGATGCTGGGATCCCTTGGGACTTCAGCGGATGTGCTCCCTGGTTATGGAACATGGGAGTGCATGCTTTACAGATACACAACATCACTCCCCCGGAAAGTCAAAGTGAAAACTATTTACAAGGTGAGGCAGTCGGAAGTCTTTCTTTCCCTGGTGGACTGCCTCGGTACAAATGTCTGTTCTGGTGTGTTGATTCTGCCCTTGCTGGGCTGGCTTGTTGTTGGCCCTGCAGGGCTGCTAGCTGAGCCTGGCCTTGCTGGGCTGTTGGGCATGATGGGTTCGATTTCCTGGTCCGGGGTGGTGTCGTTGATCCTTTGGGTGTGTGTTGTGGGCTTGAAAAAGGTGGTGTCTGCTGTGGGTTGTTCAGGGCACTCTGTGAACCGCAGCCTCGTTTGGTCCAGGTGCTTTCTGCAAATTTCTCCATTGTCTAGCTTTACAACAAATACCCTACTCCCTTCTTTAGCTATCACCGTGCCCGCGATCCACTTGGGACCATGTCCATAGTTTAGCACATACATAGGGTCATTCAGATCAATTTCCCGTGACACAGTGGCTCGACCATCGTTTACATTTTGTTGCTGCCGCCTGCTCTCGACCTGATCATGCAAGTTGGGATGAACCAGCGAGAGTCTGGTTTTAAGTGTCCTTTTCATGGATAGCTCAGCCGGGGGCACCCCTGTGAGCGAGTGGGGTCTCGTGCGGTAGCTGAGCAGTACTCGGGACAGGCGGGTTTGGAGTGAGTTTTTTGTGACTCGTTTGAGGCCCTGTTTGATCGATTGTACTGCCCGCTCTGCCTGCCCATTGGAGGCTGCTTTAAAAGGGGCCGAGGTGACATGTTTGATCCCATTGCGGATCATGAATTCTTTAAATTCGGCACTGGTGAAACATGGCCCGTTGTCACTGACCAATATGTCAGGCAGGCCGTGGGAGGCAAACATGGCACTCAGGCTTTCAATGTGGCGGTGGCGGTGCTTCCCGACATTATTTCACATTCAATCCATTTTGAAAAGGCATCCACCACCACCAGGAACATTTTACCGAGAAACGGGCCCGCATAGTCGACATGGATCCTCGACCATGGTCTGGAGGGCCAGGACCACAAACTTAGTGGTACCTCTCTGGGCGCGTTACTCAGCTGAGCACACATGCTGCATTGCCGTACACAGGACTCGAAGTCAGATTCGATAACGGCCCACCACACGTGGGATCTGGCTATCGCTTTCATCATTACTATACCCGGGTGTGTGCTGTGAAGATCCAAGATGAACGTCTCCCTGCCCTTTTTGGGTAGCACTACGCGGTTACCCGACAACAGGCAGTCTGCCTGAATGGACAGCTCGTCCTTTCGCCGCTGGAACGGCTTGATTAGCTCTTGCAATTCAAGGGGGATGCTGGCCCAGCTCCCATGCAGTGCACAGTTTTTTACTAGGGACAGCAGAGGATCTTGGCTGGTCCAAGTCCAAATCTGGCGGGCTGTGACAGGTGATTTATCAGTTTCAAACGCTTCCATGACCATCAACACATCTGCGGGCTGCGCCACCATCAACAAGTTTGCAGGCTGCGCCATTTCCACCCCCATGGTGGGCAATGGTAGCCAACTGAGAGCATCTGCACATTTCTCGGTGCCTGGCCTGTGGCGGATGGTATAGTTATATGCTGATAGCATGAGTGCCCACCTTTGTTTGCGGGCTGAGGCATTAGTATTTATCCCCTTGTTTTCAGCGAACAGGGATATGAGGGGCTTGTGATTGGTTTCCAGCTCAAATTTGAGGCCAAACAGGTACTGATGCATTTTCTTTACCCCGAACACACACGCTAATGCCTCTTTCTCAATCATGCTGTAGGCCCTCTCGGCATTCGACAAGCTCCTGGAGGCATAAGCGACAGGTTGCAACTTCCCCGCAATGTTAGCTTGTTGTAATACACACCCGACTCCGTACGACAACACATCACATGCTAGCACAAGTCTTTTACACGGGTTATACAATACAAACAGCTTGTTGGAGCATAAAATGTTCCTGGCTTTCTCAAAAGCAATTACTTGTTATTTTTTCCCATACCTAGTTCTCACCTTTATGCAATAACACATGTAGGGACTCTAAGAGGGTGCTTAACCCCGGTAGGAAGTTACCAAAATAGTTGAGGAGTCCCAGGAACGACCGCAGCTCCGTGGCGTTCTGTGGCCTGGGCACGTTCCTGATAGCCTCTGTCTTGGCGTCTGTGGGCCGAATTCTGTCCGCTGCAATCTTTCTCCCTAAAAACTCCACTTCTGTTGCCATGAAGATACATTTCGACCTCTTCAGCCGCAGCCCTACGTGATCCAGTCGCTGGAGGACCTCCTCCAGGTTCTCTAGGTGCTCGACGGTGTCCCGACCCATGACCAATATGTCGTCCTGAAAAACCACTGTGCGTGGTAACGACTTGAGTAGGCTCTCCATGTTTCTCTGGAAGATCGCTGCAGCTGACCGAATTCCAAACGGGCATCTGTTGTAGATGAACAGTCCCTTATGCATGTTGATGCAGGTGAGGCCCTTCGAAGACTACTCCAGCTCCTGTGTCATGTAGGCCGAAGTCAGGTCGAGCTTGGTGAACGTCTTGCCTCCTGCCAGCGTCGCAAATAGGTCATCTGCCTTAGGTAGCGGGTATTGGTCCTGTCGAGAGAAACGATTCATAGTTACTTTATAATTGCCGCAAATCCTGACTGTGCCATCACTTTTGAGTACTGGAACAATCGGGTTGGCCAACTCGCTGAATTCCACTGGGGAGATGATGCCCTCGCGTTGCAGCCTGACCAGCTCGATTTCCACTCTCTCCCTCATCATGTGAGGTACCGCTCGCGCCTTGTGGTGAGTGGGGCGTGCCTCTGGGACCAAGTGGATCCGCACCTTTGGCCCGGAAAAGTTTCCAATGCCGGGCTCAAAAAGGGAAGGAAATTTGTTAAGAACCTGGGTACATGAGGCCTCATCGACATGTGATAGCACTTGGATGTCATCCCAGTTCCAGCAAATGTTAAGAACCTGGGTACATGAGGCCTCATCGACATGTGATAGCGCTCGGATGTCATCCCAGTTCCAGCGGATTTTGCCCAGCCAGCTCCTTCCAAGCAGTGTGGGGCCATCGCCCGGGACAATCCAGAGTGGCAGTTCATGCACTATGCCTTCATAGGTGACCTTGACCATGGCACTGCCCAGGACAGTAATGAGCTCTTTGGTGTCCATTCTCAGTTTCGTGTGGATGGGGCCCAGGGCTGGTCTGAGTGCCTTGTTGCACCACAGTCTCTCAAACATCTTTTTACTCATGATTGGCTAGCACCAGTGTCCAGTTCCATGGCTATGGGTAAGCCATTCAATTTTACATTTAGCATTATAGGTGGACATTTCGTCGAAAATGTGTGCACACCGTGTACTTCAGCATCTACCTCCTCTCGCTGAGGCTCGAAATTGCTTTGATCCACCATGGACCAATCTTCCTCTGCCACGTGGTGGTTAGCAGGTTTTGCAGAGCTTGCAGCTCATCTGCAAGCTCGTTGGAGGTGCCCCATTGTTCGACAGCTCTTGCATACCCTTTGAAGCGGCATGAATAGGCTGAATGGAAGCCTCCACAACGCCAACAAGGTGTGAGTTGCCTTGCATTCATTCTTTGTTGGGGACTCTGAGTCATCTGGGTCACCTGAGGACTGCTGGCAGTTGCAGACTCGTGGTTTCTGCCCTGTACATTTCTGCTCACAAACACAGTTCCAGTTAATTTATGAACATTGCTAGCACTTGTGTGCTGAGAGATTTGTTTGGTGTTATAACTGGTGGACATAAATGCCTGTGCTATCGCAATGGCCTTACTAAGGGTCGGTGTCTCTACAGTCAAAAGTTTTCGTAGGATGGTCTCGTGGCCAATGCCCAGTACAAAAAAGTTACTGAGCATCTGCTCCAGGTAGCCATCAAACTCACATTGTCCTGCAAGTAGCCTTAGCTCGGCGACGTAGCTCGCCACTTCCTGACCTTCAGATCGCTTGCACGTGTAGAACCGATACCTCGCCATCAGCACGCTCTCCCTCGGGTTAAGATGCTTCCGAACCAGTGTACACCGCTCCTCATACGACTTATCTGTGGGTTTCACCGGAGCCAGAAGATTCTTCATGTGGCTGCAGGTCGGTGCCCCGCAGACCGTGAGGCGTACCACTCTCCTTTTTGCAGCGCTTCCTTCTCCGTCCAGCTCGTTGGCTACAAAGTACTGGTCTAGCCGTTCGACATAGGCTTCCCAGTCCTCACTCTCCGAGAACTTCTCCAGGATGCCCACAGTTTGCTGCATCTTTGCGTTGGATTCGTATAGTCGTCGCTAGTTATTGTGTTCCTAACACAGATGAGACTGCACACAGGGAGTTTAAAGTAACAGTGACCTCAGTCTTTATTAAGACACTCCAGAGTGAGGAGCAGGCCTTAGGGGCCGGCTTATATACAGTGCCCCCAAGGGATGCTGGGATCCCTTGGGACGTCAGCGGATGCGCTCCATGGTGCCAGAACATGGGAGTGCATGCTTTACAGATACACAACACGGGGAAGTGGAGCAGAGTCCATGATCAGATCAGCCATGATCTTATTGAATGGCAGAGCAGGCTCGAGGGGCCGTATAGCCTACTCTTGTTCCTATTTCTTATATTCTTATGTTCTTATAACTAGAGGCCATCAAAATAAAAACTAAGAAATCAAATCGGGAATTCAGAGGAAACTTCTTCACCCAGAGAGTGGTGAGAATGTGAAACTCGCAATCGCTACTTGAGGCAAATAGCATCGATGCATTTAAGGGAAGGCTAGACATACATATAAGGGAGAAGGGAACCGAGGGTTATGCTGATAGAGTTAGATGAGGAAAGACAGGAGGAGGCAGTAGTGGAGCTTAAACGTTGGCATGGACTGCTTGGGCCAAATGTTTCTGTGCTGTATATCCTATGTAATTCTATGTAACTGTGAAGCTATCTTCACAGAGGAACCAGAACATTGGAGGCATCTCAAATTGATGTGCAGTGTAAATCAGATGCAAGGCTCCCTAGTCCGTACACATGTCCTATACACAGGAAATACAATTGCAGTTTCAAAATAACTCCATGCACCAACATTTCTAGATGGAAGGTAGCAGAGGTCTTTTGCACATTGTTGCGAAAACTTCTCACGTATATGCTCAAATATGTGGGTTTACTCTAAAAAGAAATAGGATAGCAGGACAAGTATTTCCGATTCCCAAATTTTACCCCTTCCTTCTACCCTGAAAGCAGTGGCTGCTGCTGGGATACAGTTCCACAAATGCTGGTCACCCTCCAGTACCTTGTGCAGGTGGTCATGTGTACCCCTTGATACTGAACCTTAATGGGATATTCAATCATGGGGAGCATCACAGCTGAATTTAATCATATTCTCACTTGACAGTTACATGTCCACGCTATCCACAATGGATAGCATTAAGGAGTAGTAACCCTGTCTGCTTTCCTGCTTCCTAGCCTACGTATGCTAAGGTGAAATGTGATGTCTATACTGTTATCATAACGGAGATTAACTAACAGCGTAAACTGGGGACGTTCCAATCTGTATGGTTGAGTTGCACACTGCCTTTACTAGCCAAGACCTTGGAAAATTATTGCTAATATATTCTTAAAAGTGACTGCAATAAGGCAAAAGCACTGACAAATAAATTGAGATGCCCCACAATTTAAAGTTGCAATGCTGCCACTCCTCTGGGGTTGCCAACTTTCGTTGGATGTATTCCTGGAGGTTTAAGCATGACCTCTTGCCTCCAAAAAGCCCCAGCCAGTCAAGCAACCTTCATCCCTTGCCTCCAATATTTTTATAATTAATAAACAAAAGTGTTCAAAGAAAATTAAAATGAAACTTTTTTTAAGGCCTCTGTGACTGTTGTCCCGGGTTACTTCAATTCCTGGAGACTCCAGGGCAATCCTGGAGAGTTGGCAACCCTGCACTCAGTTAGCTGACAACCACGACGTGCAAGGATTCTTCAGCGCAGTCAAGACCACCTACGGCCCAAGCACCCAAGGCCCTACCCCACTGCTGGCCAAGATGGTGAGGTACTCATCAAGGACAGAGAGGCAGACAGTGCCCATTGGAAGGAGCATTTTGAAGATTTCCTTAATCGAGACTCTGTCTTCGATGTGAGTGTCCTTGACTCCATCCCACAGCATGCTATCCGCCATCATCTCAGCACAACCCCAGCCTGGCACGAGGTAGCAAAGGCCATCCATCAGATGAAGAATAACAAGACAACAGGAGCAGATGGAATTCCCGCTGAAGCATTAAAGCATGGTGGAGAAGCACTTTTGGTGTGAATACATAACCTAATTTATCTTATCTGGAAGGAGGAGAGCATGCCAGGAGATCTCAGGGATGTCATAATTGAGACCATCTTCAAAAAAGGGGAAAAGTCCAACTGCGGTAACTACAGAGAAATCTCCCTGCTGTCACCCACTGGGAAAATCATTGCAAGAACCCTCTCCAATCGTCTTCTCCCTGTGGCTGAAGAGCTCCTCCCAGAGTCACAATGTGGATCCCGTCCACTAAGGACATGATCTTCACCATGCGACAACTACAAGAGAAATGCAGGGATCAGCACCAACCATTGTACATGGCCTTCTTTGACCTCACACAGGCCTTTGACACTGTCAACCGTGAGGGATTATGGAGCGTCCTCCTCCGTTTTGGCTGCACCCAAAAGTTTCTCACCATCCTCCGTCTGCTCCACGATGACATGCAAGCTGTGATCCTGACCAATGGATCCACTACAGATCCAATCTACGTCTGGACCGGGGTCAAGCAGGGCTGCGTAATCGCACCAATGCTCTTTTTGATCTTCCTTGCTGCAATGCTACATTTTACCCTGAACAAGCTCCCTGCTCGAGTGGAGCTATATTATAGAACAGATGGGAATCTGTTTAACCTCCGCTGCCTCCAGGCCAGATCCAAGGTTATCCCATCCTCTGTCATTGAACTACAGTTTGCAGAGGACACTGGGAGGCCAAACTCCAAGCCATCATCAACACCTTCACCGAGGCATACGAGAGCATGGGCCTGACGCTAAACATCTGTAAGACAAAGGTCCTTTACCAACCTGCCCCCGTCACACAGCACTGCACCCCCGGTTATCAAAATCCACGACGAGGCCTTGGACAACATGGACCATTTTCCATACCTCGGGAGCCTACTGTCAGCAAGAGCAAACATCGATGACGAGATTCAATATCGCCTTCAGTGCACCAGCGCAGCCTTCGGTAACCTGAGGAAGAGAGTGTTTGAAGACGAGGACCTCAAATCCGGCAACAAGCTCCTGGTCTACAGGGCAGTAGTGATACCCGCCCTCCCATATGGCTCAGAGACGTGGACTATATACAGTAGACACCTCAAAATGCTGGAGAAGTACCACTAGCACTGCCTCCGCAAGATCCTGCAATCCACTATGAGAATAGATGCACCAACGTCAGTGTTCTCACTCAGGCCAACATCCCCAGCATCGAAGCATTGACCACGCTTGATCAGCTCCGTTGGGCGACCCACATCATCTGCTTGCCCAACACAAGACTCCCAAAACAAGCGCTTTACATGGTGAGCCCCAGGTGGGCAGGGGAAACGCTTCAAGGACACCCTCAAAGCCTGCTTGACAAAGTGAAACATCCCCACGGACTCCTGGGAATCCCTGGCCCACAACCGGCCAAAGTGTAGGAAGAGCATCCGGTATGGCGCTAAGCATCTCGAGTCCCAAGAAGAAACCAAACGTGAACAGCGGAAGGAGCATGCATCAACTTAGACTCCCTGACTACCCTATCCTTCAACCACTGTCTGCCCCATCTGTGACAGAGACGGTAGGTCCTGCATTAGACTCCTCAGTCACCCGAGACCTCACTTTTAGAGTGGAAGCAAGTCATCCTCGACTCTGAGGGACTGCCTATGATGATGACGATGATGACTCCTCCCCCCACCAAAAGAAAGTGCACCTATAAAAAAATCTCTTTAATTGATATAGTTTCAAATTATGTTCCAATTTACCACAATGACACATAAGCACAATTGTCAAAGAAAATTCTTTAAAATACCAATTCCAAAATATGAAGTGTAACCCTGTCATCAACAGTCACCAGGAGCATAATTTTAATTCTGAAAAATGCCAGTTCCAGATAGAAACATAGAAAATAGGTGCAGGAGTAGGCCATTTGGCCCTTCTAGCCTGCACCGCCATTCAATGAGTTCATGGCTGAACATGCAACTTCAGTACCACATTCCTGCTTTCTCACCATACCCCTTGATCCCCCTAGTAGTAAGGACTACATCTAACTCCTTTTTGAATATATTTAGTGAATTGGCCTCAACAACTTTCTGTGGTAGAGAATTCCATAGGTTCACCACGCTCTGGGTGAAGAAGTTTCTCCTCATCTTGGTCCTAAATGGCTTACCCCTTATCCTTAGACTGTGACCCCTGGTTCTGGACTTCCCCAACATTGGGAACATTCTTCCTGCATCCAACCTGTCTAAACCCATCAGAATTTTAAACGTTTCTATGAGGTCCCCTCTCATTCTTCTGAACTCCAGTGAATACAAGCCCAGTTGATCCAGTCTTTCTTGATAGGTCAGTCCCGCCATCCCGGGAATCAGTCTGGTGAACCTTCGCTGCACTCCCTCAACAGCAAGAATGTCCTTCCTCAGGTTAGGAGACCAAAACTGTACACAATACTCCAGGTGTGGCCTCACCAAGGCCCTGTACAACTGTAGCAACACCTCCCTGCCCCTGTACTCAAATCCCCTTGCTATGAAGGCCAACATGCCATTTGCTTTCTTAACCGCCTGCTGTACCTGCATGCCAACCTTCAATGACTGATGTACCATAACACCCAGGTCTCGTTGCACCTCCCCTTTTCCTAATCTGTCACCATTCAGATAATAGTCTGTCTCTGTTTTTACCACCAAAGTGGATAACCTCACATTTATCCACATTATACTTCATCTGCCATGCATTTGCCCACTCACCTAACCTATCCAAGTCACTCTGCAGCCTCATAGCATCCTCCTCGCAGCTCACACTGCCACCTAACTTAGTGTCATCCGCAAATTTGGAGATACTACATTTAATCCCCTCGTCTAAATCATTAATATACAGTGTAAACAGCTGGGGCCCCAGCACAGAACCTTGTGGTACCCCACTAGTCACCGCCTACCATTCTGAAAAGTACCCATTTACTCCTACTCTTTGCTTCCTGTCTGACAACCAGTTCTCAATCCATGTCAGCACACTACCCCCAATCCCATGTGCTTTAACTTTGCACATTAATCTCTTGTGTGGGACCTTGTCGAAAGCCTTCGGAAAGTCCAAATATACCACATCAACTGGTTCTCCCTTGTCCACTTTACTGGAAACATCCTCAAAAAATTCAAGAAGATTTGTCAAGCATGATTTCCCTTTCACAAATCCATGCTGACTTGGACCTATCATGTCACCTCTTTCCAAATGCGCTGCTATGACATCCTTAATAATTGATTCCATCATCTTACCCACTACCGATGTCAGGCTGACCGGTCTATAATTCCCTGTTTTCTCTCTCCCTCCTTTTTTAAAAAGTGGTGTTACATTGGCTACCCTCCACTCGATAGGAACTGATCCAGAGTCACTGGAATGTTGGAAAATGACTGTCAATGCATCGGCTATTTCCAAGGCCACCTCCTTAAATACTCTGGGATGCAGTCCATCAGGCCCTGGGGATTTATCGGCCTTCAATCCCATCAATTTCCCCAACACAATTTCCCGACTAATAAGGATTTCCCTCAGTTCCTCCTCCTTACTAGACCCTCTGACGCCTTTCATATCCGGAAGGTTGTTAGTGTCCTCCTTAGTGAATACCGAACCAAAGTACTTGTTCAATTGGTCCGTCATTTCTTTGTTCCCCGTTATGACTTCCCCTGATTCTGACTGCAGGGGACCTACATTTGTCTTTACTAACCTTTTTCTCTTTACATATCTATAGAAACTTTTGCAATCCGTCTTAATGTTCCCTGCAAGCTTCTTCTCGTACTCCATTTTCCCTGCCCTAATCAAACCTTTTGTCCTCCTCTGCTGAGTTCTAAATTCCTCCCAGTCTCCGGGTTTGCTGCTATTTCTGGCTAATTTGTATGCCACTTCCTTGGCTTTAATACTATCCCTGATTTCCCTTGATAGCCACGGTTGAGCCACCTTCCCTTTTTTATTTTTACGCCAGACAGGAATATACAATTGTTGTAGTTCATCCATGCGGTCTCTAAATGTCTGCCATTGCCCATCCACAGTCAACCCCTTAAGTATCATTCGCCAATCAATCCCAGCCAATTCACGCCTCATACCTTCAAAGTTACCCTTCTTTAAGTTCTGGACCATGGTCTCTGAATTAGCTGTTTCATTGTCCATCCTAATGCAGAATTCCACCATATTATGGTTACTCTTCCCCAAGGGGCCTTGCACAACGAGATTGTTAATTAATCCTCTCTCATTACACAACACCCAGTCTAAGATGGCCTCCCCCCTAGTTGGTTCCTCGACATATTGGTCTAGAAAACCATCCCTTATGCACTCCAGGAAATCCTCCTCCAGCGTATTGCTTCCAGTTGGGTTAGCCCAATCTATGTGCATATTAAAGTCACCCATTATAACTGCTGCACCCTTATTGCATGCACCCCTAATTTCCTGTTTGATGCCCTCCCCAACATCACTACTACTGTTTGGAGGTCTGTACACAACGCCCACTAACGTTTTTTGCCCTTTGGTGTTCTGCAGCTCTACCCATATAAATTACACATCATCCTTCCTAACTATTGCATTAATCTCCTCTTTAACCAGCAATGCTACCCCACCTCCTTTTCCTTTTATTCTATCCTTCCTGAATGTTGAATACCCCTGGATGTTGAGTTCCCAGCCCTGATCATCCTGGAGCCACGTCTCCGTAATCCCAATCACATCATATTTGTTAACATCTATTTGCACAGTTAATTCATCCACCTTATTACGGATACTCCTTGCATTAAGACACAAAGCCTTCAGGCTTGTTTTTTTTAACACCCTTTGTCCTTTTAGAATTTTGCTGTACAGTTGCCCTTTTTGTTCTTTGTCTTTGGTTTTTCTGCCCTCCATTTTTCCTCATCTCCTTTCTATCTTTTGCTTTTGTCTCCTTTTTGTTTCCCTCTGTCTCCCTGCATTGGTTCCCATCCCCCTGCCATATTAGTTTAACTCCTCCCCAACAGCACGAGCAAACACTCCCCCGAGGACATTGGTTCCGGTCCTGCCCAGGTGCAGACCGTCCGGTTTGTACTGGTCCCACCTCCCCCAGAACCGGTTCCAATGCCCCAGGAATTTGAATCCCTCCCTGCTGCACCACTGCTGAAGCCACGTATTCATCTGCGCTATCCTGTGATTCCTACTCTGACTAACAAAACTAGCTTTTTTAAATTCCAGATTTAGTTAATTTACTGAATTTAAATTCCTCAGCTGTCGTGGTGGGATTTGAAATCATGTCTCCAGATTATTAGTCCTGGCCTCTGGATTACTGGGTCCAGTAACATAACCACTACGCTATTGTACCTCTATATAGTAGAGAATATATCAGTGAAATGACACGTCCAAATCTTCCAACTCTTCCTCACTTCAGAACAATCATCCTCTTTCTTTCAGTATACATACACTTCTCTCATTGCAATCCACTGCTAATTCAGTCACCTTTTGTGCAAACAATTTATTCAGTAATTTGGAATGAGCATATTAGCTCAGTAAAGTTAGAATTTAGCGCTTAGAAATTGAATTATCAGATCATTTGAATGAAGCAACTTTGAAAAGGGGTAGACTCTCCTTAGTTTACTGGTGTACTTTTACCAATTAGAATAAATGAAGGAAATGTGACAACCTAAAGCTTCTCGGGTCCTTCAACAACCTTTGAATCCGAGGGTAATTTACAGCTCAGCACTTTGCTAATTCTTCACACTCATAACATTTTGGAACATTAGCACATAAGAAATAGGAGCAGGAGTCGGCCATTCGGCTCCTTGAGCCTGCTCCGCCATTCAATAAGATCACGGCTGATCATCGACCTCAACTCCACTTTCCTGCACTATCCACATATCCCTTGAATCCCTTAATATTCAAAAATCTATCAATCTTTGTCTAGAATATACTCAACGACTGACCATCCACAGCCCTCTGGGGTAGAGAATTCCAAAGATTCACCATCCTCTGAGTAAAGAAATTTCTCCTCATCTCAGTCCTAAATGACCGACCCCTTATTCTGAGACTGTGACCCTTGGTTCTAGACTCCCCAGCCAGGGGAAACATCCTCCCTGCATCTACCCTGTCAAGTCCTGTAAGAATGTTGTATGTTTCAATGAGATCACTTCTCATTCTTCTAAACTCTGGAGAATAAAGGCCTCGTCTACTCAATCTCTCCTCATAGGACAATCCCCTCATCTCAGGAATCAGTCTGGTGAACCTTTGTTGTGCTCCCTCTATGGCAAGTATATCCTTCCTTCGGTAAGGAGACCAAAACTGTACACAATACTCCAGGTGTGGTCTCACAAGGGCCCGATATACCTGTAGTAAGATGTCTTTACTCTTATACACAAATCCTCATGTACATACTATTTGCTTTAATTGCTTGTGTAACTGCATGTTAACTTTCAGTGATTCCTGTACAAGGACACCTGGATCCTTCTGAACACCAACATTTCCCAATCTCTGGAAGGATTGCATGACCATGAGGGAGAAAGGATGAGTTGTCATCATTTTTGCTTTACTGTTTTCAAGCTGCGTGAGGGCGGGGTTTATATAGCACTATTCACTGACAATGCAAAACATAGAATAAAAAAGGCAAGTGTAAAATTTTGCTAAAGTAAGGAGCATCAATGCACCACAGGCCAGACAGTCCCTGGAAGAGGGGGAATATACAAATCGGGACAAAATTAACTCACGAAAATTTGGGCAAAATTAAGAGAGATGCGGAGTGTGATGAGGAGCAGCAGTTGAGATTAAACTGAAGTAACAGTGGCCATATACAGTAAGACAGTAGATGTGAGAGAGAACCTGATGCCCAGATGACATCAGGCGTTCCTACCAAAGTTTGAGTCTTAGGTCTGAACCCTAAGCCCACCACAGTCAGTTGGCCATCATACCTGAGGTACGCAGATTGAGAAGTTCGGCTCTCGGATATCCAATAAGGTCTTCAGATACTCTTGGAGCATGATACTATACAGTTGGGACAACCAGTTATCTTGTCTTGATATCTTAAAGAAGGTTCTTGTCAATATTTTGTCAAAATAAAATAGGTTCTAAAAACACCACGTACAAAATCAGTTCCAGTCACCACTTACATGAAGAATCCTACAAGCAGTAGCCTACCCCATCCAAAAAAGAGACAATTTCACACACCATTCAGACTTCATCTATAAAGAACAGACACAGCTGGAGATCATCTTTGTCAAACGTCTAGCCAGAGATGTCCTCAACAACTTTGTTTAATAATGGTGACCAAGCTATAAAAATTGAATTGATTTGTAACTCGATTCCTCACAATGAAACTTCAGGTTTTCTGCTCACATCACTAGTTTCTGTCTTTTATCCATATTGAGTTCAAAGCAATGTGTTGAAAATCATTTTAATTACATGTACCTGTGCACAGGAAGTCTGGTACACGTCAATTACCACAAACAGGAAACACAAACAGTGGGAGCAGGTAATGTGGTTGAGGACACATATTCATTCAAAACAGAATCCATTTTTTTGCAGCTGACACACATTGATGTAAGGTTTCATTTATCTTATCTCTTCAATCAGTTATCACTAAAAGACATGCACCCCAGTCTGCTGAAGATCTGTTGAATTAGCTTGCATGAATTCCTGTTTCATGCAAACACAGCTTCTACAGGAAGAGGGAGATGTAATGCTGCTGTCTGGAAGCAGTTATTACCTCCACTAGTGCACACATTGCAAAGAACTGGCAGGTCTTCAAAGGTGTTTGTCATACAGAACCTCCTGACTGGTCCAGATACCTGTAATGCATTTTTACAAGTTTTCAGGTGCTCCAGTGACACTGAAAGATGACCAGAGTGCCCAATTGTATCTCTCTTTAATAAGGTTACTGAGTTACAGAATGGTTGAGGGGACATTTCAATCCATAACCATTGTCACCTGTCAGCTAGTTCTGCCTTAAAGTATTGGGAGTCAGGCCAACTGTTGTTGGAACTGTGTTAGGATCTCAGGGAATGAACATACACGAATGAATATATTATCTGATGCTATGTTAAATATATGTTCCATTTGTTCTTAAAAGTATAGAACCATAGAATGGTTACAGCACAAAAGGAGGCCATTTGGCCCGTCGAGCCTGTGCCGGCTCTCTGCATGAATGGCACTAATGTTCCCTCTAATTTTTGTTTGGGTTCCCGGTCCCTTTAAATTTACTGCATGGCCGTGCATGCACGGTATCTCTTCTATATCAGGAGCTGGTGAGCGGCCTGTGTGGGAACTCGCGAGTGGTGTGCTGCCGTGAACCATAGGGGGAACATTACATGGCACACGTTACTTTGAAAGTTCCAATAGAAAACGCTCTCATCAGGAAGGTCTTCCACTCCCTGCATGTACAAATTGTGTGCGACAACATGCAAGGGGTCCTACAACGAGATATGTTGGAAATTGTCGCAGTATTTCAAAATTTGTCTCTCCCTGACATCTTCAAGGAAGAAAATTAGTCAAAGTCTAATGAGTCAGGTGGTTCTGGGTTAAAGTCCCACTCCAGGGACTTGAGCACAAAAATCTAGGCTGACACTCCAGTGCAGTGCTGAGGGAGCGCTGCACTGTTGGAGGTTCCGTCTTTTGGATGAGCTGTTAAACCGAGGCCCCGCCTGCTCTCTCAGGTGGGCATAAAAGATCCCATGGCACTATTTCAAAGAAGAGCAGAAGAGTTATTCCCAATGTTCTGGCCGATTTTTATCCCTCAAGCAACATAACAAAAAACAGATTATCTGGTCATTATCACATCGCTGTTTGCGGGAGCTTGCTGTACATACATTGGTTGTCACTAAATATATTCAAAAAGGAGTTAGATGAGGTCCTTACTACTGGGGGGATCAAGGGGTATGGCGAGAAAGCAGGAATGGGGTACTGAAGTTGAATGTTCAGCCATGAACTCATTGAATGGCGGTGCAGGCTAGAAAGGCCGAATGGCCTACTCCTGCACCTATTTTCTATGTTTCTATGTTTCTATGTCACCTTTCCTACATTACAACAATGACTATACTTCAAAAAGTACTTCATTGGCTCTAAAAGCACTTTGGTACATAAAGGCTCTATATAAATGCAAGTCTTTTTTTATCTTTTTAAAATTCAGTCAGTGGATGGTTTATGGGTGAGACAGCTCGCTACATCTTGTTCCTGGGGAGCCTGATGTCACCTCCAACATTCATTCTACTGGTCTGGTGACTTCAGGGGGACAGCCAACGGGCTGGCATGTGCTACTGGCCTTACAGCTGGCAGTATCAGGCTCGTCAACTGTAGCTGTCCCCATTTCAATGAGCCATGGATCTGTGACCCCACTGATCGGAGGACGGGGGTCTGGCTGATTTCATGGAAGGTTATCGGATCCTGAAATCCTTGAGAAACAACAGCGTACATCGCAGTCGCCATGGTCTGAAAGCCAATAATCAGAGTGTTCAGTTCTCTCCACTATTACCACCAAAGCTGCAGTCTGTGCTTCCATGGAGATGGAGGCTCCAACTACACCCTGGCCACTTCTTAGGTAGGTGTCTGTAGTGGATTCCGATGAACATATGAACAATGATGGACAGGCAAAGGCCCTCTGGTCGATCGAACCTGTCCCACACAATTGCGGCACCTTATGTATCCCAATATTTACGCTCCACCCAACCGAAAACCATGTGATCTCCTGGGAGAGGCAGAAAAAAACAGAAATAAAACCCAGGCACATTTGGGAAAAAATCTGGGAAATTCCTCTCCAACTCATCTGGACAATCGAAATTAGTCCAGAAGATTACTCTGGCTGTTTTACTCCCTGCTGTACCTACCTTCCCCACCCCATCCAGAAACAGATCCAGCTCTCACTTGAAGTAATTCAGCAAATCAGCATCCACTGCACGAGACAGCAGCTTGTTCCAGAGGTCCACTATTCTCTGGGAAAAGATCCACCTCCTGACATCTAACCTAGATCTGGCCTCATACAACTTAAATTTGGGATACGGTAGCATAGTGGTTATTTTACTGGGCTAGTAATCCAGAAGCCTAGATGGAGATCTGAGTTCAAATCCCATCAAGGCAGCTGGGAAATTTAAATTCAGTAACTTAAATAAATCTGGAATAAAAAGCTAGTATCAGTAATGGTGACCATGCAGCTACTGGATTGTCATTAAAAATCCAACTGGTTCACTAATGTCCTTTGGGGAAGGAAACCTACCTTTTTTCTGTTTTTTTCTGCCTCTCCCAGGAGGTCTGGCCTATATGTGACTCCAGACCCACAGCAATGTGGTTGACTCTTAACTGCCCTCTGAAATGGCCTAGCAAGCCACTCAGTTGTACAAAACTGCTGCGAAAAGATCAGCACCATGGGAGTACCTTCACCACAAGGACTGCAGCGGTTCAAGGAGGCGCCACCATCTTCTCAAAGGCAATTAGAGATGGGCAATAAATGCCGGCATTACTAGCGATGCCCACATCCCATGAATAAAAATAAACAAATAAAATTGTGACCCCCTGGTCCTCCCTAACCTATTTAATTGAAACAATCTTTCAGCTGGAACACAATCTATTCTCTACGTTATCTTATAAACCTCAATCAGATCACCTCTAAGTCTACGCTTCTCTAAGGTGCAGAGTTCCAACTCTTTTCGCTTATCTTGATAACTAAACGATGAAGCTGCCAAATGCTCCATTGATGCCTGCAACATTACCACAAATGAGAGCTGTACACTCAAGAGCCACACCTGTTAGTTATCCCATATCCTCGGACGCCGATCTCAAAGCCTGCACATAGGTACGATGTTCCCCGAATATCTTTATTTTCAGATGAGTACCCATAAGTTCTGGCTTTCATGACTCAGAAGCCAAGGGCAGTGGGGACACTCCATCCGACCTCAAGAACCGTGGGCTTGGGAAGAAAGAACTGGCCAGGGTTTCCTTCTTCTGACACAAAAGCAAAATACTGCTGTTGAAATCTGAAATAAAAGCAGAGAATGCTGGAAATCTCAGCAGGTCAGGCAGCATCTGTGGAGAGAAACAGAGTTAACGTTTCAGGTCTGTGACCCTTCGCAGCAATTAAGGAAGTGCAGGGGCACTGAAAAGGGGAGGAGAGGAAAGAACAAGAGGGAAGGTCTGTGATAGGGTGGAAGGCAGGAGAGATTTAAAAGACAAAAGGGATGATAGGCAAAAATGAGATGGTACTAGTACAAGTTAACTAACAAAAAATGAGTCTAGATGGGGTATGAATGGCGGAATCATCACCAGCGGCCATGGGAAAATGAAAAAAAGGGGGGATTGTAAAAAAAAGGAAAGGAAAAAAAAATGGGCAGAGGTTATGGCCTGAAATTATATAATTTGATGTTGAGTCCAGAAGGCTGTAAAATGCCTCAACGAAAGATGGGGTGCTGTTACTCGAGCCTGCGTTGAGCTTCATTGGAACAGTGTCCGAGGCCGAGGACGGAGAGGTCAGGGTGAGAGTGGAGTGGGGAATTAAAGTGACAGGCGACCGGAAGCTCGGGGTCATGCTTACAGATTGAACGGAGGTGTTCCGCAAAGCGGTCACTCAATCTACGCTTGGTCTCCCCAGTGTAGAGGAGACCACATCATGAGCAGTGAATACTGTATACTAAATTGAAAGAAGTCCAAGTAAATCGCTGTTTCACCTGGAAGGAGTGTTTGGGGCTCTGGACAGTGGGAAGGGAGGAGGTAAAAGGGCAGGTGTTGTATCTCCTGTGCTTGCATGGGAAGGTGCCGTGGGAAGGTGAGGGGGTGCTAGGGGTGGTTGCAGAGTGGACCAGGGTGTCGCGGAGGGAGCGGTCCCTTCGCAATGCTGAGAGAGGGGAGGGAAAGATGTGATTGGTGGTGGGATCACACTGGAGGTGGCGGAAATGGCGGAGGATGATCCGTTGAATGTGGAGGCTGGTGGGTGAAAGATGAGGACAAGGGGAACCCTGTCATGGTTCTGAGAGGGAGGGGAAGGGGTGAGAGCAGAGGTGCGGGAAATAGCAGACATGGTGGAGGGTCCTGTTAACCATGGCGGAGGGGAATCTCCCTTCTTCTGACTGCTGTCCAGTGACTCCTGTTGGAAGTGCATCTATGTGGATACGGGGTGATTACAAGAATGTCTTGAAGCTCCCCACAGTTTAAAAAAAATGATTCCCAATACTCAAGGCTTACACATAAATAGAGGCCATTTAGGCAAGGTATGGGCGGTGGGGGGCGGGGGGCGGGGCGGGGGGAGAAGCGCAACTGTGATACCATTCCCCAGCAAGGAGTCAAACTTTTCAGGAGAGAATTAAGAAAATTGAAGAGAGGGAAAAAACACAATTGTTTAATCCTCGAAACACATGTCGTGAAGAAAGCACACGCAAAGTCATTCAACTGATGTAATTAAATGCAAATTCTCTTAGCAATTGAAAAATGTACTCAAACATTGTATTAACAGTTGCAGAAACGTTCTACTGCTAAAATCTTCATCAGTGAAATATATCAAATGATTTAAAGTACAGACAGCAGTAAAGTTGACAGTGTAGGACTAATGGAAGGAAGACTTGTGTAGCTGAAAAAGCCAGAAGAGTTGTGAAACTCCGAAGCATGTTGCACTGCCCTTTCCTGTTGTGTCCTTTGTTGCTCTTTCACTGCCTCTGCAGATCTCATGTGGATCTTGCTCTCACTCCGTCACATGGCATTGTCCTTTCCCATTGACCTTCAGTGTTTCCTCAGCTCTGTTGCTATCTGTGTGCTGCATTATTTTGTTCATTCCTGTCTCTCAGTCCCATTCACACCGGGTTCCTCCCTCATTTCCATATTTCACTTATTTTAAAAAAAATGAAAATATCACAACACAAAAGCCAAATACTGCGGATGCTGGGAATCTGGACCAAAATGCTGGAAATCTCAGCGTGTCAGGCAGCATCTGTGGAGAGAAAAACAGAGTTAGAAACATCACACTTCACATCAGCAAAAAAAAAACCCACGTATCAAACAACCCATTTATCGCGGATAAATTCTGCCGAGCAACATAAAACCATACATGGGAATTAGTTGCCTGTTGGATGTTAGAGAAGCTCTGAAAGTCAAGCCCCCAAGTAAATTCCTACCGTGTCCTTTTCTGCACTCGTGAAGAAAACGTCAACAATAATGCTATTTGTCTGAAAGCCCAACCCACTCTCTTCTTGTTCAAATGTTGTAAAAGTTCAAGAGTACAGTCGTTTCACAGCTGCAACCTTGAGGGGAAAAATATCAGGAGTATCCAAGGCCAGTTAACGTGCTACTCCGTGTAGCAGCTATTGATGAGAGGAAAGCGCATCTCAGAACATGAAAGACATTTCTTGACTGTACTTTCATTACATTTGATCGTAGCTTTTGCTTTACTTCAGCCTTTGTTTTCTTTCACCTCCGTTCCCCCTTGTCTCTTCTGTCCTTGCAGCTGTTTGCAGCACATACGCCATGGCAACCGCCTTTGGTCAGTGCGAGAGTTTGAAATTCTCCAGCTCTGCAGCGTCTTCCTCGCTGACCAGCAGTGATTTACAAGCTGCAAACTGCACCTTAAAAAATCCCTGTGCTAAATGTTTATAATTCTGGCACGCACCCAAAGTTACAACATTTGGACACCCTGAAGAACTGTCTGTTCTTCAGACTAAGGTATCTATTTCCATTTTTAAGATAGTATCTTCTCTCCATTCTTGTTAATTACTTTTTAACAAATAATTTCAAGCTTGTCTATTTATAAGTAACTTCTGAGAAAGTCACACATATTACTGCAGAAAATATTTTATTATAAAACAAATACTGGCCATAAATACAAGATAGTTAGAAATTTATATAGCGCCTTTCACAAGCACCAGACGTCTCAAAGCGCTTTACAGCCAATGAAGTACTTTTGGAGTATAGTCACTGTTGTAATGTCGGAAACGCGGCAGCCAATTTGTTCACAACAAGCTTCCACAAACAGCAATGTGATAATGGCCAGATAATCTGTTTTTTGTTATGTGGATGAGGAATAAATATTGGTCCGTACACCGAGGATAGCTCCCATGCTCTTCTTCCAAGTAGTGCCATACGATCTTTTTTGTCTACTATAGAGAGCAGAGGGCCTCGGTTTAACATCTTATCTGAAAGACAACACCTCCAACAGCGCAGGGCTCCCTCAGCACTGCAGTGTCAGCCTAGATTTATGTGCTCAATCCCTGGAGTGGTACTTGAACCCACAACCTTCTGACTCAGAGGTGAGAGTGCTATCCACTGAGCCACAGCTGACACTAACAAATAAGTTATTAATAAATCCATTGGGGAAATGAGGTGAAATTTCGCTACCACAGAAAGTGGTTGAGGCAAATGGCTTAGATGCTTTCAAAAGGAAGCTGGATGAGTACACGAGAGGAAAGGGAATAGACAGATATGCTGAAAGGCTGAGATGAGGCAGATGGAATGGAAGGAGACTCATGTGGAGTATAAACACCAGCATGGCCTCAGTGGGCCGAATGGCCTGTTTATGTGTACTGCAGTATATTCTATGTAATTCTATGTGGAAATTAGCAGAGAATCACATCGTGAGAAATTTCCATAAAATGATTAGCCTGATGTGATTTTTTTTAATAACAAGAACAGTTTTGAAAGGTGTTCTGTCCTGTCTGTATGTGTCCCTCAGCGGCTGAGACAGGCTTCAGGTAAAGTCCGAAGTGGGCAGTTCAGATGGTGAACGCCTGATTAGGCCTCGGAGTCTCCATCAATGCGGAAAGGAAAAAATGGTGGCTTTCAGCAGGAGGCCAACTTGTTAATTAACTTGTTTTTGATTAAGATGTTTTTTTACAAAGTACTTATTTGGGTTAGTGGGTAAACTGTACTACGCTGCACGATGCGAAGCTACAGATGTAAAAGGTACGACATTCCCAGTCTGTGCTGAGTTAGCTGATTTTAGTTGGGACACTACAATTTGCTTCAGCAGCCCTGGGCTAAGGAGGGTATGTGTGGGGGGTAGACAATTCAGCTCCCTCTAATTTTTTGGGGGGCCACTTGGCCCTTCAACGGGTTGCGCGGCCTATTTAAAATTCTACGCATGAACGGTTTTTCTCTTTAAAAGCTGGCAGGCTGGCTGGGTGGGACCTCCAGAGTGCTGTGCGGCTGCGCAGTTTAAAAGGAACATTGGTTCACCTGTTCAGTGATCCTTGCTGGGAAGTAGAATAGAGAAGTTACAGCACAGGAGGAGGCCATTTGACTCAATGTGCCCATGCCAGTACTGTCTCTTCAGCTGGAGCAGTCTACCCTGATCCCATTTCCCTGCCCTGTGTAAGGACAAGATCAGGCCCAGTTGTCAAATAGTCTGCCAACACTTACTGTCAATGTTCACGCATGAAGAATGGGCACTGGGGTTAGCAACTAGAGGGCTCGAAATCCCAGCAATAGTCAGTGCTTATAGGAGAGAAGATGAGAACATCCTTCAAAAAACAAGAGCTATGCTTGAGAAAATTGAGAAAATTAGTGGGACATTGGTTCCTTTAAGAAGTACTTCAGCTGGAACCTTCATCAAATTCTTGTATGACATTTGCAGGCCCAACTCCTCGTCTTAATTTCATCAGCTTCTATTATTTTGGTAAAAGGAGGCATCTTAGAATTAGATTCAGTAATGGGAACATCAAAGCCATTTCCCCTTAGAACTGAAGAAAGAAATCCCTTAGAACTGAAGAAAGAAATCCTTCCTGCAGTGCTAGAATAACAGCATGTACATTAACAAAACACAATATTTTAATTTCACTGCTGTGTGAGAACTACAAACAAGCCCATAAAAAAGGCCCAAGCAACAAGGGTTGTTTTTGCATTGAACTATTTGAAAAATGGAGAGGATTGGAAAGATAGAACCACAGCCCATTCAGATGATCATGCCATAAATAATGTGTACCTCCAAAACACACCTGAAAGACTAAAGAAATACAGATCTTAGTTAACTTGTGAGGTACCTGAGATCTTGTTGAATAAACCATCAGGCATAAAATCTTTGAACGCTAGATTGCAGCTAAAGTTGGGTGAGTTTCAATACATTAGGGATAGCTACTTGTCTCTCTATTGATGTGTGTGTATGGAGAGGGGGACAGGGAGGGGGGAGAGGGAAAAGGGTCTACCAAGGTTTATTGTTTCAGAACAAGACCATGGGTTTAGATTTTCTGCAAATTCATAGTTAATAGGTGGCAAATATAACCCCATTTTCCTGCTTCTCCCTGGGAGGCGGTTGGACATTATAACACTGTGACCTGTCCTGACATTGTGACTAGAAGCCCCCAGGCCCTCAGTGGGGCCCCAATTTAAACACTGCTTGCAAGAAAGCTGTCAGTAGCTGGTATTTATAATCACTGTCACGTCTAGCTCTTCCACGGGTACTAACATAAATATTGGATAGAGGTGTTGCTTTCGCCAAAATGTTTACATTTGGAGATATCTTGAAGCGACTTTTAGATTCTATATTGCCAAAAGATGAACTCAAACCTATGTTGACATCAGTGCTCAGGCTATGTTGTGAAATGGAAACATTGCTGATGGGGGAGCGGTAAGGAAGTGGACGACTGAGATAATAATCAGTTGGGGTGGTCAAGATGGAAATCCTGCTGGGTGAGGAAGAGGGGCAAGGTTGCCTTATGGAGAAAATATATTTCAAGTCATTTAAGATAGAAAGAAGGAAAATAATTGCTAAACTAGACAAACTTAGAGAGGATAAAATGCCATATCCAGATGGATTGCATCTGTGCATATTAAAATAAACTAAGGAAGAGATAGCAGAGGCACTATTATAGAAATATAAATATTCATTAGGAATGGAATAGTGTCCGAGAACTGGCAGGCAGCTAATGTTATTCTTATAGTTAAAAAGCGAGATAGAACAGGCCCAGAGAACTATAAACCAGTTATCAATGTCAGTGGTAGGAAAGATAATGGAATCTTTACTCAAAGATATAATAGAAAAACATCTAGAAATTAAAAATAACAAAGAATAGTCAGCATGGGATTCTTTGAAGAAGTAATGGAAAGAGTAGATAAGGGTAATGCAGTCGATGTAATATACTTGGATTTTCAAAATGCCTTTGATAAAGTAGCCTCATGACTAAGGTCGGGGCATGTGGAGTCAGGGGGCAAGTCACAGAATGGATGGCAAACTGGCTACAAAAAAAAGCAGAGAGTGGGGGTTAAGGGAAGTTACTCAGACTGGCAGTAGTTGGGAAGTAGACGTTAACACTTGCAGAATGGACTTGTAATTGGCAAATTAACTTCAATACAGATAAGTGTGAGGTGGTGCATTTGGTAAGAGGAATAAGGCCACTTACTCCTTGGAAAATTAGTCTAAGTAAGATGGAGGAGCAAAAGGGATCTAGGGATTCACAAATCATTAAAAGTAGCAATGCAGGTTGACAAATGCAAACAAAGCACTGGGGTTCATCTCGAGAGGAATAAAATTGAAAAGCAGAGAAGATATGTTCAACTTCTCATCATCATCAAAACGAGGCTGTCTTGCTTCCACACCAAAAAACTTATATAGAACCTTGGCTGTACCGAGTTCTGGTCTACATATTATAAAACGGATATAGAGGCACTGGAGAAGGTGCAAAAATGATTTACAAGGATGATACCAGAACTGAAAGGTTATAAGTATAAGGAGAGAATGAATAGGCTGGGGCTCTTTTCTCTAGAAGAGAAAAGGCTGAGAGATGACCTGATAGAGGTCTTTCAAATTAGAGGACGCGGATGGACCCACACAACCCTGGTAGGACAGATCACCCTGCTCCAGCTCCGAGGTACTAAAGTCACCTGTAACAGTCATGCTCCTGATCCAACTGAGATTGGCTAATGCATTGAAGATCAGAGATTGGACCTTGGGATCTGCCTGGGGGCGTACTGTAGATCAAGCGGCCATCTTAAATTTTGGAAAATAATACCCATCACGCACAAGTTCATTTTACTATTCGGAGAATTCGGGAATTGCGAGGAGGAATAACCAACAGTTTATAGAGATTTAATTTGTTTATCCTTATTTTTACAGGAAAGAATACACACTGTAGCTATCATTCAGTTGCAGTTCTGCCGACCTGATCTTTCATTCTAACATAAATTCACAGTGACTCCTCCATATAGCGTACCCAGTGGGTACTTTTTTAACTTCTCAAGAAATGGGCAGTGCTGACTATGGTTGCTTTTCTTGTTCATTCCTGCTTCCCCCGAGAAGGTGGTGCTGGGCTTTTTTTCTCGAGCTGTTATGCTTGTAGAAATGATGTTCCCACAATGGTATTCAGCAGGAAATGCCAGGATTTTGACCCAGCAACAATGAAGGAATGTCCAATTTGCACAGAGTGTGGGTTGAGAAGGAATTTGGAGGTGATGGTATTCGCATGACGTTACAGCACTTATTCCTGCTTCAGCCTTATGTAATATAATTTATAAGGTAGCATCTCACTTAGATGTAAAGAGTCAAATGTCTTTCCACCTCTCTCTTTTCACTTGACTCACAATTAAAAGTATAGAATGGTTAAAAATAACTCACAGAATGCTAAGTGATGACCTCATAAATCAAATGTTTGCTCTTACAGTTGAAAATGTCATTTTAATCTAATATTTTAGCAAATTTATGAAAATCCTTGAACTCCACAAGTTGATCAGAGTTTTCCTCTCTTATTAAGCTGCATCAGCCGGGCCATTTGTTTTACACCACGGATTTACCAGTATGGAATTCGGTGGCGATGGCGACATTAGTTCAGCTTAGGGTAGAATTTGTGAGACGTTGATGGCTCCCTGAGTTCTGTACTGTCTGTTCCACTGGGACTGGGCATGTCCTGGTCTTGGTGCTGGCTACATCTAACTATGTACGAGTAGCAATAGACTGGATGTTAGGCAGTTCTTCTTGTGAGCCTCTGGAATGCATTGCCGGCTGGTGTGGTGAGTGTTTATACTCTGTATGCCTTCAAGAGGGAACTGGACTGGTTTCTGACTGGGGCAGAGATTGCTTCATATAGAAGGAAATGTCTTTATAGATAACATTTGGTCCATGTGATTTCCTGGGCTGGTTTTGATCTCTTGAGGGGGCAGGTAGTCGGAGAGGAATTTTCCAGGGTATTTTTTCCCTCATTGGCCCTGGGTTGCTTCTCTCTTTTTTTGCCTCTCTCAGGAAATTACATGGTTGCGGGAGTGGGTGCGAGGGAAGAAGTGTTTAGTCATGATGGTCTGGCCATCATCGTGTGGGGCAGACTTGATGGACCAGCTGGTCTTTCCCTACCTGTAAATTCCATGTGTTCGTAGAATACTGCAGTCTTTTAAGCACAGACAAGTACCGATAAGCCCAAGGCTTGCACTCTGTTCAGGCATCAGGTTGGCGGAAGTATCAAATTCCAAGCTGTTAAGAGATTGGCCAGTTCCCTAGTTCTTTGCATAAATTGACTTTCTTCGCCCCAGGCTTTCAAAGGGTTTTGTCAACAAAATCAAGGATTTATGCAGTAGAATATAAATGCTAACAGTGTGGAAAATTATTTCACAATGTTAAAGTGCACAGAGTGTTAAAGTCAGCCTGTGCGCTGCCAAGAATTACTGTGCAACCTGGAGGTTTTTTTTAATTTCTACAGGTTAAGTGCTAAGCCTTTGGAAAAGCTAAGGTTAATTCAAACTCCAGACAATAGGACATTGTGCTCCCTTTAAATAGATAAAAGCAGTGGCATGCAGCCCAGGAAGTAATCTAGAAGCCACTTCCTCGTCTAAAGTGAGCTCTCATAAGAATCTTGGCATTGAGTGGTTCAGAATGCTGAGATAGAGAGGCACTTTAACCGTAGGCCGGTGCTGTGATCAAAAATTACAAATATAAATCAAACTAATTGTGTTCTACTTGCATTTTCTCGAATCTTGTGATCTACTGTTGCGTTAGGTGCTTCCTGTTCTGGGCCACTAAACCAAAGGAGTTGGTTCCATGTCAAATCACATGGAGGTGAGGTAAATAGTGCCTGGAGGTTGTTCAAGCCTTATTCCCAACTTAATGAGGTAAAAGGGCGTTTGGACAGAAGTCCTCTCTACAGATTGGTTGAGAGGCTATCTTCCCTCAACTCCTTCCAAAGACAGACACCCCTATTTGTAGTAACAAATGGTAACTGAATGGCATCATTGTTCAGCTCCCATTTGGCCTTATGAGCAATGTCAATTCATAAATTCAAGCTTCTTGGAAGTCTGTCTTTTGCGCTAGGCTTCCAGAAATCAGAAGCCTAACTATGACTCCCAGACTTGGCTTTCCTCTCTGTTCCTTCACCAAAAAGCGAAGGCAGCCAAAGAGAGAGAAAAAAACGCAGCTATGGCTTCGCTAGCCATGCTGGCAATTCCGCAACGTGAAATTATTGGGAAAGATAAAGTTCCTTTTAAAAAAAAACATCGATGGAGAAGCTCGGTACTAAAAAATGTAAGTGTAACGCAATTACAGGAAACAAAGAGGATTATCGCCCTTCTGGTAAGATCACCTGCCTTATTAACATTTACCTGTGGTAGGGCCAAAGTGCAGAGTTGATTTTGAAAGTGTCTCTGAGCTACGACAGGCGTATTAGATGAAAAGGAGATACACAGAAAGACTTGCATTAATATAATCTCATCGGGTCTCTGAAACATTTTGAAGTGCTTCACATGCAATAACTTTTTTTCAACACCAGTGACTGCTATTATCTTGGCAAATGCAGCAACCATTTAGTGCATATTAAGATTCCACAAACTGCAATACGACGAATGGCCAGCTAATCTGTTCTTACGTAGAATTTCTAGCACAGAAACAGGCCATTCGGCCCAACTGGTCTGTGCTGGTGTTTATGCTCCACACAAGCTTCCTCCCACATTATTTCATCTCACCCTATCTGATCTTTGCTCCCTTAAATCCAAAGGATACAGACTTGAATGGATATGGTGGATAACTGGTTTAGCCATTCACCACCAAATCTGGCTGGACCACATAAAGCATTATCGGGTCCTGCTTTCATCAGCCAAAATCATTCACTATTCCAGAATCATTCTGGAATGTAATTATAAACCCCGGCTTCTATTCTCCATTGCTAACCGTCTTTTTAAAACCCTCTCCCCAGTCTCCACCCTCACCTCGAACAATAAGTGTGAGCAGCTCATAGACTTCTTTGTCTCTAAGATTGAGACCATCCGTTTGGCCACCTCTGCCTCTACCCTTCCTCTAAGAAAGCCCCCTGCCCCAGCCCTGACCTCACATCTTTTTCCTGTTTCTCTCTGATCTTCCCTCATGACATTTCTGAGCTCATCCTGTCCATGAGGCCCACTTCCTGCTCCCTTGACCCGATTCTCACCAAACTGCTTACCACCCAACTTCCTTTTCTGGCTCCCATGTTAGCTGACATTGTTAACGGTTCTCTCTCCTCAGGTACAGTCCCCTTCTCCCTCAAATCTGCCGCCATCACCCCTCCTCAAAAAAACAAGCCTCGATCCCTCCGTCATTGCAAACTACCGCTCCATCTCCAACCTCCCTTTCTTCTCCAAAGTCCTTGAACATGTTGTCGCCTCCCAAATCCATGACCATCTTTCCCGCAATTCGATGTTTGAATCCCTCCAATCCGCGCCTGCCACAATACCGAAACAGCTCTCATCAAAATCACAAATGACTGTGACTGTGACAAAGGCAAACTATCCCTCCTCGTCCTTCTTGACTTGTCTGCAGCCTTTGACATGGTTGACCACTCTATCCTTCTCCAACGCCTCTCCACTGTCGTCCAGCTGGCCCGGTTCCATTCTAATCTATCTAATCATAGCCAGAGAATCACCTGCAACAGCTTTACTTTTCAGACCATAACCTCTGCCCACATTTTGCTCCCTTTCCTCCTTTTTTTAAACCCCCCCTTCCCACCCCCGATTTATGTATTTTTTCTCTCTCTCTGTCTCCCATGGCAGCTGGTAATAATTCCACCATTCATACCCTATCTAGACTCATCTTTTTCTAACTTTTGCCATTACCATCTCAAGTCAGCCCATCATCCCTTATGTCTCTGGAATCTCTCCTGTCTTCCACCCTATTACAGACCTTCCCTTTTGTTCTTTCCTCCCCTTCCCCCTTTCAGTGCTCTTTAATCTGGTAATTTCAAACTTTCGCCAGTAATGATGAAGGGTCATCGACCTGAAACGTTAACTCTGTTTCTCTCCACAGATGCTGCCTGACCTTGGTGAGATTTCCAGCATTTACTGTTTTTATTTCAGATTCCAGCATCCGCAGTATTTTGCTTTTGTTTTGGAGAAAACACTTAGTAAGACGAGACCAGCTATGAGTTGTAATGCTGCATTATTTCACAGCTAGTGAAGATACAGCAAGAGAAATGCTCGATTCACTGATTTCAATCCATACATCTCGTCTTTTTGTAATAACACAAAATAATAAAACGTTATTATTCCCCCACATAAGTCTGACTTATCTTAAACAAAATAAATCCCCAATATTTTCTCATATGCTACTTCTGAGCCTGGCCAAAGCCTCCCCTTGCAACTTTCTGTTAACATTTTTTTACTGACTTTTCAGCCTTTGCTGCACCTAGCTGGCAGTCTGTGTCACCTGTCACTGTTTTTTCAACAGTGTAACTATTTGTAGAGCCCTTTTTTTGCTAGGCATGTGTCCTCTCCCCCTCTCCAACCCCGACCCCTCTTGGGGGGCCGAGATGGCCGGTGAGCAGCCGAGAGGGCCCGTGGGTGGCCGAGAGTGGCGGTGGAGGGGCCAAGAGGCCATTTTTGCAGTACAAATAAGCGCATCCCTTTTTCAATCTGTTCACAGTCGGAAAGGACCAGAGACTTTCCCACACAGTATGAGGTGTTCATCAATTACTGAAATAGGCTAATGAATTGCTTAATATTTACAGTTTGTAGTGACAAAATCGACACTAGCTAATTAGCAGTTTAATCACCTATGGTGCCAGTACCTTTTACGAACTTGTTTGACTACAATGCTCTAAAAACCCAACACTTAAGGATAACTCTTTGTTTTCTGAATCCTTTTTGTGGAAAAGTGGTCAAAAAACATGAAATGTGACAAATTGTACTGTACCTTCCAAGTGAGCTTGCTTTAAGCTTTAAACTAATTAGTGGGTGGTGGGGGGGGGTTTGCGGGGGGAGGAGGGTTCAGGTGAGCAGAAACCTAAAAGCTCAAAGAGCAAGGTGAAGGCAATAGAGCAGGGTAGCATTGGGGGAAACGAAAAACAGAGCATGACAGGAAGGGACATAAGCATGTATCAGATACTGGGGCCACAGCAGGAGAAAATGGTAAGAAAACACATTTAAAAGATCTTTATCTGAATGCACGCAGCATTCATAACAATGTAGATGAGCTGTCGGCACAAATAGTTACAAATGGGTATGATCTGGTAGCCATAACAAAGACGTGGTTGCAAGGTGACCAAGACTGGGAACTAAACATTCAGGGGTACTTAACAATTCGGAAGGACAGACAGAAAGGAAAAGGAGGTGGGATAGCTCTGTTGATAAAGGATGGATTCACTGCAATAGTGAGAAATGGTATTGGCTTAAATGATCAGGATGTTGAAACAGTTTGGGTCGAGATAAGGAATAATAAGGGGAAAAAGTCACTGGTGGGCATAGTCTATAGGCCCCCTAACAGTAGCAACTCTGTTGGTCAGAGTATAAACAAAGAAATAGTGGGGGCTTGTAAAAAGGGAACAGCAACAATCATGGGTGATTTTAACCTCCATATTGATTGGACAAATCAAATTGATCAGGGTAGCCTTGAGAAAGAGTTCATAGAGTGCATAAGGGATGGGTTTCTTGAGCAGTATGTAACGGAACCAACCAGGGAGCAGGCTATCTTAGATCTGGTCCTGTCTCAGTAAAGGATCCCCTTGATATGAGTGATCATAGCATGGTTGAATTTCAAATTCAGATGGAGGGTGAGAAAGTTGGATTTCAAACCAGCGTACTAAGCTTAAATAAAGGAGACTATGAAGGCATGAGGGCAGAGTTGGCTAAAGTGGACTGGGAAAATAGATTAAAGTGTAGGACGGTTGATGAACAGTGGTGTACATTTAAGGAGATATTTCACAACTCTCAAGAAAAATATATTCCAGTGAGGAGAAAAAGGTGTAAAAGAAAAAAGGTAGCCATCCATGACTAACTAAAGAAATAAAGGACGGTATCCAATTAAAACAAGGGCACACAAAGTGGCCAAAACTAGTGGGAGAAGAGAAGATTGGGAAGCTTTTAAAAGCCAGCAAAGAATGACTGAAAAAATGATTTAGAAAGGGAAGATAGACAATGAAAGTAAACTAGTCCGAAATATCAAAACAGATAGCAAGAGTTTCTATAGGTATATAAAAAGGAAAAGAGTGGCTAAAGTAAATGTTAGTCCCTTAGAAGACGAGACCGGGGAATTAGTAATGGGGAACATGGAGATGGCAGAAACTCTGAACAAATATTTTGTATTAGTCTTTACGGTAGAGGACACAAACAATATCGCAACAGTGGATAGTCAAGAGGCTATCAGGGTGGAGGAACTTAACACAATCACAATCACTAAGGAGGTGGTACTCAGTAAGATAATGGGACTAAAGGCGGATAAATCCACTGGACCTGATGGCTTGCATCCTAGGGTCTTAAGAGAAGTAGCGGCAGGGAGAGTGGATGCATTAATTGGTTGTAATTTACCAAAATTCCCTGGATTCTGGGGCGGTCCCAGCAGATTGGAAAACTGCAAATGTAACACTCCTATTTAAAAAAAGAGGCAGACAAAAAGCAGGAAACTATAGACCAGTTAGCCTAACATCTGTGGTTGGGAAAATGTTGGAGTCCATTATTATAGAAGCAGTAGCAGAACATTTGGAAAAGCATAATTCAGTCAGGCAGAGTCACATGGATTTATGAAGGGGAAGTCATGTTTGACAAATTTGCTGGAAATCTTTGAGGATGTAACGAACAGGGTGGATGAAGGGAAACCAGTGGATGTGGTGCATTTGGACTTCCAGAAGGCATTTGACAAGCTGCCACATAAAAGGTTACTGCACAAAATAAAAGTTCACAGGGTTGGGGGTAATATATTAGCATGGATAGAGGATTGGCTAACTAACAGAAAACAGAGAGTTGGGATAAAGGCTTCATTCTCAGGTTGGCAATCAGTAATGAGTGGAGTGCTGCAGGGATCAGTGCTGGGACTCCAACTATTTACAATCTATATTAACGACTTGGATGAAGGGACCGAGTGTAACGTAGCCAAGTTTACTGATGATACAAAGATAGGAGGAAAAGCAATGTGTGAGGAGGACACAATAAATCTGCAAAAGGACATAGACAGGCTAAGTGAGTGGGCAAAAATTTGGAAAAGGAATATAATGTTGGAAAATGTGAGGTTATGCACTTAGGCAGAAAAAAATCAAAGAGTAAGTTATTTAAATGGAGAAAAATTGCAAAGTGCTGCAGTGCAGCGGGACCTGTGAGTCCTGTTGCATGAAAAACAAAAGGCTAATATGCAGGTACAGCAAGTGATCAGGAAGGCCAATGGAATCTTGGCCTTTATTGCAAAGGGGATGGAGTATAAAGGTAGGGAACTTGCTACAGTTATACAGGGTATTGGTGAGGCCATACCTAGAATACTGCGTAAAGTTTTGATTTCCATATTTAATAAAGGATATACTTGCTATGGAGGCAGTTCAGAGAAGGTTCCAGAGATGACTTATGAGGAAAGGTTGAGTAGGTTGGGCCTTTACTCATTGGAATTCAGGTGATCGTATCGAAACGTATAAGATTATGAGGGGGCTTGACATGGTGGATGCAGAGAGGATGTTTCCACTGATAGGGGTCGAGAACTAGAGGGCATAATCTTAGAATAAGAGACCACCCATTTAAAACTGATACAAGGAGGAATTTCTTCTCTCAGAGGGTTGTAAATCTGTGGAATTCGCTGCCTCAGAGAGCTGTGGAAGCTGGGCCATTGAATAATTTTAAGACAGAGATAGACAGTTTCTTAATCAGTAAGGGAATAAGGAGTTAAGGGGAGTGGGCAGGGAAATGGACCTAAGTCCATGATCGGATCAGCCATGATCGTATTAAATGGTGGAGCAGGCTTGAGGGGCCGTATGGCCTACTCCTGATCCTATTTCTTATGTACTTATGAACTGAAAAAGTAACAACTCAAATTTGTAGATTGAATCCTTGTAGTTTAAAACAAACACAGGATGCTAGTGGTCAGAGAACCTTATTCAAGCAGATGATTCCTCTCCAAATCATCAAAAGGTCACCTGACAAGGGTGGGCTAATCCATTCAAAAATACATATGCTAACCCATGCTCATCAGGTAGATTGCTTTACTTGCAGGTACCATAATGAGCACTAAAGACCTTGGTTTAACAAACCCTTTCAAATGCACAGTGAAGTTGTTTTTCAATTATTGGAAGGTGTGCTGTTTAGCTCTATCTTGGAATATACTGTCGGTGTCAGTAAGTAAATAGTATTTACTTTCAACTTTTATCTGTTCCTGATTATCAGCTCATGTTTTGTGACTGTAATCCAACCTCAGTTGAAAGAGTGCCATGGTTAGTTTGAAGTGAAAAAATGCATCCCTTTTTCAGACATTGACTGTGTATCTCAGCCAATTAAAAGCCCAAATTGTACAGACTGATGTGGGTGTATCATAGACATGATCTTTTACATTTTTGCACATCAAAGCAAAGTGGCTCAGTTGATAAGAAAACTCAAAAGTGGCCAATGAAGCCTGAGAGTGCCTCTAGCCAGCAGGGGTAAGTTTGATTACGAAAATCCACAAGTAGACTGGAATCCACATAAAAGAATGATAGGGAAAAGACCACGCACCAACCAACAAAAATACATTCTTCATATGTTGCCCCAACCTACATAGTTATGGTTAAGACTGTATTACAGACAGAAGCCAACTTCTTTTCACAATACACTGCTACCCCCAGGAAAATTGTTCATAATTTATATTAACGATTTAGACTTTGGAATCAAAAACACAATTTCTAAGTTTGCGGATGGCACCAAATTGGGGGCGATAGTCAATACTGAGGAGGACTGCATCAAATTACAGGAGGACATTAATAAACCTGCAGAATGGGCATATAATTGTCAAATGTTCAACTCAGATAAATGTGAGGTATTACATTTTGGTAGGAAGAAAAGGAGGTCACTTATTACTTGGAGGGAGAGAGTCTAGGTGGGGTAGAGGAACAAAGGGAAATACGTAGCCATCAATATAAAATAGTCATCAAGAAATCCAATAGGGAATTCAGAAGAAAATTCTTTACCCAAAGAGTTTTGAGATTGTGGAACCCGCTACCACAGGGAGTGGTTGAAGCGTATAGTATAGATGCATTTAACAGGAGGCCAGACAAGCATATGAGGGAGAAAGGAATAGAGGGTTATGCGGATAGGTTTCGATGAGGAAAGACGGGAGGAGGCTCGAGTGGAGCATAAACACCGGCATGGACTGGTTGGGTTGAATAGCCTGTTTCTGTGCTGTATATCCTAGGTAATCCTATGTAACATCATATATTTGTTCATTGCAGGCAACAATTAAAATCATAATTAATTTTGCTTTCCACATTGTATGTTACATGCTATTGTGGACAGCCATACCAGGTGTATCTCTAGATTTCCACTAGTTACTTTCAGGTTTTCTTTTCATATATAGTTATGAGCCTCGATTTTAAAATTCTCATCCTTGTTATAAATTGTTCATGGCCTCATCCCTCTCGATCTCTGTAACCTCTTCCAGCCCTACGGTTACACTCGGTCCCTTCTTCCAAGTCATTAATATAGATTGTAAATAGTTGGGGTCCCAGCACTGATCCCTGCAGCACCCCACTAGTTACTGATTGCCAACCCAAGAATCAACCATTTATCCCGACTCTCTGTTTTCTGTTCGGTAGCCAATCCTCCATCCATGCTAATGTATTACCCCCAACCCTGTGAACTTTTATTTTGTGCAATAACCTTTTATGTGGCACCTTGTCAAATGCCTTCTGGAAGTCCAAATACACCACAATGTAATGGAGCCATTTTGTAGTCTGTATGCTTGTGACGTTGTAAAGAATATATCACAGTGGGAGTATGGCAATTGTGGGGATTGAGGGGAGTCCTGGTGGAAAATGTTTAGGTGGGGGGCGCAGGGGGTGAGAGGTTTGCAGCCCAAGCCCCAAAGACCTGCTGCGTTTGCACCCCCGAATATCGGAGGGCGAGAGTGTCTGTGGAGCAGTCCCCAGTAGCTGGGGGTGAATGGGGAAGTGGGGGTATTCAGTACATCTGCAGCCTCCTGTGCTGAGCGACCCGTTTTGTTTCCCACACTGACCATCGTGCATCGGCTCCATCTTGATTCTGCTGTTGTTGCTGCTGTTATTCACAGCCCTACTGAATCGAGTTCATTCTGTTAGTTGCCATTTGTTTCTGCTGATGTTAATAACCCTTCAACTAGGTTGGAGTTTAATATTTTGATATTTCTAATAACAGTGTGTCGATGTCTCCAAGATAAGAGGAGACTAATTGATGTCCTGTTACTGACTGCTCCATTTTTGTTCGGAACGGAGGAGTGGTGAGAGATTGGGGCCCAGTAATGTCATGATCGGGGCCCAGGAGAGGCGAGAGTTCAGGGTCCAGAAGAGGCGAGGGCCCAGAGGCAGCATGGGCCAACCCACACTGCGATCCATGGATAGTAAGGGTATGTGTGCCCACTAGGTCTGTGCAGCAGAGCTTGGTCTCCAATCGTCTTGGTTAACCCTTGCCACTGGACCAAGACCTAACTCTGTCAAGCCCATGTGGTGGCTGGTGTGCAACGGCCACCCCACGTTAAAAGAATCCATGCACAGGCACCTTCCACCCTTCAACATGTAATTCAGGACCTGGAATGTCAGGTCCCTCATTGAAACACCTGTGAACTCATCCCTTTTTGGTGTGGAAGTGGGTCATACTCAATACGAGAAACTGCCTAATACGAATACCTCCGAGATCTCTGCGCTCCTCCAATTCTAGACTCTTGTGCATCCCTGATTTTCATTGCAGCACCATTGTCAGCTGTGCCTTCAGCTGCCAAGGCCCTAAGCTCTGAAATTCCCTCCTTAAACCTCTCCACCCATCTCTCCTCCTTTAAGACAGTCCTTAACACCTACATCTTTGACCTGACCTAATATCTCCTTATGTGGCTCGGTATCAAATTTTATTTGTTAACGCTCCTGTGAAGTGCCTTGGGACATTTTACTAAGATAAAGGCAGGACATAAATATAAGTTGTTGTTGTTAAGTAGATCTAACATGACACTGATCAGGGTAAGTTGGATGTCATGGTATTTTGTAAAGGCATTTACAAACCACCATGTTGCAACATGTATTATTCTGTTGTTAAAGTGACACCAATTTAAGATAATCACAAAAACATTAATCAGAGGTTGGCAAAAATGTATTTACGGAGAGGGTGGCTAGAATGTGGAATTGTCTGTTACCAACTGTTGAAGCAGAGTCCATGTAATCTTTTAAGAAGGAATTAGTTGCTTGAAAAAGTGGAATATTAAAGGGTATGGGGAGTGAGCAAGAAAGTGCAATTAGACTAAATACAGCTCAGGTCGGGAAACATTGGCACAGATGTGATGGGCCAAATGGCCTGGCCTGCTTTAGCTTATCATTCTATGATTCTAAGGCCATAATTGTGTAAATAGGCACATTCTGAGGACAGTCAAAGTCAAATTGCTGTTGCTCTGGAAGTTTATCTGTCCTCTTCTGATTGGCCGATTTGGGATGACAAAAAACAAATGAACAAAAGTGCCCCCTTTTTAAAGGAGCACAAACAATAAAATCCAAATTATAAATAAAAACAAAGGAAACTTATCAAATTAAATCAGAATGTTTAGTGTCGACAATGCACTCCAGTCCCTCTTGTGCCCACTGGTCACGGAAGGCCTCAAGTGTATCGGCAGACGCTGTGTGCTCTGTCTCCAGAACCACCCAGGCACGGACATGGCTGCGGAAGAGAGGCAGATGTCAGAGTGAACAACCCCATCGGCTGCAACCAGCCTGAACCTGTGGATGGCCAGCTTGGCCAGGCCCAAGAGCAGACAGATGAGGAAGTCCTCCTGCGACTTGTCTGTTTCTCTCCGCATCAGGTGGACAAAGATCAAGAGCATGGGACTGAAGTGCAGCTAATGATTGAGGAGCAGCCCCTTTAAATAGTGTACGAGGGGCTGTAACCTCTCACACTCCATATACACACGGAACACGGATTCATTCAGGCCACAAAAGCTACAGGCAGCCTGGGTGTCCATGAACCGACTGGAAGTTTATCTGTAGCCTGGACGCTGCTTGTAATTCCCTGACTTCCTCCTTGCTGAGAGGCCAGGTTATCAAAGTCTGAATAACAAACAGGGCAAAAATAAGATGTTCCTTGTTCATTGGTACGTCATTAGGTTTTCAGATGTGATTTGTTGCTTTTTTTTAAAAACATAAAATTTGAACCAATCAGGTACAAATATGACCCACGTGTGGAAGATTGATAGATCATAAAGGAAAATCTGAGGACAATAAGGAACATGCAGTTAATATAGCGAAGTCAAAGGTCACGGCATTTTCAGAGAACCTTTCTTGTCAGCAGTCAATCGACCATATCAGAATATATACATATATTGGGCTTGTTGCTATGGTAAACCAATCTCAGCTGTTAACCTTTAGACTGCTGACATGTCCACAATATTTCTTATCCTTTGGACTGTCCCATTCATGAAGATTTCACAACTACATTAGATAACTTGTTGCAGCCAACCCTGCATCGTACATCTCTAAAGTGAAAAGACACAGTTTTTTAAGCCTCTCTGAGCAACTAAGGGTTTTTAAGCTGGGAATCATTCTTGTGTCCCTCGTTTGAACTTTTTCCATAACATCTATGCCACCAACCTTACGCGAGGGCCGAAACTGGATGCAGTACTGTAAATGCCAACTAGCCAAAGTCTTCTACAAGAACAAAATGGTTTGTTTTATATTGAATAGTTCTATTAATACAACTTCACATCTTATTTAATTTGTCTATGACTTCTTGACATTGGTCAAATACCTTCAAAGAATTATGAACTATATGCACCAAGATCCTTTTCTCTCTCAACCAATTTCTGATGTGTTCCATGTGAAGTGTAAGCATACTCGGTGCTTCTCCTGCCCAACTGCATAACACTGCACATAATAACACAAGAAAGAAGAGCAGGAGTGGACTATTCGGCCCTTCCAGCCTGCTCCGCCATTCAATAAGATCATAGCTGATCTTCTACCTCAACTCCACCATCCCACGCTATCCCCATATACCTGGATTCAGTATCAGAAAATCTATTGATCTCTGTCTTGAATGACCGAGCATCCACAGCTCTCTGGGGAAGAGAATTCCAAAGCATCACAACCCTTTGAGTGAAGAAATTTCTCCTCATCTCAGTCCTACTTGGCCGACCCCTTATTATGACACTGTGACCCCTGGTTGTAGACTCCCCAGCCTGGGGAAACATCTTCTCAGCATCTACCCTGTTAAGCCCCTTAAGAATTTTATATGTTTCAAGGAGATCATCTCTCATTCTTCTAAACTTTAGGGAATATAGGCCTAGTCTACTCAATTACTCCTCATAGAACAATCCCCTCATCAAGGGAATCAGTCGAGTGAACCTTTGTTGCACTCCCTCTAAGGCAAGTACATCCTTCCTTAGGTAAGGAGACCAAAACTGTCTGGTCTCACCAAGGCCCGATATAATTGAAGTAAGACCATTGGCCAGTGTTTGTCCCATTCCCCCAGCACAATTAAATCTGTTTGCACATATTTGTTCTCCAGTCCTCTAACACTCGCACAAATGTTTGTCTCATCTGCAATCTTCCGGCCCTTTCCCCCAATACGTATATCTAGGTCATTTATGAAAATACTGAAAAGCAGTGACCCTAACCGATCCCTGCGGGACACAACTAGTAGGTGGCCTCCAAGCAGATCTACAGACGTCAATAACATTCTGCCCACAGGAGTGTAGCCAATTCATCTATTGTAGCAACTTCCCACTGATTGCACAAGATTCTATCTTGTAATCTGTTGTTCAGTACCTTATCAAAGTCATTCTGAAAATCCATGCAAACAATGTCTACTGGAATATCAATCATCCACTAAACTAGCAACTTCTTCAAAAAAAAGTGCCAACAAGTTAAGGAGACACAACATTCCTTTCCAGAACCTGTTCCAAGTGTCTCTGATGGCTCCTTCTTTATCCAACTGATCACGCCTTATAGAAACATAGAAAATAGGTGCAGGAGTAGGCCATTCGGCCCTTCTAGCCTGCACCGCCATTCAATGAGTTCATCGCTGAACATTCAACTTCAGTACCCCATTCCTGCTTTCTCGCCATACCCCTTGATCCCCCTAGTAGTAAGGACCTCGTCTAACTCCTTTTTGAATATATTTAGTGAATTGGCCTCAACAACTTTCTGTGGTAGAGAATTCCACAGGTTCACCACTCTCTGGGTGAAGAAGTTCCTCCGCATCTCAGTCCTAAATGGCTTACCCCTTATCCTTAGACTGTGACCTCTGGTTCTGGACTTCCCCAACATTGGGAACATTCTTCCTGCATCTAACCTGTCTAACCCTGTCAGAATTTTAAATGTTTCTATGAGGTCCCCTCTCATTCTTCTGAACTCCAGTGAATATAAGCCCAGTTGATCCAGTCTTTCTTGATAGGTCAGTCCCGCCATCCCGGGAATCAGTCTGGTGAACCTTCGCTGCACTCCCTCAATAGCAAGAATGTCCTTCCTCAGGTTAGGAGACCAAAACTGTACACAATGCTCCAGGTGTGGCCTCACCAATGCCCTGTACAACTGTAGCAACACCTCCCTGCCCCTGTACTCAAATCCCCTTGCTATGAAGGCAAACATGCCATTTGCTTTCTTAACCGCCTGCTGCACCTGCATGCCAACCTTCAATGACTGATGTACCACGACACCCAGGTCTCTTTGCACCTCCCCTTTTCCTAATCTGTCACCATTCAGATAATAGTCTGTCTCTCTGTTTTTACCACCAAAGTGAATAACCTCACATTTATCCACATTATACTTCATCTGCCATGCATTTGCCCACTCACCTAACCTATCCAAGTCGCTCTGCAGCCTCACAGCATCCTCCTCGCAGCTCACACTGCCACCCAACTTAGTGTCATCCGCAAATTTGGAGATACTACATTTAATCCCCTCATCTAAATCATTAATGTACAATGTAAACAGCTGGGGCCCCAGCACAGAACCTTGCGGTACCCCACTAGTCACTGCCTGCCATTCTGAAAAGTACCCATTTACTCCTACTCTTTGCTTCCTGTCTGACAACCAGTTCTCAATCCATGTCAGCACACTACCCCCAATCCCATGTGCTCTAACTTTGCACATCAATCTCTTGTGTGGGACCTTGTCGAACGCCTTCTGAAAGTCCAAATATACCACATCAACTGGTTCTCCCTTGTCCACTCTACTGGAAACATCCTCAAAAAATTCCAGAAGATTTGTCAAGCATGATTTCCCTTTCACAAATCCATGCTGACTTGGACCTATCATGTCACCTCTTTCCAAATGCACTGCTATGACATCCTTTATAATTGATTCCATCATTTTACCCACTACCGATGTCAGGCTGACCGGTCTATAATTCCCTGTTTTCTCTCTCCCTCCTTTTTTAAAAAGTGGGGTTACATTGGCTACCCTCCACTCTATAGGAACTGATCCAGAGTCAATGGAATGTTGGAAAATGACTGTCAATGCATCCACTATTTCCAAGGCCACCTCCTTAAGTACTCTGGGATGCAGTCCATCAGGCCCTGGGGATTTATCGGCCTTCAATCCCATCAATTTCCCCAACACAATTTCCCAGCTAATAAGGATTTCCCTCAGTTCCTTCTCCTTACTAGACCCCCTGACCCCTTTTATAACCGGAAGGTTGTTTGTGTACTCCTTCGTGAATACCGAACCAAAGTACTTGTTCAATTGGTCCGCCATTTCTTTGTTCCCCGTTATGACGTCCCCTGATTCTGACTGCAGGGGACCTACGTTTGTCTTTACTAACCTTTTTCTCTTTACATATCTATAGAAAGTTTTGCAATCCGTCTTAATGTTCCCTGCAAGCTTCTTCTCATACTCCATTTTCCCTGCCCTAATCAAACCCTTTGTTCTCCTCTGCTGAGTTCTAAATTTCTCCCAGTCCCCAGGTTCGCTGCTATTTCTGGCCAATTTGTATGCCACTTCCTTGGCTTTAATACTATCCCTGATTTCCCTTGATAGCCACGGTTGAGCCACCTTCCCTTTTTTATTTTTATGCCAGACAGGAATGTACAATTGTTGTAGTTCATCCATGCGGTCTCTAAATGTCTGCCATTGCCCATCCACCCCTTAAGTATCATTCGCCAATCCATCCCAGCCAATTCACGCCTCATACCTTCAAAGTTAGCCTTCTTTAAGTTCTGGACCATGGTCTCTGAATTAACTGTTTCATTCTCCATCCTAATGCAGAATTCCACCATATTATGGTCACTCTTCCCAAGGGGCCTCGCACAACGAGATTGCTAATTAATCCTCTCTCATTACATAACACCCAGTCTAAGATGGCCTCCCCCCTAGTTGGTTCCTCGACATATTGGTCTAAAAAACCATCCCTTATGCACTCCAGGAAATCCTCCTCCACCGTATTGCTTCCAGTTTGGTTAGCCCCATCTATGTGCATATTAAAGTCACCCATTATAACTGCTGCACCTTTATTGCATGCACCCCTAATTTCCTGTTTGATGCCCTCCCGAACATCACTACTACTGTTTGGAGGTCTGTACACAACTCCCACTAATGTTTTTTGCCCTTTGGTGTTCTGTAGCTCTACCCATATAGATTCCACATCATCCAAGCTGATGTCCTTCCTAACTATTGCCTTAATCTCCTCCTTAACCAGCAATGCTACCCCACCTCCTTTTCCTTTTATTCTATCCTTCCTGATGCCTTCAAGCATCACTCACATGCTTATCATAATCAAGAATACAATTACGATTCGCAATACCCAGTCTTCTGACTCAGTTTAGCCTGTATTAGTCATCACACTGCAGTCCATTGCAGTAAGTATATAAATGTTGCTCTTGCCATGCCACCTGATATGGAGTAAGGGTGATTTGCTGTGGTAATCCAATTTTCCCTTCTTGAACTTCTTGTTTCTCAAGACATGAAGTATATTTTCCTGCTTGGCATTACTGTTCTGCAGATGTTGATCTGAGTGCAGAGTATCAAAGAGGGAAGGGGAACTGTAATACTGATCGCTGAATAACCCTGTTGTACGAACCTTTCCCCCAACAAGGTAAGCACAGCATAATTTGTTCTTAAAAGTTTGTTTTTTCATCCCTCCCGTCTGATCATACTTGCTAATCAGTTATGCACCCAGTTGTAGCTTCAGAAAGTGTAAAAAAATTTATACCAAAATTGACTAGCTGGTTGGGTTTTGTGAATATTTTATCCCACAACTTGGGACCCCTACACTCACAACAACTTGAAATTCTAAATTACAAATTTAATATGGTAATACATCCCAAGTCGCTTCACAAGAGCATTACCTATCAATAGCTGCTGAGTCGGACCATGTACTGATCTGCTTCTCTGGAGATAGTGGTCATGTAAAATGTGAATGTGATGCAAGGGATTATACCCCAGCTCGTTTTTCTCTCCCCTCTGCATTATCTACAATGTGAAAAAAATAATAAGTTGACTAAATTGATTCCAGGCCATTACAGTGTTAAAAAAAAAGAGATGAAACCAAATGGTCTGTATTTTAAATATTCCTCTAGTGTAGATTTCTTCACTTGACCTCTTAGGAGAAAAAGTGCAAAGAAAATGTTCAATTTCTCTAGCCCTGTGTTATTCCATCCAGGTAAAGGAGAAGATAGTGAAAATCCATCAACTGATGGTTGATTATCTATGATGCGTGTTTAGTGGTCTGAAGCACCACCAGTGTCAGAGCACCCTCCATCAGGCAGAAGAGCTATACAAAGCTAAGGTCACTGCTTGGCCGATCAACTGGGGAAAAATAATTCCCTGATTGCCAGGAACTCTGGTATAGACTCCTGTTCTGTATTTTCCTCAACTTTTGGTCTCTTTCTACTACTTTGTTCTCCACCTGCATTAGATACTGAACTGTTCCTCAGTCTGCGTTCATCTCGACACCCGACGGGATTTAAGGCTTGTCTTTGCCCACACCTGGTCTCTCCGACTGTTAATCCAAACATTTGAAATGTTTCTAAGTACATAGTAAGTCTACCTGTGGCACTGTCCCTACACACAGCAATAATATGCAATAATGAACCACTACAGAGCGACGGCAGGAGCACATGCACAAATCATTCAATCAACGCACACAATGTGTGCTCCCACTCTAACTGTCACCACGCACTCATCAAGTACTGCAATTGGAATTTTCTTTCCATTTATCTTTTCTTCAGAGCTAGACCCCTCGACGTGACTGTGCTTTTCTTCTTTGTCAGAATCAGAAATACCAAGCACTGGGACTTCTCGACAGACTTGCATTTCTATAGCGCCTTTCATAACCACTGGACGTTCCAAAGAGCTTTACAGCCAATGAAGTAATTTTTGAAGTGTGGTCACTGTTGTAATGTAGGAAACGCGGCAGCCAATTTGCACACAGCGAGCTCCCACATACAGCAATGTGATAATGACCAGATCATCTGTTTTGGTGATGTTGATTGAGGGATAAATATTAGCCAGGACACCGGGGATAATTCCCCTGCTCTTCTTCGAAATAGTGCCTTGGGAGAGAGTAGACGGGGCCTTGGTTTAACATCTTATCCAAAAGACAGCACCTCTGTGAGTGCAGCACTCCCTCAGTACTGCACTGGAGTGTCACCTTAGATTGTTGTGCTCAAGTCTGTGGAGTGGGATTTGAACCCACAACCTTCTGACTTAGGTGATACCCACTGAGCCACAGCTGACACATTCTATTGGAATTCTATCACCTACTACTGTTTTCATAACAACTGCATTTGAAAGCTATTGGCAAGTTGTTCAAGCTTGTTTTCTCACTCGTTAAAAACAGTTTAGCAGTCCAGTTTTCCGGACTAGTAGAAGTGAGATCATTTCAATTTGTTGTGATTGCAAATAATAAGCACTCGGCTGAGATCAACAATGCAATTTTCCTCCATCAACAGGGGAAGAATGATAGCTTAGTTGGCAGCCTAAATAGCGGGTTCACCAGAAATCAATTAAAACTGTGGCAACACCTGCTGGCTTCTGACCAACTGTTGGATTTGTGAGGGAAGATCCATTGCTTCCAAGGTAACTTTGATGACCTCTTTGCACTATTTATTGGAAATAGTTAGGAAGGCGGATCAATGGAAAACAGACCTACTTACCTACCGCCTAGCTCCGCTGATCCTCGAGGGCGTTTTTTTTTTAACACTTACCTATGGGACACTGCTCAGCCAAAAATCACACCAGGGTGATCTGTGGACGGTGCGTGCCGGCGGGCCACTCCCCAGTGGGACTTCGAAACCGCCAGTGTACCTCAGATGCTGCCTGACCTGCTGAGTATTTCCAGCATTTTGTGTTCTTATTTCAGATTTCCAGCATCTGCAGTATTTTGCTTTTCGATAAAGTTGGATTGGAAAGTTAAAAAAAAAAAAAATTGAATAGAAATTTAAAATAAAATTGGAGATTTGCCACCTTTTACATCTTAGATGCATCAAAAATATTGGGCAAGGCAAAACAAACACCAAACAATCCTTTTAAGACCTTAAGAATTAAGAAAAGAAGTAGGCCAAATATATGTATACCCTGTGCATATACTATGCTGGTACCACTAGAGGGTGCAACTGTGGGAGGCCCAGGCAGGAGCTGTATAAAAGGCTGGTCACCACATGGTGAAGCCACTCTGCAGTCACAATAAAGAGACTAAGGTCACAGCAGTTCAAGCACAGCACTGGGCCTCGTGGAGTTATTCTACAGATAAGTAGAGACATATTAACTTGAGACAAGTACAGATCACGGACATACGTGCAGAGATGGCCGCCGTTGGTAGTTTAGAAAAGTTCACAGAGGGTTTCGCTGGCCAGGTATCGCTTCTACACACACCGCCGCACCGAGGACCAGGATTTAGCGGAATATGTCGCAGAGCTACGAAGGCTTGCAGAAACGTGCGAATTTGGCGAACTCCTCAACACTGTGTTGCGGGACGTTTTCGCGACGGGATGGGACGTGAAGCGGACCATCACCTTAAGCCAGGTGTTCACGACCTCAACGTTAAGATTCTCCCAGAATCAAAACTCACTGGCAAGTACTGTGCAGAAAATAACTGTTGATCAAAGAATTAGTCCGACTCAGAGTCCGCCAAGGGGTGTAAATGTGAATCGTTTAACATGCTAGCATTGTGGGGGTAACCATCGGGCCCATCTGTGCTGATTCAGACACTATGTGTGCAAAGGCTGTGGCTAAAAGGGCCACTCACAGCGAACGTGCAGAAGAACTGTGACTCAAAACGTGGCAGAGGAGTTGGCAGGAGGTTTCCGATCCAGCAAGGATCATAAAGCTAGAGAGGCGACTTAGCCCGAGGAAGCAGTGCACGGGGTGCACACCTTCACTACCAAAAGTTCACCCATTATGATGAAAGTCAAGATAAATGGCATTCCTGTTTCCATGGAGTTGGACACGGGGGGTGAGTCAGTCACTTATGAGCCAGAAGGCATTTGAGAGGCTGTGGGGCAACAAAGAACAAAGACCCAAGCTGAGCCTGATTCACACAAAGCTGCGCACTTACACCAAGGAACTGATCGCAGTTATCGGCAGTGCGAACATAAAAATATCCTATGATGGAGAGATACACGAATTGCCACTGTGGGTTGTACCAGGTGACAGGCCAACGCTGCTTGGCAGAAGCTGGATGGGGAAGATTCGGTGGAACTGGGAAGACGTCAAAGCACTATCTTCAGTGGACGATGCTTCCTGTGATCAAATGCTGAGCAAGTTCCCATCCTTATTTGAACCAGGCATCAGCAACTTCACAGGCGCCAAAGTGCAGATCCACTTGGTCCCTGAGGCACGGCCTGTTCATCACAAGGCTCGAGCGGTCCCTTACACAATGAGGGAAAAAGTGGAGATCGAATTGGACAGACTTCAAAGCGAGGGAATCATATCACCAGTCGAAATCAACGAGTGGGCCAGTCCGATTGTTCCGGTACTAAAGAGCAATGGCACGGCCAGAATCTGCATCGACTACAAGGTAACGATCAACCAAGTTTCATTACAGGACCAGTACCTGCTACCCAAAGCCGATGATCTCTTTGCGACATTGGCAGCGGGAAAGGCGTTCACCAAACTGGATCTAACCTCTGCTTACATGACCCAGGAGCTGGCTGAGTCGTCAAAAAAATTAAAGTGCATTAACACACACAAGGGACTGTTTTTGTATGACAGGTGCCTGTTCGGGATCTGCTCGGTTGCAGCCATCTTCCAATGGCTGTTGAAATCGGTTTCGCGCACCATTGTATTTAAGGATGATATCCTAATCACTGATCGTGACACCACCGAAAACCTGCACAACCTGCAAGAGGTTTTAAGTCGACTAAACAGAGTCGGACTCCGGCTGAAACGATCCAAATGTGTCTTCCTAGCGCCAGAGGTAGAATTCCTGGGGAGGAGGATTGCGGCAGATGGCAACAGGCCCACAGACTTGAATACAGAGGTCATTAAGAATGCACCCAGACCATGAAATGTAACGGAGCTGCGCTCATTCTTGGGACTCCTCAACTATTTCGGTAACTTTCTTCCAGGGTTGAGCACCTTGCTCGAACTATTGCACAAGTTGCTACGCAAAGGTACGCCTGGGTTTGGGGTCAAAATCAAGAGGCCGCCTTCAAAAAGGCCAGAAACTTGCTGTGTTCGAACAATTTGCTTGTATTGTATGACCCAGATAAACGTTTACTTTTAGCATGTGACGCGTCATCGTATGGTGTCAGGTGTGTTTTACAGCAAGCAAATGTAGTGGGCAAACTCCAACTGGTTGCATATGCGTCTAGAAGTCTATCCAAGGCCGAAAGAGCCTACAGTATGGTCGAGAAGGAGGCTTTGGCCTGTATCTATGGGGTGGGTAAAAAAAATGCACCAGTATTTGTTCGGACTCAGGTTCAAGTTAGAAACCGACCACAAGCCCCTAACCTCACTGTTTTCAGAAAGTAAAGACATAAACACCAATGCTTCGTCGCGAATCCAAAGATAGGCACTAACACTGTCGGCCTTCGACTATGTGATCTGCCACAGGCCAGGCACTGAAAACTGCGCCGATGCCCTCAGCCGGCTACCGTTGCCCACCACCGGGGTGGAAATGGCGCAGCCCGCAGACCTGTGCCTGGTCATGGACGTCTTCAAAAGCGAATGGTTACCTTTAACGGCCCGCCAGATCAGGACCTGGATCAACCAGGACCCTGTGTTATCTCTTGTAAAAAGTTGTGTCCTCAATGGGGGCTGGTCAGCGGTCCCAAGAGAAATGCAAGACGAGATAAAGCTGTTGCACCATTGTAAAGACGAAATGTCCATCCAATCGGATTGCCTCTTATGGGGCAACCGCGTCGTCCTGCCAAATAAAGGCAGGGCAACCTTCATACGCGACCTACACAGTGCCCACTCAGGCATAGTCATGATGAAGACTATTGCCAGGTCCCACATCTGGTGGCCCGGCATTGGCTTGGACTTGGAGTCGTGCGTGCGTCAGTGTAACACTTGCTCACAATTGAGCAATGCCCCCAGGGAGGCTCCACTTAGTCTGTGGTCCTGGACCTCAAAACCATGGTCCAGGATCCACGTAGATTATGCGGGCCCCTTTCTAGGTAAAATATTCTTGGTTGTAGTGGACGCCTACTCTAAGTGGATCGAATGTGTAATAATGACATCCAGCACGTCCACTGCCACGATTGAAAGCCTCAGGGCCATGTTCGCCACCTGTGGCTTGCCCGACATTCTGGTCAGCGACAATGGTCCGTGTTTCACCAGCTCGGAATTCAATGAATTCATGACCCGCAATGGCATCAAGCATGTCATAGAAACATAGAAACATAGAAAATAGGTGCAGGAGCAGGCCATTCAGCCCTTCTAGCCTGCACCGCCATTCAATGAGTTCATGGCTGAACATGAAACTTCAGTACCCACTTCCTGCTTTCACGCCATACCCCTTGATCCCCCGAGTAGTAAGGACTTCATCTAACTCCCTTTTGAATATATTTAGTGAATTGGCCTCAACTACTTCCTGTGGTAGAGAATTCCACAGGTTCACCACTCTCTGGGTGAAGAAGTTTCTCCTTATCTCGGTCCTAAATGGCTTACCCCTTATCCTTAGACTGTGACCCCTGGTTCTGGACTTCCCCAACATTGGGAACATTCTTCCTGCATCCAACCTGTCCAAACCCGTCAGAATTTTAAACGTTTCTATGAGGTCCCCTCTCACTCTTCTGAACTCCAGTGAATACAAGCCCAGTTGATCCAGTCTTTCTTGATAGGTCAGTCCCACCATCCCGGGAATCAGTCTGGTGAATCTTCGCTGCACTTCCTCAATAGCAAGAATGTCCTTCCTCAAGTTAGGAGACCAAAACTGTACACAATACTCCAGGTGTGGCCTCACCAAGGCCCTGTACAACTGTAGCAACACCTCCCTGCCCCTGTACTCAAATCCCCTCGCTATGAAGGCCAACATGCCATTTGCTTTCTTAACCGCCTGCTGTACCTGCATGCCAACCTTCAATGACTGATGTACCATGACACCCAGGTCTCGTTGCACCTTCCCTTTTCCTAATCTGTCACCATTCAGATAATAGTCTGTCTCTCTGTTTTTACCACCAAAGTGGATAACCTCACATTTATCCACATTATACTTCATCTGCCACGCATTTGCCCACTCACCTAACCTATCCAAGTCACTCTGTAGCCTCATAGCATCCTCCTCGCAGCTCACACTGCCACCCAACTTAGTGTCATCCGCAAATTTGGAGATACTACATTTAATCCCCTCGTCTAAATCATTAATGTACAATGTAAACAGCTGGGGCCCCAGCACAGAACCCTGCGGTACCCCACTAGTCACTGCCTGCCATTCCGAAAAGTACCCATTTACTCCTACTCTTTGCTTCCTGTCTGACAACCAGTTCTCAATCCACGTCAGCACACTACCCCCAATCCCATGTGCTTTAACTTTGCACATTAATCTCCTGTGTGGGACCTTGTCGAAAGCCTTCTGAAAGTCCAAATATACCACATCAACTGGTACTCCTTTGTCCACTTTATTGGAAACATCCTCAAAAAATTCCAGAAGATTTGTCAAGCATGATCTCCCTTTCACAAATCCATGCTGACTTGGACCTATCATGTCACCATTTTCCAAATGCGCTGCTATGACATCCTTAATAATTGATTCCATCATTTTACCCACTACTGAGGTCAGGCTGACCGGTCTATAATTCCCTGCTTTCTCTCTCCCTCCTTTTTTAAAAAGTGGGGTTACATTGGCTACCCTCCACTCGATAGGAACTGATCCAGAGTCAATGGAATGTTGGAAAATGACTGTCAATGCATCCGCTATTTCCAAGGCCACCTCCTTAAGTACTCTGGGATGCAGTCCATCAGGCCCTGGGGATTTATCGGCCTTCAATCCCATCAATTTCCCCAACACAATTTCCCGACTAATAAAGATTTCCCTCAGTTCCTCCTCCTTAATAGACCCTCTGACCACTTTTATATCCGGAAGGTTGTTTGTGTCCTCCTTAGTGAATACTGAACCAAAGTACTTGTTCAATTGGTCTGCCATTTCTTTGTTCCCCGTTATGACTTCCCCTGATTCTGACTGCAGGGGACCTACGTTTGTCTTTACTAACCTTTTTCTCTTAACATACCTATAGAAACTTTTGCAATCCGCCTTAATGTTCCCTGCAAGCTTCTTCTCGTACTCCATTTTCCCTGCCCTAATCAAACCCTTTGTCCTCCTCTGCTGAGTTCTAAATTTCTCCCAGTCCCCAGGTTCGCTGCTATTTCTGGCCAATTTGTATGCCATTTCCTTGGCTTTAATACTATCCCTGATTTCCCTAGATAGCCACGGTTGAGCCACCTTCCCTTTTTTATTTTTACGCCAGACAGGAATGTACAATTGTAATTCATCCATGCGGTCTCTAAATGTCTGCCATTGCCCATCCACAGTCAACCCCTTAAGTATCATTAGCCAATCTATCTTAGCCAATTCATGCCTCATACCTTCAAAGTTACCCTTCTTTAAGTTCTGGACCATGGTCTCTGAATTAACTGTTTCATTCTCCATCCTAATGCAGAATTCCACCATATTATGGTCACTCTTCCCCAAGGGGCCTCGCACAATGAGATTGCTAATTAATCCTCTCTCATTACACAACACCCAGTCTAAGATGGCCTCCCCCCTAGTTGGTTCCTCGACATATTGGTCTAGAAAACCATCCCTTATGCATTCCAGGAAATCCTCCTCCACCGTATTGCTTCCAGTTTGGCTAGCCCAATCTATGTGCATATTAAAGTCACCCATTATAACTGCTGCACCTTTATTGCATGCACTCCTAATTTGCTGTTTGATGCCCTCCCCAACATCACTACTACTGTTTGGAGGTCTGTACACAACTCCCACTAACGATTTTTGCCCTTTAGTGTTCTGCAGCTCTACCCATATAGATTCCACATCATCCAAGCTAATGTCTTTCCTAACTATTGCATTAATCTCCTCTTTAACCAGCAATGCTACCCCACCTCCTTTTCCTTTTATTCTATCCTTCCTGAATGTTGAATACCCCTGGATGTTGAGTTCCCAGCCCTGATCATCCTGGAGCCACGTCTCCGTAATCCCAATCACATCATATTTGTTAACATCTATTTGCACAGTTAATTCATCCACCTTATTGCGGATACTCCTTGCATTAAGACACAAAGCCTTCAGGCTTGCTTTTTTAACACCCTTTGTCCTTCTAGAATTTTGCTGTACAGTGGCCCTTTTTGTTCTTTGCCTTGGGTTTCTCTGCCCTCCACTTTTCCTCATCTCCTTTCTGTCTTTTGCTTATGCCTCATTTTTGTCTCCCTCTGTCTCCCTGCATAGGTTCCCATCCCCCTGCAATATTAGTTTAACTCCTCCCCAACAGCACTAGCAAACACTCCCCCTAGGACATTGGTTCCGGACCTGCCCAGGTGCAGACCGTCCGCTTTGTACTGGTCCCACCTCCCCCAGAACCGGTTCCAATGCCCCAAGAATTTGAATCCCTCCCTGCTGCACCACTGCTCAAGCCATGTATTCATCTGCGCTATCCTGCGATTCCTACTCTGACTAGCACGTGGCACTGGTAGCAATCCCGAGATTATTACTTTTGAGGTCCTACTTTTTAATTTAGCTCCTAGCTCCTTAAATTCTTTTCGTAGGACCTCATCCCTTTTTTTACCTATGTCGTTGGTACCAATGTGCACCACGACAACTGGCTGTTCTCCCTCCCATTTCAGAATGTTCTGCACCCGCTCCGAGACATCCTTGACCCTTGCACCAGGGAGGCAACATACCATCCTGGAGTCTCGGTTGCGTCCGCAGAAACGCCTATCTATTCCCCTCACCATCGAATCCCCTATCACTATCGCGCTCCCACTCTTTTTCCTGCCCTCCTTTGCAGCAGAGCCACCTACGGTGCCATGAACTTGACTGCTGCTGCCCTCCCCTGATGAGTCATCCTCCTCAACAGTACTCAAAGCAGTGTATCTGTTTTGCAGGGGGATGACCACAGGGGACCCCTGCACTATCTTTCTTGCACTGCTCTTCCTGCTGGTCTTCCATTCCCTATCTGGCTGTGGACCCTTTTCCTGCGGTAAGACCAACTCACTACACGTGATACTCACGTCATTCTCAGCATCGTGGATGCTCCAGAGTGAATCCACCCTCAGCTCCAATTCCGCAACGCTCGAGGCGGATACACTTCCCACACACGTAGCGCCCAGGGACACCGGAAGTGTCCCCGAGTTCCCACATGGTACAGGAGGAGCATATCACGTGACCGAGCTCTCCTGCCATGCCTTAACCTTAGATACACTTAAATTGGTAATAACAATGTTGCAGTTCACTTACTGATATAAAAAAGAAAAGAAAAGCTACTCACCAATCACCAGCCAATCACTTACCACATTGGCTGTGACGTCACTTTTTGATTACTTTCTACTTCTATTTTGCTTTCTCTCCCGCTGTAGCTGCACCGGTACGCTGGCTCTCGATCTCCCGCTGGGCTTTTGACAGGTCACTCCCCTCTCACCAACTGCCGCTGGCTCTCGATCTCCCGCTGGGCTTTTGATAGGTCGCTCCCCTCTCACCAACTGCCGCTGGCTCTCGATCTCCCGCTGGGCTTTTGATAGGTAGCTCCCCTCTCACCAACTGCCGCTGGCTCTCGATCTCCCGCTGGGCTTTTGATAGGTCGCTCCCCTCTCACCAACTGCCGCTGGCTCTCGATCTCCCGCTGGGCTTTTGATAGGTCGCTCCCCTCTCACCAACTGCCGCTGGCTCTCGATCTCCCGTTGGGCTTTTGACAGGTCGCTCCCCTCTCACCAACTGCCGCTGGCTCTCGATCTCCCGCTGGGCTTTTGATAGGTCGCTCCCCTCTCACCAACTGCCGCTGGCTCTCGATCTCCCGCTGGGCTTTTGACAGGTCGCTCCCCTCTCACCAACTGCCGCTGGCTCTCGATCTCCCGCTGGGCTTTTGACAGGTCGCTCCCCTCTCACCAACTGCCGCTGGCTCTCGATCTCCCGCTGGGCTTTTGATAGGTTGCTCCCCTCTCACCAACTGCCGCTGGCTCTCGATCTCCCGCTGGGCTTTTGACAGGTCGCTCCCCTCTCACCAACTGCCGCTGGCTCTCGATCTCCCGCTGGGCTTTTGACAGGTCGCTCCCCTCTCACCAACTCAGGTCTGCCCCGTTCAAGCATCCAATGGCCAAGCGGAGCAGGCAGTCCAAACCATAAAGCAGAGCTTGAAACGCTCACGGAAGGCTCCTTACAAACCCGCCTATCCCGGGTGCTGATCAATTACAGGAAATGACCCCACTCGCTTACCGGAGTCCCCCCTGCGGAGTTACTAATAAAACGTGCACTCAAAACCAGGCTCTCCTTAGTCACCCTAACCTCAACGATCAGGTGGAAACCAGGCGTTATCGGCAAAACATGTACCATGATCGTGTGGCTGTATCACGCGACATCACTGTAAATGACCCGGTGTTTTTGCTGAATCATGGTCATGGCCCCAAATGGGTCGATGGCACTGTTTTAGCCAAGGAGGGGAATAGAGTGTTTGTTGTCAAACTGCTTAACGGACAAACGTGCAGAAAGCATTTGGACCAGACCAAAATGCGATTTACAGGTAACCTGGAACGATCGGGAGAGGACCTTACCTTCAGCGATCCACCTACACACATCCAATCAGCAACAGACCTAGTTGCCAACCACGAGGATGATCCCACCATCTCCAACAGTCCAGTCAGACCAACAGCGCTGCAAGACAGCATGGCCCGACCAACTCACCCATGCCAGAAGTGACACTCAGACGATCAACCAGGGAGTGCAGAGTTTCGGATCACCTCAACCTGTAACTAACTCGCATCAAAGACTTTGGCGGGGGCGGGGGGCGGAATGTTGTCATATATGCATACTCTGTGTATATACTATGCTGGTAGCACTAGAGGGTGCAACTGTGGGAGGCCAGGCAGGAGCTGTATAAAAGGCTGGTCACCACGCGGTGACACAATAAAGAGACTAAGGTCACAGCAGTTCAAGCACAGCACTAGGCCTCGTGGAGTTATTTCCCTCGAGCCTGTTCTGACATTCACTGAGATCATGGCTGATCTTCTACCTCAACTCCACTTTCCTGCATTATCCACATATCCCTTGATTCTCTTAATATCCAAAAATCTATCGATCTCTGTCTTGAATATACTCAAAGACTGAGCCTCCACAGCCCTCTGGGGTAGAGAATTCCAAAGATTCACCACCCTCTGAGTGAAGAAGTTTCTCCTCATCTTAGTCCTAAATGGCCGACCCCTTATTCTGAGATTGTGACCCCTGTTTCGAGACTCCTCAGCCAGAGGAAACGTTCTCCCTGCATCTACCCTGTCAAACCCTGTAAGAATTTCAATGAGATCACATCTCATTCTTCTGAACTCTAGAGAATATAGGCCTAGTCTACTCAATCTCTCCTCATAGGGCAATCCCCGCATCCCAGGAATCCGTCTGGTGAACCTTCGTTGCATTCCCTCAATGCAAGTATATCCTTCCTTAGGTAAGGAGACCAAAACTGAACACAATACTCCAGGTGCATTCTCACCAGGGCCCTATATAAGTGCAGTAAAACCTCTTTACTCTTATACTCAAATCCTCTTGTAATAAAAGCCAACATACCATTTGTTTTCTTAATTGCTTGCCTTATCTGCATGTTAACTTTCAGTGATTCATGTACAAGGACACCCAGGTCCCCTTGAGCACCAATATTTCTCAATCTCTCACCACTTAAAAAGTATTCTGCTTTTCAATTTTTCCTACCAAAGTGAATAACTTCATATTTCTCCACATGATATTCTATTTGCCACATTCTTGTTCACTCACTTAGCCTGTCTATATCCCCTTGAACTCTCTCTGCATCCTCCTCACAACTTACATTCCCAGCTAGCTTTGTATCATCAGCAAACTTGGATATACTACATTTGGTATCCCTCATTCAAATCATTGAAATAAATTGTGAATAGCTGAGGCCCAAGCACCGATCCTTGTGGCACCCCATTATTTACAGCCTGCCAACCCGAAAATGACCCGTTTATTCCTACTCTCTGTTTTCTGTCCGTTAACCAATCCTCAATCCATGTTAGTATATTACCCCCAATCCCATGAGCCCTAGTTTTGTTCAATAACCTCTTGTGTGGCACCTTATCGGAGAAAGATTGCAAAGTGCTGCAGTACAGCGGGACCTAGGGGTACTTGTGCATGAAACATAAAAGGATAGTATGCAGGTACAGCAAGTGATCAGAAAGGCCAATGGAATCTTGGCCTTTATTGCAAATGGGATGGAGTATAAAAGCAGGGAAGTCTTGCTACAGCTATATGGGATGAAGCCACACCTGGAATACTGCGTGCAGTTTTGGTTTCCATATTTACGAAAGAATATACTTGCTTTGGAGGCAGTTCAGAGAAGGTTCACTAAGTTGATTCCGGAGATGAGGGGATTGACTTATGAGGAAAGGTTGAGTAGGTTGGGCCTCTACTCATTGGAATTCAGAAGAATGAGAGGTGATCTTATCGAAACGTATAAGATTATGAGGGGGCTTGACAAGGTGGATGTAGAAAAGATGTTTCCACTGATGGGGGAGTCTCGAACTAGGGGGCATAAACTTACAATAAGATGGCGCCCATTTAAAACTGAAATGAGGAGAAATTTCTTCTCTCAGAGGGTTGTAAATCTGTGGAATTCACTGCCTCAGAGAGCTGTGGAAGCTGGGAAATTGAATAAATTTAAGACAGAAATAGACAGTTTGTTAAACGATAAGGGGATAAGGGGATATGGGGAGCGGGCAGGGAAGTGGAGCTGAGTCCATGATCAGATCAGCCATGATCTTATTGAATGGTGGAGCAGGCTCGAGGGGCCATATGGCCTACTCCTGTTCCCTTTTCTTATGTTCTTAGGTCTTCTGAAAATCCAAATACACCACATCTACTGGTCCTCCCCTTATCTATTATGCTCATTACAACTTCAAAAAACTCTAACAGATTTGTCAAACATGATTTCCCTTTCATAAATCTATTTTGACTCTGTACAATCTTATTATTATTTTCTAAATGCCCTGTCACCACATCCTTAATAATAGATTCTCGCATTTTCCCTACTACTGATGTCAGGCTAACTGGTCTGCAGTTCCCCGTTTTCTCTCACCCTCCTTTCTTAAATAGTGGAGTTACATGAGCTACCTTCTAATCTGCGGGAACCATTCTAGAATCTATGGGATTTTCATCTAAGTGCGGTGATAACATCTAATAGAAATCCATAGTAAACCTGGTAACCATTACTTAGAATCTACGGCACGAGTTCAGGCCATTCAGCCCAACTTTTTTTTGTACTTCATGCAAAGGGTGGTAAAAACATGGAACTCGGTATCCCATGGAGCAATTGTACAGCAGAGCAGGTCTCCAGTCGTCTTGGGTAATCCTTGCCACTGGATCAAGATCTAGCTCTGTCAAGCCCGTGTGGTGGCTGGTGTGCAACGGTCACCACACGTTAAAAAAATCCACGCACAGGCATCTTCCACCCTTCACGATGTAGTTCAGGACCTGGAATTTTAGGTCCTTCATTGGAACACCCGTGAACTTATCCTTTTTTGGCGTGGAAGCAAGTCATCTTTGTTTCGAGGGACTGCCTATGACGATGATGATGTACCGAATAGTACAGCTGCATTTAAGGAGAAGCCAGATAAGCATGAGGGAAAAAAGCATAGAAGGATAGAACATAGGAATTAGGAGCAGGTATGGGCCATTTGGCTCCTTGAGCCTGCTCAATAAGATCATGGCTGATCTTCTATCTCAACTCTACTTTCCTGCACTATCCCCATATCCCTTGATTCCCTTAATATTTAAAAATCTATCGATCTCTGTCTTGAATGTACTCAACAAATGAGCATCTGCAGTCCTCTGGGATAGAGAATTTCAAAGATTGACCATCCTCTGAGTGAATAAATTTCTCCTCATCTCAGTCCTAAATGGCCGACCCCTTATTCTGAGACTGTGACCCTTGGTTCTAGACTCCCCAGCCAGGGGAAACATCCTCCCTGCATGTACCCTGTCAAGTCTGTAATAATTTTGTATGTTTCAATGAGATCACCTCTCATTCTGATAGGGTTAGATGAAGAAGGGTGGGAGGACGATTGTATGGAACATAAACAACAGCATACACTAGTTGGGCTGAATGGCCTGTTTCTGTGCTGTTGACTCTATGTAACAAACCTCCTCCCAGTCTAATTAGCTCTTCGCACCCTATATCCCTTTATTCCCTTCTCTCTGATGTATGCATCGTGCATCTACTTAAATGCAGCAATGTTATCTGCGTTAACCACTCCATGTGACAGGTCAGTTCTACACACTTGCCATTCTTGGTGTAAAGAAATTCCTCCTAAATTCTTTCTTTGATCTCTTAGTGGTTATCTTATATTTATGCCCGCTTGTTCTGGTCTCAGCAACAAGTGAAATGGTCTCTTCACATCTATGCTATCGAACCCCTTCATAATTTTAAAGATTGAAAATCAGGTCACCTATTAGGTTTCTCTTTTCCAAAGAGCCCCAGCCTGCTCAATCTTTCCTGATAGTTGCATCCCCTCAATTCCGGGTAACAGTAATGCCAGCTCTCGCAAATTAATCATGAGACTTGCGATTTTTGATGAAACTTTAGCCTAACTCGCAATCTCGCGATTCAACAGTGAAATCTTGTGTTTCTTCTCAGGGAATGACGCAATGCCCTTGGGCGGGAGTTGAACAGCGCGGCAGTACTCCGATTGGTAAGCACCACTCAGCATGGGCCATGGGAATTGGACCGCTCCCCAGGGGCACGTACAGAGCGATTGGAACCTCCATTCCTGCGCTGCGTGAACCCAGCGCGCTCTTCACACGCTCCCCGACTCGCAGCTCGTGTCGCTAGCCACCCGTCCGGAAGCCGCACGTGGTGGGCTGCTTTCCCACAGCATTTCAATTCAAACTGTGCAAAGAGAGAGCGTGGAATGAGCTTCAAGGGCTGAAAGAATGATCAGGAGTGAGATGATGCAAGTGGGAACTACTTCAGAGATGAAAGGAGACATTGTGAACGTCGGGAACGTGATTCAAAAGTGGTAAAAATACATAACCGGGAGCTCACCACATTGGACTATTTCAGGAACTCCTTGTCGAACTTATTCTGTACATGGTCAGAAGCACTCAGGAAATACTGAGCATGCGCAGCAGGGGCTGGTAAACAGCCTATAGGGCAGTGAGCGAGCGGCGGAACAGGGCTGTGGTTGTTAACCCAGGGACAGGCCTGTGTACCGAGCCCACAGTGGCCTGAGCCCAAATATCGCCCACAGTCAGAACCCACATCAATATCAGTAGCACGCCTCACTGAGTCTTTGAAAGACCAGGCATTACAAAGTCTTAATTTTTGTTTAGAATACAATAATTTCTCACTTATGCTGCTGAAAAGTCACCTGCCCGAAACTCAAGAGGAGTGCCCAAACATAGCTACGTGGTGATAACAGGCAGGATTAAAAAAATGTTTTTGTAAAGCATTTTCAGATGCAGTGATACAGTTTTTGTAAAGATCTGTGACCTGTTAGAGATTAAATAAAGCCACTAATGAGATTTAATAAACCAAATGTCAATCTATATTGGTTTATGTTGAAAAAAAAGCAACTCATGATTTCCATACCAAATCTGATGATTCTTAAGAGTTTGTCTCCTGGTTTATGAGGTGGTGGGGTTGGTAATGCTAGAGTAATGTACTTGTAATTCTTTCCTGCACTTTCTCCAGTGCTTCAATATCTTTTTTTTCGTGGTACGGGAGGCCAGAGTTGCAACTCAGAAACAAATTGTGAAAAATGGATTTTCATTTTTTAAATTGGACTTTTCATTTCTGGTTTGAGTTTAAATATTTGTAGTCACCACTTGGAAAGGGCTGTGTGCTAAATAACAACTTATATTTATCATCATAGGCAGTCCCTCGAAATCAAGGAAGACTTGTTTCCACTCTAAAAGTGAGTTCTCAGGTGGCTGTGCAGTCCAATACGGGAATTACTGTCTCTTTCACAGGTGGGAAAGACTGTCGTTGGAGGAAAGGGTGGGTGGGGAATCTGGTTTGCCGCACGCTCCTTCCGCTGCCTGCGCTTGTTTTCTGCATGTTCTCGGCGACGAGACTCGAGGGGGCTCAGCGCCCTCCTGGATGCTCTTCCTCCACTTTGGACAGTCTTGGGTCAGGGATTCCCAGGTGCCAGTGGGGATGTTGCACTTTATCAAGGAGGCTTTGAGGGTGTCTCGAAACGTTTCCTCTGCCCACCTGGGGCTCGCTTGCCGTGTAGGAGTTCCGAGTTGAGTGCTTGCTTTGAGAGTCTTGTGCCGGGCTTGCGGACAATGTCGCCCGCCCAACGGAGCTGGTCAAGTGTGGTCAGTGCTTCAATGCTGGGGATGTTGGCCTGATCAAGAACACGGACATTGGTGCGTCTATCCTCCCAGGGGATTTGCAGGATCTTGTAGAGACAACATTGGTGGTATTTCTCCAGCGATTTAAGATGTCTACTGTATATGGTCCATGTCTCTGAGCCATACAGGAGGGCGGGTATCACTACAGCCCTGTAGACCATAAGCTTGGTGCCAGATTTGAGGTTCTGATCTTCGAACACTCTCTTCCTCAGGCGACCGAAGGCTTTGCTGGCACACTGGGGGCAGTGTTAGACCTCATCGTCGATGTCTGCCCTTGCTGATAGTAGGCTCCCGAAGTATGGAAAGTGGTCCACTATGTCCAAGGCCGCACCGTGGATTTTGATGACCGGGGGGCAGTGCTGTGTGGCGGGGTCAGGTTGGTGGAGGACCTTTGTCTTACGCATGTTTCGTGTAAGGCCCATACTTTCATACGCCTCGGTGAAGGTGTTGATGATGGCTTGGAGTTCAGCCTCTGAATGTGCGCAGATGTAAGCGTCTTCCGCGTACCGTAGTTTGACGACAGAGGATGGAACGGTCTTGGATCTGGCCTGAGGGAGACAAAGGTTGAACAGGTTCCCACTGGTTCTATCGTTTAGTTCCACTCCAGCGGGGATCTTGTTGAGTGTGAGATGGAGCATTGCAGCGAGGAAGATCGAGAAGTGGGTTGGCGTGATGACGCAGCCCTGCTTGACCCTGGTCCGGATGTGGATTGGGTCTGTGATGGATCCGTTGGTCAGGATCACCGCTTGCATGTCGTCGTGGAGCAGGCGGAGGATGGTGACAAACTTTTGGGGGCAGCCGAAATGGAGGACGCTGCATAGTCCCTCACAGTTAACAGTGTCAAACGCCTTTGTGAGGTCAAAGAAGGTCATGTATAAGGGTTGGTGCTGTTCCTATTTCTCTTGCAGTTGTCGCAGCGTGAAGATCATGTCCGTTGTACCCCGTAGCGGACAGAATCCGTGTTGTGACTCCGGAAGGAGTTCCTCAGCCACAGGGAGAAGACGGTTGAGGAGAATTCTCGCGATGACTTTCCCAGTGGCCAACAACAGGGAGATTCCTCTGTAGTTGCCGCAGTTGGACTTATCTCCTTTTTTAAAGATGGTCACGATTACGGCATCTCTGAGATCTCCAGATATGCAGTCCTCTTTCCAGATGAGAGAGATGAGGTCATGCATTTGAGCCAATAATGCCTCTCCGCCATACTTTAGTGCCTCAGCGGGGGATTCCATCTGCTCCCGATGCCTTATTGTTCTTGAGCTGACGGATGGCCTTTTCTACCTCGTGCAGGGCTGGGGTTTTGCTGAGATGGTGGTGAGTAGCATGCTGCGGGATGGAGTCGAGGACATCAGTGTCAAAGGCAGAGTCTTGATTAAGATCTTTGAAGTGCTCCTTCCAGTGGGCCCTGACTGCCTCGGTGTCCTTCATGAGTGTCTCCCCATTCTTGGCCAGCAGAGGGGTGGGGCCTGGGGTGCTTGGGCCGTAGGTGGACTTGACTGCGGTGAAGAATCCTATTTATATTTATCCTATATTTATATAGTGCCTTTAACATAGTAAAACGTCCCAAAGCTCTTCACAGGAGCGTTATAAGACAAAAATTTGTCACCGAGCCACGTAAGGAGATATTTGGTCAGATGACCAAAAGCTTGGTCAAAGAGGTAGGTTTTAAGGAGCGTCTTGAAGGAGAAGAGAGGTGGAGAGATTTAGGCAGGGAGTTCCAGAGCTTGTGGTCGAGACAACAGAAGGTATGGCCACCGATGGTTGAGCGATTATATTGCTTTTTGTGGTATACATCAATGATCTAGACTTGAATATAAGGGGTACGATTAAGAAATTTGCAGATGATACTAAAATCGGCTGTGTAGTTGATAATGAAGAAGAAAGCTGTGGATTTCAAGAAGATATCAATCAACTGGTCAGGTGGGCAGAACAGTGGCAAATGGAATTTAATCCAGACAAGTGTGAGGTAATGCATTTGGGGAGGGCTAACAAAGAAAGGGAATATATATTAAATGGTAGGACACTGAGAAGTGTAGAGGAACAAAGGAGCCTTGGAGTGCATGTCCACAGATCCCTGAAGGAAGCAGGCCAGTAGATAAGGTGGTTAAGAAGGCATACAGAATGCTTGCCTTTATTAGCTGAGGCACAGAATACAAGAGCGGCGGGGGATGTGCTGAACTGTATAAAAGACTGGTTAGGCCACAGCTGGAGTACTATATGTGCAATTCTAGTCACCGCATTACAGGAAGGACATGATTGCACTGGAAAGAGTACAGAGGAGATTTACGAGGATGTTACTGGGAGAGGAGAACCTTAGCTATGACAGATTGGATAGGCTGGGTTTGTTTTCCTTTGAACTGAGGTGTATAAAATTGAGGGGCCTAGATACAGTGGATAGAAAGGGCCTATTTCCCTCAACAGAGGGATCAACAACCAGGGAGCGTAGATTTAAAGTAATTAGTAGAAAGTTTTGAGGGGAAATTTGTTCACGCAGAGGGTCTGGAACTCATTGCCTGAAAGGGTGGTAGAGGCAGATACCTTCCCCACATTTAAAAAGTATTTGAATGGGCACTTAAAGAGCCGTAACCTGCAGAGCTTCGGACCTAGAGCTGGAAAGTGGGATTAGGCTGCATAACCTCTTTGTTGGCCAGCACGGACACAATGGGCTGAAATGGTCTCCTTCCGTGCTGTAAACATCTATGATTCTATGAATCAGGGATGCTCAGGGCAGAATTAGGGGAGTGCAGACATCTCGTGGCGGGGGGGTTGTGGGGCTGAAGATTACAGAGATAGGGAGGGACAAGGCCATGGAAGGATTTGAAAATAAGGATGAGAATTTTGACATCTAGGTGTTGTTTAACAGGGAACCAAAGTAGGTCAGCGAGCACAGGGGTGATGGGTGAGCAGGACACAGGCAGCTGAGTTTTGGATGAGCTCAAGATGTCTTGCTAACTGATTTCTACACATCTGTAGTAATACCCGCCCCCCTGTACGGCTCAGAGACATGGACCATGTACAGCAGACACCTCAAGTCACTGGAGAAATATCACCAACGATGCCTCTGCAAGATCCTGCAAATCCCCCGGGAGGACAGACGCACCAACATCAGCGTCATCATCCAGGATAACATCCCCAGCATTGAAGCACTGACCACACTTAATCAGCTCCGCTGGGCAGGCCACATTGTTCACATGCCAGACACGAGATTCTCAAAGCAAGTGCTCTACTCGGAACTCCTTCACGGTAAATGAGCCAAATGTGGGCAGAGGAAACGTTACAAGGACACCTTCAAAGCCTCCCTGATAAAGTGCAACATCCCCACTGACACCTGGGAGTCCCTGACCAAAGAGATGGTCCTAAGTGGAGGAAGTGCATCCGGGAGGGCGCTGAACACCTCGAGTCTCATCGCCGAGAGCGTGCAGAAATCAAGCGCAGGCAGCGGAAAGAGCGTGCAGCAAGCCAAACCTTCCCTCAACAACTATCTGTCCCACCTGTGACAGCGTCTGTGTCTCTCATATTGGACTGTTCAGCCACCAAAGAACTCACTTCAGGAGTGGAAGCAAGTCTTCCTCGATTCCGAGGGATTGCCGATGATAATGATAATGATGACATAACTGAAGAGTAATAGACCTTCAAATCATAACAGGGAGGTGGAGGGGTGGGGAAGCCAGAGCTGTGATCCTGTGGGCCAGCTGGCAACTCGGTCGACAGCAGCAGCAGGCCTCAGAACCGGCAAAACCCCTATTGACCCGCGTGGGTGCCGGGAAGGGCACGTGACGGTGGGAAGAGCGGCGAACGCGAGAGAAGCACGTGACGGTGGGAGGACCGGCTCGCTAGAAAACCACGTGACGGTGGGCGGAGCGGCGCGCGCGAGCGTCACTTGGGGGGGGGGGACAGAGCGCGAGAGAAGCACGTGACGGTGGGAGGAGCGTCTCGCGAGAGAAGCACGTGACGGTGGGAGGAGCGTCTCGCGAGAGAAGCACGTGACGGTGGGAGGAGCGTCTCGCGAGAGAAGCACGTGACGGACGGAGGAGCGGCCAGTGTAGGTGCTGGGTCCCGGGACCGGATCCTCGGGGGTCGCCATGGGGACGGTGGTGGACGTCAAGCTGAAGCGGGCGAACAAAGTGTATCACCAGGGGGTGAGTGCAGCCGCTGTGACCCGCCCGCCCTCCTGTGGCCGAGCCAGGCCCCACCCCACACTGACCTAGACTGAACTTGGAACCGCATCCCTGGCCTTTTGCTGCTTCCTCTCGGAGTCCAGCTGTTTGCACCTTTGTTCCGTTGTGTATACAACATTGACAATGTAGCCCTGGGGAATCGCATGCAAATCATTTCGCAGTCTGTGTTTCCCATGAGGAGCGAGGGCTGTTGCTTTGGAGCCCTGATTGGGCATTGGGCATGTAAGAGTGCAGTCCAGCCCTTGATTCAGAGCCAGTCATGTTTTAAAAAAAAAACATTCTATACAATCTATGGTGTTTTTTTTCATGTTTCCTGGTAGCATTATCCCGGGCTGAGACTGTGTATTGAGACTGTGTCTGGTGTAAAAATAAAAAAGGGAAGGTGGCTCAACTGTGGCTATCTAGGGAAATCAGGGATAGTATTAAAGCCAAGGAAGTGCCATACAAATTGTCCAGAAATAGCAGCGATCCTGGGGACTGGGAGAAATTTAGAACTCAGCAGAGGAGGACAAAGGGTTTGATTAGGGCAGGGAAAATGGAGTACGAGAAGAAGCTTGCAGGGAACATTAAGGTGGATTGCAAAAGTTTCTATAGGTATGTAAAGAGAAAAAGGTTAGTAAAGACAAACGTAGGTCCCCTGCAGTCAGAATCAGGGGAAGTCATAACGGGGAACAAAGAAATGGCAGACCAATTGAACAAGTACTTTGGTTCAGTATTCACTAAGGAGGACACAAACAACCTTCCGGATATAAAAGGGGTCAGAGGGTCTAGTAAGGAGGAGGAACTGAGGGAAATCTTTATTAGTCGGGAAATTGTGTTGGGGAAATTGATGGGATTGAAGGCTGATAAATCCGCAGGGCCTGATGGACTGCATCCCAGAGTACTTAAGGAGGTGGCCTTGGAAATAGCGGATGCATTGACAGTCATTTTCCAACATTCCATTGACTCTGGATCAGTTCCTATGGAGTGGAGGGTAGCCAATGTAACCCCACTTTTTAAAAAAGGAGGGAGAGAGAAAACGGAATTATAGACCGGTCAGCCTGACCTCAGTAGTGGGTAAAATGATGGAATCAATTATTAAGGATGTCATAGCAGCGCATTTGGAAAATGGTGACATGATAGGTCCAAGTCAGCATGGATTTGTGAAAGGGAAATCATGCTTGACAAATCTTCTCGAATTTTTTGAGGATGTTTCCAGTAAAGTGGACAAAGGAGAACCAGTTGATGTGGTATATTTGGACTTTCAGAAGGCTTTTGACAAGGTCCCACACAAGAGATTAATGTGCAAAGTTAAAGCACATGGGATTGGGGGTAGTGTGCTGACGTGGATTGAGAACTGGTTGTCAGACAGGAAGCAGAGTAGGAATAAATGGGTACTTTTCAGAATGGCAGGCAGTGACTAGTGGGGTACCACAAGGTTCTGTGCTGGGGCCCCAGCTGTTTACATTGTACATTAATGATTTAGACGAGGGGATTAAATGTAGTATCTCCAAATTTGCGGATGACACTAAGTTGGGTGGCAGTGTGAGCTGCGAGAAGGATGCTTTGAGGCTGCAGAGTGACTTGGATAGGTTAGGTGAGTGGGCAAATGCATGGCAGATGAAGTATAATGTGGATAAATGTGAGGTTATCCACTTTGGTGGTAAAAACAGAGAGACAGACTATTATCTGAATGGTGACAGATTAGGAAAAGGGAAGGTGCAACGAGACCTGGGTGTCATGGTACATCAGTCATTGAAGGTTGGCATGCAGGTGCAGCAGGCGGTTAAGAAAGCAAATGGCATGTTGGCCTTCATAGCGAGGGAATTTGAGTACAGGGGCAGGGAGGTGTTGCTACAGTTGTACAGGGCCTTGGTGAGGCCACACCTGGAGTATTGTGTACAGTTTTGGTCTCCTAACTTGAGGAAGGACATTCTTGCTATTGAGGGAGTGCAGCGAAGATTCACCAGACTGATTCCCGGGATGGTGGGACTGACCTATCAAGAAAGACTGGATCAACTGGGCTTGTATTCACTGGAGTTCAGAAGAATGAGAGGGGACCTCATAGAAACGTTTAAAATTCTGACTGGTTTAGACAGGTTAGATGCAGGAAGAATGTTCCCGATGTTGGGGAAGTCCGGAACCAGGATAAGGATAAGGGGTAAGCCATTTAGGACCGAGATGAGGAGAGACTTCTTCACCCAGAGAATGGTGAACCTGTGGAATTCTCTACCACAGAAAGTTGTTGAGGCCAATTCACTAAATATATTCAAAAGGGAGTTAGATGTAGTCCTTACTACTAGGGGGATCAAGGGGTATAGCGAGAAAGCAGGAAGGGGTACTGAAGTTTCATGTTCAGCCATGAACTCATTAAATGGCGGTGCAGGCTAGAAGGGCTGAATGGCCTGCTCCTGCACCTATTTTCTATGTTTCTATGTACCGGTCCCTGCAGTCTCAAAAAGTTACACCAGGAAAGGGTGAACTGCCTTCCTTTTCTTTCCCTACCCCATTCAGATGTGCTTACATTCTGCTCAGTATCTTCAGCTGTGGCTCAATGGGTAGCATCCTCTCCTCTCAGTCAGAAGGTTCTGGGCTCCAGCCCCACTCCAGAGACTTGAGCACATAATCTAGCCTGACACTTGAGTGTAGTATCGAGTGCGGCACGCACTGTTGCAGGTGTCGTATTTTTTTCGGATGATAAATTAAACTGACCCTCTTTGGGTTGATAAAATATCCCTGTTACGAAGAAGAGCAGGGGAGTTATCCCCGGAGTCCTGGCAAATATTTATCTCTCAACCAGCATCAGTAAAACTGATGATTTGGTCATGCATCTCATTGCTGTGTGTGGGACCTTGCTGTGTGCAATTTGGTCTGCATTTCCTACATTACAACAGTGACTGCACTTCAAAAATACTTAATTGGCTGTAAAGCAATTTTGGCCCTCCTGAGGTCTAAGGACTCTTTTGGTTGCAATTAGGATCCTGCTTCCTACCGTACCATGGCACTGGAGCACCACTACTGCCAGATATGCATTGGTCCTTATCTGATGTACTCTATTTGAGGTGTGATCTTATTGAAACATATAAGATAATGAGGGGGCTTGACAAGGTGGATGCAGAGAAGATATTTCCACTTGGGAAACTAAAACTAGGGGACATAGTTTCAGAATAAGGGGCTGCCCATTTAAAACTAAGAGGAGGAGGAATTTCTTCTGAGGATTGTAAATCTGTAGGAATTCTCTGCCCCAAAGAGCTGGAGGCTGGGTCATTGAATATATTTGAGGCAGAGATACAGATTTTTGAATGATAAAGAAATATAGGGTTATGGGGAGCGGGCAGGAAAGTGGAGCTGAGTCCATGATCAGATCAGCCATGATCTTATTAAATGGCGAAGCAGGCTCGAGGGGCCAAATGGCCAAGTCCTGTTCCTATTTATTATGTTCTTGTATGTTAAAAGTATATTTTTGTACAGTGAGTGGTACATTTAATTATTGTTGCCTTAAGTTGAGCACAAGCCTATGTAAAAATGGGTTATGATATGTTTGAGTTGAAAACCTCTCGCAGCGCAGAAATCAAATTTCATGGAGTGAAAAGCGATGAGAATTAAATTTAGTTTAAACATCTGAATATATCAGCTGAAATGCTTATTGCTTAGTTATGAAGTTGTGGTCATGACACTAGGAACTTGATTTTCTGTTTCTTATATAGATAATTATATCAAGAAAACTAGTTTAGAAAATAGCTGCTTGGACCAGTTGAATGTAGTTTCTTGTCATAAGAACATAAGAAATAGGAGCAGGAATAGGTCATTTGGCCCTTCGTTCCTGCTCTGCCATTCAATAAGATCATGGCTGATCTTCTACCTCAACTCCACTTTCTTGCACTATCCCCATATCCCTTGATATCCATCATAATAATGTCTGATAAAAGGGTCCTGAGGCTTAGTTTGAATAACAAATATTCATCCAATGAAATGTTTTGAATCATTTTGTACATAGCAATATAGAGTGTCAGGGTGATAGGGGTAGGGGCAGTGAAATGGTGTGGTGCATTTGTGTTCCACGATGTGTCATGTCATGGAATAGTATGGTATATAATTGTGTTAAGTAAAACGAGGCAATATTGAAGGCCACACTTGCACACCACTTAGTGGGTGCGAGGTATGTGCAGCTTGTCTCTCCTTTCTACACTTTGCCCTTAGGATGTGTTACTACATTAAAAGCACCATATAAGTGCATGATGTTGTTGTAGTACTGGCATACTTCGATGAGGCTGAGGAGGCAAAAGTTAAAGGGGATCTGGAGAGGATTTACAAAAAGAAGTTTCTAATGTTTTTGTGTGTGTGTGTGTAATAACCTGAGGTTTAGGCATAGAGAAATCTTGATATTTTAACTGGATGCCAGGGAGACGGTTTCTCCAGGGATTTGTTCACATGAGGCAGAACTACACCAGTTTAGACAAGTCTGTAGGTGGTCCTTTCATTTGGTGACTGGGAATTCAGCTCAACTGGGGTGGTGGTGGTGGTGGTGTTGAGGAGGGAGGGAGGGGGGTCTTTTATCAGCAGTTTTATACTTTGCAGTTTACTTGCAGAAGGCTGTGGCGATATCTTAACCAAGCCCATTCCTGCTCTCACCTGATGCTCACAGGTTTGGACTAATCAGCAGGAGTCAGTGGATACCAGTTAGGAGTGGGACCTCCTAGCTGTTTTCTATTCCTTTCTAATCCAGAGATACTGAGGATAGCTATGGAGCTATAACTGCAGTTATACAGAGATAATAGCAGAAACTGGGAACTTGGTCTGTGCCAATTGGGTTAACATGTCTGTTACTGCACTGGATACTGTATTTAACTTGCCCTAGACTTGACTATTCCAACGCAATCTTGGCTGACCTCCCATATTCCACCCTACGTAAACTAGAGATGATCCAAAACTCGTCTGCCTGTGTTCTAACTCGCACTACGTCCCGCTCACCCATCACCCCTATGCTCGCTGACCTACATTGATTGGTTCCCGGTTAAGCAATACTTCGATTTCAAAATTTTCATCCTTGTTTTCAAATCCCTCCATGGCCTTGTCCTTCCCAGTAATCTCCAGCCCACAACCTCCCCAAAATGTTTGCGCTCCTCTAATTCTGCCCTCTTGAGCATCCCTGATTATAATCGCTCAACCATTGGTAGCCGTGCCCTCTGTTGCCCTAAGCTGTCGAATTCCCTGCTTAAACCCCTCTGCCTCGCTACCTCTCTACCTCGCTTTCCTCCTTCAAGACGCTCCTTTAAACATACCTCTTTGACCAAGCTTTTGGTCACCTGCCCTAATTTCTCCTTATGCAGCTCAGTGTCAAATTTTTTATCTCTTAATACTTCTGTGAAGCGCCTTGGGACGTTTTACTACGTTAAAAGTGCTATATAAATACAAGTTGTTGTTGTAAGCATCAGGGAGCTGGTATTGGTTTCTTCACCATATGCTATTTGTCTTCCAAATGTATGACTGATTTTCAGTTTTTTATATAACTTATTATTCAGGATCCACATGTCTGAAGTATATTTTTAATCTGTATTAAGCTGGTTATTCTGCAGCGAGTGTCTGATCTCCTGACTCCCCAAACTCTTTCCACCATCTACAAGGCACAAGTCAGGAGTGTGCTGGAATACTTTCTACTTGTCTGGATGAGCGCAGCTCCAACAACACTCAAGAAGCTTGACACCATCCAGGACAAAGCAGCCCGCTTGAATGGCATCCCATCCACCACCTTAAACATCCACTCCCTCCACCACTGGCGCACCGTGGCTGCAGTGTGTACCATCTACAACATGCACTACAGCAACTTGCCAAGGTTTCTTCGCCAGCACATCTCAAACCCGCGACCTCTACCACCTAGAAGGGCAGTAGATGCATGGGAACACCATCACCTCCAAGTTCCCCTCCAAGTCGCACACCATCTTGACTTGGAAATATATCGGGCTGCCTTCATTGTCGCTGGGTCCAAATCCTGGAACTCCCTAATGGCATTGTGAGAGTATCTTCACCACGAGGACTGCAGCGGTTCAAGATGGCGGCTCACCACCACCTTCTGAAGGGCAATTAGGGATGGGCAATAAATGCTGGCCTTGCCAGCGACGCCCACATCCTGTGATCGAAAATAAACACCCCAACCAACCTGAGTCGAGGGGGAAATATGCTAACAATGGCATACCACTAGCAATCCCAACCCTACTCCCTTAATTATTAGCGTTGCTGGTGGGAAATTAGTTAACGGAGGATTGGAAAGAGATTGTATTTTAAATTGTTTTGTAGCCCTGTACCTTTAAAGGTGAACTTGAAAGATCAGTATTTATCACTAAAGCAGGCTGTTGTGATTTATTAGTTTCCTGTGAGGGGAATCCTGTGTCCATTCATTTTCATCCTAAATCGCCGAATTCTACAACATAGGAGGAGGCCATTTGGTTTATTGCACCTGTGCCAGCTTTCAGAAAGAGCTACCCACTTGGCCCCTTTCACATGCCCATTCTCCATGCCCTCCAACATTTTGGATTCTGCTTCTATTACTCTTTCTAATTTGGCATTCCATGTCCTAACAATCCTCCCTTTTTAAAAAAAAATAATTCTAACCATTACTTCAAGTGATCTTAAATCCCAATTAACCGATTCACCAACTAATTGAAATAGTTTTTCCTGCTTTTCATGATCAAAATCTCTCAATTTTGAACACCCCTATCCGAACTCCTCAACCTTCTCTGCTGTAATGAAAGTTTCTCTAGTCTTGGTTCATAACTAAAGTCTCTCATTCCTGACCATAAAATCATAGAATGGTTACAGCACGGAAGAAGGTCATTTGGCCCGTCGAGCCAGTGCCGACTCTCAGCTAGTTCCACTCCCCTGCCCTTTCCCTGTGGCCCTTCAAATTTTTTTCCTTCAGATACTTATCCAACTCACCTTTTGAAAGAGAACATTGAGTCTGCCTCCACCATGCTTTCAGGCAGTGCATTCCACATCCCAACCAGTCGCTGCATAAGAAAGCTTTTTCTTATGTCGCCTTTGGTTCTTTTACCAATCACCCGATATTGGTCACTGTCTTCTGCATTCCCTTTTCTTTCCTAAAGCAGAGGTGCCCTAAACTGGCCACAATATTCAACTGCGACTTAAGCAAGCAATGAGATTGATTTGTTTATGTTCTGTTAATAGGTGCTTTAATCCCTATAGGTGCTTTTATATTTGCCTTTTCTTCCATTCCATTTGCTGCTACTCTCATTTAGTTTATTGTTGGGTGCCATATCCCACAGGCTCTGCCACACAACCGAGGGACTTGAATGTAGAGTGCACCAGTACAGGTCCATTCGCTGCTTTTATCTTTTGCGCCTGATTTGAAGTCTGATATATATGACCACTATTTTGCGGATTTACAGCACCATCAGAACCCTGTAGTTTGTGTTATTTGTGCTTGGGAGTGCAGCTTATAGTTGGAGAACTGTGCCTTTGTTGCAGCAATGTGTGGGGGAATGCGCTTGAAAAGTTTGTATGGCTGGAAAACTCCAGTAATATCTATAATATTGATTTTGGAAATCAGAACCAGTTGTTTTCTCTGCAATCCTGTCGTGAGTGAGTAAGCCAGAGAAATATGTTGGCCTTTTACCAAGACTTTGCTGAGATTTTCTATCAGGCTTCATAGTATTTCAATACTGGGGATGATTCCAAATATTTTATAATTTGAGTGTACAACAGAATATAAAAACAGAATATTTTATAAATGGTGAGAAACTATTAAATGTTGGTGTTCAGAGATGTCCTGGTACAAGAAACACAGAGTAGGTATGTATGCAAGCAATTAGGAAGGCAAATTGCATTTTTTTTAATATTCCTGGGATGTGGATGAGGCCAGCATTTATTGCCCATCTCCAATTGCCCTTGAGAAGATGGTGGTAAGCCGCCTTGAACTGCTGCAGTTCCTGTAGTGAATGTACTCCCACAGCGCTGTTAGGGAGGGAGTTCTAGGATTTTGACCCAGTGACAATGAAGGAACAGCGATTATATTTCCAAGTCAGGATGGTGTGTAACTTGGAGGGGAACTTGCAGGTGATGGTGTTCCCATGCGCCTGCTGCCCTCGTCCTTCTAGTGGTAGAGGTCGCGGGTTTGGGAGGTGCTGCTGAAAAAGCCTTGGCGAGTTGCTGCAGTGCATCTTGTAGATGATGCACACTGCAGCCACGGTGCGCCGGTGCTACAGGGAGTGAATGTTGAAGGTAGTGGATGGGGTGCCAACCAAGCGAGATGGTGTCAAGCTTCTTGAGTTTCATTGGAGCTGCACTCATCCAGCTAAGTGGAGAGTATTCCACCACGTTCCTGACTTGTGCCTTGTCGATGATGGAAAGGCTTTGGGTCTCAGGAGATGAGACACTTACCGCAGAATACGCAACCTTTGCCATGTTGGCCTTTATTGCAAGGGGGCTGGAGTACAACAGTAAGGAAGACTTGCTGCAATTGTACAGTCCACACCTGGAGTGCTGAGTACAGTTTTGGTCTCCTTATCTAAGGAAGGATATAATCGCCTTTGAGGCGGTGCAACAGAGATTCCAGGAATGAGAGGATTGTCCTATCTGGAGTTTAGAAGAATGAGAGGTGATCTCATTGAAACATAAGATTCTGAGGGGGATTGACAGGGTAGATGCTGGGAGATTGTTTCCCCTAGCTGGAGAGTCTACAACTCGGGGGGTGGGGGGTATAGTCTCGGGTAAGGGTAGGCCATTTAAGGTTCAGATGAGGAGAAATTTCTTCACTCAGACGATTGTGAATCTTGGGAATTCTCTACCCTAACGTGCTGTGGATGTTCAGTCGTTGAGTATATTCAAAGTTGAGGAAGATAGATTTTTTTGACTCTAGGGGAATCAAAGGATATGAAGTTCGAGCAGGAAAGTGGAGTTGAGGTCAATGATCAACCATGATCTTATTGAATGGTGGAGCAGGCTTGAGGGGCAGTATGGCTGAATCCTGCTCCTAGTACTTATGTTCTTACTTAAATACTTGGGCAAAACAAAATTGGTTGTTTTTGCTTTAATGACCTCCCAAGCCACACTCTTGAGTTCCTCCCTGAGAAATCCCGCAATTCCTCACCTATCACAATTTCAATCTCACCTATCCAGAGTCGCTCAACCAAGCCGTTTACCATGGAGCATCTAACCTTTTTTGTCTCATCACAGGTCAGGCTATTTCTGACTACTTATTTGTATCCCTTACAATCCCACACCCCCCTACTTGCTTTCGACCCCACTTCTGCCCATGGGGAAAAAAACCTCCTCCCCAAATCGCTTAACCACATGTTCAAACTGTCTCGTCGTTGGCATTCATTTGCCACAATTAAGCTCTTGATTTGCTCAACTACTGTCACCTCTACCTTCAATGCCTTTGTCCCCAGAAAAACCATCATTATCTCCCATCCCTGGTGTTTCCCCTGGTATGATCTCTATATTTGCTCCAAGTCCAGTGGACACAAACCTGGGCATACCTGGTGCACAGCTGGCTCACCCAGCCATTACCAATCTGGCTTGAGCACATCAAATGCTACCAGAGCTCGCTGCCCTCTGCCAAAACCACCCTGTACCTGAGGATAATGTTCCTTTCCTCTGCTGCTGACCATCTTTTAGCCTCTCTGCCCCCTCCACTCTCCCCTCTGACAACAACTGCAAGGAGCTCACGGATTTATTTATTGTCAAGAGCATCCAATCAGTGACCTCTGCTGCTTCTCTCCTTTTTCCATGAGCCTTAAGCCCCTCCTTTTCAAAATTGCTGCCATCACCCCATTCTCAACTGGGGCCCAAATTTGGACAGTACAGATTTCTAGTACATTCACCAGAGGTGCGGCGCTATTGTAGAACTCCAAGGGCGCCAAAAATCTTCGGGCTGAGTTTGGCTGCTCCCTAGCCTGTCCTCAATGGTAGCGTAGCGAGGCAACTGGATTTGGGGCGGAGCCAGGTGCCGGGACCTCTGCACATGCGCGCTCAAGTGTGTGCGCAAGCACAGTAGCTTCTCGCCCCCAGAATCTGAGAGAGTGTGCTGCAGGCTGTGTGGGAGGGGCCGAAGCATGCCGCCCCTATCCCTGGCCGAATGGGCTCCCTCATCGGCAGCCCGCTGCCTTCCCGGGCCGTGTGTTGGTATTTTTTATTTGTTATTGATTGCTTATTACTTTGGTCTTGGTGCTTTAGGTGCAGGGTTCCTTCTATTTTTTATTTGTTAATTAATTGCTGATTACTTTGTGCTCGGTCCTCTCGGCTTCCTTGTATTTTTTATTTGTTGTTGAATGCTTATTTTTGTGCTTTGTTTTGTGCTTGGAGCTTTAGAATGTACTTACCTACACTGATTTCTTAACTCTCCGCAAGGGTTTTCTGTGCGGCCACAAGTGGCCACGTACGCTGGCCTAAGTTAGTTTGGAGCAACTATTAGCTGTCTAAACTGGCTTAAATGGCTAAAATAGGCGTAGGTGGCTGGTGGGGGAAAAAAAAACACGAAACTAAAAAAAAAATCCTAACTAACTCACTTACATTGGCGCAAATTAAATGTGCAGTATGGGCTTTTTAAGATACTCCCAGAAAAATCAAGTCGCCAAAGAAAACGGAGCAACTCCTGGGAAAATTTGGGCCCCAAAACCCACGCTCATTTCCATGGTCCTCACTAACTAATGCAATACTTCCAATCTCCCTTTCCTCATGCATGTCCTTTAATGTGTAGCTTCCAGGTTCTATGCCTTTCTCCCCAACAGCTTTCAGTTTGAATCCCTCCATTCTGGCTTCTGCCCCTCCCAATACATAAAAATAGCTCGATACAAAGTCATTAATGATATTTTGTGATTGGTGCATTACCCTGCCTCATCCTCCTTGACCTCTCTAAAGCTTTGAACACCATCTTCTTCTAATGTCTTCTATCTTCTATGTTGTCCAGTGCCATGGGACTGCTCTCATTTGATTCCACTCTGAACTATCCAATCATGGCCAAAGCATCTGCAGTAATGGCTTCTCTTCTCACCACTGCATGTTTGTCTTTGCAGCTGTTCCAGGATCCATCCTTAGCATCTTCATGCTGCTCTTTGGCAGTGTCATCCACAAATTTAGACTGGGTGTTGTGTAATGAGAGAGGATTAATTAGCAATACCGTTGTGCGAGGCCCCTTGGGGAAGAGTGACCATAATATGGTGGAATTCTGCATTAGGATGGAGAATGAAACAGTTAATTCAGAGACCATGGTCCAGAACTTAAAGAAGGGTAACTTTGAAGGTATGAGGCGTGAATTAGCTAGGATTGATTGGCGAATGATACTTAAGGGATTGACTGTGGATGGGCACTGGCAGACATTTAGAGACCGCATGGATGAACTACAACAATTGTACATTCCTGTCTGTCGTAAAAATAAAAAAGGGAAGGTGGATCAACCGTGGCTATCAAGGTAAATCAGGGATAGTATTAAAGCCTCTCCCGTATCCGTCCAAGCAGCGGTTCGGCCATCACCCCCTCCCCCCCGCCAATGAAGCATTGCCTGAGGAGCTCCTCGGCCAGGCGGCTTGGAGTCGGAAGGGGTAGAGGTGGGGAGGAGAAGCGGGGGGGGGAGGGTTGTTTTTTTTACTGAAATGCTGATGATTTCAGACAAATGTTCGATTTAAATGTTTTTTATTTTGCAAAACCTTGTTGGGCATTGGCTCAGATAGCTGCTCCGTTACACGCTGGTGATTCCTTAACATCAAACGGTATAATTACATTTAACTTCAATCAAATTAAACTTTAACTGTCACCAATGTAATGCCCACCATTGATGTATCACCTACACACCCAGCTGTGTGTCAGCCTTGTAAATAACAGGCAAAGTGATCATTGATGAGCTCCTGACGTAAGACTCTTGCAGCTATCATGTCACCACGGGCCCTTTCATGCGGTCTACAGGGGGGCGGGGCACGGCTTCAGTGTCATTCTGATTGTCTGGGCCGATGTCAGTGTCCACCTCCTCGTCCTCCTCTTCCTCTCTCTCTGGTGAGATGGACTGTCAGACTCATCAGGCAATTCTTGTCCCCTCCTGATAGCCAAGTTGTGCAGCATGGAGCACACCACCACGAATTGAGCTACCTGTTCAGGGTGATATTGGAGTTTGCCTCCTGAGTGGTCCAGGCATCTAAAGCGTTGCTTCAGCACTCCAGTGGTTTTCTCCATGCTATTGCGTGTTGCTCTGTGGCTCTCGTTGTATCGCCTCTCGGCTTCGGTGTGGGTGTCACGCAGGGGGTCATCAGCCAGGTGGCGAGGCCGTATCCTTTGTCACCAAGCATCTAGCATTGAACTTGTGGCTGATTGTTAAACAAGTCAGATACAGTGCTCTCACACAGGATGTGAGCATCATGGATGCTGCCTGGAAATTGAGCATTCACCGCCAGTATAATTTGCTGGTAGTCGACAACCAGCTGGATATTCAGGGAGTGGAATCCCTTGCGATTCCTGAAAACCTAAGCATCCTGAAAAGGTGCCAGCATCGAGATGTGTGTACAGTCTATTGCTCCCTGGACCTTGGGGAAGTTTGTAATTCTGGAGAATACAAGAGCCCTCTCACTCTCTTTCTGGTCATAGGGAAGCTGATCAAGTCCCTCCTGCGTGCGTACAGGGCTTCAGTGACCTGTCGAATGCAGCGATGTGTGGCATGCTGAGAAAGGCCTGAAAAGAACCTGAGGCATAGAACGACAATGCCGCGTTGACCTCGACAGACAGTGCAGTACTGATGGCGCTGACAGGCTGCTGATCTGACCTTATCAGCTGGCAAAGCTCACTGATAACCTCTTTGTGGAAGTGCAGTCTCCAAAGGCAGGTGGTGTTGGGCATGTCGAGGTAAGACTGCTTCTCCCTGTACTTGCAGGGTGTGTAACATCCTCCTCAACAGTCTGGTACGTCTTGGAGTTAGATGTAGTCCTTACTACTCGGGGGATCAAGGGGTATGGCGAGAAAGCAGGAATGGGGTACTGAAGTTGCATGTTCAGCCATGAACTCATTGAATGGCGGTGCAGGCTCGAAGGGACGAATGGCCTACACCTGCACCTATTTTCTATGTTTCTAAGTGGCATACAAATTGGCCAGAAATAGCAGTGAACCTGGAGACGGAGAAATTTAGAACTCAGCAGAGGAGGACAAAGGGTTTGATTAGGGCAGGGAAAATGGAGTACGAGAAGAAGCTTGCAGGGAACATTAAGACGGATTGCAAAAGTTTCTATAGATATGTAAAGAGAAAAAGGTAAGTAAAGACAAACGTAGGTCCCCCTGCAGTCAGAATCAGGGGAAGTCATAACGGGGAACAAAGAAATGGCGGACCAATTGAACAAGTACTTTGGTTCGGTATTCACTAAGGAGGACACTAACAACCTTCCGGATATAAGAGGTGTCAGAGGGTCTAGTAAGGAGGAGGAACTGCGGGAAATCCTTATTAGTCGGGAAATTGTGTTGGGGAAATTAATGGGATTGAAGGCCAATAAATCCCCAGGGCCTGATGGACTGCATCCCAGAGTACTTAAGGAGGTGGCCTTGGAAATAGCGGATGCATTGACAGTCATTTTCCAACATTCCATTGACTCTGGATCAGTTCCTATGGAGTGGAGGGTAGCCAATGTAACACCACTTTTTAAAAAAGGAGGGAAAGAGAAAGCAGGGAATTATAGACCGGTAAGCCTGACATCGGTAGTGGGTAAGATGATGGAATCAATTATTAAGGATGTCATAGCAGCGCATTTGGAAAGAGGTGACATGATAGGTCCAAGTCAACATGGATTTGTGAAAGGGAAATCATGCTTGACAAATCTTCTAGAATTTTTTGACGATGTTTCCAGTAGAGTGGACAAGGGAGAACCAGTTGATGTGGTATATTTGGACTTTCAGAAGGCTTTCGACAAGGTCCCACACAAAAGATTAATGTGCAAAGTTAAAGCACATGGGATTGGGGGTAGTGTTCTAACATGGATTGAGAACTGGTTGTCAGACAGGAAGCAAAGAGTAGGAGTAAATGGGGACTTTTCAGAATGGCAGGCGGTGACTAGTGGGGTACCGCAAGGTTCTGTGCTGGGGCCCCAGCTGTTTACACTGTACATTAATGATTTAGACGAGGGGATTAAATGTAGTATCTCCAAATTTGCGGATGACACTAAGTTAGGTGGCAGTGTGAGCTGCGAGGAGGATGCTATGAGGCTGCAGAGTGACTTGGATAGGTTAGGTGAGTGGGCAAATGCATGGCAGATGAAGTATAATGTGGATAAATGTGAGGTTATCCACTTTGGTGGTAAAAACAGAGAGACAGACTATTATCTGAATGGTGACAGATTAGGAAAAGGGGAGGTGCAAAGAGACCTGGGTGTCATGGTACATCAGTCATTGAAGGTTGGCATGCAGGTACAGCAGGCGGTTAAGAAAGCAAATGGCATGTTGGCCTTCATAGCGAGGGGATTTGAGTACAGGGGCAGGGAGGTGTTGCTACAGTTGTACAGGGCATTGGTGAGGCCACACCTGGAGTATTGTGTACAGTTTTGGTCTCCTAACCTGAGGAAGGACATTCTTGTTATTGAGGGAGTGCAGCGAAGGTTCACCAGACTGATTCCCGGGATGGCGGGACTGACATATCAAGAAAGACTGGATCAACTGGGCTTGTATTCACTGGAGTTCAGAAGAATGAGAGGGGACCTCATAGAAACGTTTAAAATTCTGACGGGTTTAGACAGGTTAAATGCAGGAAGAATGTTCCCAATGTTGGGGAAGGCCAGAACCAGGGGTCACAGTCTAAGGATAAGGGGTAAGCCATTTAGGACTGAGATGAGGAGGAACTTCTTCACCCAGAGAGTGGTGAACCTGTGGAATTCTCTACCACAGAAAGTTGTTGAGGCCAATTCACTAAATATATTCAAAAAAGAGTTAGATGTAGTTCTTACTACTAAGGGGATCAAGGGGTATGGTGAGAAAGCAGGAATGGGTTCCTGAAGTTGCATGTTCAGCCATGACCTCATTGAATGGCGGTGCAGGCAAGAAGGGCCGAATGACCTGCTCCTGCACCTATTTTCTATGTTTCTGTTTCTATGTTTTCCCTCTTGACCATGCCATTTCCTGGGGCCTCTATTCCCAGGATCTTGATCACTGCCAATACGATGTTCAACCAAATCACTACCCTCCCTTCCTTCTGTGTTGATTCCTGGGAAAGAAAACACTTCCTTAAGTCGCTCATAACTGCACTTTCAAACTTCCAACTGCCTCGACTTTGGATCTCCATTTTCAATAATTTGTCAGTCAACAACCACTCCCACACCTCCATCTTTGAATCCTTTTGTCCCTGGCAAAATTTTGACTGTTCTTCTTGACTCCTTAAAGTTCAAGAGAATATCTCATCCATTACCAGCTCTGGTTGGACCACATCAAGTGCTATCAGGCCTTGCTCTCCTCTGTCAAAGCCAGCCACTACAGCAGGATTGTCGTGGAGATCAAAGATAACTCTTAGCTTCTTTTCTCCACTACCAGACATCTCAGTAAACCCCTTCAATGCCCCCTCCACCCTTTTCTCCAAAAAACAAGTGAGGAGCTCGTGCACTTCTTTGTCATTGAGATTGAGACCATCTGTTGTGCTTTTACTACTTCCTATCCCTGCATGTGTCCTGTACCCATGTGGCTTTTTGAAGCTTATCTCCATTTTCCCTTCTCCAAGCTCATCTCATCCATGAGACCTACCTCGTGCTCCTTTAACCACATTTCAAGTAAATTGCTGCCTACTCAACTTCCCTTCCTGGCCTCCATACTGGCTGCCATTGTTAATGGTTCCCTTTCCTCGGGTACTGTTCCTGTTCCTTTCTAAACCGCTATCATCCTTCTCAAAAACCCATTCTCATCTCTCTGTCCCCCCCCAAACACAACCCATTTCAAACCTCCCATTCCTTTCAAGTCATTGAATGTGTTATCTTCAAAAATCCATGCCTATCTGTCCCTGTTTTAAATTTTCCAATTAGGTTTTCATCCCTCCCACAGCACCAAAACTTCCATAACTAAAGTGCTGAAGGCCATTGTCTGTGATCATGGTGCATTATGCCTCTTTCTCTTCCCTGCATCCTTCATACTCTTAACGTCTTTCCTCTGTTGATCAGATTGATGAGACTCCACTCGTTTTCACTTGGGTATCCAATTGTATACAGAGTATCTCCAACAATGGCATCTCTTCCTGCTCCCACCCCCCACCCCAAACAGTATTACCTCCAGAATCCCCCAAGGATCTGTGCCCTTGGACCTCATCACATCCTATTTGTATGTTGCCCCATGGTGACATCATCAAGTGGTGTCAGTTGCCACATGTATACTGACGACATCCAGCCTTTGTGTTGTCAGACTGATTGTCCGACAATCCAGTCTTGATTGAGGCGCAGTTTCTTCCAGCTAAAACATTGAGGAAAAACTGAAGCCATTGTCTTCAGCACCTCGCCTTGACATCAATTCCATTCTCCTCCCTGGCCACTGTCTCAGGTTCAATCAGACTGTTTTCAACCTCGGCGTCCTATTCAACTCTGAGCAGAGAATCCTGCAGTGTTTGTGGGTCGGGGGGGGGGAATATTATTGGGATCAGCTCGGCAATGAGGGACTTCACAGGAACCTAACATAAGAAATAGGAGCAGGTGTAGGCCATTTGGCCCCTTGAGCCTGCTCAGCCATTCAATAAGATTATGGCTGATCTTCGACCTCAACTCCACTTGCCTGCACTATCCCCATATCCCTTGATTTCTTTAATATCCAAAAATCTATCGACCTCTATCTTGAATATACTCAACGAATGAGCTTCCACAGCCCTCTGGGGTAGAGAATTCCAAAGATTCACCACCTTCCAAGTGAATAAATCTTTCCTCATCTCAGTCCTAAATGGCCGACCCCTTATTCTGAGAATGTGAACCCTGGTTCTAGACTCCCCAGCCAGGGTAAACATCCTCCCTGCATCTACCCTGTCGAGCCCTGTGAGTTTTATATGTTTCAATGAGATCACCTCTCATTCTTCTAAACTCTCGAGAATATAGGCCTAGTCTACTCAATCTCTCCTCATAGGACAATCCCCCCGCCCATCCCAAGAATTAGTTTGGTGAAACTTCGTTGCACTCCCTCTATGGCAAATATATGAGTAAGGAGACCAAAACTGTACACAATACTCCAGGTGCGGTCTCACCAGGGCCCTATATAATTGCAGTCAGACATCTTTACTCTTGTACTTAAATCCTCATGTAATAAAAGAGATGAGACAGAGTTGTTAAAATGGAAGGGTAAAGGGAGGGAAAATGGGATCATGGACTGAGGGAGGAAAAATACATGCATACTTGAGGGAAGAAAAAGAGGCAAAGTGCTAGAAAAAGGGAAAGAACCAAAAAGAATCGATGCACAAAGGAATATTAAAATTATTACATTTCTGTTAACGAAGGGATGGTTTCATTTTGTTTAGAATTAGTTTTTAATGTTGGCAGTGGCTGTCATTGCTCTTCAGGGCACCTACAGTTATTCATGATTGTTAGTGCCAATAGATTTAAATTCAAATGTTAATCATAGAGTCATAGAAATTTACAGCAAAGAAGGAGCTATCCAACCTAATCCTACTTTCCAGCTCTTGGTTACGGCACTTCAAGTGCATATCCAAGTACTTTTTAAATGCGATGAGGGTTTCTACCTCTCCCATCCTTTCAGGCAATGTTTTCTCGATCCCCCCACAGAGAGAATATCTCCTCAACACCTCTCTAATCCTTCAACCAATTACTTTAAATCTATGCCCCCTGATTATTGACCTCTCTGCTAAGGAAAATAGGTCCTTCCAATCCACTCTACCTAGGCCCCTCAATTAAATCTCCCCTCAGCCATCTCTGTTCCAGAGAAACAACCCCAGCCTATCCAATCTTTTCTCAGAGCTAAAATGTTCCAGTGCTGACAACATCCTTCTAAATCTCCTCTCTGGTACAATCACATCTTTCCTGTAATGAGGTAACCAGAGCTACTCGTAGTACTCAGTTTGTCAGCTATGGCTCAGTGGGTCGCACTCTCATTGGCTGTAAAGTGCTTTGGGACATCCTGAGGTTGTGAAAGGCATTATATTGTTAATACTGATTCTTTTTCCCTCAATCTGTTTCAGCGAATACACTGACGCGAACACCTTCTTGCCTTTTCTGTAAAAAACCTTTATTGAAGATTCTCCGGCCGGGACTTGTCAAGACAAAGGAACACTCTCAATCAGAGCATGTTTACCTTCCTCTGGACAAGCCCCTTTACAGCACGAAAAGCACAGTCGTTATACATTTTCAAAACATAACACATTTGATTAGCACTTGGTCTATCCACTCCCTTTCTTCCCTCCCCCCCCCCCCCCCCCCGAGTATGTCCAATGGCAGGCGAGGAGGTCTCCTAATTAGAGCTGGCCCCGAGGTCAGCTTGTTTATAGCCTCATTAAATTCTTCTTCCTTATCAGTAAAACCTATTTCGCTCCTATCAGTAAAAAGCATTACGTTACCCTCTCCTATCCGTGATTGCCTTTTCTTTCCCGTGACCCGTGTTTAACCTCAACTCTCAGTAACCCCTTTTTTTTCTGTTGATTCTGCAATTGTCAGCATCTTGACACTTCTTTAGCTATTTTCCCATGATTCCCTAGCTCCATCCCTCTGCCACATTCATAATCCTTCTGCACACATTCTCATTCCCCCCTTTTATCATTCCATGATAACCCTGGTGACTATTCCAGGAGTATCACATTCAGCCCTTCGCACTCTCTTTCCTGATCCTCCTTGTTGTCTGTGAGTCCGCCTCGAGCCTCTTCGCAAGGTCTTATCAATGTCTGTTTAGGTTCTCACATCATATCCTGTCGGAATATTATTGAATTGATAACTTCTGGAGCCTTGGTACAAGGCCGAAGAGAGGCCTTTTATCTCCTTATGGGCCAGTGCAGGAACCAGCACTTTAACCCTTGTCCTGCTGGTACCCCTAATGCCAAATTTCTCTGATATATAAATGCACGTCATCTGTGGCTCAGTGGATAGCAGTCTCTCCTCAGTCAGAAGGTTGTGGGTTCAAGCCCAAATCCAGGGACTTGAGCACAAAAATCTCGGCTGACGCTCCGCTGCACTGTCGGAGATGCTGTCTGTCAGATGAGATGCTAAATCGAGGCCCCCGCCTGCTCTCTCAAGTAAACATAAAAGATCCCATGGCACTATTTTGAAGAAGAGCAAGGCAGTTATCCCCAGTGTCCTGGCCAATATCTATCCCTCAATCAACATAACAAAAACAGATCATCTGGTCATTATTACATTGCTGTTTGTAGGAGCTTGCTGTGTGCAAATTGGCTGCCGCGTTTCCCACATTACAACAGTACAACACTCCGAAAGTACTTCATTGGCTGCAAAGCGCTTTGAGACATCCGGTGGTCGTGAAAGGTGCTATATAAATGCAAGTCTTTTCTTGCTCTTGCTGTGGCTTAACTAGTATTTTGTACAGTTCAAGGATAACCTCTCTGCTCTTGTATTCTATGCCTCGGCTAATAAAGGCATGTATCTTGTATGCCTTCTTAACCATCTCCCTGTCCAGCTACCTTCAGGGATCTGTGAACATGTACTACAAGGTCCCTCTGTTCCGCTACACTTCTCAGTGTCCTATCATTTATTGTGTATTCCCTTGTCCTGTTAGCCCCCCCTCAAGTGCATTACCTCACACTTTTTTGGATTGTATTCTATTTGTTACTTTTCCTGCCACCTGACCAGTCCATTGTTTTCTTCATAAATAGCGGGGCTCATCCGGGGTTAATTAACACCGCTGCATAACTTTGATTACTTTCAACCTTCAACGTGGCGATAGGGTGTAATTGTATGCAAGTTCATCCCTAAAGTTTGATTTTCTGAGTTAGTTGAAAAGTCACGGCTTTGTATTTTTGGAAAAATATTTACACAGTTTGCTCATTTGGTCATTCTTTGTCAATATTTGTTTGATCTTTCAAGTGATTAGGATGTAATTCCCTGCTCCAGTACCATAATACCTGTTTCAGTCCTCAGTCATCTATCTGCCTGCAGTTTCTCCTCCACCCCCCGGCCCCCCCCACCCCATTCCCTTCCTGTTAGTTCTTGCCACAACACACTTTTCCGTCACCCTCTGCAATTACCTGCTCATTGCTTCCCCCACAGCTGTCTGGTGGTTTCAAGTCGAATGTAGAATGTGTTTATTTTGGAAAGGCAGGCCATTAGCTGTATAACTGGTGCGTCTGCAGCACGGTGTAATACAATAGACTACACCTCACAGTGAAATGAAATGCAGGCTCTCTGGAAGTATGGAGAATGAAGTTACACAGTTGTAGAATTATTGGGGAATCACAGTGCAGTGGCTTCAGGCGTGCAGCTGCGGTATCATTTTAAGAGGGTATTAAACAAGGCTGTCAGCTGATTGTTTCACCATCTGCATTGAGTGGTGTCAGCAAGGCCGGGTAATTTACAGGAGAGTATAACTTTTCTTGAGGGCCAAATACAGAGCTGTGTAATGTGCATTGTTCTATATAAGGGACTCTGTTTCTGAGCTATGACTCTTTAAAATGTCCAGGTACTTTCCCTGTAGCGATCTCCGATCCAACAGCTATGGTTCTTTTGGATCCTTTGAATGTTTTTCATTCGTACTGTCTCTTTACAATGTCATTCACCTTCATACTCTTGTGCTTTCCTCCCTGAGCCGTGGCTTTAAGTCAGAAGGTTGTGGGTTCAAGACCCATTCCAGAGACTTGAACATAAAAATCCAGGCTGACACTCCAGTACAGTACTTAGGGAGTGCTGCACTGTCAGAGGTGCTGTCTTTCAGATGAGACATTAAACTGAGGGTGTCTGTGCTCTCAAGTGGACATAAAAGATCTTACGGCACTATTTTGAAGAAGAGCGTCCTGGTGTCCTGGCTAATATTTATCCCTCAACCAACATCACCGAAACATATTATCAGGTCATGTATCTCATTGATGTTTGTGGGAGCCTCATGTGAGCAAATTGGCTGCCACATTTCCTAAATTACAACATTAACTGCACTCTAAAAGTACTTCAGTGACTGTAAAGTGCTTTGGAACTTCCTGAGGTCATGAAAGGCGCGATATTAATGCAAGTCTGTCTTTTCTTTCTTTCACTGTTGAAAGAGCCTTACACAGTTTCCCCCAGGAAACCATTGCTCGTGTGTGAGCTTACACACAAAATGTTATCATGGGAAATGGGAGGGCTGTTGTTCGACGTCTTAATTTTCAATGAAATGCGAACTCCGGTTGTAGTTTTAATGTCATTTTATTCTGGCAGCAGCAACAAGCTTCTGGCTGATTACCAGTTCCTTTGTCTTACTGAGACCACATGGCCAAAATGGCTGTTCTTATACCTGACTCAGTTTACAGAAAAGAACGCGCCTTCTTTGACCTTATTGGCTCAATTGATATTCTGTTAACCTTTAATTGGCTCGCTACCCAAGGTCCTAAAATGTCAAGTTGATTGATGACTTAATGCAACATGCTCCTACTCACGTAGCAGCTCTGACTCGGGGTCTGTGCTTTCGCACAGACTGCTGTATGCAGCCTGTTTGAATTCTCTTTCAGTTGTGTTGCAGACGAGCAAATTCTGCTGTCCATAGGTGTGAATAGATATTGGTCACCAGATAAGAGCAAGAACCTAGCTAATGGGGTCCGAGCTCATCGGCGTAATTCCAAGCCAGTAAGCTTAACATCTAGATAAAGAGAACATTGTTAGAAGTAACACAGACTTCAATAGCAGCAATTGCGCCTGACGAACATCATAGAATTCCTTGAATTGGTAGAGAGGGGAAATCCATTGGATGTAGTGTACATGGACTTTAGAAAAGCCTTTGACAAGGTACAAAATGCGAGATTACTGGAGAAGATTATAGAGTATGGAATTATGGGAAGGATAGCAAGCAACAACAACTTGTATTTATATAGCGCCTTTAACATAAAACGTCCCAAGGTGCTTCACAGGAGTATTATAAGATTTAAAAATATGACACCGAGCCGTATAAGGAGAAATTAGGGCAGGTGACCAAAAGCTTGGTCAAAGAGGTAGGTTTTAAGGAGCGTCTTGAAGGAGGAAAGAGACGTTGAGGTTTCGGCAACGTAAAGCACAGCCACCAATAGTTGAGCGATTTATAATCAGGGTTGCTCAAGAGGCAGAATTAAAGGAGCGCAGACATCTTGGAGGGACGGTGGTGGGGCTGGAGGAGATTACAGAGATAGGGAGGGGCGAGGCCATGGAGGCATTTGAAAACACAGATGAGAATTTTGAAATCGTGGCATTGCTTAACTGCGAGTCATTGTATTTCAGTGAGCACAGGAGTGATGGGTGGGCGGGACTTGGTGCGAGTTAGGACATGGGCTGCCGTGTTTTGGATCGCCTTTTGTTGACGTAGGGTACATAAAAACATAAGAAATAGGAGCAGAAGTAGGCCATACAGCCCCTCGAGCCTGCTCCGCCATTAATACGATCATGGCTGATCCGATCATGAACTCGGGTCCACTTCTCTGCCCGCTCCCCGTAACCCCTTCATCCATTATCGGTTAAGAAACTGGCTATCTCTGTCTTAAATTTATTTAATGTCCTGACTTCCACAGCTTTCTGAGGCAGTGAATTCCACAGATTTACAACCCTCTGAGAGAAGAAATTCCTCCTCATCTCAGTTTTAAATGGGCGGCACCTTATTCTAAGATCATGCCCTCTCGTTCTCGTCTTCCCCCATCAGTGGAAACATCCTCTCTGCATCCACCTTGTCAAGCCCCCTCATAATCTTATACATTTCAATAAGATCACCTCTCATTCTTCTGAATTCCAATGAGTAGAGGCCCAACCTCCTCAACCTTTCCTCATAAGTCAACCCCCTTATCTCCGGAATCAACCTAGTGAACCTTCTCTGAACTGCCTCCAAAGCAAGTATATGGAAACCAAAACTGCACGCAGTATTCCAGGTATGGCCTCACCAATACCCTGTATAACTGTAGCAAGACTTCCCTGCTTTTATACTCTGTCCCCTTTGCAATAAAGGCCAAGATACTCCTGATCACGCTGTACCTGCATACTAACCTTTCATGTTTCATGCACAAGTACCCCGAGGTCCCGCTGTACTGCAGCACGTTGCAATTTTTCTCCATTTAAATAATAACTTGCTCTTGGATTTTTTTTTCTGCCAAAGTGCATGACCTCACACTTTCCAACGTTATACTCCATCTGCCAAATTTTTGCCCACTCACTTAGCCTGTCTGTCTTTTTGCAGATTTTTTGTGTCTTGCTCACACATTGCTTTTCCTCCCATCTTTGTATCATCAGCAAACTTGGCTACGTTACACTCGGCCCTTTCTTCCATGTCATTAATATAGATTGTAAACAGTCGGGGTCCCAGCACTGATCCCTGCGTCACCCCACTAGTTACTGATTGCCAACCCGAGAATGAGGGAGGCCAGCCAGGAGTGTGTTGGAGTAGTCAAGTTTAGCGGTCACAAAGGCATGGATGAGGGCTTCAGCAGCGGATGAGCTGAGACATGGGCAATGTTACGGAGGTGGAACTAGGCGGCTATGTGATCGAAAGCTCAATTATGACACCAAGATTGCGAAGAGTTCAGCCTCAATCAGAAGTTGGGGAGCAGGATGGAGTCAGTGGTTAGGGAACGGAGTTTGTGGCATCGGTCTTCCCAATATTCAATTGGAGAAAATTTCTGCTCACCCAGAACTGGATGTGGAACAAGCAGTCTGACAATTTGTAGCCCGTGGAGAGAAGTGGTGGTGGGGTAGAACTGGGTGTTGTCAGCATACGTGTGGAAACTGACGTGTTTTTGAATTATGTCGCCAAGGGGCAACATGTAGATGCGAAATAGGACGGGGCCAAGGATATATCCTTGTGGAACACCAGAGATAATGATGCGGGGGCGGGAAGAGAAGCCGTTGCAGGTGATTCTGTGGCTATGATTTAGATAGATAAGAATAGAACCAGGTGATTGCAGTCCCAACCAGCTGGATGGCATTGGAGAAGGATAGAGTGGTCAACCGTGTCAAAGACTGCAGACAAGCCAAGAAGGATGAGGAGGGATAGTTTGCCTTTGTCACAATCACAAAACATGTCATTTGTGACTTTGATGAGAGCCACTTCAGTACTGTGGCAGGCGTGGAAACTGGATTGGAGGGATTCAAACATGGAATTGCAGGAAAATTGGGCAGGGACTTGGGGCGACAACACGTTCAAGGACTATGGGGAGGAAAGGGAGGTTGGAGATGGGGCGGTAGTTTGCAAGGACGGAGTGGTCGAGGGTTGTTTTTTTTTTGAGGAGGGGGTGATGACGGCAGATTTGGGGAAGAGGGAGACAGTACCTGAAGAGAGAGAACTGTAACAATGTAAGCTAGCATGAGGGCCAAGTTGGGTGATCAGCAGTTTGGTGGGATGGGATCAAGGGAGTAAGAAGTTGGTCTCATGGACAGGATGAGCTCGGAAAGGTCATGATGGAAGATCGGAGAGAAACTGGAGAAAGCTGTGAGGTCAGGGCTAGGGCAGGGGGCTTCCTTGGAGGAAGTGTGGCCTGGTGGGCTAGGGGAAGGAAGGAATGAGGCAGAGGCAGCCAAACAGATGGTCTCAATCATAGAGACAAAGAAGTCTATGAGCTCCTCACACTTATTGTCAGAGATGAGGGTGGAGACTGGGGAGAGGGTTTTAAAAAGATGGTTAGCAGCGAAGAATAGAATCGGGTTTAACGTTATATTCCAGAATGATTCTGGAATAGTGAGAATTTTGACAGATGAGTGCAGGACCCGATAGTGCTTTATGTGGTCCAGCCAGATCTGGCGGTGAATGGCTAAACCAGTTGTCTGCTATATCCGTTCATGTCTACGTCCCTTGAACTTAAAGGAGTGAAGATCAGGGCTGTACCAGGAAGAATGGCAAGGGTGAGAGAGAGTAATTGTTTTAACAGGGTCGACGGCATTAAAAGTGGTGGTGAGGGTGGATTACAAATTAGAAGGGAGAGAACAATGTTGGGTTGAGGGCAATTTTTCAGTGGTTGGAAGTGGGTATTGGTATATCACCTAGCTCAGATCTGGGAGCACTTCTGTGCACTGTACATTCATGATTTAGATATATTCCTAGAAGGAGTGGCATTGGAATTTGCAGTTGATAGCAAAATAGGAGGTATAGTTAATTCTTTAGAAGATCAAAGAGCATTTTAATGTTCTAGCAATAGAAGTGGGTTAAAATGTGGCAGATGGAATTCAGTGTCAGCAAGTGTGAGGTGTTGCATTTTGTTTTGAAAAATAAAGCAGTTATACTCTGATTGTAGACTTAGTGCTGTGGAAGAGCAGTGGAGAAACTGGCGACGCTGGGGTTGTTTTCCTTCAAGCAGAGAAGGTTAAGAGGAGATTTAAGAGGTGTTCAAAATCATGAACGGTTTTAATGGTGAATAAGGACAAACTCTTTCCAGTGGCAGGAGAGTCGATAACCAGAGGAGACAGAATTAAGGTGATTGGAAAAAAAAAAAACCAGACGACTTGAGGAGACAGATGGGAAGGGGTGAGACCACGGAGGAATTTGAAAACAAATCAAGGCGTTACTGGACCGGGAGGTAATGTAGGTCAGCGAGCACAGGGGTGATAGGTGAATGAGACTTAGTGCGAGTTAGGACTTGGGCAGCAGAGATGTGGATGAGCTCATGTTTATGGAGGGTGGCAGATGAGAGGCCAGCCAGGAGACCATTGGAATTGTCAAGTCTAGAGATAATAAAGACATGGATGAGGATTTTACCAGCCGAGAAGCTGAGGCAGGGGCTGAGAAGGGCGATGTTACGGAGGTGGAAATGGTCGGTCTTGCTGATGGAGAGGCTGTGGGGTCGGGGGCTTATCTCGAGCTCAAATAAGACGGCAAGGTTGCGAACGGTCTGGTTCAGCCTCGGACAGTGGCCCGGGAGTGGGTTGGAGTCAGTAGCTAGGGAACGGTGTTTTGAGTCGGGGACAGAAGACAATGGCTTCAGTTTTCCTAATATTTAGTTGTAGGAAATTGCTGCTCACCCAATACTGTATGTCGGGCAAGCAACGTGACAGTATAGAGATAGTGAAGTGGTGGTGAGGTAGAGCTGGGTGTCATCAGTGTACATGTGGTACCTGACGTTCAGTTTCTGGATGATGTTGTCGAGGGGCTGAGAAATGTAGATGAGAAATAGGAGGGGACCAAGGATAGAATCTTGGGGGACTCCAGCGGTAACGATGCGGGAGCGGGAGGAGAAGTAATTCCAGCTAATTCTTTGGCTACGGCTTGATCGATCGGGATGGAACCAGGTGAGTGCAGTTCCACCCAGCTGGACGACGATGGAGAGGCGTTGGAAAAGGATGGTATGGTCAACTGTGTCAAAGGCTGCAGACAAGTCGGGAAGGGAAAAGGGATGAGGAGGGATAGCTTACCATGGTCACAGTCACCGAGGATGTAATTTATGACTGATGAAGGCTGTTTCGGTACTGTGACAAGGGCGGAAACCTGATTGGAGGGGTTCAAACATGGAGTTGCGGGAAAGATGGGAAACGACATGTTTAAGGACTTGAGAGAAAAGGGAGGTTGGAGATGGGGCGGTAGTTTGCAAGGGCGGAGGGGGGGGTGGGGGTAAAGGGATCAGGACCAGGAATCTAACCAGGGACCTCCCCAGTCAAAACTGGTCAGTGACATTACATCGAAATGTACTTTGTGGGATGGGTAGAAGATCAGGTGATTTGTGTATTGGTCGAAGGCAGAATCTGATTGAGGTGATGCATGAATTGCTCATTTAACCACGGCTTAGCAACATTTCTGTGTTCTGTTAATTGAATTAACCATTTAAAAGATTGATACTTGATAATTTGCTTAGCCTTTCTTGTTGAAAATGTATTTATAATGTTTCAGTGGCAGATACTAATTGGCAAAGCTGCTAATTAAAAGGGGAACTTCGACATGCGTGATGGGTGAACGATTGGGTCTAATTATTACCTTGGAATCACCCAGCACCCCTACAGCATTGCTGGCTCATCACCATTGCAGGGCAAAAGAGAATACTTAGATTGATGTGGAGACTGAGGGAAGTGCTTTGATCACCTGGGAGGATGGTAGATGGACAGAGGGAGGAACAAAGACTCCTTTCATCCTGTGTCAAAAAAGTCCCTTATTAATGAAATGAACAGCATTTTGTACTGATCCCATTTTCTTGACACTTTAACAGGAATGTTTGGGTGTATCTGAATTGATTTGATTCGCTGTGCTGCCCACAGTCTTACTGAAGAATCGTAGCAGACATAATCATTGAATGTTTCCACTTAATAAACGGTCCTTGCTCTCTAGATGGCTCAAGAAGCTTACTTGGAAACTGAGCCATCCAGATTGAGGGTCCCCAGGTTTGGGCACAGAACGGGGATTAATCAGACAGTCATGGTGTAAAACTTGCCTCTGGATTAGAGAGGGGCCAATAAGTCAAGGTTTCCTCTCCTGCTCACCATTCAGGAAGTGCGTGTGCGCGGATATCTGGCGAGGGGGGATTGGACGCTGTTGTGATGATCTCAAGGGCCAAATAGCATCCTGTCGAGCCTCAAGCGCATGTATAGTGAGCATTTTGCTAATGTACTGGAGGTCAGTTGTACTTGCAGCGCAGACCCCAGCCAGGAGTCAATGTCTTAAGGAGAGGGGAGGGGGGCGGGAAAGAAATAAACTTCAGAAAAGGAAATGGCCCACCCGGTGTCATGTAAATGTTGGCATTGATTTTGTGTGAGGATAAGGTGCTTTGAAGGGGAGTTTTCTTCCTTGCACCATGTGGGCTTCTGGATGGTGTGCCAATGTCACACTCAAAATCATTTGCTGTAATGTGCACAAGAGTAATCCCAGCTGGAGTATTGTATTCGATTCTGGGCACTGCACTTTAGGAAGGATGTGAAGGCTTTGGAGAGAGAACAGAGATATTTGCCAGAATGGTTTCAGGGATGAAGGATTACAGTTATGTGGCTAGACTGGAGAAGCCTGGGTTGTTCTCTTTGGAGCAGAGAAGGCGAAGAGGAGATTTGATAAGAGGTGTTCAAAATCATGAAGGGTTTAGATAGAGTTAATAAAGGAAACTGTTTCCAATGGCTGAAGGGTCGATAACCAGGGGGCACAGATTTAAGGTGATTGGCAAAAGGACCAAAGGTGACATGAGGAAAAACATTTTTACACAACGAGTGGTTAGGATTTGGAATGCGCTGCCTGATAGGGCGGTGGATACTGAATCAAAAGTAGCCTTCAAAAGGGAATTGGATTAATACTTGAAGGAGAAAAAATTGTCGGGATATGGGGGAGAGAGACTAATTGGATTGCTCTTTAAAAGAGCCGGCACAGACTTGATGTGCCGAATGGCCTCCTATGCTGTGCTGCGATACAGTTTCCGTTGCATAGCTATGGAAACTAGCGAGCAGAAACCTGGGCTTCCCTTGGGGTTGTGGGGATAGACGGCGGGAGAAGCGAAAGAATGATCAAAACTTGGGCTCCTGCCCAACATTGGCACCAAGTGGTGGTGACGACCTCACAAGAGGTTGCCCGATGCTTGGTCTATGATGAATAATGGGGCTGCTTGCTCCTTCCCCATCCTTCATTTCCCCCCCCCCCCCCCCCCCAACTTTCTTGTCCTGAGGAAAGTGATTGCTATTGAAGGGTGGCGGGGGAGTTGCTCACAGGTGCTGACAATCCTCTGGTACTGTGCCTCCTCCAAGGCATCATTGCAGAAAATTTTGAAGTTGATGGGCAATATTATATATATTTAAAAAAATCATATTTCTATATAGATGAGAATGAGGCTTAGAATTAGGATTTTGTAACATGTCGCTGCTGCCCTCTGGTGGTAGGGACATGCCACAACCAAAATGAAATGCATCAGATTAAAAACTGGGTCAGGTCAGCCAGTATGGGAGAAAAAGGACAGAATATGGTGACACATTTCGGGAAGGGGAAGCCATTCAACATAATGTTCCAACATTTTTGGTCCTGTATTTTAGGGTTCTAATATCTGATTCGGTAATATTTCGAGTGAACTGTGTTGGAGGGCTGAATGAGGAATGCCAGTCCGCATCATCATAAGGGTTTCTTGGTGTCCGCTGGATACTGCGTTAACTCTGCCTCTTCCCAAGTACATAAAAGCTGAAATAATGTTGTGCAGACCTGTGCCAGTGGCGGTGACTCCTGATATGGCCAAGAAGGGTCACTAAAGCTGGCAAAAGTACTGTTGCCTTAAATGAGTTTACTTTCATGTTGTGTTGGCTGAATGTCATTGGGAGCTCATGCCACCAGCACAAGTGTCACGGAGGGTAAACACGGCGATAAAGTTTGATGTTCATGACCGCAAATGAGCTGGCATCGAAATGGTTGCAGGCAAAAGCGGTTGGCGATCAATCATGACCTCGTTGGATGTTTTAAAGGCGACGGGCCAAGTAAGCACTTGGATCTTGATGATTTGCCCAAAGAACACGCAGAAATAGAAGCAGAAACCAAACAAGTTTATGATTGAGCAAACATGCTGTCTAGACTTGAGCTGGCAACGGTTGCGAGGCTAGTGGCAGACTAGCGGCCAAGAGAAGTGTCTGCTTCTCTCCCTTGGTGTGCTTAACCTATGCTCGTTGTCTGGGCAAGTGATGGATGGGCAAATGAAAGTGTTGAACGGCGGGGGGGCGGTGTGGAGAATGTGGCTGATGTGTCTGTGGTTGGGGGCAACACACAGAATGTTGCTGCAAGATTGCTGGCTTCTCAGGAAAGCCTGACGGAGCTGTGAAGTTCCAGCTCATCGATGTGGCGATATGATTCAGTGCTCGGTGTTTATAGTGTCAGCTGTGGCTCAAGGGGTAGCACTCTAGCTTCTGAGTCAGAAGGTTGTGGATTTAAAATCCAGGCTGACACTCGCTGCAGTAGTGGGAGAGTGCAGAGCATTAGACACAGGCAGGCATGCAAGGAGAAGGTATGTGATATCTTTTCGAGACGATGCTTATGGAGTGAATGAGGGAGTGCTGCACTGACTGAGATGCCATCTTTCGGATGAGTCATTAAAGCGAGGCCTCGTCTGCTTTTATGGGTGGACAGAACAGATCCCATGGCACTATTTCGAAGAAGAGTAGGGGAGTCATCCCCAGTGTCCTAGCCAATATTTATCCCTCAATCAACATCTAAAAAAGATTATCTGGTGATTATCACATTGCTGTTTGTGGAGCTTGCTGTGTGCAAATTACTGCCGCGTTTCCTACATTACAACAGCGACTACACTTCAAAAATTACTTAATTAGCTGTAAAGCGATTTGGGACGTCCGATGGTCGTGAAAGGAGATATGTAAATGCAAGTCTTTTCTTTATGGGATGTGCTGCGGCAGCATTCAGTGAGGCTGTTATGCTCTGTACTTCCGGGCAGCTCCACTGATTCATTTCAAAGCAAAATCTGCTGCTCCAGTCATTCACTCCATCATCGTCTCGGACTGATTTCACATACCTTCTCCTTGCATGCCTGCCTGTGTCTAATGCTCTGCACTCTCCCACTACTGCAGCGAGTGTCAGCCTGGATTTTAAATCCACAACCTTCTGACTCAGAAGCGAGAGTGCTACCCCTTGAGCCACAGCTGACACTACAAACCACCTTGCCTGCCTCCCTGCCTCTCTGCTCCGCAGTTTTCAGTTAATCTGTGGCCTTGCGTCTTGACCCAGTAGCCATCATCGCTTGCCCTTCCTCCGTTCCAGCGACTCCTTGCGCCGCAACCAATTGTCTTGAAATTCCTCGTCTTCAAATCTCTCCGTAGCCCCGGCCCATCCTACCGTGCCCATTTTCTCCTCGGTGGAGCCCCACACGTCTGCTTCTGGACTGCTGCTCATTCTCTGCTCTCGCCTCTCCACTGTTGGAATTTGATCTTTCTACCACTCTGGCCCTTGCTCTCCAGACTCCTCTCCCAAAGCCACTTTACTTCTCTTTTTTAAAAAAAAAAGGTATAATTTTGACCAAGTATTCAGTCGTTCTGTCCTTCCTGCTTTTCTCCCCTACCCTCACCCTCCCACAGGGTGGGTGTTATCTCTTCATCCCTTTGTGAAACATGCTGCATAAATGCAGGTGGTTGTTATTGTTCCCAGTGAGCTTTCTTTTTATAATTCATCTTCTAGTCTGCACCAAATTGACTCATTGGCTGAGACCTGGTGATGTTGAAAACTTCAACCGATATGGTGCAGAGAAAGTGTAGAAAGACCTAAAGAAAGACTTACATTTATATAGCACCTTTCATGACCACCCGATGCTCCAGTGTGCTTTACAGCCAATGAAGTACTTTTTGGAGTGTAGTCACTATTGTAATGCACAGCAAGCTCTCACAAATAGCAATGTGATAATGACCTCCTAATCTGTTTGTGATGTTGATTGAGGGATAAATATTGGCCAGGACAGTGGGGATAACTCCTCTGCTCTGCTTCAAAATAGTGCCACGGGATCTTTTACATCCACCTGAGAAGGCAGACGGGGTCTCGGTTTAACGTCTCATCTGAAAGACGGCACCTTTGACAGTGCAGCACTCCCTCAGTACTGCATTGGCGTGTAAGCCTAGATTTTTGTGCTCAACGCTCTGGAGTGGGACTTGACTCCGAGGTGAAGGCGCTACCCACTGAGCCAGAACTGACATCGGGTGTGGGAGCTCCTCGCTACAATGTGCTGACGTAATTATTTTTCATGCTCTGTTCCTGAGTTTGTTTAAGATGTTGTTATCTTGCGCTGCCGCCCGCGCCCCACCTCCCCCCAATGGTTGTTGGGCATTCACTGCAGAGAAAGAATTTAATTAAAGGACGGTACAGATTTCTAAGAGCAAAGAGAGTATAAATTGCCCAAATTTATAGCTTTTGGGAGAAGGGATTTTCTGCGTTTGTTTGGAGGGGTCTAGTTTGTCCTAAATCCCAGTGGTGTAACCCAGCTTCAATACTGGGGAGTAAAGCTGCTCAATTCTTTGGCAAGTGTGCCTCAGCAGTGCAGCTCCTTGACTGTAATGGTCTTTAATTGAGCGATTGGCGAAGAGTTGTGAACGCACAGGAGCGTAGAGATGGTGGTACTACACAGGTATTTCAAGAGTACGCAAAAGCTGTAGTGATTTTCTGCCCAAGGATGTATTTTGTGATTTTGTTTTTCTGTTCTGCAGATGGACCACCTTGGGGAAAAAAAAACAGTAAAAGGGAATAATTTTTGAATGGGGAGAAATTACAACATGCTGCGGTGCAGAGGGACCTGGGGGTCCTTGTGCATGAATCCCAAAAAGTTAGTTTGCAGGTGCAGCAGGTAATCAGGAAGGCGAATGGAATGTTGGCCTTCATTGCGAGAGGGATGGAGTACAAAGGCGGGGAGATCCTGCTGCAACTGTGTAGGGTATTGGTGAGGCCGCACCTGGAGTACTGAGTGCAGTTTTGGTCACCTTTCTTAAGGAAGGATATACTAGCCTTGGAGGGGGTACAGAGACGATTCACTAGGCTGATTCTGGAGATGAGGGGGTTACCTTATGATGATAGATTGAGTAGACTGGGTCTTTACTCGTTGGAGTTCAGAAGGATGAGGGGTGATCTTATCGAAACATTTAAAATAATGAAAGGGATAGACAAGATAGAGGCAGAGAGGTTGTTTCCACTGGTCGGGGAGACTAGAACTAGGGGGCACAGCCTCAAAATACGGGGGAGCCAATTTAAAACCGAGTTGAGAGGGAATTTCTTCTCCCAGAGGGTTGTGAATCTGTGGAATTCTCTGCCCAAGGAAGCAGTTGAGGCTAGCTCATTGAATGTATTCAAATCACAGATAGATAGATTTTTAACCAATTAAGGGTTACGGGGAGCGGGCAGGTAAGTGGAGCTGAGTCCACGGCCAGATCAGCTGTGATCTTGTTGAATGGCGGAGCAGGCTCGAGGGGCTAGATGGCCTTCTCCTGTTCCTAATTCTTATGTATGTTCTTATGTTCCTGCTCTGTACCCTTCCCCACTCCACCATTGAAGTCCTTTACTTCCCATGAGCTATCTTTTTTTATACAAGGTTACTAATTTTGTGCCAAATTCCATGTTTCTTTGTGTGATGTATCTGGTGTCAGTTTTTGAATGGATTACACTCCTGTGGAACATCTTGGGATGTTTTACTACATTCAAGGCACGATATAACTTCAGGTTAATGTAGTTGAAACAGTCAGCAACAACTTGTATTTATATAGCGCCTTTAATGTAGTAAAACATCCCAAGGCGCTTCACTGGAGTGTTACAAGACAAAATAAATTGACATCGAGCCAGATGACCAAAACTTTGGTCAAAGAGATAGGTTTTAAGGAGCGTCTTGAAGGAGGAAGGATAGGTAGATAGGTTGAGAGGCGGAGAGGTTTAGGGAGGGAGTTTGAGCTTGGGGCCTCAGCAACAGAAGGCACAGACACCAATGGTTGAGCAATTTATAATCAGGGATGCTCAAGAGGTCAGATTTAGAGGGATTTGGGGGGGGGGGGGTGGGGCTGGGAAAGATGGGTTGTACGGTTGTGGAGCTGAAGGAGATTACAGAGATAGGGAGGGGAGATGCCATGGAGGGATTTGTAAACCAGGATGAGAATTTTGAAATCGAGGCGTTGCTTAACCGGGAGCCAATGTAGGTCAGCGAGCACAGGGGTGATGGGTGAACGGGATTTGGTGTGAGTTAGGACACGGACAGCCGAGTTTTGGATGACGCAGCCTCTTAGCGTCCTCCTCACAGCTCACATCGCCACCCAGCTTAAGTGTCATCTGCAAACTTGGAGATATTACACTCAATTTCTTCATCCAAATCTTGCAGGTTGACTTGGACAGGTTACGCGAGTGGGCAAACGCATGGCAGATGCAATATAATGTGGATAAATGTGAGGTTATCCACTTTGGTGGCAAAAACACGAAGGCAGATTATCTGAATGGTGGCAGATTAGGAAAAGGGGAGGTGCAACGAGACCTGGGTGTCATGGTACATCAGTCATTGAATGTTGGCATGCAGGTACAGCAGGCGGTGAAGAAGGCAAATGATATGCTGGCCTTCATAGCTAGGGGATTTGAGTATAGGAGCAGGGACGTCTTACTGCAGTTGTACTGGGCCTTAGTGAGGCCCCATCTGGAATAGTGTGTTCAGTTTTGGTCTCCTAATCTGAGGAAGGACGTTCTTGCTATTGAGGGAGTGCAGCAAAGGTTCACCAGACTGATTCCCGGGATGGCAGAACTGACACATGAGGAGAGACTGGATCGACTGGGCCTATATTCACTGGAGTTTAGAAGGATGAAAGGTGATCTCATAGAAACATATAAAATTCTGACGGGACTGGACAGGTTAGATGCGGGAATAATGTTCCCGATGTTGGGAAGTCCAGAACCAGGGTACATAGTCTAAGGATAAGGGGGTAAGCCATTTAGGACTGAGATGAGGAGAAACTTCTTCACTCAGAGAGTTGTTAACCTGTGGAATTCTCTACTGCAGAGAGTTGTTGATGCCAGTTTGTTGGATATATTCAAGAGGGAGTTTGATATGGCCCTGACGGCTAAAGGGATCAAGGGGTATGGAGAGAAAGCAGGAAAAGAGTACTGAGGTGAATGATCAGCCATGATTTTATTGAATGGTGGTACAGGCTCGAAGGGCCGAATGGCCTACTCCTGCAGCTATTTTCTATGTTTCTATGTCAAGTTTATGTAGGGTAGAATGTGCCAAGTCCAAAGCCAATTCACAAAGGCCCTTACGGAGAGATGTTTATCCCATCTGTCTGGGCTGGACACTGCTCCCAGGGATGAAAGGATGATGTATATATATTACCCGCCACCACCACCCCCCCCCCCCCCCCCAACTCAAGTTGGTAGCCTGCCCCCATCTGGCTGAGACCAGCTAAGTCGACATAGATGGGGAATTTAGGGCCTTTATGGTCTGTGTGGCTCAGTACCACGATGGGTGAAGTCTTACCCTGTCAACATTAACGAGGTTTATTCTGATTTTTTGTTTCTCTCCAAAATCGAATCTGTGTAGTTGCGCCTTATTTCCAAGTTTGTTGACACTATTTCAGAAATCAGCCTGATTGACACACAGCTTATTTAGTAAAAATAAAACAGAAAGACTTGCATTTATATGAAGCCTTTCACAACCTTGATGTCCCAAAGCGTTTTACAGTCAATGAAATACTTTTGACGTGAAGTCACTATTGTAATTGTAAACAAGGCAGTCAGTTGCGCACAGCAAGCTCCCACACAGCAATGTGATAATGTCCAGAGAACCTGTTGATTGAGGGATAAAAATTGGCCAGGACACAAGCGATAAACTCCCCTGCTCGTCTACAAAATAGTGCCTTTGGACCTTTTTCATCTGTCTTGAGAGAGCTTGGTTTAATGTCTCACCAGAAAGACGGCACCTCCGACAGTGCAGCGGTCCCTCAGCGCTGCACTGGAAGGTCAGCCTCGATTTTTGTGATCAAGTCTCTGGTTGGGGACTTGAACCCACAACCTTCTGACTCGGAGGCGAGGGTGCTACCCACTGAGCCTCAGCTGACATGCATTTATATAGCACCTTTCACGACCTCAGGATGTCCCAAAGCACTTTACAACGAATGAAGTACTTTTGAAGTGTAGTCGCTATTGTGTAATGCAAGTACAGTCTTTGATGGTTCACATAAAACCATAATGATTCATACTATTTTTAAAAAAAAAAAGCTAAACTGAAGGAAAAATGACGAGCTATAAATTGTAGTCATCATCATCATAGACATTCCCTTGAATCGAGGATGACTTGCTTCCACACCAAAAAGTTCACAGGTGTTTCAATGAGGACCTAATATTCCAGGTCCCGAACTACATCCTGAAGGGTGGAAAATGCCTGTGCGTGGATTTTTTTTAACGTGTGATGGCCGTTGCACACCAGCCACCACATGAGCCTGACAGTGCTAGCAGTCCTTCCTTGCCAACACCCAGGGCATTGGAGAAAACAGTACTTGCTCAAAAGATAGGAATCATGTAGCCAGCTCCTAATATTGCACATCAACAATTACCTCTGACTTAGCTTTTTTTTATTCACCAAGTGGCATTGATAGTTTTTGAAAATATATTTTTCTTTTTAATTGCTGTAATACCGAGTAGGTTTTACCCTTAATTCAGTTTGCTCCTCTCCTGGAATCACTCGCATTTCATGGGATATGGTTCCACGGGCGACACGAGCACCTCTGGTGTGTTGTCCAAGTGGCCGCTTTCCACACGCGGACCGATACCTAATTTGCGTTTGAGAGCTATCTGCGTGCTGAAGTGCAGCGGTGAAGTGACCAGAACCGTCCAGTTTGAGCAAGCTGAAGATGGACCTTTGTCAAAGGAAGCATTGCTGGATTGACGCCCAGAAAGCATGGGCTCCCTGTTCATGCTTTTGGAGATGGCACAAATGGCTGTATCAGTGCAGGGCCTCAGAACAACCCTTTATCAAAACGTTCGGGTCATGTTGGTGATCTTGGCAATGTGGAGGCTAATAGAAATGGAATGGCCATCATTGAAATGAAGGATAAACTGCTCCATCTATCATTATTGGATGTACCTGTGGTTCATGAGAAGAAACCTGAGTTGGGTCAAGGTGAAAATTGTCATGTCCTTACTCAATGGCACAAAACCCACACGAGGCACATTCTATGGACAAGGTCACTCTATGACCTGAACCTTTATTCACAGGACCAAGAAGTGATGACCCTGCGTGGGACCTCCCTTTTTATATACCTGGATGACCAGGTAAGGAGTGTCTCCCACAAGTTCACCCCCTGTGGTCAAGGTGTGCATTGCTAAAGTATATACAGTATTGCAGTGGTGTTACATAGAGGTTACATGCATGACATCGCCCCCCCCCAAAGTCTTATTGGCATCATAGGTTAAGTCTTTCAGGTGGTCTACACTCCCTCGTGGAGCGCCGCAGTTGGGGCTCTGGTTGCTGAGCCTTGGCGTGAGTGTCTGTCACCTGTGGTGATTCCGGCCTATCCGGGCTGACCGCCGGGACTGTGCATGCTGCTGAATGTTCTTGTTGCTCGTTCACTGGTGGTGGTGTGAGCACCATCTCATGATCTTCCTCGGGTTCCTCAGTTGAATCTTTTATTTACTTGGTCCAGATGCTTACGTCATATCTGCCCATTGTTAAGTTTAACCACGATGACCCTGTTCCCCTCTTTGTCTATTATAGTACCCTCAAGCCATTTGGGCCCCACGGCGTGATTGAGGACAAATACGGGGTCATTTATTTCTGTACATCTCCCCTTTGAATTTCGGTCATGGTACTCGTTTTGGGACTGGCGCTTGCCCTCAACTGTGTCGGTCGGGACTGGGTGAATGAGGGACAACCGAGTTTTGAGTGTTCGTTTCATAAGTAGCTCAGCGGTCGGGACCTATAGGCCAGCAGGAGGCGCGATAGGCGGCATTGAAGGGAGGGTCCTTGAATCCGGAACATGCCTTCTTTTAAGATTTGGACCGCACGTTCCGCCTGACCATTGGAGGCCAGCTTGAACGGTGCTGTCCTGACATGGTCGATGCCATTGCCTGACATGAACTCCCGGAATTCGTAGCTCATGAAACATGGGCCATTATCGCTAACAAGGATATCTGGCAAGCCGTGGGTTGCAAAGACTGCACGTCGACTCCATAGTGGTGGATGTCGTGCACGAATTCAAAATGATGCACTCGATCTATTTCGAGTACGCATCTACCACAATGAGAAACATTTTTCCCATGAACGGGCCCACGTCGTCTACATGAATAGGTGACCATGGGCCAGGGCCACGGCTGAGCGGGGCCTACCTGGGGGCATTACCCAGCTGGGCACACGTCGTCCACCTGCGAATAGTGTTCCAGGTCTGAATCAATTCCCGGCCACCAAACATGTGACCGGGCAATGGCCTTCATCAGCACGATGCCTGGATGCTCGCTGTGGAGTTTCCTGATGAATGCCTCCCTGCCCCTCTGTGGCATGACTACCCGGCTGCCCCATAGTAGGCAGTCAGCTTGGATGGAGAGCTCATCCATCCGCCTGTGAAATGGTCTGACCTCTTCAGGGCATGCTCCGTGTACAGACGCCCAATCCCCAGTCAGGACACATTTCTTAATCAGAGATAGGAAGGGGATCTCTGTCCAGATTTTGTTCTGGCGGGCTGTGATGGAGGAGCCTGCGCTGTCAAAGGCATCAACGGCCATGACCATCTCAGCGCTCTTTTCCGCTGCCCCCTCGGTGTTGGCCAGTGGAAGCCTGCTGAGCGCGTCAGCGCAATTTGCAGTGCCGGGCCGATGCCGGATGGAGTAGTCATAAGCAGCCAGCGTGAGAGCCCATCGCTGTATGCGAGCTGACTAATTGGCTCGGACAACAGGGATGTTAACGGCTTGTGGTCTGTTTCTAATTTGAAACTCCTGCTAAAAAGGTACTGATGCATTTTTTTTTGCACCATAGACACATGCGAGTGCCTCCTTCTCAACCATCCCATATCCCCATTGTACTTGAGAGCGCGACCTGGAAGCATAAGCCAGAGGTTGTAGTTGGCCCTCAGCATTACCCTGCTGCAACACGCACCCAACCCCATAGGATGATGCATCACATGTCGGAACCAATTTCTTACAGGGGCTGTGTAGGGCCAATAACATATTTGAACAAAGTCGGTTCCGCGCCCGATTGAAAGCCTGTTCTTGACAGTCCCCCCCCAAAACCAATCACAACCCTTACACAGGAACACGTGAAGCGGCTCCAACAACGTGCTTAAGTTCGGCAGAAAGTTCCTGAAATAGTTCAAGAGTCCCAGAAATGAACGCATCTCCGATGTGTTGCCGGGCCTGGGCGCTCGTCGAATCGCCTCTGTTTTGGATTCGGTGGGCCGAATCCCATCTGCAGCAACCCTCCTGCCCAGGAACTCGACCTCAGGAGCCAAAAACACACATTTAGACTTGAGTCGCAGGCTTACCCGGTCCAGTCGGCGTCGCACCTCCTCCAGGTTGTGGAGGTGTTCCTCGGTGTCACAACCCGTGATGAGGATGTCGTCCTGAAATAAGATTGTTCCAGGAATGGATTTGAGCAGGCTTTCCATGTTTCTTTGAAAAATCGCGGCCGCTGATCGAATGCCAAATGGGCACCTGTTGTAAACGAACAGTCCCTTGTACGCAGTGATGGTGGTCAGTAGTTTAGATTTGTTCTTGGGTCATGTAGGCTGAAGTGAGATCCAGCTTGGTAAACAGCTTGCCGCCTGTCAGAGTGGCAAAAAAATCTTCCGCTCTCTGGAGCGGGTATTGGTCTTGTAGGGACACCCGATTGATAGTGGCCTTGTAGTCGCCACAGATCCTGACAGAACCATATGCTTTTAGGACGGGAACGATGGGGCTCGCCCAGTCGCTGAATTCAATGGGCGAGATGATGCCCTCTCTCAGCAAACGGTCCAATTCGCTCTCAATTTTCTCCCGCATCACATATGGCACCGCTCTGGCTTTGTGGTGCACTGGTCTGGCATCTGGGGTGATGCGTATCACTCCTCTGGTACCTTTGAAAGTCCCAATACCAGATTGGAATAGTGACTCAAATTGTTGTAGGACTTGTGAGCATGAACTTCGCTCCACAGCTGACATTGTGTGCACATCCCCCTCCATTTCCAGTTCACCTCAGCTAACCAGCTCCTCCCCAACAGTGCGGTACCATTGCCCGCGACAATCCAGAGCGGCAGCTGGTTCACTGATCCATTGTGTGTGACCGCCAACATTGCACCGCCTAGTACAGGAATGATTTCTTTGGTATACATCCGTAGTTATGTCTCAATGCGTTCTAGTTTGGGTCTACTGGCTTTGAGTGGCCATAGCTTTTTGAATTGTTGAACGCTCATGAGTGACTGGCTGGCCCCCGTGTCCAGCTCCATGCATACAGGAATGCCGTTTAATAAAACCTTCATCATTGGTGGCGTTTTGGTATATGAGCTGTGAATGTTTGCCTCATGAACCCGCTGAACTTCAGCGTCCATTAATTTGCCCCAAGAGTCATCCTGCCTCACAGATACCTCTTCTGGTCCATCCACCTCTTAAATTAGCCTGGTTATAGGCTTCCTGCACATTCGAGCTAAATGGCCACTGAGGTTGCAATTTCTGCAGACAAATTGTTGAAACCTGCAAGTTCTGGCAAAGTGTTTGCCCCCACACCTCCAGCATGAGCTGAGATTCCCATTGTTGTGAACAAAGGAGCGATGACCCAGCATTCCTTGCTGATTGTCCCTTTGACTGCTCTTGAGTACCCTGTTAGTGGGTGTTAATGGCCCCATCCTGGACCGCATTGTCCACTGTGATGGCGTAAATGCCCGTTCAGCCTGCCATTGTCTTTGTTGAAAACCTTCTCTGAGGTCTATTGCTGCCTGGGGTGTGTCGAACTGCCCTTGCCTGCCTGTGGGGCTCTGAGTCGCGTTTATGATATTGACTCCCTGATCCCCCGCCGCGTTGGAGGCAGAATTGCACGCGTATATTATTTTGGTTTCCTCCTCTCCCGCCATGAAAGCCTGAGCCATCAACACCGCCACGACCAATGTCAAGTCCTTGGACTCAATTAACTTTCAGAAAATCCCTGCATGACCGATGCCCTCAATAAAGAAGTCCCTTCACATCTCCTCCCTGTAGACGTCTGTGAACTTAGAGGCTGGCCAAATGCCGGAGGTCCGCAACGAAGTCCGGTATGCTCTGTCCTTCACGATGTCTGTGGGTACAGAATCTGTCGGGCCATGTGTATGCTGCTCGCCGGTTTGAGGTGCTCACCGATTAGTTTGCTGAGCTCTTCAAAGATTTTGTCCGCCGGCTTCTCGGGTGCTCGGTCTTTCATGAGCGCGTAAGTCTTAGGTCAGCAGATGGACCCTTCGCTTGTCGGCCGCTGCATCTCACAGCCATTCTTTCGTGACAAAGCTTTGCTGGGGCCTCTCCATGAAATCATCCCAGTCCTCACCAACACAGTACCGTTCCTCTGTGCTACCGGTGGCCATTCTCGTGAGTTGTTAATTCCCGTTTCTCGTCGCCAATGTAATGTCCTGACTCAATGGCACAAAACTCTCAAGAGGCACATTCTATGGACAAGGTCACTCTGACCTGAACCTTTATTCACAGGAACAAGAAGTGATGACCCTGCATGGGACCTCCCTTTATATACCTGGATGATCAGGTAAGGAGTGTCTCCAACAAGTTCAGCCCCTGTGGTCAAGGTGTGCATTGCTTAAGTATATACAGTATTGCAGTGGTGTTACAAAGAGGTTACATTCATGACAAAAATGATGAGAACTTTTGAACAGGGAATGCTGGAGGATGGTTAGCCTCTCGTGTGATTGGAAAAAAAAGACTTACATTTATATAGCGCCTTTCACAAGCAGCGGACGTCCCAAAGTGCTTTATAGCCAATGAAGTACTTTTTGAAATGTCGTCACTGTTATAATGTAGGAAACGCAGCAGCCAATTTGCGCACAGCAAGCTCCCACAAACAACGTGATAACGACCAGATATTCTGTTTTAGTGATGTTGATTGAGGGATAAATATTGGCCAGGACATCGGAGATAACTCTCCTGCTCTTCTTCGAAATAGTGCCATGGGATCTTTTACATCCACCTTGAGAGGGCAGACAAGGCCTCGGTTTAACGTCTCATCTAAAAGACGGCACGCCTGACAGTGCAACACTCCCTCAGTACTGCACCGGAATGTCAGCCTAGATTTTTGTGCTCTAGTCCCTGGAGTGGGACTTGAACCCACAACCTTCTGACTCAGAAGCACTAAATAATGAAATGAATATATCTTTGGGGGATAGAGAATTGACATTATAATTATCGTGTCGGCAAACACTGATTTGTAATGGAGTCTAATTCTGGTATCGCTTGTCACTCATGCACAAATGCGCTTTCTACAGGGGTCAATTATGTAGTAAGTGGGAGCTCTGGATGATTCACTTTCCTTAAACACTCTCTCTTTACCCCAGGGATACTGAGGCCAAGTGTAGCATTCCACCTGCTTCCCGGACCAAAGTCAACTAATTTAGTAGAAACCAAGGATCAAATCTGTAACCTGTGCTTTGATAGGGTAGATAGAGAGATGTTACTTCCTCTGGTGAGGGAGTCTAGAACAAGGCGGGGTCAGAACCTTAAAATTAGAGCTCGGCTGTTCAGGGATGATGCCGGGAAGCAATTCTTTACACACAGTACAAATCTGGAACTCTTTTTTTTTTCTCTCTCTCTCTCTCTCTCTCTCTCTCTCTCTCTCTCTCTCTCTCTCTCTCTCTCACTCTTCCCCCCTCCCCCCCTACCAAAAAAGCTGTTGAGGCTGGGGTTCAATTGAAAATTTCAGAAGCGAGACTGATAGTCCCCTTTCTACAACACCTTCTCATGCAAGTGCAGGAAATGCAACACCTGCCCTTTTACTTCCTCCTTTCCCACTGTCCAGGGCCCCAAACACTCCTTCCAGGTGAATCAGCGATTTACTTGTACAAGTTGAACCTCTCTTATCCGGCACCATCCCTCGTCCTGCACCATTCTCGGCCGCCGGGTGGCGCATGTGCAGCTAATATTTTTCCGTACTTACCAATATTCTCTGCTCTCCTGAAGACAGTGACTCATTCCTCGGTCCAACTCTGAAGGCACTGATTGCCTAAGTGGCCTTGAGGGTGAGTATTCGGGGGAAAGAAAAGTTCAACCTGTACTAATAGCTATATTTTGAATTAAATTATAAATGAAAGTTTTTTTTTAAATTGCAGAGAGTCCCATCGACCGGTCTCTCGCGTTCTGGCCGGGGTTGGGAAGTCGGGCCGTGTCCTCGGGCTGGCTGCCCCTCCCCTCCCCGATGCCCTCGACGCTCTGCCAAAAAAAAAGAAAATAGCTCTTCATTACTTGCAATGAGCCTTGGAGATTGTAGGGGGTGAGGGGGCGGTGGATCGTGGGTTTGGGGATATCTATCTGTGCTGGCTGGCTGGGGCTGGGGGCTGGCAGTTGTGAAAGATGGTCGAACACATGACTTCCCCTCGTCCGCAAAATCTCTTCTCCGGCACAGGCCAGGTCCTTAGGGTGCCAGATAGGGGAGGTTCAATCTGTATTTCTTGAAATTTAGTATACTGTATTCACTGCTCAAGATGTGGTTTCCTCTACATTGGGGAGACCAAGTGTAGATTGGGTGACTGCTTTGCAGAACACCTTCATTCAGTCCATAAGCGTGACCCCGAGCTTCCGATCGCCAGTCACTTTAATTCTCCACTGTACTCCCACTCTGATCTCTCCGTCCTCGGCCTCTTACACTGTTCCAATGAAGCTCAACGCAAGCTCGAGGAACAGAACCTCATCTTTCGATTAGGCACTTTCCAGCCTTCTGGACTCGACATCAAGTTCAACAATTTCAGACCATAACCCCTGCCCACATTTTGTTCTCTTCTTTTTATTTTTACAAACACCCCCTTTTTTTCCTCTTTCCCATGGCAGCTGTTGATGATTCTGCCATTCACTCCCTATCTAGACTCATCTTTTGTTTCTTAATTTGTACCATTACCATCTCATTTTTGCCCATCATCCCTTTTGTCTCTCAAATCTCTCCTGCCTTCCACCCTATCACAGACCTTCCCTTTTGTTCTTTCCTCCCCTCCCCCTTTCACTGCCCCTGCACTTCCTTAAGAATTTGTTACATCTCAAACTTTTCCAATTCTGACAAAGGGTCATCGACCTGAAACGTTAACTCTGTTTCTCACCACAGATGCTACCTGACCTGCTGAGATTTCCAGCATTTTCGGGTTTTTTTCAGATTCCAGCATCTGCAATATTTTGCTTTTGTGTGCTGATAGATTTTTGTTAGGCAAGGGTATTAAGGGATATGGAGCAAAAACGGTGGTGTTAAGATACAAATCAGCCACGATCTAATTGAATGGCGGAATAGGCTCGAGGGGCTGAATGGCCTACTCCTGTTCCAACGATCTAATGCTACACTTGGGCGAGATGTTGAGATGCCTAAATAGACAAAATAAATACTTGGCAGACTTCTACATTGACGACTGTGGCATCTCTAAGGATGCAAGGGGAATTTTGAACTGCATGCAAATCAGTAATGATGAGAAACCTTAGGTAATTGTCCTGCTCAAGTCAGTGGAAATAAATCTGTGCTCGAGATTTTTGTACAAATAAATGCAGCGTGCAACCAAACGGTTTGCTAATAGGTGAGTCCCACCGTGCACTGTGTGTTGTGGATTGGGATATTTTCCGGCAGGGTTTTTGATCTGTACTGTGGCTTCTTGTTGCAGGAAACTCTGTCTGGAGTGGTTATTTTATCAAGTAAAGAGCCTCTTCAGCACCAGGGAATCACCTTGGCCATGGATGGGACTGTTAGCCTGCAGCTCAGTGCGAAGAGTGTCGGTGTATTTGAAGCTTTCTACAACTCCGTCAAGGTAAGCAAGGCTGCCCCAACTTACTTTTCCCTCTCCTCTTGAAATGAGATCACTGCGAAGATGAACTATATATGGACTCGTTTCCCTTGCTCTCTGTCTGTTGGAAGATCTACTCAGCTGGGAGATCACTCCTTTTCATGGAAGATTTGTGTACTACTTTCCTCCAGTTAGATGCTTCTCTACTGTGTAATGCAAAGACCAGATTGCTAATGAGTGCAAACATCGGGGACCAGCTTCAAATGTTCGCTTTACAAGATCAGACAGCCCAGCGGCAGTCACGGGCTCTCTCTGTCAGAGGTCTGTAGGTTCACTGGTTGTGGTGGTTCTTCAACTTGGGCCATATACATCAACCAGCTAGAGAGAGAGAGAGAGAGAGAGAGAGAGAGAGAGCCTGCCATCAGCTGCACTCTTGTAATGTGAAAATGCTTCTGGATTAATCCACCTGCAGCTCGTTACAGAAACTTATTTGTTCAGTCAGCCTGCCCCACTCACTTGCCGATGTGACATCGTGGAGTGATGTGATTGGGCAAATAATGCACCGTCTAGTGCAACTGGGAACCAGTGTATCTTGCTGCCAAACTTGCATGTGCAACGCAAGATTGGGACTTCATAAAAATGTTAAAGTAGCAACGCTTTGTGCCCAAACTTTAGTCTTTTGGATGACAAATATCCAGTAAGACCTCCCGAAAGCACACAGGCTGTCTAAAAGCCAAGAAGCACTTGGAAACATCATTGATGATTTACCCCTAGATGGCGAAAGCTGCTTAGAACTATTTTGTGCTATTATGAAAATAAATGAATTGCATACACATTCTGAGGTAAAAAGAGAAAATGCTGGAAATACACAGCCTGGACTGTTTGTCTCTAAAGAGTAAAGGTCAATGTTTTGGATGTAGACACTTTCTAAGAATAGGATTATATTACAAATGCGGTTATCATGTCCTAGTTATCCTTAGGATATCAAGAGACAACCACATAATGTGGTACTGGATATACATGTGGGGTGACCGGTTTCCTTCCCTGAAGAACATTGGTGAATTAATTGGGTTTTTGACCACAATTCGGCAGTTTTCATGGTGCCCACAAATTAACCAGATTGATTGAATTCAATTTCACAACTTGCCATGGTGGGATTTGAACACATGACCTCTGCCATAACCACGAGGTCACTGGACCCAATTGAGCCCAAATTGTATGTGGTCTCTGTGGGGGGAGTCTGTTCCACCTGTCCACTATCTTGAAGGAAAATGAGAATATAAAGAGCATGTGGAGTTCAAAAGGAAGTCCCATTAGTACAGTGCGGAGTGCTTTTCTGAGCTTGGATACTCATCGAACAATGGTACTCGGACGACGCTTGCGTCTGCGCACATTCAGAGGCCGCACTCCAAGCCATTATCAACAACTTCACCAAGGCGTACAAAAGCATAGGCCTTGCACTAAACGTCTAAGACAAGGTCCTCCACCAACCCGGCGACCCCGCCACAGCACTCCTCTCCCTGCCCCCCCCCCCCCCCCCCCCGGGTCACCAAAATCCACGGTGTGGCCTTGGACAATGTGAACCATTTTCCATACCTCAGGAGCCTACTATCAGCAAGGGCAGACATCGAAGACGAGGTCCAACACCGCCTCCAGTGTGCCAGCGCAGCCTTCGGCCGCCTGAGGAAGAGTGTGTTTGAAGACCAGGACCTCAAATCTGGCATCAAGCTTATGGTCTACAGGGCAGTAGTGATAGCCGCCCTCCTTTTGGCTCAGAGACATGGACCATATACAGTCGACACCTCAAAGCGCTGGAGAAGTACCACCAGCGCTGCCTCCGCAAGATCCATTGGGAGGATTGACGCACCAACGTCTGTTCTCGAGCAGGCCAACATCCCCAGCATCGATGCACTGACCACACTCGACCAGCTCCATTGAGCTGACCACATTGTCCGCATGCCCGACACGAGACTCCCAAAGCAAGCGCTCTACTCAGAACTCCTACATGGCAAGCGAGCTTCAGGTGGGCAGAGGAAACGTTTCAAGGACACCCACAAAACCTCCTTGATCAAATGCAACATCCCCACCGACACCTGGGAGTCCCTGGCCAAAGATCTCCTGAAGTGGAGGAAGAGCATCGGGGAGGGCGCTGAGCACCTCGACTCTCATTGTCGAGAGCATGCAGAAACCAAGCGCAGGCAACGAAAGGATTGTGCGGCAAACCAGACTCCCCACCCACCCTTTCCTTCAATGACTGTCTGTGACAGAGATTGTAATTCCCATATTGGACTGTACAGCCACCCGAGAACTCACTTTTGAGTGGAAACAAGTCTTCGATTTTGAGGGACTGCCTATGATGATGATGATGATGATTTCAACAGGTCAATGGAATTTCCGTACCCATTGCTGGAGCTGAGTGGAGGGAGAATTACTTCTACCCTTGAGTACCCCCCCCCCCCCCCCCCACCCCGGGAATGCTGGATGCACACTCAAACTCAGTATGTAAAATCAACTCTTTTTTTTTTCCCCCTCCCCTCTCAAAAAAATAAGCTCTGTTATTTTTGGCTCCAGTTAGCTTGAAGTTTCCACACTGATCTTCTCCCTTTTTGCAGCCGATCCAGCTTATCAGCAGCAACATCGAGGTAACCAAGGCGGGGAAGCTTCCCAGTGGCCGGACGGAAGTCCCGTTTGAATTTCCACTGAAGGTAAAAGGCAGTAAAGTTCTATACGAGACGTACCATGGGGTCTTCGTAAACATTCAGGTACGTAACTGACGACTATGTGTCAAGGTTTATTAAAAGATCATGTTCAGTATGGTCACGGTTATATATGTAGACTTGTATTTACTCTGTACAGACACCAGAGGGCTCATCTGAAGTCCCAAGGGATCCTACAATCCCTTGGGAGTACAGGTATTTAAGGGGACCTCACAGGTTGGAGAGACACTCTGGAGACCTGCAATAAAAGACTGTGGTTACACTTTACTTTGAGCTCACAGTGTTCAGTCTGACTCTCCATACATAACAACTGGCGACGAGATACAGATAGCGAACCCAAAGATGCAGAGAACAGTGGGCATCCTGGAGAAATTCTCAGTGGGAGATGATTGGGAAACTTTTGTGGAGCGACTCGACCAATACTCCGTGGCCAACGAGCTAGATGGGGAAGAGAATGCTGCCAAACGAAGGGCAATCCTCCTCACTGTCTGTGGAGCACCAACATATAGCCTCATGAAGAACCTGCTCACTCCAGCGAAACCCCCATGGAGAAATCGTACGACGATTTGTGCACGTTGGTCCGAGAGCATTTGAACCCAAAGGAAAGCGTTCTGATGGCGAGGTACCGGTTCTACACCTACAAAAGGTTTGAAGGCCAGGAAGTGGCGAATTAAGTCGCCGAGCTAAGACACCTTGCAGGACATTGTGAATTTGAAGGACATTGGCCATGAAACCATACTTAAACTTTTGACTGTAGAGACCCCAATCTTGAGTAAGGTCATAGCGATAGCCCAGGCGTTCATTGCCACCAGTGACAATACGAAGCAAATCTCTCAGCACACAAATGCTACTACAAGTACTGTGAACAGTGATGTTGTTTTCGAATCGTTACGTACAGTGCAGGTCAGACATACCTGCAGCTACACGTTCGCAAGTGTCTGAGTCCACATCAAGGGTGATGAATGCAAGGCCATTAACACCTTGTTGGCGCTGCGGAGGTGATCATCGTTTCCATTCATGCCGATTCAAAGGGTACGTTTGCAAGGGCTGTGGAACAATGGGACATCTCCAACGAGTGTGCAGGCGAGCTGCTAATCCTGTTAAACCTGCAAACCACCATGTTGCAGAGGAGGACAGATCCATGGAGGATCACGACGAACCAGAGCCTCAGACCGAGGAGGCAGAGGTACATGGGGGTGCACACATTCACCACGAATTGTCCCCCGATAATACTGAATGTTAAACTAAATGGAGTCCCCGGTGTCAATGGAGCTGGACACGGGTGCGAGCCAGTCCATCATGGGCAAAAAGACTTTCGAAAGGTTGTGGTGCAACAAGGCCTCAAGGCTAGTCTTAACTCCAGTTCGTACGAGACTAAGAACTTATACGAAAGAACTGATTCCTGTAATCGGCAGTGCTACCGTAAAGGTCTCCTACGATGGAGCGGTGCACAAGCTATCACTGGGTGGTACCGGGCGATGGTCCCACGATGGCAGGAGCTGGCTGGGATAGATACGCTGGAACTGGAACGACGCCGAGTGCTATCGCCCATTGCCGACACTTCGTGTGTCCAGGTCTTAAACAAATTTCCTTCGCTGTTCGAACCAGGCATTGGGAAATTCCAAGAAGCAAAAGTGCAGATCCAACTAATTCCGGGGGCATGACCCATCCATCACAAGGCGAGAGCAGTACCGTACATGATGAGAGAAAGGGTAGAGATCGAGCTAGACCGGCTGCAAAGAGAGGGCATCATTTCACCGAACGAGTTCAATGAGTGGGCCAGTCCTATCGTCCCAGTCCTCAAGGGAGATGGCACCGTCAGAATCTGTGGCGATTGCACAGTAACTATCAATCGTTTCTCCCTGCAGGACCGATACCCACTACCAAAGGCAGACGACCTCTTTGCAACACTGGCGGGAGGAAAGACGTTCACGAAGCTGGATCTGACTTCAGCCGACAAGACGCAGGAACTGGAGAAATCATCGAAGGCCCTCATCTGCATCGACATGCACAAAGGTCTTTTTGTTTATAACCGATTACCGTTTGGAAGATCGCCGCCGCTAATCGGATTCCAGAGAAACATGGAAAGCTTGCTGAAGTCGGTCCCACACACCGTGGTCTTCCAGGACGACATCTTGGTCACCGGTCGGAACACAGTCGAGCATCTGCAGCACCTGGAGGAGGTTCTTAGTCGACTCAACTGCGTGGGGCTCGGGTTAAAACGCTCGAAGTGTGTTTTCCTGGCGCCTGAAGTGGAGTTCTTGGGAAGGAAGATTGTGGCAGATGGCATCAGGCCCACCAACGCGATGACTGAGGCAGTCAAGAACGCACCAAGGCCACAGAACGTGACAGAGCTGCGGTCGTTTTGGGACTCCTGAACTACTTTGGTAACTTCTTACCGGGTCGTAGCACACTGTTAGAACCACTGCATGTCTTACTATGAAAAGGGGATGAATGGGTTTAGGGCAAAAGCCAAGAAAATGCCTTTGTAAAAGTGAAAAAATTGTTATGCTCAAACAAATTGCTTGTGTTGTATGATCCATGTAAGCGTTAGGTACTAGTATGTGATGCGTTGTCATCCTATGGCGTCGGGTGTGTATTGCAACAAGCTAATGATTTCTGGAAACTGCAACCGGTTGCTTATGCATCCAGGAGTCTGTCTAAGGCTGAGAGCAGCTACAGCAGATTGAGAAAGAAGTGTTAGCATGTGTCTATGGGGTAAAGAAAATGCATCAATAACTGGGCTAAAATTCGAATTGGAAACTGACCATAAGCCACTTATATCCCTGTTTTCCGAGAGTAAAGTGATAAATACCAACGCATCGGCCCACATCCAGAGATGGACGTTCACGTCGTCCACATACAACTACGCCATCCACCACAGGCCAAACACAGAAACCTGTGTCGATGATCTCAGTAGGCTGCCATTGCCCACCACGCGGGTGGAAATGGCGCAGCCCACAGGTCTAGCCATGGTTATGGAAGCATTTGAGAGTGAGCAATCACCCATCACTGCTGGAAAATCAAAACCTGGACAAGCCAGGACTCCTTATTATCTCTAGTCAAAAGCTGTGTGCTTCACGGGAGCTGGTCCAGTGTCCCAGTGGAAATGCAGGAAGAGATAAAGCCGCTCCAGCGGCGCAAAGATGAAATGTCTATACAAGCAGACTACCTTCTGTGGGGCAATCAAGTAGTGGTCCCCAAGAAGGGCAGAAACACCTTCATTAATGACCTCCACAGTACCCACCCTGGCATCGTAATGATGAAAGCGATAGCCAAATCCCACGTGTGGTGGCCCAGTATCGATGCGGATTTAGAGTCCTGCGTTCACAGATGTAATACATGCTTGCAGTTAAGCAATGTACCCAGGGAGGTGCCGCTAAGTTTATGGACTTGGCCCTCCAAACCATGGTCGAGGGTACACGTAGACTATGTCGGCCCGTTCTTGGGTAAAATGTTCCTTGTGATTGTCGACGCGTATTCCAAGTGGATTGAATGTGAGATAACGTCAGCTAGCACGTCCGCCGCCACTACTGAAAGTCTGCGGGCCATGTTTGCCATTCACGGCTTACCCGATGTCCTGGTGAGCGACAATGGGCCATGGTTTAGCAGTGCTGAGTTCAAAGAATTCATGACCCGCAACGGGATCAAACATGTCACATCTACCCCGTTTAAACCAGCGTCCAACGGTCAGGCAGAGAGAGCAGTGCAAACCATCAATCAAGGTTGGAAGAGGGTAACTGAAGGCTCCCTGCAGACTCTCCTATTCCGAGTCCTGCTTAGTTACCGCACAAGACCCCACTCGCTCACTGGGATCCCACCTGCCAAACTGCTCATGAAAAGAGCACTTAAGACAAGGCTCTCGTTAGTTCACCCTGATCTGCATGAACAGGTAGAGAGCAGGCGGCTTCAACAAAGTGTGTACCGTGATAGCGCAAATGTGTCACGCGAGATTGAAATCAATGATCCTGTATTTGTATTGAATTATGGACAAGGTCCTAAGTAGCTTCCCGGCACTGTCATGGCCAAAGAGGGGAGCAGGGTGTTTCGGGTCAAATTTTCAAATTGACTCATTCACCAGAAACACTTGGACCAAATCAAACTCAGATTTATGGACTATCCTGAGCAGCCCACCTTGGACTCAACTTTTTTGATCCCCAACATACACACCAGTGGCAACCGGCACCACGGTTGACCACAAAGCAGAACCCATCATCCACAGCAGCCCAGCAGGACCCAACACACCAGGCAGCCAGCAAGGCCAGCTGTACAGCAGCCCAGCGAGGGTCCAACAAATGATTCAACAATACCAACTTTCACACCGAGACGATCAACCAGGGCAAGAAGGGCCCCAGATCGACTCTCATTGTAAATAGTTGCACTATTGACTTTGGGGGGAGTGTTGTTATATATGTGGACTTGTATTTACTCTGTAAGCCACCAGAGGGCTCATCCCCTGGAGTCCCAAGGGATCGCACAATTCCTTGGGAGCACAGGTATTTAAGGAGGCCTCACAGGTTGGAGTGTCAGCCTAGATTTTTGTGCTAGAGTCTCTGGAGTGGGGCTTGAACCCACAACCTTCTGACTGAGACGAGAGCACTACCCAATGAGTCACGGCGGACACTGAATTTTGCAGAGTTCTATATCCTTATTAACCTACCAAAAGCTGCACCCCTTGGGGGTAATTGCAACTTTAGGGGATGGTGTAAAACAAGCGATATCAGATTGGCTGTCCATTAGACATCTCGCCCAATCTTCCTTTCAATGGAAGTCAGCCTCGTGCATTTCATACCCGGCATACTTAAGACTACTAGAGTTTTAAGTCCACTGAAATGCTGAGATTTGAAAAAATAAGCAAGCTGGAAAAGGTTTTTATTTTCCATCTTTTTAAAAAAAAAAGTCAAAAGAAAAAAATAAATGCACCAAACAAAATGCCACAACGCAAAAGATGCAATGATGTGGGAAACAATACTGAACCAGCACAACACAGCTTGAAAGAAAAGGTTGAAGGTCAGGAAAGGTCTTCACTGCAACTATTGTTTTAAAAGAAAAAGCATCTTTCATGACTTCGGGACACCCCAAAGCCCTTCACAGCCAATGAAGTACTTTTGTTGACTACTTTTTATCGACATCTCAGGAAATTGTGCGTGATTTATTTGCATAATGTTTGAGGGCTTCGAGGTTGTTGTTTGCTGCAACTGCTCAATAAAAATTTTTTTTTAAATCCAGTAGCTGTTCCACACTGTTGTTAATTAAATACTCTGCATTCTGCTGCTCAAGTGCTGACACCCCCAAGGGTTTCTTGAGCGATGCTGGAGCTCATGAAAGTGAACGGAACCTTCTCATTCTAACGCGAGCATCTCCTTGAGGACTTACTGTTGCTTATTGTTTTTGTCATGCGAGATATCCAACTATGTACAAGTCCTTTTACTTTTGTTCTGAGGTGTAGGGCAATATACAGATCTCAACAACAACAGTCACAACCTGTGTTTATATAGTGCCTTTTATGTAGTGAAACGTCCCAAGGCGCTTCACAGGAGTATTGAGATAAAAATTGGATAAAAATCTCCACCTTTAGTAGACATTATCTGCTTGAACGGCTTTTATTTTTCAAATAAAATTTACAAACTCGTTTCCTCATTAAATTTCTTTTTTCTAATAATTGGTAAGAACATAAGAAATAGGAGCCTCGAGCCTGCTCCACCATTCAATGAGATCATCACTGATCCTCGACCTCAGCTCCACTTTCCTGCACTATCCCCATATCCCTTGATTCCCTTAATATCCAAATATCTATCGATCTCTGTCTTGAATGTACTCAACGACTGAGCTTCCACAGCCCTCTAGGGTAGAGAATTCCAAAGCTTCATCACCTTTTGAGTGAAGAAATTTCTCCTCGTCTCAGTCCTAAATGGCCGACCCCTTATTCTGAGACTGTGACCCCTGGTTCTAGACTCCCCAGCCAGGGGAAACACCCTCATGCAAGTCTTATAAGAATTTTGTATGTTTCAATGAGCAAATTCTTTCGAATTGGTACACCAGATTTGAAAGAAATATATGTTTACAGGTGATTCCTAAATTGTGGATGTTGGTGTTTTAAACTTTACTCAGATTATAGTATTTCCTGTGTTTGTATCAGCTGAAACTATCTCAGCAATGCTGGCTTTATTTTAAATATCAGTGCAATGTTTTTTAAAATTCTGGCCTTCATTACTCTCTCATTTTGGAATGAGGCGTTTGTTTTAATGCAAGTATTTTAAAGTAATAACTTAATTAATCCTGTCAAAGCTGCGTTACTTGGTGATTGAATGTGTGATGAGGTAAATTTACCTGTTAATCATTTTGTATTTGTCTGATGTGCCCTCAAATGCAATCTGCATCGTTAGTGAGGTTAGATTGGATTGCAGTGAGCAGTAAGTTACCTTTTCTGTAGGGCAACATCAGACTTGCGTGTTCTGTGCCTTATAGGAAATGCATAGATTTGTTCAGTCTTGGTACTGAACCGTGATCACCAAATTAGTCATTGAGGATGATGGATATACTGATTGTTGAGCTCTGAGACTTCCATCGGAAGGTGAGCTTCCAAGCTTTGCCATCCAAGTGCGTTGTTTCTGACTCGATAATCCAAATTTATAAGTCCCTTCCAGTGATGAAACTTGCGATGCAGATTTCTGGTCCTTGGTAATCCATACTGATTTGGTTTCCTCTGTGGATAGTGCCACTTGTGACAAACAACCTTTCAGCAGTCTGTGGCTGTTCAGCCCCAGGGTACCATTGGTGACCAGTCAGTAAACTTGCAGTTCTGGACTGCTGCTTACTCAAGCTTGTGGGTGGTGGATTTGGGTCTTTTTTGGTACTCTTTAATGAATTGGATTGCTCCGGGCCCAGAGCTGTGATTGACTATTGTTCCTCTTTCAGTACACGCTCCGTTGTGACATGCGTCGACCACTGCTTGCCAAAGACTTGAACAAGAGCTGCGAGTTCATTGTGCATTCACTGGTAAGTGCAGACCAGCTTTATGAAGACGCCATGGTCGGAAGAAGAATGAGTGTTTGCGTCTTGGTTTTGATGTCCTTTAATTTGCCTTCGGAGAACTGGCGGGGGGTAGTCATTATCTTACCTGTGAAGCTAGTACATGAGGGACAAAGATAATTAATGGATGTGGATGTCTGTGGAGAGAAGCTGGAGAAGGGACCTGTACGAGTGAGGACTCAATGCTCAGAAGTGAAAGAAATAAAGGGAAGGCCTAAGCAGACAAAGAGGCAGCAAGAATGGAGAATAATAATAAATGTTATCAAACAGCACCAAAATAAGGAAGAGAAGTTGAAGTGAATGAATTATAGTGAACTTGTTGAGGACAGTGTGTTGAATTTTATGGGTGGGGGTGGGAGAGCATATTTACCTGTGGCAAATGGAAGTATCTTCTACATTACAGGCCCGATTTCCTGAAGGCCGCTCCTGGTGCGGAACCTCATCTTTCGGGAGAGCACATTGAGAAATAAATGGACAGAAAACTGTGGGGGCCGTGATTTCCTAATGTGCGCCCCCAGCAGATGAGGCTCCGCACGGCTGCATGCGATTGGGAACTCGACCCGCGTGTCTTCCTAGTATTTGCGTAAAATGTCATCCTCTTCCAAGTTGTGAAATTAATGTGCTGCAAGGCTTTTTCTTTTAATTTTAATTCTTTTCTTTTAAAGCCTCAGAAGGGGAGGCTAACTCCCAGCCCTGTGGATTTCAGCATCACCCCCGAATCACTGCAGAACATCAGAGAGGTGAGCAGCACTGCTGGTAAGAGTCGGGGCTTGGATAGGTCACTGTCTCTTCAGGAAACAATTCTGCAAAGGAATTGGGGGAAGGGCAAGTGGAATTTAAAAAAAAAAACAGCCAACTTGGCACGTCAATCCATTAGTGGTTAGGGCACTCAGGTTGGCTCTGAAACATGTACAGAGCAAGCATGTGTGGCCAACAAACAGGAAGATTCACTTCTCTCTTTGTTGAGATGTGATTCTGTTGGTGTACTAGTGTCTGGCTCACAAGATTATTCTCTCGACTCAGCATTGAACTATCACAGACAGCATAGTTGCGGATGGTCTCTGTTATCTCGCAGTTCACCCTTGTGACGAGAAGATCCATCTGAAGGTAGTTTAGCATTTCACGAACTGTGGGGGCGGGGAGGGCTGGTATCCATAGATAAACCAGTTGCCCTCTGGACAGATGGTAGGTCTTGTGTTTCAGCTCGAGGACCGAGCTCTTGCGACATGTAGGTTACTGACTGTGTTTACTTTGACTTCCCGGATGACTCGAGGCAGACAATGAAAGTTGACCACATTCCCTTGTTGGCCCCACTGACTCATTCTGTGGCATCATAGCACTGAGCAGCGGCAGAATGCCAATTTCAGGTTCAGATTCCAGTGTCAGCTTGGCTTAGTTTGCCTCTTGCTTCTGAGTCAGTTGGTCGTGGCATCAAACGCCATTCCAGGACCTGAGCACGTAATCTCAGTTGACACTTTAGTGCAGTGTTTGGAGGAGTGGGAATGGATTGTCTCCACATTCTTTGGATATGATACTAAGTCAAGATCCCATGTGCGTGTTCCAATGGTTCAACTGAACATTAAGGATCCCATGGTAATATTTGAGGAGGAAGGAGTCTCCTGGTTTCCTACCCAAAATTCCTACCTCGCCCAACTCCATCCAAAACACAGACTACATGGTCACTCATTGTAGCCTATGGGGGTGCACAATGGCTGTTGCATTTGCATACATAACTGTCACTATATTTCAAAGTAATCGATTATATGTGAAGCACTTTGACTGATCAGGTGGTATATAAATGTAAATCTTTACTTGCATTTCTTTGTCCTTCATGACCAGTTTGGATTATTTGGTGTCCTGTCTTGTCCAAGCAGTTGGAGTTGGGCCCTCACTGAATCCCAACTGCGACCTTAATTAAGGTCACCGGTTAATGTGCTCTCTATTCAAACCTCTTCAAACAGGTCAGTTTAAATTTATTTTACGTAAAACAGCAGTGATAGCCTGCAGGGTTGGTGAACTGCGAGAGCCCCTGTTGTAGATCTGTTGTATCTGATTTGGCAGTCTTTGGGATTCATCCTCAGGTCATGCCCCAGGTTCATTTGGCTTGAGGAATTGTTCCATTTACCCACTGCTGTACAAGTCAGATGTGAACCACTGTTTCCATTCTGTCAATGCTCAGAGCCCCAAGTTTTTACACCTCTTCCATAAGCAATTCATGCAGTCTAAACATGTTTCTCATGTAAAGATCCAAGACACACTAGTGACTAAGCAACGGATTGCCAAATGGACGGTTGAGTGCGTCCTACACTGATCATCTTCCTGGAGAAAAGCCCAGGGGGGCAGGTCATTTCACCCCAATTGGTAGCGTATGCAAGGCTGCCACATTGAGCAATATGGACACATTTATTAACATTGCCGTCTAGATTAACTACAGTACATGACAATACTTTTGGCATAGCGATCCTGACCGATGGTGTCATGGCTCCGACACAAGGGCATTCCCTACACAGGAGTTGTCCCCTCCTGCCATGTTTGTGCTACTTCAATGTGCTGTGTAGAGGATGTGGAAAGAAGGGGGAAAGTAACTACCTTACTGGGTAGGGTCTTCATTCTTTGATGTACATCATCCATATACCCACAGTTTCTGATGCTGGTTAGTTTCAGTTTAGAAAAGAAAGATTTGCTTTATTTAGTGCCTTTCATGGCCTCAGGATGTCCCAAAGTGCTTTACAGCCAATGAAGTAGTTTTGAAGTAGTCACTGTTGTAATGTGGGAAACGCGGCAGCCAATTTGCGCACAACAAGCTCTCCAAACAGTAATGTGATAATGACCAGATAATCTGTTTTAGTGATGCTGATTGAGGGATAAATTTTGGCCAGGACACCGGGGTGATTACCCCAGCTCTTCGAAATAGTGCCATGGGATCTTTTACGTCCACCTGAGAGGGAAGACGGGGCCTCGGTTTTAACGTCTCGCCCAAAAGACGGCCCCTCTGACAATGCAGCACTCCCTCAGCACTGCACTGGAGTGTCAGCTTAGATTTTTGTGCTCAAGTTTCTGGAGTGGGACTTGAACCCACAACCTTCTGACTCCGAGGCGAGAGTGCCATAGCTGAATGAACTTTATACAATGTGGGAGTAAGATTTCTACCATGGGGCACTGCCTGTTTGCATTTTTGTGATCGACATTTTTGTGCAGATGTCCAGCCAGCCTGTTGGTTTCCCCAACCCCCATAGAGCTGAGCTATACGACAGTGTGCTGCTCTACAATGCAAGAAATCTAATACCCGATAAGTAACTTTTTTGCCCAATTTATTACTTGTCCACAGTTCAAATTGTACACACTCATCATCTGTGCTACGCATTCCTTGTTGACCAGGCTGCTGAAAGCTAAATGGAATAATCATTGGAAACTACTTGTCTTTCCGAAAGGCTTCCGTCACACATACAAGAATGTGAAAGCCTCTTTGTGCAATGGGAACTTCCTTGCTTGTGTTTTGCTGTGGGTTCTCGTCTCATTGCACAGTCAAATACAAGTGATTGCAGGTTCCCCTAAAGGGGCTATCATGTGAAGTGCCATGGCAGTCGGTAGACTTGATCTGATTGCACAGTTGTTCCGATCTGCATGCTAAAGTGAGATGTGACCTCGGACATGAGAGAAAACCCCATTATTGTTACTTTGTCCTGGAATTGAACCCCACAAGCGAAGTGATAAGAACAGGAAAGCACTTGTTTACAGATGCGTTATGTGTTTTCCCTGAAGCGCCTGGTGACCTAGTTTATCTCTGATTTGCGTCTGCACTTTATAAAAAAAAAAATTGTTTCCTGTTGAAATCAACTTTTGCGGTCTGCGACTATTTTTATGTAATAGTTTTTCTCGCCTGCTGTTTGACAACAGGCCACAAGGCGTATCATCGGATTAGACGTGAGTTTTTTTTTCATTATGGACTGACGGTGTCTGTGGCTCCCCGTGGTAGGACTTTGGTGATTCTTATTGAGGCTGGTGGTGGGTGGCAGTGGCAGACAAGTATACATTCTGCTCTTTTTATCTCCAAGTTTCATATCTGATCAGCATGGGATTGTGTCACTGCTTTAGATGGTGCAGAAGGTTCTGGTCTGATTGGTGGCTGGGCATTGTCTGGTAGTTATTGTTTGCGAGTTGGGGGAAGCAATATAGACCAGTACACCAGGAGAAACCTCCCCGCTCTTCAAAGAAGAGGCAGATGGGATCTCTGTTCGTCCATATATTAACACCTCTGGCAATTCGGAGTTCCCTCAGTATTGCAGTGGAGCGTCAGCTGAGATTGGGCTTAAAGATTGGCCCAGTAACCTTCCAATCCAGAGCCAAGAATGCTCCCAACTGCGCCAGGTTAACCCACGGCTCCCGGATTAAAGACTGCTTTAAGATCTCTGTTCAATTCGTGATGCAAGCTGGTTTTATTTTTATCCCAAAATTCTACTTTTTAAAAACTAAGCTGCGATAGAAAGCACTTGCCCATCAGAAGCTAGGGCTTGGTTTAGATTTTTTACTCTAACTATATTGGGGATGAAGTGCAAGTCTGGGGTTAAAAAAAAATTCGTCAAATACTTAGCTTGCAGGGAACTGGTCCTTGAGTAAAATGGTGTTTATTGCCGTGGGTAGAAAGCGGCACCTGTGATTTTATTTTTTCAGTTCAACAACATGAATTGCATTCTCCGCTGGCCTAGGTGGAGGGTGAGCCACTCCAGGCTACATGGGTGTAAACCTCCCTGTGGAAAGTGATGGCAGAGGCTGGGAAGGAACCATTGAGAGAATTCTTTTCTAGATTTGTAGAAAATTAAAAACGAACAGAAGCCAACAGAACAGCGATGGGTGAGAATGGAAGGAAGATGAGGGATTGTATTGTCAAAGCTGGGCAAGTAATGGCTTGCAAAATGGAACAAGTCTGAATCCATTTCTTCACACGTATGCACACGTTATTGAACGAGCGTTTTATATAGTGGCTGGAAATGCCCAGGAGACTCTTGCTGCTGGGCTTGTTACCTGGTGTTAAATGGGATGTGTGGAGAGTTTCCTCTCATTTCCCGGAACGCTAATTGCTAGTGACTCAGCTGATGGCCTGAGGTGCAGCCTGTTGCGTTGCTGTGACTACAACAGATGAGATAAACGCTGTGGCATGGGGTGAGGTCAAGGGAGAGGTTAAACAAAAATGAGCAACCCAAAGGTGACTGGCTCATCCGAGGTTCTCAACACTGGGAATGAAGAGCTGTGTTCAATTCGAGGGAAATCTTCAGTGCAAAGAGAAAAAACAATCCAAGATGACTGTCAAAATCCTAGCCATTGGCAAATGTACATGCTGTCCTGGAAACAACTGGAGAACAACATTGATATTGTAAATCCATATAATATGGCTTGCATCTAGTGTATGCATGTGATTGCTCAAAGTGTTGGGCTGTCACACATGCTGAGTTAACCTTTCCCCTAGTTGTAGTTAGGCAGTTTATACCATGTCTTAATCCCATCATATAGAAGAGTGACAGCTATAGATCTCTTACCCACTTGTACCATTAGAGACAACAAGCCTCTGGAATTTGAGCTAATAGTCGTTAATGCAAACTAAGGGTGAAGATCATGAAGGGCGTATGATGTAATAGTCTATCACTAAGGGTATGATCATTGTATTTATATAGTGCCTTTAATGTAGTGAAACATCCCAAGGTGCTTCACATGGTGATCACACTGCTGGCCATGTATTGTATTATAGACCCCCAAAACAGTGGGAGGGAGATAGAAGAGCAAATATGTACGCAAATTTCTGTGAAGTCCAAAAACCTTGGGGCAATAGTCGGGGATTTCAACTATCCTAATATTGATTGGGACAAATATAGTGTGAAGGGTATAGATGGTGCAGAATTCCTAAAAATGCATTCCAGAGAACTTTTTTAGTCAGTATGTAACAAGCCCAACACTGGAGGGGGTGGTTCTGAATTTAGTTTTGGGGAATGAAGCTGGGCAGGTGGAAGGGGCATCAATGGGAGAGCACTTGGGTGCCAGTGACCATAATTCAGTCAGATTCAAGGTAGTTATGGATAAGGACAAGGATAGACCAGGAATAAAAGTCCCAAATTGGGGACAAGCTAACTTTGCCAAGTTAAGGAATGGTTTGGCCACAGTGGACTGGAAACAGCTACTTGAAAGTAAATTAGTGTCTGAACAGTGGGAGGCATTCAAGGAGGAGATCTGGAGGGCTCAGGCCACAACATGCGCCCTTAAAGAAAAAGGGTGGGAATAACAATTCTCGAGCCCCCTGGATGTCTCGGGACTTGCAAGGGAGGATAAAGAAAAAAAGGGAAGCTTATGTCATATACCAACAGCTAAATACTGTTGAATCGCTGGAGGAAAATAGGAAGTTCAGAAGTGAAATTAAAAAGGTTATTAGGAATGCTGAGAGAGAGCATGAAAAATTCTTGGCAAGGAAAATCCAAAGATGTTCTATAAATATATTAAGAGCAAGAAGATAACTAAAGAAAGGGTAGGGCCTATTTAGAGACCATGAGGGTAATCTGTGTGTGGAGGCAGAAGATGTGGATATGCTTTTTGATGAATACTTTGCCCCTTTCCTTTGTGAAAACAGAAACAATGTAGATACTGCTATCGAGGAGTGTGAAATTCTGGACGAAATAGACAGAAAGGAGGTATTGGGGGGTTTGGCAGCTTTGAAAGTGGATAAGTCCCCACGCCTGGATGAAGTGCATTCCAGACTATTGAGCGAAGCAAGAGAGGAAATAGCAGAGGCTTTGGCCATCATTTTCCAGTCTTTTTTGGATTCAGGCATGGTATTGGAGGACTGCTAATGTGGTACCCTTGTTTAAGAAGGGAGAAAGCGATAGGCCGAGTAATGACAGGCCTGTCAACCTACCTGAGTGGTGGTAAAATTATTGGAAAAAGTCCTGAAGGACAGGATAAATCTACATTTAGAGAGGCAAGGATTAATCAGGGGCAGTCAGCACGGATTTGTTAAGGGAAGATCGTGTTTGACTAACCTGATTGAATTTTTCGAGGAGGTAACCAGGACGGTCGATGAGGGTAGTGCATACGATGTAGTGTATATGGATTTAGCAAAGTTCTTGATAAGGTCCCACAGGGCAGAATGATCAAGAAGGTAAAAGCCCATGGGATCTAGGGCAAAGTGGCAGGTTGGATCCAAAATTGGCTTAGAGGTAGGAAGCAAAGGGTTATGGTTGATTGCTGTTTTTGTGACTGGAAGGATGTTTCCAGTGGGGTTCCGCAGGGTTCAGTACTGGGTTCCTTGCTTTTTGTGGTATACATCGATCTAGATTTGAATATAGGGGTGTGATTAAAACGTTTGCAGGTGACACTAAAATTTGCTGTGTGGTTAATAATGAAGAGGAAAGTCATGGACTGTAGAATTATATCAATCTGCTGGTCAGGTGGGCAGAACAGTGGCAAATAGAATTTAATTTGGTGAAGTGTGAGGTAATGCACTTGGGGAGGACTAATCAGGAAAGGGTATATACATTAAACGGTAGGCCGCTTAGAAGTGTAGATGAACAAAAGGACCTTGGAGTGCTTATCCACAGATCCCTGAAAATCGCAGGCCAGGTGGATGAGGTAATTAAGAAGGCATACGGAATGCTTTCCTTTTATTGGCCGAGGCATAGAATACAAGAACAAGGAAGTTATACGTGAACTGTGTAAAACACTGGTTAGACCACAGCTGGAATACTGCGTGCAGCTCTGGTCGCCGTATTATAGGAAGGACGTGATTGCACTGGAGAGGTGCAGAGGAGATTTACGAGGATGCTGTCTGGAATGGAGAGTCTTAGCTATGAAGACAAATTGGATAGGCTGGGTTGTTTCTTGTTGGAACAGAGGGGGCTGAGGGAAGACCTCATTGAGGTGTATAAAATTTTGAGGGGCCTGGACATAGTGGATAGCAAGGACCTATTTCCCTTCGTGGAGGAGTCAATTACAAGGGGGCATAGGTTTAAGGTGGTTGGTGGAAGGATTTGAGGGGAAGCTTCTTCACGCAGAGGCTTGTCGGGGTCTGGAACTCGCTGCTGGGAAGGGTGGTGGAGGCAGAAACCTTCACCACATTTAAAAGGTGTTTGGATGTGCACTTCAAGTGTCGTAACGTGCAGGGTTACGAACATAGAGCTGGTAAGTGGTGTTAGACTGGCTAACCTCTTGTTGGCTGGCACCGACACGATGGTAAGTACATCATGGAATCAAATACGGCCAGAGTGATGATCTGGACTAGTTTCGATCGCCTGGATGGGTCGGAGAGGAATTTTCCCAGATTTTTGTCCCTAATTGGCCTGGGTTTTTATCTTTTTTTGCCTCTCCCAGGAGATCGCATGGCTCCGGGTGGGGTGGGGGGTAAAATATTGCGATACATGGGGTATCGTAGTTGTGTGGGTCGGACTGGTTGGGCTAAATGCTCTTTACCTGCCCGCCATTGTTCATTGTTCATAGGTTTATAGTAACCTGCAGGGCTGCTGACTGAGGGCTGTGTGGCTCTTTGTCGGCCGGCACGGACACGATGGGCTGAAATGGCTTCCTTCTGCGTTGTAAATTTCTATGTTTCTATTATGAGATAAGAATTTGACACCGTGAGCTGCATAAGTAGAAATTAGCGCAGGTGTCCAAAAGCTTGGTCAAAGTGGTATGTTTTAACGAGTGTCTTGAAGGAGGAAAGAGAGATAGAGAGGCGGAGAGGTTTAGGCAGGGAGTTTGAGCTTGGGGCCTAGGCAACAGAAGGTACAGCCACCAATGGTTGAGCGATGCTCAAAAGGGCAGAATTAGAGAAGCGCGGGCATATCGGGGGATTGTGGGGCTGAAAGAGATTAGAGATGGGGAGGGGTGAAGCCATGGAGGGATTTGAAAATGAGGTTAAGAATTTTGAAATAGAGGCATTGCTTAACCGGAAGCCAATGTAGTTCAGTGAGCATGGGTGAGTGGGACTTGCTGCGAGTTGGGACACAGGCAGCCGAGTTTTGGGTCAGCTCTAGTTTATGTAGGGTAGAATGTGGTAGGCCAGCCAGGAGTGCGTTGGAGTAGTCAAGTCTAGAGGTAACAAAACCATGGATGAGGACTTCAGCAGTGGATCAGCTGATGCAAGGGTGGAGACAGACGAAGTTACGGAGGTGGAAATAGGTGGTCTTAGTTATGCTGCCTTAATCAGGCCGTAAATAGTTAATCAGGCCATTGTAACAAAAGTTAAGAAAATCGAGGGTCGGCTACCCTGCTACTGTAACATGATGTCTCCTGCAACCTTCTTGATGTTGGTGAATATCATTTCAGAGAGTCATAGAAATTTACAGTCCATCGTTATCTGCGCCGACTGACAGCTATCCAGCCTAATCCCACTTTCCAGCTCTTGGTCCGAAGCCTTGTAGGTTACGGCACTTCAAGTGTACATCCAAGTATTTTTTCAATATGGTGAGGCTTTCTGCCTCTACTACCCCTTCAGGCAGTGAATTCCAGACCCCACCACCCTCTGGGTGAAGAAATGTCCCCTCGTATCTCCTCTAAATCTCCCCCAGTTACTTTAAACCTGGTTGTTGACCCTTCTGCCAAGGAAAACAGGTCCTTCCTATTCACTCTATCCAGGCCCCTCATAATTTTATACACCTCAATCAGGTTTCCCCTCAGTCTCCTCTCTTCCAAAGAAAACAGATCGAGCACCTCCAATCTTTCCTCATAGCCAAAATTCTCCAGTCCAGGCAACTTTCTTGTAAATCTCCTCTGCACCCTTTCCAGTACAATCACATCTTCTAATGTGGTGACCAGAACTGCGCACACTACTCCAGCTGCGACCTAACCAGTGTTTTATACAGTTCAAGCATAACCTTGCTCTTGTATTCCATGCCTCGACTAATAAAGGCAGGTAGTCCATATGCCTTCTTAACCACCTTACCTACCTGGCCTGCTACCTTCAGGGATCTGTGGACCTGTACTCCAAAGTCCCTCTGTTCCTCTACACTTTTCACTGTACATTTAATGTGTATTCCCTTGCCTTAGACCTCCCCAAATGCATTACCACATTTCTCCGGATTGAATTCCATTTGCCACTATTCTGCCCACCTGCCGCAGCTTTCTTCTTAATTATCAACCCCACAGCCTATTTTAGTGCCACCTGCAAACATCTTAATCATACCTCCAACATTCAAGTCTAAATCATTGATATATACCACAAAAGCAAGGGACCTAGTTCTGAGCCCTGTGGAACCCCACTGGATACCACCTTCCACAAAAACACCCATCAACCATTACCCTTTGCTTCCTGCCTCTGAGCCAATTTTGGATCCAACTTGCCACTTTGCCCTGGATCCCATGGGCTTTTACTTTCGTGTACAGTCTATGTGGAACCTCATCAAAAGCTTTGCTAAAGTCCATATACATTACATCATACGCACTGCCCTCATCAACCCTCCTATTTATCTCCTCTCAAAATTCAATCAGGTTAGTCAGACATGACCTTTCCTTAACAAATCCATGCTGACTGTCCTTAATTAATCCATGTCTTTCCAAATGTAGATTTATCTTGTTCCTCAGGATTTTTTTCAATAATTTTCCCACCAGAGGTTAGGCTGACTGGCCTGTAATTATTCAGTCTATCCCTTTCTCCCTTTTTAAACAAAGGTACAACATTAGAAAGTTGATGTTGGTGTTGCGGCTCATCGTGGTCCGATTCTGAGGACCAAGATGGGACCGTATAAACGGCACCTGTTGTGTATCTGTAAAGCATGCACTCCCATGTTCTGCCACCAGAGATCTCAACCCCTGAAGTCCGAAGGGATCCCAGCATCCCTTGGGAGCACTGTATATAAGCCGGCCTCGAAGGCTTGTTCCTCACTCTGGAGTGTCTTATTAAAGACTCAGGTCAGTGTTACTTTAACCTCCCTGTGTGCAGCCTCATCTGTGTTAGGAACACAATAGCACCTATGCTGATTGAATAGATGGCTGTTGAAGTACAGATGACAGAAGCTATCTGTCAATGAGAGAAGTAATGAGGTGAGACTGGAATGGAGACTTGTGGAAAGACATTCAGCCTGCTGAATCTGTTGTGGAAATGCAGTGGGGGACAGCTTGTGGCTGAGTAAAGTACTCTGTCAGGTGGGAGCTTTTACTGTACATTTGAAGCTGGGGCAATGGCCACTGACCTCCTGCCTCAGGTTGATAGACCGGTCACCGAGCAGCGTGGTTTCGTGGCCATGAAGTTAAAGTTTAAAAAGTAAGGTTAAGGGTCTGATAAGTGCATTATAATTAGTTTAATTGGGTAGTCATACGCTGCCTTCCCAACCCGCTGTCAAAAAAAACATTTTCTCACCGATCCCGCCCGCTGACCTCGAGACCTGCTAGTTTAAAAAAAGATGGTGTATTTTAGGAGGAAAGTATAAGCTTATTCCACTGTATTTGTTTTAAAAAATATTACTTTATTCAGTGCTGTCACACACCCGTCATCAGCATTCCCCATTAGTTAACTTCCAGAATGTTCGAAAGCTCTCCAAGCAAGACCCATGTTAATAAGCTTAGCGTATCTTGGATTCATACAGCACAGAATTCTGTCCATTGTGCTTGTGCCACTCTTTTTTTTTTTATTCATTCGTAGGATGTGGGCATCGCTGGTAAGGCCAACATTTGATGCCCATTCCTAATTGCCCTCGAACGTGGTGGTGAGATGCCACCTTAAACTGCTGCAGTCCATGTGGTGAAGGTGCTCACAGTGTTATAATTTTTGTACATTTTGGTACATTTCAGAGAGGCAGTTAAGAGTCAACCACATTGCTGTGGGTCTGATCTGGGGTCACATAGGCCAGACCAGGTAAGGACGGCAGATTTCCTTCATTGGTGAACCAGATGGGTTTTTATGATAATCCAGTAATTTCATGGTCACCATTACTGACACTAGCTTTTTATTCCAGATTTATTTAATTGAATTTAAATTCCCCACGTGCCATAGTGGGATTTGAGCTTGTGTCTCTAGATCACTCGTCCCATTTGGATTACTGGATTAACTGGGCTACTAGTAACAAAACTACTATGCTATCAACGAACTATTCTACTAGTCTACTTTATTACGCTACACTGCGTAAATAAATAATTAATCATTTGAATATAGTAATTTACTTTGTTTTTTCCTGTCAAAGCTACCTCAGCTAAAGTTGATCTTTTACCATATTTTGAAGTTTTATACAATGTCCCCTGCTTCCCTCCAATAAATTTACAGCTAATAGCTCCCTGCCTTTCGTGCTATCAGGCCTTTCCCATCGCAGAAGAAGCAAGTGGTGGCATATTCTGTGAAATGCTAGTCTTGCTGTGCATCTTTTAAAAAAAAAAAAAAAAAATTATGGTCTGTTGTGTTCCCCCAGCCCCTAAATGTAGCCATGTTCAAAATAGGCAATCTTAAGATGCATTCTGGGTGAACAACATCTGATCAGTTTTGTGTGTAACATCGGAGTGGAACATTGTCAACTTTCACCTGGTTTTACACATGAAGGATAGCTACATGGGCAAATGCTGGAGGGCTACTAGCACCAGTGAAATTGTAACTCAACAAGAAGTGCTCCCGATGGGAGTAGGGGCAGCAGGGGGAATTAGTAACAGAGCATGGGTTAAAGAAAAATCATTAACAGGAAGTAGCCAAGGGAGCACAGCTTCAGCAGAAATTGTATTCTGCAAAGAGAATAATGTTTTTTTAGCCTTTGTTGATATGCAAAGGATATTTTTGTTGGTTGTGTGTGGGGATTGTGATTGTATTGTGCGCTCCATTGTAATTGAACATCTTTTAGTATCAGTAACAAAGGCTGCATTGTGTTGATGATTTATCTTTTAAATGGGCACAGTGTACAGCTGCAGGCACTTGTCTGTACAATACAGTCGTAGGTTCGTTCTCTCGCTATGGCTCGGGTGAGGGGAAGTGATGTCACAATCTGCACAAACAATGGATCTTCTGGCCTTCTCTTCCCCCTCACCACTCGCGTTGCTAGTCTGTGTTGCCAATGCAGAGTCAAGCCCACTTTCTTCATTTTGCTTAATCTTCAGTGCTTGCTTATTTTCCAATTCAGACGAAGAGCCCAAAACTAAATTTTTTTTTACATTCTTTGGGAATCAATGCTTCTCCCCCCCTCCCCCCCCAATGTTACCCCCAACTTAGGAGGGGAAATGATTCCACAGGCACTGGCCACACCCTGATTCATCACCCAAGTGACCACTCTTCATTTGTGAATCAAGGTAGTGATTGTCAATGTGCTATTCAAACATGGAGGGCATCACAGCCAATGCCCAGTCCTGTCCCCACACAATGCTGGTTTCTGGAAAGGCAGTGTGAGAATGTTTTTCCACTTCCTGCCACAGCTCCAACTAACTATTCAGAGGCTAAGAATTGAATCTAGCACCTTCCTGTTCTGTATGACTCATTTTGCATTTTGGGCATTGTGTTTACCAACTGATCCGTTGGGCAGCCATATTCTTTTTACATTTCTGTAGGTGTATGTAATGTGTTCATTCAGTAATGCTGCAATATACCGTCGCTGGGTCAAACCCCTGGAACACCCTCCCTAACAATTATCAATGGACAATAAATGCTGGTCTTGCCAGCGACGCCCACATCCCGTGGATGAATAAGAAAAAACAAAATATAGATTAGAAACAATAACATTATCATCACAACTGTCTTCTCTTCGCTCCAATCACTTTGAGTCTTTACCAGGATTGGTGTGTGCTGCTGACTATTCAAAATTGTCCAACGGCCGAGTTAAGAGGGGACCAATTAAATTTGGGCAAATATGATGGCTCCTCTCACAGGTTGTTTGCAAAACATCACTAACCTTTATTGCAAGTCTATTATTTCATAATCAAACAGTTGTTTACTCATTAAAATCAAACCAGGGAGAATTTTTTTAATGATGCCCTCCCCCACACACATTAGCTGTAGATAATAAAGCAGAGGATAGGAGTAAATACTCGTTCCCCAGATTTGTGTCTCCCAGAGAGCGGTGTTATGACCTCTCGTTCTTCATATACATAAATGCTTTAGATGGAGGATAATAACGTATCTAAATTGGCTAGCACCAAATTAGCAGACATAGCGAATGGTGAGGAACCACACGGGCGACTGCAGGAGGATATAGGTTGGAGAATTGTCAAATGCACTTCAATGCAAACAAATGTGAGACGGTGCATTTTGGTGGGGAGGTGAGAACGCAGTGTGGGAGAGAAAAAGAGATTAGAAATATCACCTAACTGGTAGAAATCTCAACGAAGTGGAAGAACCAAGAGATTTAGGGGCAGAATTGCAGGTGCAAAAGTGTCATTAAAAGGCAAATGGGTTTTTGAGTTTTATATACAGAGGCTTTGAATACAAAAAGTAACAGTTGTGATAAATCTGTTCAGCCATAGTGAGACGCTCTGTTATAGAATTGATATTGGGGCCATGTAAAACTGCAAAGCAGATTCATACCAGTGATAAAACAATCATCATCATCATCATAGTCCCTTGAAATCGAGAATGACTTGCTTCCACTCTAAAAGTGAGTCCTCAGATGCATCTGGGAGGCCGTGCATGGATTCTTCAGCGCAGTCAAGACCACCTTTGGCCCAAGCATCCAAGGCCCTACCCCACTGCTGGCCAAGAACGGTGAGGTACTCATCAAGGACAGAGAGGTGGTCGGTGCCTGTTGGAAGGAGCATTTCGAAGATCTCCTTAACTGATAAAACAATGTAGTTATGATGAGAAACATGAAAGCTATGGCTGTATTTCCTGGTGCAGAAAACTTGAAATCCAGTGGAAGCATTGAAGATTACGAAAGGGTTTGACTGGTGAAAAATTATTTCTGCTGGTAGGTGAGTGAATAGCATGAGGGCATAAACATGGGGTCGGTACTAAAAGTATAAAAGGAGAAGTTAAAAACATTTTCACAAACAACATGGATTGCGTAACTGCAAATGGCAATTGAGGTCGAGTTAAACACAAAATTTAAGATAAAAATATAGGGAAAGAGCAGGGGAATAGGATGAGATTATGTAGCTCCAGTGTGGAGCTATCGATGGCACTGGCATGTTGGGGCCCCTGCCCCTTCTCTGTACGTTAATCTAACCCTGCCACACTCCGTTCATGGCTGAGGCCCATGCTGTATGCCTCAGCCTCGAGATCTGGAGGCCAGTTGACATGTTTCCACTGCCATTCTGGGTGATAACGGCTCAGCACAGACTAGGAAGTGAACTTTCAGAGTTTTGTTGGACCATGTGGCCATTCCTTTTGTCTACTTTATTTCTTGTATCCTCTTGTCAGACTTTTTTTTTCAACCTTCTTTCCAGAGGACATCGCTGCCTCGATTCACAATCCGTGGCCGCCTCGACTCCACAAACTGCGTCGTCACCCAGCCGCTGACTGGAGAGCTGGTAGTGGAGAATTCGGACGTGCCCGTCAAAAGCATCGAGCTTCAGCTAGTGCGCGTGGAAACCTGTGGTCAGTGCTGTGTTCCAGGAATAATTGAAAGGGGAGGGCATCAGGTTTGACCATAGCACAGTGCAGTAAATACTCTTAATAATGGCATTACTTTGAGGCGCAGAGATCTGTGCTTTATCTAGTTTTATTGTACTTGCTTTGTAAAACATGTTTCACTCATCAGCTTTTATTCAACATTTGATTTTCTAATTGTTTTATGATTAAGGGGAAGTATAAATATATAGGAACCATAGGAACAGGAGTAGGCCATTTAGCTCCTTGAGTCTGTTCTGCCATTCAGTGAAATGGCTGATCTGTGACCTAACTCCATTTTGGCCCATATCCCTTAATACCTTGGGTTATCAATCTCAGATTTAAAATTAACAATTGATCTAGCCCCTATTGCCATTTGTGGAAGAGTGTTCCAAACTTCTACCACCCTTTGTGTGTGAAGAAGTCTTTCCTAATTTCACTCCTGAAAGATCTGGCTCTAATCTTGAGACTATGCCCCCTAGTCCTTGGAATCCCCAACCAGCGGAAATCGTTTCTCTCTCTCTCTACCCTATCTGTTCCCCTTAATATCCTGAAAACTTTGATCAAATCACCCCGTAACCTTCTAAATTCTAGGGAATACAATGCTACTTTGTGTAATCTCTCCTCATAACTTAACCGTTGAAGTCCAAGTATCATTCTAGTAAACCTATGCTGCACTCCCTCCAATATATCCTTCCGAAGGTGAGGTTCCCAGAAGTGCTCACAGTACTCCAGGTGTGGTCTAACCAGGGCTGCAGCATAACTTGTACCCCCTTGTATTCTAGTCACCTAGATATAAAGGCCAGCATTCCATTAGCCTTTTAAATTATTTTCTGTACCTGTTCATGACATTTTAATGATCTCTCGACTGGATCCACAAGTCTCTGGATCTCAATTGTTTTTCGGTGTTCATCATTTAGAAAGGACCCTGTCCAACCTTTTTAAGTCGAAAGTGGATGACCTCACATTTGCTTACATTGAAATCCATTTGCCACAGTTTTGCCCATTCACTTAATCTATCAATATCCCTTGTAGTTTTATGCTTTCATCTACACTGTCGCCTGTCTTTGTGTATTCAGCAAATTTGGATATATGACTTTCTATACTAAGTCGCTAATAAATACTGTGAATAGCTGAAGCCCCAACACAGATCTCTGCAGGACTCCATTCGTCACATCGATTTGAGTACCTACCCTATTATCCCTGCTACCTATCTCCTGCCGCTCAGCCAATTTCCTAACCAGATCAGTAATTTGCCCAAAATTCTGTGGGCTTCTCCCTTAGTTAACAGTCTCTTATGTGGGACTTTATCAGATGCCTTCTGGAAGTCCATATAAATAACATCCATAGACATCCCTCTGTCCACTACTTTGTCACCACCTCAAAAATTGAATCAGGTTTGTCATTCATGACCTACCTTTCACAAATCCATGCTGGCTCTCTGATCAACTGAAAATTTTCAATGTATTCAGCCACCCTATCCTTAATTATAGACTCTAGCTATTTCCCGACAACAGATGTTAGGCTAACTGATCTATAATTCCCTGATTTCCCGCTCTCGCCATTTTAATTAGCGGTGTGACATGCTGAATTTTACAATTTCAAGGGACGATTCCTGAATCAAGAGAACTTTGTAAAGTTGTAGTTGGGGCATCTGCACTGTGCTCACCTACTTCCTTTAAAACCCAGGAATAGAAACCATCTGGGCCTGGGGATTTGTCACTCTTTAGTGCAGTGCCATTATTTTCTTCATTATTCTTCTATTACTTGAGTTACTTTTATTGAGTTCCTGTTCCTGACTCTAAATTAGTTTCCTTGGATTTCCAGCATGCTATATCTTTTACTACAGTGGGATATTTTTTCTTCCTAACCAGACGTGGATCAGTGATGACACTCTCGTCTGAGTCAGAAGGTATCACTGCAGAGACTTGAGCACCTAATCTAGGCTGTCTTTTCGAATGAGACGTTAAACCGAAGCCCCGTCTGGCCACTCGTGTGACCCATGGCTCTATTTTGATTGAAAAGCAGAGAGATTCTCTCCAATGCCCTGGCCAATACTTATCCCTCAATCAATCAACATCACTAAACAAAACAGATTATCTGGGCATTCTCACATTGCTCTTTGTGGGAGTGTGCTGTGTGTAAATTGGCTGTTGTATTTCCTATATTACAATAGTGACTGCTCTTTAAAAGGTGCTTCATTGGTTGTAAAGAGTTTTGGGACGTCCTGAGGTCATGAAAGACGTTATATAAAATGCAAGTTTTGTCTTTTTTAACCACCACCTCCCCCAACTATTTCATTAGGTTGTGCAGAGGGTTATGCAAGAGATGCCACAGAAATTCAGAACATCCAGATCGCCGATGGTAACATCTGTCAAGGCCTGGCCATTCCCATTTACATGGTTTTTCCTCGGCTTTTTACCTGCCCCACGCTGGAAACAACCAATTTCAAAGTCGGTAAGTCTGAGTTCCCAGTTATGTGTGTTTCTTTTATTTAAAAGAAAAGTAGTGGCACAGCCACATCTGCCTAATGACTGACTGGAGAGAGCTGTGAATTGTGACACAGTGCAATCACCCACACACTGAAAATGCAAAGTTAGATTGTGCCTGGCAGCATTAACACTGAGCAATAATGGACGGTATGGACAATATCTGTCATGCTAGTTATAAGTTACTGCGCTACTGCTGATCTTGAGAACATCAAAAGAATGTTTAAGAGGAGGTGCTGCAGCACAGAGCAGTGGTTCCCTTTCCCCATATTGCCAATTCCTAGTTTCAGCCATATTTGGACACTGAGCAGAAGCCAGTATTATCACTTGGGCCACATAGGAGCAACTTATCGAAGGCAGTGGCCTGAGAGCATATTCTTCAATCTCTGGGCACTCTGTTCTTGGTACCCAGAAGTGCTAGCACCACAGCATCTGCTATGTAAGTGGAAAGTCCAGACTGAAAGTTTGGATTGCTGCTGCCTTTAAAAAAAATTTTATTTTGCTTTATGGTTGCTGTTGTATTTTTCTTTTACATCAGGTACTTTACACATGCCCTAGCTCGGAGCTCGCATCTTTCTGCAGTTTCTCTCTGATTCCCCCCTCATCACTTCTACGCACTCATCCTGTCCATGAGACCCACTTCCTGCTCCCTTGACCCTATTCCAGCTAAACTGCTGACCACCCAACTTCCTTTTCTGGCTCCCATGTTAGCTGACATTGGACGTTAATGGCTCTCTCTCTCTCTCTCTCTCTCTCTCTCTCTCTCTCTCTCTCTCTCTCAAATCTGCCATCATCACCCCACGCCTCAAAAAAACAACGCTTGAACCCTCCGTCCTTGCAAATTATCGCCCCATCTCCAACTTCCCTTTCCTCAAGTTTTTGAATGTGTTGCTGCCTCCAAATTCATACCCATCGTTCTCACAACTCCATGTTTGAATAATAACTTTTATTTATATAGCGCCTTCAACATAGTAAAACATCCCAAGGTGCTTTTCAACAGTGTTACAGACAAACAGATAAATTTGACACCGAGCCACAGAAGAAGAAATTAAGGCAGATGACCAAAAGCTTGTTTAGAGGTAGGTTTTAAGGAGTGTCTTAAAGGAGGAAAGAGAGGTGTAGAGTTTAGGGAGCGAGTTCCAGTGCTTAGGGTCCAGGTAGCTGATGAATCCCTCCAATCAAGTTTCCTCCCCTGTCACAGTATCAAAATGGCTCTCATCAAAGTCACAAATGACATCCTTTGTGACTGTGACAAAGAAAAACTATCCCTCCCTCCTTGACTTGTCTGCAGCCTTGGACATGGTTGACTCCATCCTCCTCCAAAGCCTCTACACCATCCATCCAGCTGGGTAGGACTGCACTAGCCTAGTTCCATTCTTATCTATCTAATTGTAGCCAGAGAATCACCTAGAATGGCTTCCCTTCCCGTTAGCATTAGTGTCCCTCAAGGATCTATCCTTGGCCCCTCCTATTTTCCATCGACATGCTGCCTCTTGACGACATCCTCTGAAAACATTATCAGTTTCCACATGTACGCTGACAACACCCATCTCTACCTCATCACCACTTCTCTCAACCCCTCCAATATCTCTAAATTGTCAGACTGCTTGTCTGACATTCAGTTCTTGATGAGCAGAAATTTTCTCCAATTAAATATTGAGAAGACTGAAGCCATTGTTTTCGGTCCCCGCCACAAACTCCATTCCCTAGCCACTGACTCTATCCCTCTCCCTAGCACCTGTCTGAAGCTGAAGCACACTGTTCGCAACCTTGGTGTCATATTTGACCTTGAAATGAGCTTCCAACCCCATATCCCTGCCATAACTAAGACCGCCTATTTTCACCTCTGTAGCATCGCCCGTCTCCGCCCTTGCCACAGCTCATCAGCTGCTGAAACCCTCATTCATTCCTGTGGTCATTATCACATTGCTGGTTGTGGGAGTTTGCTGTGAGCAATTTGGCTGCCACATTACAATAGTGACTACACTCCAAAAGTACTTAATTGGCTGTAAAGCGCTTTGAGATGTCCGGTGGTCGTGAAAGGCGCCATATAAATGCAAGTCTTTTATCTTTGTTACCTCTAGACTTGACTATTCCAACATGCTTCCGGCTGGGCTCCCACATTCTACCCTACGTAAACTTGAGGTCATCCAAAAACTCTGCTGCTCGTGGCCTAATTTGCACCAAGTCCCGTTCACCCATCACCCCTGTGCTCGCTGACCTTCATTGGCTCCCGGTTAAGCAACACTTCAATTTCAAAATTCTTATCCTTGTTTTCTAATCCCTCCATGGTCTTGCCCCTGCCTTTCTCTCTGATTTCCTCCAACCCCAGAACCCCCCTGAGATATCTGCGCTCCTATTATGCACCCTCTTGAGCATCCCTGATTATAATCGCTCAACCATTGGTGGCCATGCCTTCTGTTGCCTGGGCCCTAAGCTCTGGAACTCACTGCCTAAACCTCTCCTCCTCTCTACCTCTCTTTCCTCCTTTTAAGACGCTCCTTAAAACCTACCTCTTTGACCAAGCTTTTGATCATCTGCCTTAATTTCTCCTTATATGGCTCGATGTCAATTTTTTTGTCTTATAACACTCCTGTGAAGTGCTTTGGGAAGTTTTACTACGTTAAAGGCACTTTATAAATACAAGTTGTTCATATGGGTTCAGCATTAGTGACCAAAATTTCAGCCCCTGCGAACCAGAGAATATCTAGGTAAATGTTGCAAGGCCCAGAGGTGGAACCAAGAACTCTTGTCAATGTATGCCAACTTACTGAACTATATAACAATCACCCTGTGATCTCATCTTCAGTAGGCAGATGAATATACGTCCCATCAGTCTGAACAGTAAATGAAGAGTATTCCTTACAAACAGCATATTTAGAGTAATTACAGCCTTTACTATCCTCAAATTGTTGAAACAAAAGACACTGCTCCTGCACTAACTCTCGGCATAAATTTGAACCTTGAAACATTCACTCACTTCTTAGATGGTGAAATGCTGGCACAGAGTTACTGATTTAGTCCAGTGTCCGATGGCTTCAGACCAACTGTAGACCATCAGCTAACTTTAACTATCATTCAATATCCTTAGAAGATGTACCAACAGGATATTGAAACTGTATTTCTCTCAACCACTTTAAATGGACAGGATGCTTGAATTGACTGGAGTGGCTGGATTCAACAATCTGTGTCAAACACTTTGATCTGTTACACAGGTGTCTGTCCAAGTATAATTACTGCCATCAAACTATCAACAAAGACTTCCTGTAGTGTGCACATCTCTACTTTGCCATTAGGTTCAACTATTGGCCAAACTGTACTGTATATTCTCTACAGCTTGTGTACACAGCTAGTAATAACTGCCCTTTATCCTGTGTGGGTACTATGGCCAGATGTAAAGAAACCAACAAATAATCCATCATGGACAAAAATACATTCTTTTTGTCAGTTACATTTTAGAAAGCATGGACGTGCTCTATGTACGTTCCATCCCATTCTGACGTGCTCTATGTACGTTCCATCCCATTCTGACGTGCTGTACGTACGTTCCATCCCATTCTGATTTGCTGTATTTACATTCCATCCCATTGCAGTGCAATGTACAGGATAGATTGTAACAAATTACAAACTTCATTCCACATTCGCTACACAGTGCAGAAGTCTCCCCTTCATCCAGTTGCTCGAGGAACCGACTTCTGCAGTATATGGAGAATGTTTCCATTTAAAGATGATGATTATCCCAAGGTGGATCATCCATCTTCATAAGAGGCTTGTGGGTGACTAACTGGTCTTTGTCAGTTCCCAGAAAGTATGTTGCCGGGGTGGGAGGGGCTTCCTCGTGGTCTATGGCTTATTTTTACTTCTCTGTCCCTGGTTAATACTACTGGTTTTGAAGTTATATTGTGGGTGGGACAAGACCGAAACATTGTTTTACAATTTAAAAAAGAACAGAAAATGCTTGAAATACACAGGTCAGCATCTATAAAAACAGGTTACACACACAAAGCATCGTAACCTGCCTGTTCTGTTTGCAGATGCTGTTTGGCCCAATGTGTTTCCAGCCTCATGGTTTTTCTCTCAGTTCCAGATTTTCCTGTTTTTCTTCATTTTACAAACCGATTGAACCTTTTTATAAAACTCGAGTTAAAATCCAAACCATTTTGCTTTTCTGTGTTTAAGATTGGTTCATGGGCGCTTGGAAAGGTTAAGTGTTGCCATGCTGTTGGAGGGTTAGAAAAGTATCTCTTTTAATTGCTTCTTGTCGTCTTCTCAGAATTTGAGGTGAACGTTGTGGTGGTTCTCCAGGATGACCATCTGATCACCGAGAACTTCCCTCTTAAAATCTACCGGTTTTGAGTTCAGCAGGGAGCAGAGCGACTGTCTGTCGATGAGGTGATGTCCGGCGTCACCGATGACGAATGACTTTGAGTTGTTGGAAACTAGGTCACATTCCATTTTGAAAAGCTCATTTCCTACGAAACTTGCCCTATGGTTGATTGACATGTACCTTTTTGAGAAATGGAGAATTTTTTTTTAAGAAATAAATATTTGCACATTATGTTGTGTTTTCCCTCGATACAATTTATACTTCGGGGAAATATATACATGGTTGAACACATCGAAACTCAGACACTTGAATAAGACAGCATTTATATTACAAGGATTGAAACATAGAAAATAGGTGCAGGAGTAGGCCATTCGGCCCTTTGAGCCTGTACCACCATTCAATATGATCATGGCTGATCATGCAACTTCAGTACCCCATTCCTACTTTTTCTCCATACCCCTTGATCCCTTTAGCCGTAAGGGCCACATCTAACTCCCTTTTGAATATATTGAACAAACTGACCTCAACAACTTTCTGTGGTAGAGAATGCCACAGGTTCACAATTCTGAATGAAGAAGTTTCTCCTCATCTCGGTCCTAAATGGCTTACCCCTTATCCTCAGACTGTGACCCCTGGTTCTGGATTTCCCCAATATCGGGAACATTCTTCCTGCATCTAACCTGTCCAATCCCGTCAGAATTTTATGTGTTTCTGGGATCTTCTCTCATTCATCTAAATTCCAATGAATATAAGCCTAGTCGAGTCAGTCCTGCCATCCTGGGAATCAGTCTGGTGAACCTTCGCTGCACTCTCTCAATAGCAAGAATGTCCTTCCTCAGATTAGGAGACCAAAACTGTACATAATATTCAAGGTGTGGCTTTACCAAGGCCCTGTACAACTGCAGTAAGACCTCCCTGCTCCTATACTCAAATCCTCTCGCTATGAAGGCCAGCATGTCATTTGCCGCCTTCATTGCCTGCTGTACCTGCATGCCAGTTTTCAATGACTGATGTACCATGACACTCTGGTCTCGTTGCACCTCCCCTTTTCCTAATCTATCACCATTCAGATAATAATCTGCCTCCCTGTTTTTGCCACCAAAGTGGATAACCTCACATTTATCTACATTATACTGCATCTGCCATGCATTTGCCCACTCATCTAACCTGTCCAAGTCACCCTGCAGCCTCTTGGCATCCTCCTCACAGCTCACACTGCCACCCAGCTTAGTGTCATCTGCTTGGAGATATTACATTCAATTCCTTCGTCTAAATCATTAATGTATATTGTAAATAGCTGGGGTCCCAGCACTGAACCTTGCGGTGCCCCACTAGTTATTGCCTGTCATTCTGTAAAGGGCCCGTTTATTCCTACTCTTTGGTTCCTGTCTGCCAACCAGTTCTCTATCCACGTCAATACATTACCCCCAATACCATGTGCTTTAATTTTTCACACTAGTCTCTTGTGTGGGACCTTGTCAAAAGCCTTTGAAAGTCCAAATACACCACATCCATTGGTTCTCCCTTGTCCACTCTGCCAGTTACATCCTCAAAAAATTCTAGAAGATTTGTCAAGCATGATTTCCCTTTCATAAATTCGTGCTGATTTGGACCGATCCTGTCACTGCTTTCCAAATGCACTGCTATTACATCTTTAATAATTGATTCCAACATTTTCCCCACTACCGAGGTCAGGCTATAATTCCCTGTTTTCTTTCTCCTTTTTTAAAAAGTGGGGTTACATTAGCAACCTATCAATCCATAGGAACTGATCCAGAGTCTATAGAATGTTGGAAAATAACCACCAATGCAACCACTATTTCTAGGGTCACTTCCTTAAGTACTCTGGGATGCAGACCATCAGGCACTGGGGATTTATCGGCCTTCAGTCCCATCAGTTTCCCGAACACAATTTCCTGACGAATAAGGATTTCCTTCAGTTCCTCCTTCTCACTAGATCTTCGGTCCCCTAGTTATTTGGGTCTTCCTTAGTGAAGACAGAACCAAAGTATTTGTTCAATTGGTCTGCCATTTCCTTGTTCCCCATTATAAATTCACCTGATTCTGACTGCAAGGGACCCACATTTGTCTTCACTAATCTTTTTCTCTTCACATATCTATCGAACCTTTCGCAGTCAGTTTTTATGTTCCCTGCAAGCTTACTCTCATGCCCTATTTTCCCCCTCCTAATTAAACCCTTTATCATCCTCCTGAATTCTAAATTTCTCCCAGTCTTCAGGTTTGCTGCTTTTTCTGGCCAATTTATATGCCTCTTCCTTGGATTTAACACTATCCGTAATTTCCCTTGTTAGCCACGGTTGAGCCACCTTCCCATTTTTACTCCAGACAGTGTAAGGGCTAGTTTTCAGGGGGTCAGCTTACCCTTCTGACCTTATATGAGCGGTTTCGAATCGTTCCCACACCCTTGGTTCTGGACACTGGAATTATGAAGGGACTGTGACAGACTTGGACAGACAATCGGTTTCAAGGTAGGAAGCAGGTATGGCTTTATTGTGTTTAAAAGAAGTAAAAGGCACACCTTTAATAACACACACACAATAGTAATACCAATACACACAGGGGTACAACACACTGAATAAAATGTCAAAATACAGCCTGTGGGGAAAAGAATACAGCTTAAACTCTAAATGGGGTAAAGAGGAGAATGCAGATACATTTACACAAGTTATCCCAGCCTCCCTCTCCCAATTCCCCTAACTAACTAAGTTTTTGCTCTGGGGGTTCAGGGGCTATGCTCACCAATCCCTTTAGACAGTTGCCGGTGAATCGCGGTTTCGGGTTTCGCTGCACTTGGCCTACGAGGCGAGCCGTACCCCGGACGGAGGAGAGGACTTCGGACTGCATAGTCTTCGGTTGGGGTGCGTCCGTTGATGCAGTAAGTTGCGTTTTGGATGTATGGGGTAAGTACCCACTTTCTTTGGTTAGGAATAGTTTTAGTTAGTCCCTTTTGGTAATTTCTCCCCCGTTGGGTCATTCAGAAGTAGATTGTAGAGTGGAAATAAATGTCGATACTTTGGTTTTTGCTGAGTTGGTTTCGGTTGGTCATTTCGCTGGTTGTGGTGGCCCGTTTGTCACTTTGGTTGCTGAAAACTTTCCGTTTTGTGGGCCTCGTGCTCGGTCGGTCCTTGATGATTTCTAGTAGTTTCCTTCACTACTCCATTTCTTCACTCCCCAGCCCCGGCTGCTTGTGTCTGCATACTTTTCCTTGTAAAACTGGGAATAGATATACCCCAAAAAGGCTTTCTTATCTCCCACCAAATCTGGCCCAGCTCTTTGTTTCAATTTTGCAGCCCAGCTAACTGAAACTTGATTAAGTGGTTTTAATCTGGCTTTTAGCTCTCATCCATTGTGATGGTCTGGCCTGAGCCAGATATTTCTATGCCTGTTGAAAAGGTGTTGGAATATGTATGTGACATTTGGGTCCTCTGGGCGGGGTGGATAAGTTGATTAGCTCCAATGTCCAAACTGGCCCTTTAGAGATTGACCCCACCCCTTTTCTTGCAGACCCAACATTCATCTTTTAAAAATCCCAAATTCGATTAAAGTTCGTAGTTTCTTCCATGTGCACTTCAGGATTTCAAACTTTCTGGTAGATCGTTCCAAATTAAATTCCCTTTCCTATGAGTCCAAACACTGTGGTGGGGGGGAGGGGGGGGTCTCCATGAATGCATCCCCTTTTATCCCCTGCAGGCCTCGTCTGCCCCTTTAAACTCATTTTTGTCCCAAAGTTTTTCCTTCCATTTTAAAAGTCCAGAAAGGGATTCTTCTCCTCTGCAGGGGAAAGGTACCAGGAATCATTGTGAAATATTGGTAAATTCTACAACAGGGATGTATAATTGTTGAAGTTCATCCACGTGATCTTGAAATGTCTGCCATTGCCTATCCACCATCAACCCTTTAAGTATAATTCGCCAGTCTATCCTAGCCAATTCATGTCTCATACTATCAAAGTTACCTTTCTTTAAGTTCAGGACCCTAGTCTCTGAATTAACTGTCACTCCATCTTAATGAAGAATTCTACCATATTATGGTCACTCTTCCCCAAGGGGCCTCGCACAACAAGGTTATTCAATTGAAATCCTGAAGAGCGATGCATTTATGTGAAATTAAGTAAAGCATCACCACAGTGGGTAACGCCTTTGTTAAAATAATAGACCGGGCATGCTGATGGATTTATTACCAATATTGTATGTTGTGCAATATACATGGACTTTCAAAAGGCTTTTGATAAGGTCGTGCATAGTAGACTTCTGACTAAGGTCAAAGATTGTGGAGTCAGGAGACACGTAGCAGAATGGATAATAAGTTGGCTGCAAAATCAAGAGTATGGGTACAGGTACTCAGACTGGCAGAAGGTGTTCCACAGGGATTGGTACTGTGACCACTGTTGTTCACCATTTACATAAATAATTTGGACTCTGGAATCTGAAGTACATTATTAATATCTGTGATTGACACCAAATTGGGGGTGTAGTTAATACAGAGGAGGACTGTAACAAAATACAGGAATATGTTAAACTTGCAGAATGGGCATGCAAATGAATTTCAATATAGATAAATGTGAGGTGGATTTTGGGAGGAGGAATAAGGAGGCCACATGCACATTGAAAAGTCAAAATGGCGTAAAGGTGCAAAGGGATCCAAGGGTACAGCTACACATCATTAAAAGTGCAAACAAAACACCGGGGTTAATTACTGGAGGAATAGAATTCAAAAGCAGAGACGTTATGATAAACTTGTATAGAATCTTGGCTAGACCACAGAGTGTACTGTGCGCAGTTCTGGCCTCCATGTTTCAAAAGGATGTAGAAGCATTGAAAGTGCAAAAAAGATTTCCAAGAATGATACCAGAACTGAGAGGGTACAACTATCACAAAAAACAGGCTGGAGCTCTTATCTCTAACAGAGAAGACTGAGAGGTGACCCGATAGAAGTCTTTGAAGTTATGAAGGGATTCAAAAGGGTAGACGTAGAGAAGATGTTTCCACTAGTGAGAGTCTCCAAAACTAGGGGCCATAAATGCAAGATCGGCACTAATAAATCCAATAAGGAATTCAGGAGGAACTTCTTTACCCAGAGAGGTGAGAATGTGCAACACATTACCACATGATGCGGTTGAGGCGAATAGCGTAGATGCATTTAAGAGGAAGCCAGATAAACATATGAGGGAGGAAGGAATAGAAGGATATGTCGATACGGAGTGGAAAGAGGCACGTGTGGAGCATAAACAGACCTGTTGGGCTGAATTACCTGTGTCTGCGCTGAAAAACTCTATGTTCATCCCCGTGGCGATCTATTACTTAGTCTTGAGTTTTCATGGCTCTGGAATCTGGAGTTGACCACTGGAAGTGGAAGTGCATGTATTTCTGACTGACTCCTGTCGAGATACAGGTAAGCTTGTTGCTGAATTTCAGGCCTATTGATGTGTACGCCACAGATGCAAGAACTACTTTTGTCAGCATAGAGGTTACCACTTCCTTTGGAAATGGAATTAAACCGTTGCTGTATATCGATCAATGTCCAGTTGAATGTCATGCTTTAACGAACCACATTGCCTTACAGATGACCAGATTTCATTTCAGTGCATGTTGGGTGACTGGAAATTGAAAGTCCTGAGCAGTTTTCCTTTTGTTCATTCCATTTAATTGATGGATTTCAGATATATACATAAGAGCATGAGAAATAGAAGCAAGAGTCAGCCATTTGGGTCCTCGAGCCTGCTCCGCCTTTCAATAAGATCATGGCTGATCTGATCTTGGCCTCAATTCCATTTCCCTGACTGCTCCCCATAACCTTTGACTCCTTTATCATTCAAAAACCTGTCTACCTCCACCTTAAATAGATTCAATGACCCAGCCTACACAGCTCTCTGGGCAGAGAATTCCAAGGATTCATGACGCTCTGAGAGAAGAAATTGCTCTTCATCTCCATTTTAAATGGGCGGCCCCTTATTCTGAATCTATATATCTTTACCAATGTTCATGACCCCAGGTTGCGTGCAGTCTCCTAGAACTTGTTGTAGGAGCACTGGTTTGCATCAGTGATGTTATACAACAATAGTACTGCAAGGCTGTTTCCAGATTAGAAGCTATTAGCTAAAAGTGTTCAGAACATTCTCGCTTGCTGTAAAATGCTGTGGGAAATTTTGTATTCGCTGTTGGAGTGCCACAGCAGCAAATGTCAAGGGTCCCGTAGGGCCCAAACATCATTAATTCATCTTGCATTTTACCCAAGGATTCGCCGCCTTAATGTGGAAAATCTACAGTTCTTGAGGCATTTAACTGTTGAGCGTTTCGTGGTGCTTGTCAGAACCTTGGACAGTGGCTGCACCTTGACATTTCTTAACTCGTTCCCACCCCACTACCCAGCATTGTAGCAACTTGCCAAGGCTTCTTTGGAAGCGCCTCTCAAACCCACAGCCTTTACCACCTAGAAGGACAAGGGCAGCAGACACATGGGAGCACCATCACCTGCAAGTTCCCCTCCAAGTCACACACCATCCTGACTTGGAAATATATCACTGTACCTTCATTGTCCCTGGGTCAAAATCCTGAAACTCCCTCCCCAACAGCACTGTGGGAGTCCCTTCACCACACGGACTGCAGCGGTTCAAGATGACTCGCCACCACCTATTCGAGGGCAATTAGCGATGGCTAGTAAGTGCTGGCCTTGCCAATGACGCCCACATCCCATGAATGAATTTTTTAAAAACCTTAAACGTTGCTGAACCGCACTCAAAATGCAAATCTGGCAAGAACAAAAGACTTGCATTTATATAGTGCCTTTCACAGCCTCTGGACATCCCAAATCATCTTACAGTCAATGAATTAATTTAAGTGTAGTCACTGTTGTAGGGAAATGCAGCAGCCAGGATTCTAATAATTCGGCAGGTCCCACAAACAGCAATGAGATAATGACCAGATACACTAGATTTTGTGGTGTTGGTTGAGCGATGGATATGGTGCTGAATTTAATCTCTGATACCAGACAGGTTCATACATTCAGACGTTGGTTATTTAATGAAGGGAATTAATTAAGGGAGTATGATATAGCTAATACCGAGACATGGCTGAAAGAAGGGCAGCTCCACATTCCTGGTTATACATCAATGCAAGGAATCTAGGGAATAAGGTAGATGAGCTGAGGGCGCAGATAGACACGTGGGAGTATGATATAGCTATTACTGAGACATGGCTGAAAGAAGGGCATGTCAAAATTCCTGGTTAAAGTTTTCAGATGAGATAGAGAAGAGGATAAAAAAGGAGGGGGGGGGTCGCAATATTGATTCAAGAAACAATCCCAGCTGTGAGGAGGGATGATATGTTCGAAGGATCATCAAATGAGGCCATATGGGTTGAACTGAAGACCAAAAAAGGGGCAATCACACTGCTGGGAGTGTACTATAGACACCCAAACAGTGAGAGGGAGATAGAAGAGAAAATATGTAGGCAAATTTCTGAAGTGCAAAAAAAATGTCAGTAATGGGTGATTTCAACTACCCTATTAACTGGGATACAATTAGTGTGAAAGGTATAGAGGGTGTGGAATTCCTAAAATGCATTCAGGAGAACATTGTTAGCCAGTATGTAACAAGTCCAACATGGGAGGGGGCGGTTCTGGACTTAGTTTGAGGGGGAATGAAGCTGGGCAGGTGGAAGGGGTATCAATGGGAGAGCATTTTGGTGCTAGTGATCATAATTCAGTTACATTTAGGTAAGTTATGGAAAAGGACAAAGATAGACCAGGAATGAAAATTCTCACTTGGGGAAAAGGCAATTTTGCTAAGCTGAGATGGGATTTAGCCAAAGTGGACTGGAAGCAGCTATTTGAAGTGTCAGCAGTGGGAGGCGTTCAAAGAGGAGATCCTGAGTGTTTAGAGCAAGTATGTTCCGTGAAAGGAAAAGGGTGGGACTAACAAATCTAGAGCCACCGGACGTCAAGGGACATACAGGGTAGGATAAAGAAAAAAAAGGGAGACTGGTGACACATACTGAGGGCTCAATACTGCAGAAACTCTAGAAGAGTAGAGAAAGTGCAGGGGTGCAATTAAAAAGGAAATTAGGAAAGCAAAGAGCATGAAAAAATGTTGGCAAGTAAATTCAAGGAAAACCCACAGATGTTTTATAAATACATTAAGAGCAAGAGGAAAAGTAAAGAGTAGGGCCTATTACAGACCATGGGGCTGATATTCAGCTCCTCAAAAATGCCTCTTACCACTAGCAGCGGCCAGTCGGTGGAGTCAAGCGACCGCTGACTTCCGGTCTAATGGCCGCCACCAGTGAAATTCAGCTCGGGGATTTTTCTGGCGGTTCCCACTTCCTCCCTGCTGCTGCCGACCGTCTTAAGTGCGTCGTCAAAGGGTGCATCGCCAATCTCCCGCGCCTCCCGCAAAATGTAGGTAAAGAAATATTTTACCTGCCGCGCAGTGCCCCCGGCAGCTTTTTCTGTCGGTGCACCTTGCTTTCACCCTGAGTGTCACGGCAGCACAGTGACCCTTCAAGGGGAGGGCACACTACCGCGGCCGCCATATTTTTGTCGGCTGGCTGCCAAGTCGGGCTGCTAACAGGTAGTCTGGCATGCCCAGCCAAAACTCTCCCTGGTGGCCCAGTGGACCAAAGTTTCAAAATGTCGAAGGCTCTCCCCTTGAAGTGAAGGAGAGCGTTGTGACGCACATGCTTCGTGATGTCATCGCAGCGGAGACTCCATCCTGTCTCCACTTCCGCCCCTCTTGAGTATTTACCACCCTACTTCCGCCCCCATTATGACTGACTTCCAGTCTGCTTTAAAAAAAAAACCCGACCTAAACAGCTGAGTTTATCGAAAGAGGCGACCTCATCCGAAGTGGCAGAAAAAGCACTTCAGAAGCAGAAGATGTGACCCATTTTGGGCAGAGGTAAATTTTGGCCCCCATAAAGGAGGTAGAAGACATGGGTATGGTTCTTAATGAATACTTTGTGTCTGGTTTCACAAAAGAGAGGGGTGATGCAGACATTGCAATCGGGGAGCAGGAGTGTGAAATATTAGATGAAATAAACATAGTGAGAGAGGAAGTATTGAGGGGCTTAGCAGCTTTGAAAGTGGATAAATCCCCAGGCCTGGGTGAAATGTATCCCAGAGTGTTAAGAGAAGCAAAGGAGGGAATGGCAGAGGCTCTGACCATCATTTTCCAATCTTCTCTGGCTGCAGCTGTGATGCCAGAGGACTGGAGGACTGCTAATGTGGTATCTTTGTTTAAAAAGGGAGAAAGGGATAGACTGAGTAATTACAGGCCAGTCAGCCTAACCTTGGTGGTTGGAAAATTATTGGAAAAAATCCTGAGGGACAGGATAAATCTTCATTTGGAAAGACATGGATTAATCAAGGACAGTCAGCATGGATTTGTTAAGGGAAGGTCGTGTCTGTCTGACTGATTTGATTGAATTTTTTGAGGAGGGAACAAGGAGGGTCTGAGGGTAGTGGGGTAGTGCATTTGATGTAGTGTATATGGATTTTAGCAAAGCTTTTGATAAGGTCCCACATGGCAGACTGGTCAGGAAAGTAAAAGCCAATGGGATCCAGGGCAAAATTGGCTGAGGCAGAAAGCAAAGGATAATGGTTGATGGGTGTTTTTGTGACTGGAAGGCTGTTTCGAGTGGGGTTTCGCAGGGCTCGGTACTAGGTACCTTGCTGTGGTATATATATCAATGATTGATACTTGAATGTAGGGGTATGATTAAGAAGTTAGCAGATGATACAAAAATTGGTTGTGTGGTTGATAATGAAGAAGAAAGCTGTGGACTGCAGGAAGACATCAATCAACTGGTCAGGTGGACAGAACAGTGGCAAATGGAATTCAATCCGGAGAAGTGTGCATTTGGGGAGGCCTAACAAGGCAAGGGAATATACATTAAATGATAGGACACTGAGAAGTGTAGAGGAACAAAGGGACCTTGGAGTGCATGTCCACAGATCCCTGAAGGTACATAAGGTGGTTAAGATTGCATATGGAATACTTGCCTTTATTAGCCGAGACATAGAATACAAGAGCAGAGGTTATGCTTGAACTGTAAAAACACTAGTTTGGCCACAGCTCGAGAACACTAGTTAGGCCACAGCTAGAGTACTGAGTGCCGTTCTGGTCACCACATTACAGGAATAAAGTGATTGCACTCGAGAGGGTACAGAGGAGATTTACGAGGATGTTGCCTGGAGACTGGAGAATTTTAGCTATGAGAAAAGATTTGATAGGCTGGGCTTGTTTTCTTTGAAACAGAGGAGGCTGAGGGGAGATGTTATTGAGGTGTATAAAATTAGGAGGGGCCTAGATAAAGTGGATAGGAAGGACCTATTTCCCTTAGAGGGGTCAACAACCAGGGGATGTAATTTTAAAGAAATTGGGGGGATGGTTTAGAGGAGATTTGAGGGTAAATTTCTTCACCCAGAGGGTGGTGGAGTTTAGGAACTCACTGTCTGAAAGGATGGTAGAGGCAGGAATCCTCAACACATTTAAAAAGTACTTGGATGTGCACTTGAAGTGTTGTAACCTACAGGGCTGTAGACCAAGAGCTGGAAAGTGGGATTAGGCTGGATAGCTCTTTGTCGGCCAGCGCAGACACAATGGGCTGAAATGGCCTCCTTCCATGCTGTAAATATCTGATTCTAATTGGATGACTGCAGCTCCATCATTATCCTGTGTTTATCACAGGTTTAGTCTGGTTTCAAACAGCTTTTTTCTTAATGGTTCTCATTCCAGGCTCCAAACACTTTACAGACGTGACTAAGAACCATAGAATCATATAATTCTAAGTCACTGGCTAATTCCAGCATTGATTCTATTTATGTTACAGCATTGAACAAACTCAGTTTTGAAAGAACTCTAACTGTTCCATCAGAATCTTTCCCCAATACATTGTCACAAACAATTCAATTAACATTTATGAATGACTCCTTGAGCCAATGTGTTGTACTCAAACTGTAGTGACCTTGGTCCTTTATTTGTAACTCCAGAGTGAGGCACAAGCATGGTGGGCAGCCTTTTATACTGGTGCCTGCACACCTATGCAGGTGACCCTCGGGTTTCCCACTGCAGTGCCCTCTGGTGGACAGCCTCTGCCACAGGGGCAGGAAACCCTGGTCTTCACCAATTGCACCCTCTAGTGGTGCTAGCATAGTATAATCACAGTGTAAACCTTATTGACAGTACATCAGGTAACAAGTCTCCATCTTATGCAACTATACAGTGACCACACAGAGAGTATAATCTATAGTCTGCATATATAACAATTTATTGTTTAATACCATGAAGGAAATTGACAGATTTAGTTGGGGAATCTAAAGCAAGGATTTAATAACCGGTTAAAACTGATATTGGGAATAAAAACTCTTCATACAAAGGGTTGTGAGAATATTGAATGCACTGTTTGAGAAGGCTGCAGATGGGGAATCAATTGGGTCTTTTTAAAAGGGCGATCAATACATGGGGAACTCAGACATGGAGAGGAAATTGGAATTATAGTGAGCTGACATGACTCATAAAATGGTGGAGCAGAATTAATGAGCCAGATGGCTACACTTGTTACCCAATAAGCTCCGAAAGAATGTTAAATTCACTGCTAACTGAAATTCAGAGAGCTCAAGTAGACTTGCATTTATATAGCGCCTTTCACGACCACTGGACGTCTCAAAGCGCTTTACAGCCAATGAAGTACTTTTTGGAGTGTAGTCACCGTTGTAATGTAGGATACGCGGTAGCCCACTTTCACACAGCAAGCTCCCAGAAACAGCAATGTGAAAACAAAAAGAGATTATCTGGTCATTATGTTGATTGAGGGTTAAATATTGGCCAGGATACCGGGATAACTCCCCTGCTCTTCTTTGAAATAGTGCCATGGGATCTTTTACGGCACCTCTGACAGTGCAGCACTCCCTCAGCACTGCACTGCACTGCAGTGTCAGCCTAGAGTTATGTACTCAATTTCCTGGAGTGGGACTTGAAGCCACAACCTTCGACTCGGGTGAATGTGCTACCCATGAGCCACAGCTGACACTTCTTGCTGACACTTCTTACTCTCCTGCAAGTGCTCTTCATATTTAATCACTAACCGATTGCTCCTATTCAATATAATGAACTGAAGGTTTCTGTGTTCGTGTTGTGCTGCCCCTTGGTGTAATGTTTGAGAGCCAAACGCAGAAATAATCAGAGTTAATCAAGTGGCGAAGGATTATTAATACATTCTCTAAAGTAGGCCTGTGGCTGTGTTAATGAATGAATTGTTCCTGGAAGTCAGACATTAGAAGAGTCCCTTATGTGTGTTGCATGTGGAAAAGGAGTTAAAGTAGACAGTGAATTCAGATATGCAGCAGAGAGACAGGCAAAACAGAGTAAGAAAGCTGTGAATTCGGGACTCTATCAATCATACAATGAAACGGCACAGAAGGATGCCATTCGGCCCATCGAGCTTGTGCTGGCTCTTTGTCACAGCTATCTGATTACAGGCAACTCTCAATTATCTGCACATGGATCCAATGGGAAACCATTGTAATGGAATAATATGTCTTTACTATACAGTACAAATGCACACGAGGCCCACACTTGAGAGAAGGTCACTCTGACCAGTAACCTTTATTAGCCAGCACTGAAGTGTAGAAGGTGGGTGGAGCTTCCCCTTTTATACCTGAAAGTCCAGGCTCGGAGTGTCTCCCACAAGTTTACACCTTGTGGTCAGCGTTCTCACAGTGTACAACTTGGGTCAGTTTATACATGGGTTATAATGACAGTTGAATACATGACATCACCTCCCCCTCCAAAGTCTTATTGGGATCACAGGTTGAGTCTCTCTGGTGGTTTACGCTCCCTTGTAGAGCGCCTGAGTTGGGGCTCCGGTTGTTGGGCGCTGGCCTGAGTGTCTGCTGTTTGCGGTGCCTCAGGCCTGTCCGGACTGCCCACAGTGACTGGGCTCTTCTCCCTTTGGTTCCGGTGTTCAGTTACCTGTGGTGGAGTGAACTTTACATCGTGTTCTTCCTCTGCTGCTTCTATGGGGTTGCTGAACCTGCTTTTTGTTTGATCCATGTGTTTGCAGCAGATTTGTCCATTGGTAAGTTAACTACCAGAATCCTATTTCCCTCTTTAGCAATCACAGTGCCTGCGAGCCATTTGGGCCCTGCAGTGTAGTTGAGGACACAGACAGGGTCATTGACATCAAGACATCGCGCCCTCGCATTCCCGTCGTGGTAGTCACATTGTGACCGGCGCCAGCTCTCAACAATTTCTTTCATGGTGGGGTGTATAAGGGATAACCTGGTTTTGAGCATCCTTTTCATTAGCAGCTCTGCGGGTGGAACCCCTGTGAGCGAGTGTGGTCTGGATCTATTGGCCAACAGGAGGAGTGATAAGCGGCTTTGTAGGGAACCCCCTGGATTCTGAGCATCCCCTGTTTGATGATCTGCACTGCTCGTTCCGCCTGGCCATTTGAGGCCGGCTTGAACGGTGCCGTTCTGACATGGTTGATACCATTTCCTGCCATGAAGTCCTGGAATTCAATGCTTGTAAAGCACGGGCCATTGTCACTGACCAAGACGTCCGGTAGACCATGGGCGGCGAACATTGCCCGTAGACTTTCTACCGTGGCAGAGAATGTGCTTGAATTGAGAATGTCACACTCGATCCATTTGGAGTAGGCGTTGACTACAACCAAAAACATTTTTCCCATGAAAGGACCTGCGTAGTCCACATGGATGCGTGACCATGGCTTGGCGGGCCAGGACCAGGGGCTCAGGGGGCTTCCCTGGGCGTATTGCCCAGCTGGGCACACGTGTTGCACCTGCGAACACAAAGTTCCAGGTCTGCATCTATCCCTGGCCACCAAATGTGTGACCTGGCAATTGCCGCCTTCATGATAATGCCCGGGTGTTCATTGTGGAGTTCTCGGATGAACACCTCTCTGCCCATCTGGGGCATGACTACTCGGTTTCCCCATAGTAGGCATTCGGCCTGAATCGAGAGTTCATCCTTGCACCGTACGTGGCTGCCCAGTCCCCATTCAGGACACATTTCTTGACTATTTGTCCAGACTTTGATCTGACGGGCTGTCACGGGTGAGCCTGTGCTTTCGAAAGCTTCAACAGCCATGACCATCTCAGCAGCATGCTTGGTTGCCCCCTCGGTGGTGGCTAGTGGGAGCCTGCTGAGTACATCGGCGCAGTTTTCAGTGCCCGGTCTGTGCTGAATTGAATAGTCATAGGCAGTTAATGTGAATGCCCACCTCTGTATGCAGGCAGACACATTTGCATTTATGGCCTTGTTGTCAGCCAAAAGGGATGTTAGGGGTTTGTGATCTGTTTCCAGTTCAAATTCGCTGCCAAACAGGTACTGGTGCATTTTTTTTTTTTACCGCATATACACATGCAAGCGCTTCCTTTTCTACCATCCCGTAGCCCCTTTCTGCCTGGGACAGACTTCTGGAGGCATAAGCTACCGGCTGTAACTGACCATTGGCATTCACATGCTGTAACACACACCCGACCCCATAGGACGACGCATCGCACGTTAAAACAAATTTCTTACATGGGTCATATAGCGTTAACACATTTTGGAGCATAACAAATTGCGTGCTCTATCAAAAGGCCTTTCCTGGCTGTCCCCCCAGACCCATTTGCACAGGAGCACGTGTAGCGGATCTAACAGCGTGCTCAATTTGGGAAGAAAGTTACCAAAATAGTTCAGGAGCCCCAGGAACGAACGCAGCTCCGTCGTGTTACGGGGTCTGGGGGCTCTCTGGATCACTTCCGTTTTGGACGCAGTAGGTCTGATACCGTCTGCTGCTACCCTCATCCCCAGGAATTCTACCTCTGGAGCTAGGAAGATGCACTTCACCTTTTTCAGTCGCAGCCCTACCCGGTCCAGTCTGCGTAGCACCTCCTCCAGGTTGTGGAGGTGTTCTTCAGTATCGCAACCCGTGATGAGGATGTCGTCTTGAAAAACCACCGTCCTTGGAATCGACTTGAGACTTTCCATGTTTCGTTGAAAGATCGCGGCGGCCGAGCGAATCTCGAACGGACATTTGTTGTACTCAAACAACCCCTTGTATGTCGTGATGGTGGTCAGCTTCTTCGACTCACTCGCCAGCTCCTGGGTCATGTAAGCTGAGGTCAGGTCCAATTTTGAAAAAGGTTTGCCACCGGATAGCGTCGCAAAGAGTCCTTCGCTCTCTGTAGCGGGTACTGGTCTTGGAATGACACCCGATTAATGGTGGCCTTGTAATCACCACATATCCTGACCGACCCATCCGCCTTGAGCACCGTCGCAATTGGGCTCGCCCAGTCACTGAATTCGACTGGCGAGATGATGCCTTCCCTCAGCAGGCGGTCCAATTCGCCTTCTATCTTTCCCCACATCACGTACGGTACCGCTCTGGCCTTGTGGTGTACTGGACTGACGTCCGGGTTTACCTTGGTCTCCATGAAAGTGCCAATGCCGGGTTAAAATAGTGAGTCAAATTTGTCCAGGACCTGTGAGCATGATATTCGCTCCACAGAAAAAATTGCATTGCCATCGCCCCATTTCCAGTTCATGAAAGCAAGCCAACTCCTCCCCAGCAATGCGGGACCATCCCCTAGGGCAATCCAGAGTGGCAACCTGTTCTTCGAATCTTTGTGGGTCACGACTACCGTGGCGCTGCCTAGCACTGGAATTATCACCTTTGTATATGTTTCTAGCTGTGCGTCAATCAGCACTAATTTTGGCCTCCTGGCCTTGGACGCCCACAACTTGTGGAATTGTTTGATACTCATCAGGGACTGGCTGGCCTCTGTGTCTAGCTCCATTGATACTGGGATGCCATTGAGGAGCACTTTCATCATTATCGGTGGCGTCCTGGTATATGAACTGTAAATGTGCTCCACATGAACTCGCTGAACTTCAGCTTCCAGCGATTTCCCCCAGTGTCCGTTTGGCCTCATTGGGCTTGCATCGGGCCCGTCCTCCTTGTACATCAACCTGGCTGCAGGCTTCCTGCACATACGCGCCAAGTGACCGGTGACGTTGCAATTTCTGCAGGTATATTGCTGATACCTGCAAACTCTGGCTGTGTGTTTGCCTCCACACCTCCAACATGAGCCGTTGTTGGAAACAAAAGGTCCATTACCAGTCGATCATCTCTGACTGTCTCTAACTGTCCTTAAATGCACCATTGACAGGTGTTGATGGCCCCATTACTGGCCGCATTGTCCCTTGCGATGGCATGAATCGCCATTCATCAAGTCATTGTCTCTGTTGAATTCCCCCTTTGGGTCCGATTGCCCCTGTCTACCTGGAGAACTGTGTGCCGCGTTAACAATGTTGACTCCCTGTCCATTTGCTGCATTTAAACCAAGATTTTTGTCAAACATCATTCTGCTCTCTTCCTCTCAGATAAATGTCTGGGCTATTAAAGCAGCCTTTGCCAGGGTCAAGTCTTTAGCCTCAATCAGTTTCCTGAAAACCCAGTGTGCCCGATGCCCTCAATAAAAAAAAGTCTCGCAGCATCTCCGCTCTGCATGCATCTGGGAACTTACATAGGCTTGCCAGTCGCCGGAGATCTGCCACGAAGTCTGGAACGCTTTGCCCTTCTCACCACCGATCTGTGTAAAACCAGTGTCTCGCCATGTGCATGCTGCTCGCCGGTTTAAAGTGTTCCCCGATCAACTTACTGAGCTCTTAAAGTCTCGCCCGCCGGCTTCTCTGGCACTAGAAGGTCCTTCATCAGGGAGTATGTCCTGGATCCACAAACCGTCAGGAGATGAGCCCTGCGTTTGTCGGCCGAATCCTGTCCCAACCATTCCTTAGTGACGAAACTTTGCTGTAGTCTCTCAATAAAATCGTCCCAATCATCACCAACACAGTATCTCTCGTCTGTGCTGCTAGTGGCCATGCTCGCGTGGTTTAAATCCCAGTTTCTAGTCGCCAATGATATGTCCTTACTCTACAGTACAAATGCACATGAGGCCCATACTTGAGAGAAGGTCACTCTGTGACCAGTAACCTTTATTCCAGCACTGAAGTGCAGAAGGTGGGTAGAGCTTCCCCTTTTATACCTGAAAGTCCAGGTTAGAAGTGTCTCCCACAAGTTCACCACCTAGTGGTCAGTGTTCTCACGGTGTACAACTTAGATCAGCTTATACATGGGTTACAATGACAGTTGAATACATGACACGGGATTTAATAATTCGGCGCGGGAAGGCATCGAGTTTTAACTTTATAATGTCAATCGCTCTAATGGAGAAATCATTTACCCAGCATAGCCCAATCCCCGAGGGACCCGGATAGTCGAGAGTTCCCTGTTGTACCACTTACTCAGTCACTCTGATACAATCATAGAAGTTTGTATAAAATTCCTATTTTATTACCTGCCTCAGTGTTTCATATTTTAAACTTTTTTTGGTTCAAATAAAGGCAAAGAATATCTGGACTGGGGAATAGAGTGTACTTTTGGTGTTCAGTGTTGGTATTAAACACTCCTGTGTCAGCTATGGCTCAGTGGGTAGCACACTTGCCTGTGAGTCAGAAGGTCGTGGGTTCAAGTCCCCCTCCAGGTTCTTGAGCACGTAGATCTAGGCTGACACTCCAATGCAGTGCTGAGGGTGTGCTGCACTGTCTGAGGTGCCGTCTTTTGGATGAGACGTTAAACTGAGGCCCCGCCTGCTCTCTCAGGTGGACGGAAAAGATCCCATGATACCATTTCGAAGAAGAGCAGGGGAGTTATCCCCGGTGTCCTGGGCAATATTTATCCCTCAATCCACATAACAAAAACAGATTATCTGCTCATTATCACATTGCTGTTTGTGGCAGCTTGCTGTGCGCAAATTGACTGCCGCGTTTCCCACATTACAACAGTGACTGCACTTCAAAAAGTACTTCATTTGAGACGCCCAGTGGTTGTGAAAGGCGCTATATAAATGTGAGTCTTTCTTCTTTCTTTTCTGAATTCTGCAGTATTGGCTGGGTATGGACTGGAACTTCCTTCACTAAACCCTGACGAAGTGCCTTAATCCTGACCTTTTAAACAGGGAAGTACATAAATATTTGGAAAGTCAATGGGGAACGAGGAGAGGAATGTGACGAAGTGAATAGCTCTTCCTTCTATTTAATTAACGAGAACTAGAAATATCTTTCCCTTTTGCAAACAAACTTTTCATACACCATTCACTCGAGCTCATTTTATTTGCAATAAACTGCTCAGACAAAATGAGTTAGCTTCTTAGACTCTTAGACCGGGATGTGGAATTCTCCTGGCCAACGATCCTCGTTCAACCAGAAACAGGGGTTGGTTCCAAATTCCCTCGGGGGTGGGGGGTGGCGTTTGCAGGGCCCCTGTACGCCTTGGTGGGACGTGACCTTTGCTTCTGGTCCCAGTGCCCTTGACTCAGTCGGAGTTCCTGGGGCCGAGATATTTTCATAATGTGGGCAGGTGCCCATTCCAGTATTGATGCAGCTGGGACCTGTCCTGGTGGTGGAGGGAGAGAGGAGGAAATAACTGCCTTGGCCACTTGCTGGGACCGTGATTGGGGCCAGTCAAAGTTAACTTTGTACTTTAAAGAAATGGCCCTTTTTCCAAGCCTGCCACTTTCCATATGGCAGCCAATCACTTTGTGAGCAGCTGCCTGAACGAAACTGGCCCTCCTGAAACTAGTGGTCGCTACTTCTGTCACCCAGCAAGTTAATTTAAAAATATATTCATTCATGTGATGTGAGCGTCACTGGCAAGACGAGCATTTATTGCCCATAAAGAGAGATTTGCATTTATCTTGTGCCTTTCATGACCCATCATCATCGGTAGTCCCTCGGAATCGAGGAAGACTTGCTTCCACTCTTAGAATGAGTCCTTTGGTGGCTGAACAGTTCAATATGAGAGCCACAGACTCTGTCACAGGTGGGACAGACAGTCGTTGAAGGTAAGGGTGGGTGGGGCAGGTTTGCTGCACGTTCTTTCCGCTGCCTGCACTTGTTTTCTGCATGCACTCGGCGATGAGACTCGAGGTGCTCAGCACTTCCTCCACTTGGGGCGATCTTTGGCCAGGGACTCCCAGGTGTCGGTGGGGATGTTGCACTTTATCTTCGAACACTCTTTTCCTCAGGCGGCCGAAGGCTGCACTGGAGGCGGTGTCGAATCTCCTCATCAATGTCTGCTTTTGTTAAGAGGCTCCCAAGGTATGGGAAATGGTCCACGTTGTCCAGGGTCGCGCCGTGAATCTTGATGACTGGGGGGCAGTGCTGAGCAGCGAGGACAGGCTGGTGGAGGACCTTTGTCTTACGGATGTTTAGTGTAAGGCCCATGCTTTTGTACGCCTAAATACATCGACTATGTCCTGGAGTTCAGCTTCTGTATGTGCGCAGATGCAGGCGTTGTCCGTGTACTGTAGCTCGATGATAGAGGTTGGGGTGATCTTGGACCTGGCCTGGAGATGGCGCAGGCTGAACAGCTTCCCACTGGTTCTGTCGTTTAGTTCCACTCCAGCGGGGAGCTTGTTGACTGTGAGGTGGAGCATGGCAGATTGAGAAGAGGGTTGGGGCGATGATGCAGCCCTGCTTGACCCCGGTCCGGACGTGGATTGGGTCTGTAATGGATCCATTGGTAAGGATCACGGCCTGCATGTCATCATGGAGCAGGCGGAGGATGTTGACGAATGTTGACCTTTCGTGACCACCGGACATCTCAAAGCGCTTTACCGCCAATACAAATTTGGGGACTTTAATTGGTCATTCGTTTCATTTGCTGTTTGTGGGACCTTGCTGTGCAAATTGCATGTTGTGAGGTAGGCAATTGAGTAACAGTGACTGCACTTCAAAAAGTAATGCATTGGATTTAGATATGAAGTGCTTTGGGATGTCCGGAGTATATGATAAGATATATAAATGCAATTTAATCCGTTTAATATTGTGCAGTTTAATTCATTAATCTGCTATTTCAACCAATTCTGCCCCATCATCCCAAAATTGTGAATACAACCGTGAAAAAGTTTTTGCGCATGGGCAATTTGTGCCGAATCTTCAATCCTTCTTTAACGGGACAGGATTTGGGACCATGTAGAGGAACTGCTGCTTCACTGTGTCGAACTGCACACATTGTCAGTGCAAGATTGCCCTCTGCTGGTGGAATCTGCATACTGCACCATAGAATCATGGGAATTTACAGCACAGGAGGAGTCCATTCGGCCCATCGTGTCCGTGCAGGCCAACAAAGAGCTATCCAGCCTAATCCCACTTTCCAGCTCTTGGTCCGTAGTCTTGTAAGTTACAGCACTTCAAGTGCACATCCAAGTACTTTTTAAATATGTTGAGGATTTCTGCCTCTACCACCCTTTCAGACAGCGAGTTCCAAAACTCCACCACCCTCTGGGTGAAGAAATTGCCCCTCAAATCCTCTCTAAACCTTCTACCAATTACTTTAAATCTATCACCCTGGTTGTTGACCCCTCTGCTAAGGGGAAAAAGGTCCTTCCTATCCACTCTATCTAGGCCTCTCAATTTTATACAACTTAATAAGGTCTCCCCCTCATCCTCCTCCTGTTTCAAAGAAAACAACCCCAGCCGATCCAATCTTTCCTCATGGCTAAAATTCTCCAGCCGAGGCAACATCCTTGTAAATCTCCTCTGTATCCTCTCCAGTGCGATCTCATCCTTCCTGTAATAAGGTGACCAGAACTGCACATAGAATTATAGCTGTGGCCTAACTCGTATTTTATACAATTCAAGCATGATCTCTGTTCTTATAATCTATGCCTTAGCTAATAAAGGGAAGTATCCCGTATGCCTTCTTAACCACCTTATCTATCTATCCTGCTACCTTCAGGGATCTGTGAACACTCAGTCCAAGGTCCCTATGTTCTACAGTTCTCAATGTCCTACCATTTACTATGTATTCCCTTGCATTGTTATCCCTCCCCAAATGCATTACCTCACACTTCTCCGGAATGAATTTAATTTGCCACTGTTCTGCACATAGACCAGTTCATTGATATCTTCCTGCAGTTGACAGCTTTCTTCATTATAGTATCATCTGCAAACCCCTTAATCATATATTCAAGTCAACATGGGGTTTTTTGTGATGCAAACAACTTGCATTTATATAAGGATGTGCTTATTTGCACTAACAAAATGGCCACCATGTCTCTGATTGGCTCTCCATCATCACATGTTGCTGATTGGTCCCCTTGGAGGATAAGCCACGCACTGAAGTTTCTCTGGAACGTATAACTGGAACTGCCCAGCCCAAGTTCTGACTGACTTTGCAAATTGTAATTTGATCCATTCTGACTTCAGAGAGGATCGGTCGCAAACAACCAGCAAAAGCCACCAAGTTCCAGCTGATGTCCCTTACCCCAGTGCATGACCTTACACCCCCACCTCCCCCCCCGGCCCATAGATGGGGCATTGTGTACGGATTGTTAACAGGTTTATTGGGTATGAAGTGAATTGTGACAGTGTCGTGATTTCTGGATTTGATCCACCCCAACGATGTCCATTGTAACACATGCAACGAGCTTTCTGAGAAATCAGGTGTGGGTGTAAAGCGGTTTGGAAGAATGCGATCTGTATTCCCCGAGTTCCCCCTCCCCTTCAATACCCCCCCATCCCGTGTTGTCTCTCTCTCTTTCCACCCACCCCCAACCCGGCTCTCTCTTCCCCCTCTCCCATCCCCTCCCCCTCTCCCATCATCCCCTCCCACAGGCTCCCCAGATTAGACCTAAACTGTACACAATACTCCAGGTGAGGCCTCACCAAGGCCCTGTACAACTGCAGTAAGACCTCCCTGCTTCTATACTCAAATCCCCTAGCTATGAAGGCCAACATACCATTTGTCTTCTTCACTGCCTGCTGTACCTGCATGTCAGCTTTCAATGACTGATGAACCATGACACCCAGGTCTCGTTGCATCTCCCCTTTTCCTAATCTGCTGCCATTCAGATAATATTCTGCCTTCGTGTTTTTGCCCCCAAAGTGGATAACCTCACATTTATCCACATTATACTGCATCTGCCATGCACTTGCCCACTCAAGTTACCGGGAAGTGCTTCATGCCGACGTTGGGTGATAAAAGAATTCCAGTGAACACCGGTCATATCCCAGTAAGGACAAAGATCCATGTTCCAAAATATAGATTTAGAAAGTCTTGACTGCCAAGAGCCCATTGATGACAGAACCGCTACTGATCCCATCTACTGACTTAACGGCCCAGATTTTGCTGTCAAAATAATGGTGAGGTGAATGATGCAGCAAATTCAGGCGAAGTGAAGGTGCGTGGTTAAACTCAAAAATCCAAAAGTTTATGTCCGAGTTGTGCCGCTCTGCCGTTAGCTTTCATAGAATTATAGAAATTTACAGCACAGAAGGAGGCCATTCATCCCATTGTGTCCACGCCAGTCGACAAAGGGCTATCCAGCCTAATTCCACTTTCCAGCTCTTGGTCCGTAGCCCTGCAGGTTACAGCACTTCACATGCACGTCCAAGTACTTTTTAAACGTGGTGAGGGTTTCTGCCTCTACCACCCTTTCAGGTAGTGAGTTCCAGACCCTCACCACCCTCTGGGTGAAAACATTTCCTCTCAAATCCCCTACCAATTACTTTAAATCTATGACCCTGATTGTTGACCCCTCCAAGGGAAATTAGTCCTTCCTATCCACTCTATCTGGGCTACTCAATTTTATACACTTCAATAAAGTCTCCCTCAACCTCCTCTGTTCCAAAGAAAACAACCCCAACCTATCCAATCTTTCCTCATAGCTAAAATTCTCCAGTCCAGGCAACATCCTTGTAAATTTCCTCTGTACCCTCTCTGGTGCAATCACATCTTTCCAGTTATGTGACCAGAACTGCACGCAGTACTCCAGCTGTGGCCTAACCAGTATTTTATACAGTTCAAGCATAACCTCCCTGCCTCCTGTATTCTATGCTTCAGCTAATAACAAGTATTCCGTATGCCTTCTTAACCACCTTATCTACCTGGCCTGCTACCCTCAGGGATCTGTGGACAGGTACACCAAGATCCCTCTGTTCCTCTACACTTCTCAGTGTCCTAGCTTTGTGAAAACAGCATCCCCTGCCTCGCCACTGAATAGCATCAAGTTGCTGCATGTGCATGAACGAGATACCACCACGGGCAAGTCATTTCAAGCTTCATAGAATGGTTACAGCATGGAAGGCGGCCATTCGGCCCATCGAGCTCAAGAAGCTTGCGCATCATTTTAATGTGATTGGCAATAATAACAATCAACCTCTGCCGCTGAAAATGAGCTCAAGTGTGGAGACTCATTCCTTCATGTTAATTGTTGCTGGGAAAAAAAAAATTCTGTCCCTCTCCCTTAATCCAGTCTTTCCTTCCTCCCCCCCCCCCCCCCCCTCTCTCTCTCTACCCAATTTGACATGAATTCACCCACTGTAATTTACAATTCCTTCTCTGTACTTGCTCTGTTCATTTCAGTGCTTCAATCCGAGACACAGTTGTCTGCCCAGTTTACCCCTCGCTGCAACATGACCAGCTCGCACGCTCAGAAAATTGTCATGCAAAAAAAAGTGTAGAAATATAAATGTAGAGGGGCAAGTCTAACTAATGGCAGATACCATTTAATGTCCTGCCACAGCAAATAATACCAGCATTGTTTTCTTCCCTGTTTCAACATGAATCCTCTTTTATCACCATTTTGTGATTCAACACCTCAGAATGTGGTGAGAGATAAAGACTAGATTTTCCATAGGTGGAGAAAGGAAGAAATGTTTGTAAACAGGATAAAAAAATATTTCAATACCTGAAGCAAAAAGATCATTTCATATGTTAAGGACTGAATCTGATTGATAGCCAGGGTATGTGGGGGAGGGAAGTGAAACTGGGTATACATTAGACTGTAACAACATTGTGCTAAATGTAATGCATCTTTTATTTAAAATTTCAATGCAATTTTTAAATACACTTTAAAACATAAAGTCAGTACAGTTGATTGAATACAATAATTGCCTTTCAGATGTAGATCAAGGGAACAAAGCAACACATGGAACAAAATAGTGTTGGGCGACATGCGTTAAGGATGATTTCCTCCTGCATACCCATCTTTCTTGCACAGGAAAAGTATTAACTTATGTAGCTTTTTTCCCCTCCCCCAAGATAGTGAATATATTTGAATGGTGATTTGCGCACAAATTTGAATATTAAGTAAATCCATAATGCTTTTAGCAGTTCATGTCACAATGTTCAAAGTATGATCATCCGAGAGTGAAGGGCAGATTGCACAATTCATTCAAGGCATGTGGAGTTTAATTATTTCTTTCCTGAAATTCCCCACAGAAAGATGGAAATAACAACTTACCATTTAAATATTGGCTTTAATATAGTATATAATGCATAATATATATATTCTCAGCTGTTGCTGAGAACACAGAAAATAAATCTGTATGGCACATGATGGTGCAAGGACAACTCCAAACATAAAGACATCTTGCCTTAAAGAAACCTTTATGTATTTAAGACACATGAAGATTTATATATGAAGACGTATACAAGATACTCAGCTGCCTTACCATTTTTTAATAAATTTTAATCCAATTAAAAGGGATTATATTGTAGAAATATTTTTAAAATTCTAACATTACAAATAAGTCGTGTTCAAGCTTGTTCCCTTGTAATTTTAACAGGCCCTTGCTACAGCAATGAAGAGAGATCATGACCAGAATTTTGGATCCAGACAGAACAGCGGAACCCAGTTGTACCCCTTCCCTGTGGTCACTTTGGTATGCCGACCATTCAGAAACATCACCTCTCCTGATTCTGTGTCCTTCACAAACTCATCACTGAGATTTATAAAGAATTTACTACACACACATATTTTCAGCTTTAATCACAAGTGACATCCCCCTTTTAATCGAACCAGAATCCCACTTAGTTATCTGCGCAAGTCACACGGAGTCACTTTTGTTTTGCACTCTATCCTAAAATTACAAGGTAGTTCATAGAAAAATTATTTTCACACATGTGACTGATTCAATAAAAAAAAGTCACAGAAAGTAATGATTAACACAACTTCTACAATTATATATAAAATAAATTCCCTCACAGAACACGCTTAGGGAAAAGGAAAGGTTTGTGTATTTTTCATCATTCCAGACAGCGCAGGGAAATCTTCAGGCAGCAGAGCATGAACTCGACACGTTGGGCACGTGCTGTTCTCTCTCAGCCACTGCTTGATGCACTGCAGGATGACAAATATAACACAAATGCATGTTTAGAACATTGTTATTCTACTGATTTCACACTGGAATAACTTAACTATACAATGTAATAACTGTCGGTGCCATTGAAGTTAAACCTCTCTTATCTGGCACCCTCGGGACCTGGCCTTTTCTAGATAAGGGATTTTGCCGGACGAGGGGAGGTCATGTTAAATTGGATGGTACAGGTACTGAGCAAGGGGATATCTGGGCTGGCTGGCTTGGGGCTGGGTGTGCAGCAGAGAGATCTGGGGGGGGGAGGGAAGCAGTGGATTGCGGGGTCAGGCCAGCGATTGTGGGAGTTGGCAGTGAATAAAGGACTTCAATTTGTTCATGTCGGAATGACCGGGAATGGTGCCAGATAAGGGAGGTTCAACTTGTACTTTGCTATTAACAAATTTTATACAAAAAAACCCCCTTGCTAGCGTGTTACCCCTTCTCTGCAGCAAAGTAGTTAGCCTCATCTCAACCTCACTTTCAAACTTACACCTTAAGCAGCTGCAGGAACGACCCCCATTCTACCTCACACCGCAACTCACCTGCATTGTTCGGAACGTCAATTTGGACTTTACATTCGCTGCAGCAATCCTTACACTATTGTGTGATAGTGGCAGGAGGGCAGAGTTACACAAAAGACGTGCTATGTGGCTACTGCAGCTTTGCAAATTCCAATTTATACTCATCCATTACATTAAAACAGATTATCTGGTCATTTATCTCTACCGTTTGAGAGAGCTTGCTGTATGCAAATTGGCTGCTGCATTTCCTGCATTACAACAGTGGCTACATTTCAAAAGTACTTCATTGATTGTAAAAGCACTTTGGGACTTCCTGAGATCATGAACAGCGCTATAGAAATGCAGGTCATTATTCATTTCAATTGTTCTCTCCTCTTGTTGATGAACATGGAAATTTATTGAGCGTTTCACTGCATCAGCAGTAGTTTATTTCTAGCTTCAGCATGTGTGGAAGCTCAGTGACCTTTTATCAACCCTGTTCTCCCTTCCTTGGTGTCTGTGCCCTTCCACCCCCATCATTACTATCCAAGCAGGCCATGTATTAAAACTGCTGAATGACAAAAATGAGATGAATTGACAGTGATGCTTACCAGTTCATGAAAGTGATGTTTGCATTGAAGCACACACACGGTGTCTGGGCTTAAATCCTCATGACAAATAATACATGGATCGTCGTCAAATGTCTATGATGAGAAACAAGGAAAACTTTTCAACAACTAGCCGTACCAATTAAAAACCATCATGTTCACCGAGCTCCATCTAATGACCTTAGTTCTGCTCTCTCGTACACCCCCCGCCTTGGTTATTCATCATGCTAGCAAAGGAAAGGGAGATTCACTTGAGCAAAATTCTCTCTTATTTTGAGTGTCGAGAATAGCCAACTAGAGCTTACGTTTTCAATGGCTCAGAATTTACTGGAGTAAGGCATCTCATGTTGGACTTGTTCACAAGAACATAACAGAAGCAGGAGTAGGCCATTCAGCCCCTTGAGCATGCTCCACCATTCAATAAGATCATGGCTGATCTTCTACATCAACTCTACTTTCCCACACTATTCCCATATCCCTTGATTCTCTTAATATTCAAAAATCAGTCAATCTCTGTCTTGAATATACTCAAAGACTGAGCCTCCGCAGCCTTCTGGGGTAGAGAATTCCAAAGATTCATCACCCTCTGAGTGAAGAGATTTCTCCTCATTCCAGTCCTAAATGGCCGACCCCTTGTTCTGAGACCCTGGTTCTAGACTCCCCAGCCAGGGGAAACGTCCTCCCTACATCTATCTTGTCAAGCCCTGCAAGAATTTTGTATGTTTCAATGAGTTCACACTTAATTCTTCTAAACTCTAGAGAATATAGGCTTAGTCTACTCAATCTCTCCTCATAGAGCAATCCACCCATATCAGGAATCGGTCTGGTGAAACTTCGTTGCACTCCCTCTATGGCAAGTATATCCTTCCTTAGGCAAGGAGACCCAAACTGTACACAGTACTCCAGGATATATTACATTTGGACGTCTCATCCAAGTCATTGTTATAGATTGAATAGCGGAGACTGAAGTGCTGATCCTTGCGGCACCCTACTAGTTACAATCTGCCAACCCGAAAATGACCTCAACTGTCCATTAACCAATCCTCAATCCATGCTAATATATTACCCCAATCCCATGAGCCCTAATTTTGTTTAATGCTTTCTGGAAATCCAAATACACCACATCCACTGTTTTCTCCCTCATCTACTTACAACCTCAAAAATCTCTTCGTCAAACATGATTTCCCTTTCATAAATCTGTGTTGTATCTGTCCAATCCTATTATTTTCTAAGTGTCTTGTTACCACTTCCTTAATAATAGATTCTAGCATTTTTCCTACTGTTAGGCTAACTGGTCTATAGTTCCCTATTTTCTCTCCCCCTCCTTCTTTAAATAACCGGGTTACATTTACTACCTTCCAATCCGTGGGAACCATTCGAGAGTCTATAGAATTTTGGAAGATGACAACCAATGCATTCACTATATCTATAACCACCTTTTTCAAAACCCTAGGATGTAGGCCATCAGGTCCAAGGGATTTATCTGCTTTCAGTCCCATTAATTTCTTCGGTACTATTTTTTTGTTTTTAAATTAATACTAATTTCTTTCAGTTCTTCATTCTTGCTAGACTCTTGATTCTCCACTATTTCCGGGGAGATTCTTTGCACTTTCTTCCATGATGACAGACACAAAGTATTCGTTTAATTTCTCTGCCATTTCCTTATTCCCGATTATAATGACTCCTGTCTCAGCCTGTAAGGGACCCACATTTACTTTCGCTAATCTTTTTACATACCTATAGAAGCTTTTATGTCTCACTATTCAGCTTAAAAAAATGTTTTTCATCAAAGTTGTTGGAAGTGCGAGTTGATAACAGCTGAGGGGTAACGGTTGAGAGGGTATCTGGGACCTCTGTGAGCATTGGGACAAACCTTCAGTGATGAGATTTAAGGATTGAGAAATAAATAAAGAACTGAGAAGAAGGTTGAATTAGAGTAGGTGAATTCAATGCCAAATCAGAGAGAGAGTAAAGATTGAACTGAGAGAGAGTAAAAAGAGACAAAGGACAAGTAGGATGTTGTGTTTAATTTTAAAGTTTAATATTTTAAAATCACCTAACAATTCACTATCTGAAGGAATAAGACTCATTTTTAATGATTCACATTCTGGCCAGAGAGGTTGATCGGCAGTCATTAAACAATGTTCACACCGTTAAAAGGGTACCTGTGCTACTAATTACTACACTTACCTTCCTGTGGCGAGTTTAATGGGCAATACTGAGCAAATGCAGCAACTTCATGAAAGTCACGGGAGGTTGAGGGAGATGCCGCATTCTCGAAGCAGCAAATCAGCCAGTAACTTGGAGATTTACTACTACTACGAGGACGAGGAGGACGAGGAGGACGAGGACGAGGACGAGGACGAGGAGGAGGAGGAGGTGGGGAGGAAGGGGGAACGGGTGGAGGAAGGGGGAACGGGTGGAGGAAGGGTGGAGAAAGGAAGGGGGAAGGAAGGGGGGTGAGTGGGGGGTGAGTGGGGGGAGAAAGGGAAGGGGGGAGGGGAGAAAGGGGAGAGGGAAGGGGGGAGAGAGAGAGAGGGGGAGAGAGAGAGAGGGGGGAGAGAGAGAGGGGGAGAGAGAGAGAGGGGGGAGAGAGAGAGAGGGGGGAGAGAGAGAGAGGGGGGGAGAAGAGAGAGAGAGG